>NC_083719.1:171939928-172564928 GCF_028564815.1 Eubalaena glacialis
TGACTTCCAATGGACCTTGAGCCTCATTATATGCTCATTGTAATGCATTAGCATGCTAAATGACACATCCACCAGCAACAGGACAGTTGACTATTGCCATAACAACAACCGGAAAAGCCCATACAAGGACTGAAAAGGAGTGTTGCCTCAGTTTCCCATCCAAACCACATCCCTGTTCTCTGGTAAGTAATGAATATTCCTCCCTCTCTTTCCAGTTCCCTCCTGTTTACCCCGACCCTCCAAAACATATGGCATCTCCACCCAAATTGGGTTGAGAAGTTGATTTGCAAGCTAAGTTGATGCTTCTCCATTCTTTAGCCCTTGAATAAAGCTTGTGCTGTTCAAGGGGTCTCACCCAGGCTAGGGTCCAGGCAAGCAATTCAGTAACAAATTGAACAAAGAGAAGCCATTTCATTTCAAATGTGAAAGAAAAATCAGAAGAGTGACCAGTGTAGGGGAGCACATATTGCCACCCCAAAATGTTTCTCTGGTGTAAGGATTATTTGGGGTTGGTTATTTTTAAACTTTTTTTTTTTTTTTGGGTTTTTATTTATTTATTTATTTATTTATGGCTGTGCTGGGTCCTCGCCTCTGTGCGGGAGCCCTCTCCAGCTGCGGCAAGCGGGGGCCACTCTTCATCGCGGTGCGCGGGCCTCTCACCATCACGGCCTCTCTCGTTGCGGAGCACAGGCCCCAGACACGCAGGCTCAGTAGGTGTGGCTCATGGGCCCAGCCGCTCCGCGGCACGCGGGATCTTCCCAGACCAGGGCTCGAACCCGTGTCCCCTGCATTGGCAGGCAGACTCTCAACCACTGCGCCACCAGGGAAGCCCCGGGGTTGGTTATTTTTAAGAAACAGAAGACTCAGAAAGTTTTCTTTTTTACCTCCCCCTTAAATACTTAAAAACATTTAGATGGCGGGCTTGTTCCAAGAAGGAAGCTGTCCCCAGAGGTAACTAAAAAGAATATGAGCTAGGCATGTAGACTGTGAAATTTACCAAGGTCTATATGTTCACATTCCTGTCTGTGTCCCATTGTCTCCACATGGCAAGGCAAATACTTGTTTACCAAGCACTTGCTCTTCCCATTACCCTGTGAATTGTCTTCCTCTGCTCTGAAGTCCTAGACCCCTAGCCTCAGCTCTTTAGCTCAGAATGAACACATAAGCCTTGATTGCCTGACTGACTCTGGGCCTCATATTCTTCTGGAGCCCCCTGACATGGGTACAGTAATTAAATTTGTTTTTTCTCCTATTAATCTGTCTCATGTCAATTTACTTCTTAGACCAGCCACAAGAAACTAGAATGGTAGAAGAAAAACTTTTCCTCCCCAACATCATTTTATGAAACTAAAGCAGGAAGTGGACGTGGCTGACCACTCCTTGCTTTGTGTGCATCTTCCCCACACAGTGACATCTAAAATTGGAGTGTCCATGTTGTAAGGGAACAAAATTTGCTGCCCCAAATGTGTCTCTTTGGCACGAGGATTATTTTAGGATGATTACTTTTAAGAAACCAAAGACTCAGAAAGAGCTTTCACCTTCTCCTTAACTGCATAAAAGAACTTAGATAAAGGGCCTATTCCAAGAAGAAGAGCTATCACCAGAGATTTCTACAAAGACTATGAGCTAGTGTGGTAGACTTGGGGAAACCTAGCAAGGCCTGTTTGATCAAAGTCCTCTCTGTTTCCCATTGTTTCTGCCTGGCATGGCAAACATTTGTGTACCAAACATTTGTTTTTCCATCTTCCTGTAAATTGATTTTCTCTTTTGTTGTCCCAGACTCCTACCCCTTCTAAGCTCCAAATGACATATTAGCCCTAATTGCCTGAACTCCTGTTTGCCTCATATTATGGAGGCCCCTTACATATGAAACTAAATTTGGTTTTTGCTCCTATTAATCTGCCTCATGTCATTTTAATTCTGAAACCAGCCATAAGGACCTACAAGGGTAGAGGAAAATTACTTCCTCCCCTATGACAGACTCAGTCCCAGCCCTGCTGCACCTTTAAGTTCTTTAGCCTGTCCCATGTTGTCCAGCACCACCTATGTGTTGGCAACTCTCAAATTTATATCTCTACTGTAGGCCTCTCCTCTGACCTCAGACCCAAATATCCCATTGTTTATACAACATCTCCCCCTTGTATGTCTAGGATGATCTTTAGTAACTGAACAAGGCCAAACCTGTCTCAAGCCCCTATCCCTCTCTTCCCATAGTCTTATCCCTCTCAGGTAATATCAATGCCACCCCTCATTTGCACATGGGGCTGTCCACATAATCTTCTCTCTTACACTTCACATCCCCAATCCTGCAACCTAACAAATCTATCCAGAATCCAGTCACTTCTCTCATTCTCACCACTATTGCCCTAGCCCTGGGCAGTTCTTAGCCCTCCCTCACTCTCTTAACCACCTGAGAAGGATGACCAGGCCTTCTGCACCAAACCACAGCTCTCCACCAGCCAAGGCTACCTCTCAGGCCTCCAAACACAAAACAAGCATCCCATCACTGCAAGTGCAAAGAGTTTGCTTACTCACCAGTGTCAGAGAGGAAAGACATTTCTGGTGTCAGAGATCAGATTGGAATGCTTCCACTACAACAGCAGAAAATGTTGAGTCTGGTGAAGTGCTTCCTGCAGCCCCTAACACAGGACACTCCACAGAACTCTTCTCATCCAGGGAAATGCAGACACAGTAGAGAGCAAGGACTGGCAAACCTCTGTCCTGCCTGGGAAATGAGGCCCAGGGTGGGAGGCAGCAGGGAGCACAACAGCCTCTGACTTGCACCCCTCTTGCAAGAAGATCTGGTTGAGAGTTCAGAACCCACATTTCCAGGAAATGAGAATGAAACCATAGCAAGCATATTTACATCCTTCTCTACAGCATAAGCATTTCCCAAAAAAGAAAAATACAAGAGTGTGACTTCCAGAGGCTCAGTGAGTAAGGAGAGGACAGAGAGGTACTAGGGGTCAGGAAAGGGGGTCCAAGGACCCCTGGGAGGTCACCTAGCCAAGACACCCAGGGGAGTACAGAGGACAGGGAAGGAGGAAGGCTGTGAGCAAATTTTCAAAGCTTCCAGTGAATGAGGGAGAAGCATTTCTCTAAATTTTCTTTGTCTTTCTGATCTTTCATTGTTAGGAGACTTATACTTGACTGCCACATTTTCAACCTTGGGCATCGATCACTCTGGTGGGTCATGGGGTCACATCTGATGAGTGAATCAAACTACCAGAAGGGGCTCTGGGGACACAAGGCAAGACAGCAAGGAGCGGGACACAGAGAGGGAGGAAGGAACCTGGATCCTTAAATTTATATGGAAGATCAAGGGGAAAATACCAAAGTTTCTTTAGAAGAAGAAGAAATGGGAGGGTTTCCCATACCGTACATGGTGTATTATGATGTATATTTCATACATTATAAAAATAAACAAAGTATCCTTTAATGCTATAGTTGGGTCCTGGCACAGAGCCCTGTGTTAGACTCTGGCATGAATGAAATTCTGTTGAATGGAAGAAGTACATAGCGTGTTAGTGGGTAAAGAAGGCACTGTCTAGTAAATGGAGCTGGACAAACTAGTTATCCATATGGAAAAAGGTTACTGATTCTCTATCTATATCACTTTGGACAATCAACTCCAAAAGGAGAGTAAAGACCTCAACTTCAAATGGAATACTCTAGAAGAAAATATAGTGAATCTTAGGGTACAGAAAAATTTCTTATATGAGATATCCAGATGATAACTGTACAAAAAAGGAGTGCTTCTGACTACATTAAAATGAATAGCTCATGAAAAGAAAAAAAAGCTCATGAAAAGAAAAATAAGTTCATAAAAAGAAATGCCTAAGGAAAGTAAAAATGGTCCACAAATCTGGAGAAGGTGTTTGCACAAATGTTGTCAACTAAGGATCAATGGAAAGGAGGTATTTTAAAAATTTTAGAAATTGCTAAAGAGATGGGAAATAATCCAGGATGGAAGTGGGCAAAAGACATAAACAGACCTTTCTCAGAAAAAAACAAAAACAAAATCAAGTGTGGCCAGTAGGCACACAGAGGTTTAGCAGCCTCCTTATTAATGAGGAAAATGCAAATCTGTGCACAATGAGATGACATTGTACATCAATCCAATCAGAAAAATAAAAGTTGGACAACACTGAGTATTGATGAGAATGTGGATCAATAGTATCTCTGAAACATGGCTGCTGAGAATGTAAATCAATACAATCACTTTGGAAAAGCAATATGGCTTAATTGTATAAAATTGCACATTCATGAACCTTGGGACCCAGCATTTCCACTCCTAAGAGGGTACCTGTAAGTCACTATGAAAAATGTACAAGGGACGTGTAAAAAAGTGTTTCTAATAACAGTCTCCATAATTGTGAGGAAGGAGAAGATAGCCATTGACAGAGAATAGATAAATAAATTGAGCTCTGCAGCATTGAAAGGAATGAGCCATAGCTATACATAGATAAATAAATATTAGTAGCATAATGGGGAGTTTTTAAATTAAGAACCAGTAAAATGACCTTTAAATAAAGCTTCAGGTGAACTCAACAAGATATTGTTTAGGGCTGTATATGTTAGTGATAAGACAACAAATGAAAAAAAGAAACATAAATACATACTTCATGAAATTGTTACCCAAGGGCTGGTGACAGGGCATGTGAGTAAATAGGAGGTATAGTTATTGAAGATGTTCTATTTTTGGGGATGGTTGTTCAGTGTGTAGGTAATCATTATATTATAGAAGTAAAGATTTTAAAAAGAAAAATATCTCAGTTCTTTCCATATTGATGCTGTGTATATTCTCTTATTTGCAGTCAGTCATGAATCTTTCCCTTCTTCCATAGTTTGAGGACATGAGAGAAATACTCTGTCTGACATATAGAGACAATCAATGCTATGGAGGAAAAAAGACTGAGAAATCATTAAGGGAGGAGGCAGGGACAAGAGAGACTTGCATTCCATGTACAAAGGAATGCAAGACAAAGATGAAAGCTCACAAATGAACTTGACAACCAGCTGTGGATACAGATGGACACACACAGACAGCCACTGAAAACCCCTTAGTAGTAAAATAAGAAATAGTAAAATAAGAGAACCAAGTTCACACCTTCTCCTTCTCTGGTCTGAACTGCATGCAGGCTGGGACCTGATGCCCTGAATGCACACCTCACATTCCATAGTCTGACCTTCTTCTCCTAAGTGCCCTGTGATCACATAAACCTTCTTCAGGACAACAGGTGACACAGACCTGTCATGGTGACTACTGGGCACCTACCAAGTGGAACTATTCATTGGATACTAGCACAGCTGCTGCCTCTCCAGGAGAAACTCCTAACTGGCCCCATTGGAGGTCTGTGAACTTCTGCAAAGGGGTCTTCTCCCCACACAAGGTAGGAACCCAAAGTAGAATCTTGGCAGAGTCTACAAGAGACATAAAAAAGTTGCTGATTGCACTTTAGGGCCACACTTTGAAAAACTTTTCTAGGTTTGGGTTCTGCTTTCAGGATAATCTGTCTATCCGATGCCTGAAACAGGTTGGAATTGGGTTCAAAGGAATTCACAAGGTCCAGTAAGACAGCGAAATTCAGTATTTTTTGGTCATACCACCTCCTCTCATGTTCCTCCATCTTCTGGCAGGCCCTCAAACAATGTGATGTGTGCATGGTCAGACCTTCACCGCCAGACACTGGGTAGGCTAGACTGTTGACCAAGAGGCTGAGTGCCAGGCCTCCATCTGAGACCAGACTAAGTCTGGGGATCCAGGGAAGCAAAACAGGGAACAGGAGAAAAGGGAAGGAAGACAGACATTAAATGCCTTGCCTAAAGCCCTCAGGCTGTTGTGTGGACCAGCAGGGTTCAGGCTGAGTTCCTCCCGAAAACCCCCTGCAATTGGCTTAACTATAAAAGTAGTTGCTGAAGTTGAAAATGGGTGTGGTCCTTCTGTTACCCTGCAAATGTTTGCTAAGCTTTTCAGTTGCAGTTGCGCACTGATCTGTGGTGACTAACAAGACTAGGCCTCTCATATCTTGGTCTCCTTAGGGCATCACATGTTCAGGACAAGGCTGGTATTCCTAGACATCAATAAGGTCTCTAAAATGCACAGAGGCAAAGCACACATTTCCTGGTTGGAGGAGGGGAGGACTGGCTCAGGAAATATTCTGTCTCCTGGTCCCACTCAGGTAAGCAAAAGTCCAATTGGTCTCATAAACAATCTCCAGACTCATAGAATTGAAATCTCCCCTCCTCTGGCTCCGTCCCTCCTCCAACTGAAATAGCTGCAGCAGGGACAGGAAAAGAATCAGCTTCTCCCTCTTTCTTCCTCCCACTGACCCCATTATAAGAATTGGGGCTGGCTGAGGAGAACTATAAAGTGTAGGAAAGACACCTCAGGTGAGACACTTACAGTCCTGCTGAGGCCCCTGGTATGGTGAATGTCCCTCACATAGGAGGGACCATGGTAGGGGTTGGAGTGGCTCACATTGACATCCCCATTGGAATCTCATGGACAGGTACAGCCCAGACCCACAGGCCTCCTACTTCCTCTTCAGTGTTTACAAATGGTGAAGAAATCCACAGTTTTTTTTTTGGATGAGGTCCTCTTACTCAGGAAGACTAAGTCCAGCTCTCATGGTTAACTTAAAGTGAAACCACACTCCCTTGCATAGGGGTCACTAAAAAGTGATCCCTGCCTTCCCTTCTCCTCAGTCTGTCAGCCATTCTTTTCTGACCCAGGGGAGGAATCAAGGGTGGCAAAGCCAGGTTCACAATCTCTTAGCTGGGTAAGATTTTCCTAGCCTGTTGTTGACATTGCAATCTCTGCCAACCTTGGAAAACAGACTCACTCTACCACGCTTTTACAGTAAAAGCTCTCAGAACATGTCCGGCAGCTGCCTGGGCACCTTTGGCTCAGGGACAGCCCCAAGCACTGCCACTGACCAGACATCACTGGCCCACAGTGCTTTCAATTCCAGGGTGAAAGAAACAAGGCTCTGGTCCTGGTCTGGTCTGTGATACGTCTCTGGTAACTGGTGGAACCTCACATGTGATGACACCAGGGTATTCTGACTTACCGGTTGCCTTAATTGGAGGTTTCCTTTTAGGGGAAAAAGGCATAAGATTTGGTCATCTGGTTTTGAGCCTACTGCCACTTTAATTGGACTTTTCCTTCTGGGTCAAGGAGTCCCTCGCCATCTGACGCTGCCTGATTGGTAACTGGAAAACTCCCTGTTAGACCAAGTCTTGTTGGTATCCCCATCTGCAATGGTAGGTAGACAATCCTCCATTCTCTTGCTAGGGAACTGTGACCCTGAGAGACTACTGAGTATTGGTTCATCTGGTCCTGGTCTGTCTGTTTCTGGTAATATTGACCATAAATAAGAATAATGGATAATCAGGGCTCAGTTCCATCCTGTAGTCCTATAGGGTGTACCTTACACATTGGGAAATTTTCATGTATTCTTCCATGAAAAGAAAAAAGGTGATTTTTTTTCTAACACTGTGTGACCAAAGTATTCTTTAGACACTGGAGGAAAACAGCCAACATGACACTCTTTTGATATTCCAAAATATTTTTTGCATATATGTTTAGAGAAAGCTGGCTTGATAAAGTATCTTTTCAAAATCCTGACCCTAAAAAAGTAAAAGTATTGCTAAGTTATAACTCTTATGTCATGTCCTTGAAATGCAAACACAGCCCACATTGCCTGAGACTATGGCCTTAGCTAAATCAGTAGAACTTTAAGAAAAAAGAATCCTTTTAAACTTGAGTGAGTAAACTTAACTTATTCCAACTGTTATTTATAAACTAATAAGTTTTATATTAAAATATCTGGTTCATGACTTTTTTTTTTAGTTTAAAAATTTTTTTGAAATATAGTTGATTTACAATGTTGTGTTAGTTTCAGGTGTACAGCAAAGTGATTCAGTTATACACATATATTCTTTTTTATATTCTCTTCCATTATAGGCTATTACAAGATATTGAGTACAGTTCCCTGTGCTCTACAATAGGCCCTAGTTGGTTATCTATTGTATACATAGTACTGTGTATATTTTAATCCCAAACTCCTAATTTATCCCTTCCCCCTTCCCCTTTTTCACCTTCCTATATGAAACACTGTCCCCATTAAACGAGTTTTTAAATGAAGCTACGAAATTTCTGGTTCTGTCTGACCTCATGTAAAAATTAATTTGTAAATGGGCTCTATTTAGTTGGCTTAAAGGAAAGTAAGTGCTTACAAATAAAATATTTCTAAGTACAACAGAAACTAACCCAAATTTTTAAAGGATCATGTGATCTAGGACTAATTTTTAATGAATAAAAACAAGTTTAAGATTGTAGGTTTAATTAATATAGACATGTTTTTATAGTCATCAATGTTAAGTATAATACTTTAATTGTACCTGAGTTTACTGAAATCAAATAAGTTCATTTTATTTCTGTTGCAAATTTGTCAGCAAGAGAAATAACTTGATATGATGAAAAATTAAATGTAAATGAGGTAAGAGTATTGGGGTGAACTCTGGGAATAATTATGTTTTAGGAATGTCTACTTAAAAATAGTCTTGTTACCAAATCAAACTTGGTTCCCTCACCCATGTGCAGTAAAGTCAATCTACTGATTCTGGGTTGTGGTGAAGAAAAGTGCAGCATTTACTGCAGGGCGCCAAGGAAGTTTCCCAGGTAGGTAGTGGTCAAAAGACCCAAACTCCCTGATGGCATTCAGGGAATGGTTTTTAAAGCCAAGGTGAGGGAGGGGCATCTGAGGTGCATGATCAGCTCATGGACATTCTACTGATTGGTGGGTGGTGAGGTAATTTGGAGTCAACATCATCAACCTTTTGGTTGCAACCAGTCTGGGGTCTACATACTTGTGAGCATCATACACTTAGCTGAAAAACAATAGAGGTCATTACTGATAGTCCCTCACTGTGTGCCCACCTGATGTTTCTTCTGGTCTCCTTTTGAATTTATGTTATTCTACAAGCCTCTGCAACATAAACATGAGCAGGTCAGAAGGTCATAAGGTCAGAAGGACATAAGGTCAGAAGAAGTGAAGGGTGAAACAGAGCCAAGGGAAATCTTGTAACTAGGGTACTGTGAGAGGAGAGTGTCCTTGGCAGGAAAGTAGCCTGGGAATCTTCCATATTAGAACCCTGGAAGCTATTCATCTGCCATCACCCATGGCTTCTGGTGATCAAGGCAGGGAAGAAGCCTATGTTGGAGAGAGTCAGGATGACTTGCAGATTCCTAACAGGAGCTCTCCAGTTTCAATATGTTCACCAAACTGAGAGCCCTCTGAACCGCATAATTTTGGGATTTTTATGGAGGCATCATCATGTAGGCATAATCAATTATTAACTCTATTTCCAGCCCCTCTCCCCTGTCTAGAGGATGGGGGGTGGCGCTGAAAATTCCAAGCTTCTAATAATGGCTTGGTCTTCCTGGTGACCAGCCCCCACCCAGGAGCCATCCAGGATCCCACCCAGATTGCCTCAAATTATTTAGGAGTTTGTGTCCAGGAAGGGGTCAAAGAATATATTAGAACAAGGGTTGCTCCTAGTGTTCTTATCACTTAGGAAATTACAAGGATTTCAGAAGTTCTGTGCCAGGAACTGGGTGCAGAGAACAATATATATTTTTTATTACCTCACAACCCTGGAACCCATCTGAAAACTAGCTCCAATACTGAGACTCTGTGTATCCCCTCAGAGCCTGGTGTTCTCTCTGGGAAGGGAGTAATCACAATACAGTCTCGAAAATGTCTTGATACAATTCGATAAGAAAGCACATATAAGTTACTTCATTAATGTATAGTGCACTATATGATATAAGGTCTTCTTCATATCAGTCCTTAAGAGGTAATCCACGCCTCTCACAGCCCCTGTCATCTCCTGTCCTGCTGACTCCCAGCACTTGGGGGGACCCAGGTCAGTTGGTGATTATGGGGGAAGGAGAACTGACCCTGCCCGAAACCTCTTTTTCACAGGCACCAAGCCAGCCACAGCTGGTCTCCTGTGTGATCCTCCTTCCCTTCCTCTTCCCCTTGGTCACGTGGGCCCCATGCTCTCCACGTTCCCAACCTCCCAGTTAGTCAGATCACAGACTTTTGCAGGGGGTTCTCATTGCTCCAAAAAGGACACTGATCCCCCAATGGTGCAAAGGCCACATGCAGTTAGTGTCTGGGTGAGGACCAGAGCTGGAGTTCCTGTCTCCTTGTCGCATTCCTGACCCTTTGGTTCCCTCCACAGGGCCTCCTCCCTCAACACCCACTAGCCGCATGTGTGTAGGACTAACATTTCAGAAGATCCCGTGTTAACCCTGGGGAAGTTCCAGGGGGGAAGCTGTGAGTAAGAGATAAAGGAGAAATCAGAGAGAGGAAGAGCTGAGGATGTGGGAGATGTGAGAACAGAGGAGCAGTTTATGACCCAAACCCACCCTTGCCTTGGAAGGGGGCTGGGGTAACAGAGTGGGTGGTCAGCGGGAATGTCCCCTCTGAGAATGCTGAAGGAAAGCCCATGTGCCCAGGCTCTTGGTTTCATGTTCGGTTTCATGACAGTTGACAATCCTACTGGCCACCTCACACAGAAGTCCTCCTAGCTCATAGCAGGGGTTTGCATGCAGCCACCACTGGGCTTCACAGCCCCAGAGAAGAATCCTCTCCCTCCTTAAATTTAAGCTGATTTTTTTTCTTTCTTTTAAAACTGTTACCAAATTAGGACTTATGGATCCCCCACTCAGGCCATAGACTGGCGGAGGCCCCCTGTCTCAGTGGGGAGCGTACTTTTTCTGTTTCAGTTCGCATAGCCAAAATGAAACTGAAGCTGAGATTGAAGCAGCGCAAGCTTTATTCAA
This sequence comes from Eubalaena glacialis, assembly GCF_028564815.1. NCBI lineage: Eukaryota > Metazoa > Chordata > Mammalia > Artiodactyla > Balaenidae > Eubalaena > Eubalaena glacialis. The sequence continues at coordinate 171,950,787 of NC_083719.1, forward strand.
TGGCCAGAGAATAAAGAAGCGGGAACTTGTTTACAACTATCAACTTAGTTTACAACTATCACCTTAATGGTGAGAGGGATTTGCTTTTAATGAGTAAGGACAATGGGTGGGAGGAGTGAGACTAATGATGGGGAGGCATAGGCATTAGTTTTCTGGAAGAGAGGCAGGGCTTTCCTGGAAATGGGATGTCATCCCTTTTCTGTCCTTTTTGGTCCATGACTTCCCATCATGGCCGCTGGTAGGTGTGTCGTTTAGTACCTAATGCACTAAAATCAGGGTAGAATGAAACTCAGGGTCTGTTAGAGGTCAGATTTGTCACCATCTTGGTTTTAGCTAGTTCTATCTGGTTTTTGTTTTTCTCTTCATACAGCTTCTTTTGTGAGTGTGTGTGTGTGTGTGTGTGTGTGTGTGTGTGTCCAGACCTTGTGACTTAAAGATATATGTTAGTTCCTGTTCAAGGGAGGTGTTGGTGTGTTTTGAGCAATGGTCTGTGGCAACTCTGGTAACAAAATTAATTAACTTTTTTGGGCCCTCCAGTGCAGAGGGCTGAATTGGCCCTGCTGTCCAGATCATGGCAAAGCACTGTCTTTATTTTGTGCACAGCATACCTGTTGTTTTTAATATTAGCTCATTAGTGAATCAAGTCCCATCCATTCATTCTGCTCCTCTCCCACACAAATGGCACTTGTCTCCTTTGATACAAATTGTTAAATTCATTTTTATCTTTGAAAATTCTGCACTGTGTTTTTATTTTATTTTTTGTGGCTTAAAATGACACACATTTACTATCTTATAGTTCTGGAGGTCAGAACTTTGAAACGGGTCTCATGGGGCTAAAATCAAGATGTAAGCAGGGGGGCTTCCCTGGTGGTGCAGTGGTTGAGAATCCGCCTGCTAATGCAGGGGACGCGGGTTCGAGCCCTGGTCTGGGAAGATCCCACATGCTGCGGAGCAACTGGGCCCGTGAGCCACAACTACTGAACCTGCGCATCTGGAGCCTGTGCTCCGCAGCAAGAGAGGCCGCGATAGTGAAGGCCCACGCACCGCGATGAAGAGTGGCCCCCGCTCGCCGCAACTAGAGAAAGCCCTCGCACAGAAACGAAGACCCAATACAGCCAAAAAAAAAAAAAAAAAAAAAAAAAAGATGTAAGCAGGGCTGGAGGTTTTGGGGGAGAAGCTGTTTCCTTGCCTCTTCCACCCTCTAGAGGGTGTCCTCATTCCTTGGTTTGGACCCCCAGCCAGCAATTGTATATCACTCCAACCTCTCTTCCTGTCATCACAACTCCTTTAACTCTTCTGCCTGCCTCTTTCACACCTTAAGGACGGTTGTGATTACACTGAGCCCAACAAGACAATCGAGAATCCCTAACTCAATCACATCTGGCAAAGTCCCTTTTGACATGTGGGGAAACATATTCCAAGGTTCTGGGGACTAGATGTAGACATCTATCAGGACCCACTCTTCTGCCTGCAACAAATCTATTTTTTATTATTGGAGTATAATTGCTTTACAATGTGGTGTTAGTTTCTGCGATACAAATAAATTAATCAACTATATGTATACCTATATCCCCTCCTTCTTGGGCCCCCCCCGCCCCCACATTCCACCCATCTACGTCATCACAGAGCACCGAGCTGGGATTCCTATGCTTTATAGCATGTTCCTGCTAGCTATCTATTTGACCCATGGTAGTGTATATATGTCAATCCTAATCTCCCAATTCGTCCCACCCTCCCCTTCCCCCGCTGTGTCCACATGTCTGTTCTCTATGTCTACATCTCTATTCCTGCCCTACAAATAGGTTCATCTGTACCATTTTTCTAGATTCCACATATATGCATTAATATATTTGTTTTTCTCTTTCTGGCTTACTTCACTCTGTATGACAGACTCTGGGTCCATCCACATCTCTACAAATGACCCACTTTCATTCCTTTTTATGTGGAGTAATATTCTATTGTATATATGTATCACACCTTCTTTATCCATTCATCTGTTGTTGGGCATTTAGATTGTTTCCATGTCCTGGCTATTGTAAATAGTGCTGCAATGAACATTGGGGTGCATGTGTCCTTTTGAATTATGGTTTTCTCAGGGTATATGCCCAGTAGTGGGATTGCTGGGTCATATGGTAGTTCTATTTTTACTTTTTTAAGGAATCTCCATACTGTTCTCCATAGTGGTTGTATCAATTTACATTCCCACCAACAGTGCAAGTGGGTTGCCTTTTCTCCACACCCTATCCAGCATTTATTGTTTGTACATTTTTTGATGATGACCATTCTGACCTGTGTGAGGTGATACCTCACTGTAGTTTTGATTTGCATTTCTCTAATAATTAGTGATGTTGAGCATCTTTTCACGTGCCTCTTGGCCATCTGTATGTCTTCTTTGGTGAAATGTCTATTTAGGTCTTACACCTATTTTTTAATTGGGCTGCTTGTTTTTTTGACATTGAGCTACATGAGCTGTTTGTATATTTTGGAGATTAATCCTTTGTCCATTGCTTTGTTTGAAAATATTTTCTCCCAATCTGAGGGTTGTCTTTTCATCTTGTTTATGCTTTCCTTTGCTGTGCAAAAGCTTTTAAGTTTAATTACATCCCATTTGTTTATTTTTGTTTTTATTTTTATTACTCTAGGAGGTGGGTCCAAAAAGATCTTGCTGTGGTTTATGTCAAAGAGTGTTTTTCCCCTAAGAGTTTTATAGAGTCCAGTCTTACATTTAGGTCTTTAATCCATTTTGAGTTTATTTTTGTGTGTGGTGTTAAGGAGTGTTCTAATTTCATTCTTTTACATGTAGCTGTCCAGTTTTCCCAGCACCACTTATTGAAGAGGCTGTCTTTTCTTCATTGTATGTTTTTGCCTCCTTCGTCATAAACTAAGTGACCATATGTGCATGGGTTTATCTCTGGGCTTTCTATCCTGTACCACTGATCTATATTTCTGTTTTTGTGCCAGTACCATACTGTCTTGATTACTGTAGCTTGTAGTATAGTCTGAAGTCAGGGAGCCTGATTCTTCCAGCTCCATTTTTCTTTCTCAAGATTGCTTTGGCTATTCAGGGTCTTTTATGTTTCTATACACATTGTAAAATTTTTTGTTCTAATTCTGTGAAGAATGCCATTGGTAGTTTGATAGGGACTGAATTGAATTTGTAGATTGCCTTAGGTAGTATAGACAATTTGACAATATTGATTCTTCCAATCCAAAAACATGGTATATCTCTCTATCAGTTTGTGTCATCTTTGATATCTTTCCTCAGTGTTTTATAGCTTTCTGAGTACAGGTCTTTTGCCTCCTTAGGTAGGTTTATTCCTAGCTATTTTATTCTTTTTGTTGCGATGGTAAATGGGATTGTTTCCTTAATTTCTCTTTCTGATTTTTCATTGTTAGTGTATAGGAATGCAAGAGATTTCTGTGCATTAATTTTGTAGCCTGCAAACTTACCAAATTCATTGGTTAGTTCTAGTAGTTTTCTGGTGGCATCTTTAGGATTTTCTACGTATAGTATCATGTCATCTGCAAACAGTGACAGTTTTACTTCTTCTTTTCCAATTTGGATTCCTTTTATTTCTGTTTCTTCTCTGATTGCTCTGGCTAAAACTTCCAAAACTATGTTGAATAATCGTGGTGAGAGTGGGTTAACCTTGTCTTGTTCCTGATCTTAGAGGAAATGGTTTCAGTTTTTCACCATTGAGAACAATGTTGGCTGTGGGTTTGTCATATATGGCTTTTATTATGTTGAGGTAGGTTCCCTCTATGCCCACTTTCTGGAGAGTTTTTATCATAAATTGGTGTTGAATTTTGTCCAAAGCTTTTTCTGCATTTATTGAGATTATCATATGTTTTTTATCCTTCAGTTTGTTGATGTGGTGTATCACAGTGATTGATTTGAGGATATTGAAGAATCCTTGCATCCCTGGGATAAATTCCACTTCATCATGTTGTATGATCCTTTTAATGTGTTGTTAGATTATGTTTGCTAGTATTTTGTTGAGGATTTTTGCATCTGTGTTCATCAGTGATATTGACCTGTAGTTTTCTTTTTTGTGATATCTTTGTGTGGTTTTGGTATCAGGGTGATGGTGGCCTCGTAGATTGAATCTGGGACTGTTCCTCCCTCTGCAATTTTTTGGAAGATTTTGAGAAGGATGGGTGTTAGCTCTTCTCTAAATGTTTGATAGAATTTGCCTGTGAAGCCATCTGGTCCTGGACTTTTGCTTGTTGGAAGATTTTTAATCACAGTTTCAATTTTATTACTTGTGATAGGTCTGTTCATATTTTCTATTTCTTCCTGCTTCAGTCTCGGAAGGTTGTGCTTTTCTAAGAATTTGTCCATTTCTTCCAGGTTGTCCATTTTATTGGCATATAGTTGCTTATAGCAATCTCTTACGATCCTTTGTATTTCTGCCATGTCAGTTGTTACTTCTCCTTTTTCATTTCTAATTCTGTTGATTTGAGTCTTCTCCCTTTTTTTCTTGATGAGGCTGGCTAATGGTTTATCAATTTTGTTTATCTTCTCAAAGAACCAGCTTTTAGTTTATTGATCTTTGCTATTGTTTTCTTCATTTCTATTTCATTTATTTCTGCTCTGATCTTTATGATTTCTTTCCTTCTACTGACTTTGGGTTTTCTTTGTTCTTCTTTCTCTAATTGCTTTAGGTGTAAGGTTAGGTTGTTTATTTGAGATTTTTCTTGTTTCTTGAGATGAGATTGAATTGCTTTAAACTTCCCTCTTAGAACTGCTTTTGCTGCATCCCATAGGTTTTGGATCCTTGTGTTTTTATTGTCATTTGTTTCTATGTATTTTTAAAATTTCCTCTTTGATCTCTTGGTTATTTAGTAGTGCACTGTTTAGCCTCCATGTATTTGTGCTTTTTACAGTTTTTTTTTTTCCTGTAATTGATTTCTAATCTCATAGTGTTGTGGTCAGAAAAGATGCTTGACATGGTTTCAATTTTCTTAAATTTACCAAGGCTTGATTTGTGACCCAAGATGTGATCTATCCTGGAGAATGTTCCATGTGCACTTGAGAGGAAAGTGTATTCTGCCACTTTTGGGTGGAATGTCCTATAAATATCAATTAAATCTATCAGTTTTATTGTGTTAGTTAAAGCTTGTGTTTCAGTATTTATTTACTGTTTGAATGATCTGTCCATTGGTGTAAGTGGGGTGTTAAAGTCCCCTATTATTATTGTTTTACTGTTGATTTCCCCTTTTATGGTTGTTAACATTTGCCTTATGTATCAAGGTGCTAAATTTACACAACTAATACTCTTCTCTGGAACAGTTTTTTTCTTACTTTTTCCTCACAGCTTTATGCCCACTTTGCCATGTGTATGGACAACTACATGATAACCCACAGTGGGTTCTTCCTGCATCCTACTCACATCACATCCCTTACCCAACCCCTGGGTTGCCTCCCAGTCTCTGCTACTGGCTCAGCTGCAATGCACATTTGGGCCACGTTTCCGCCTGTGCCTGTTTGAGAAATTCTGGCACTGAGGACTTTGCCTGATATCTCTCCAGAAAGGCTGCAGCGCCCACCCAGGGGTCAGCAGAATGAAGTTCTTGCTTCCCTTCATCTCCCCCCACACTTGGCACTCCTCTGCTTTCTTATCTTTGATAGGCATGGATGGGTGTCCCTCTTTTGTTTTAATTTCCATTTTTTCCTAATGACGCTTGATTTTGAGCAACCTTTCACATATCTGTTGGCCATTCAGGTTACTCTTCCTGTGAATTGCCTCTTCACAATCTTTATTTTTCCTTAGTGCTTCCTGTCTATTTCTTCTTAGGTTGTAGAAGTTCCTGGTATATTCTGGCCATTGACAGTTGTAAATGTATTTTTCCATCTGTCCTCTTCTGTTGTGTATCTGGTGACCACCACTGAAGAGAAATCTTCAATTTTGATGTCATCAAGGCCAACAACTTTCTTCCTAGATTTTTGTTTCAGGGATTTGTTTGATATTATCACCTATTCTTTTACAAAACTTTTAATTTTGAGATCATTGTAGATTTACATACAGTTTTTATTTATTGTGGTAAAATACATGTAATGTAAAAACTTACCATCTTCTAAAACATTGAAGTATAATTGACTGAACAGTATTATATTAGTTTCAGGTGTACAACAAAATGATTCAGTACTTTTATACACTACAAAATGTTCAATATGATAAGTCTAGGTACCTTCTGTCACCATACAAAGTTATTACAACATTATTGACTATAATCTCTATGCTTTACATTACATCCCTGTGCCTTATTTATTTTATAAGTCAAAGTTTGTATCTCTTAATCTCCCTCACGTATATCACTCATCCCCCAAACCCCTCCCTCTGGCAACCACGAGTCTGTCCTATACATCTAGGAGTCTCTTTTTGTTTTTTTATGTTTGTTCATTTTTCTTATTGATAGATTCCACATATAAGTGAAATCATATGGTATTTCTTTTTCTCAGTCTGTCTTATTTCTCTTAGCATAATATCCTCTAGGTCCATCCATGTTGTCATAAATGGCAAGATTTCATTCTTTTTTATGGCTAATAGTCCATTGTAAAGATATATACCACATTTTCTTTATCTGTTCACCTATCAAGGGAGACTTAGGTTGCTTCCATATTTTGGCTTTTGTAAATAGTGCTGCAATGAATATTGGGGTGCATATACCTTTTGAATTAGTGTTTTCATTTTCTTTGGAAAAATTCACAGAAGTAAAATTGCTGGTAGTTCTTTTTTAATAGTTTGAGGGACTTCCATACTGTTTTTCATAGTGACTGCACCAAATTACATTTCACCCCACAGTGTACAAGGTTTCGCTTTTCTCCACATCTTTGCCAACACTTTTTATTTGCTGTCTTTTGATAAGAGCCATTCTGACTGGTGTGAGGTGATATCTCACTGTGGTTTTGATTGGCATTTCCCTGATGATTACTGATATGGAGCATCTTTTGATGTGTCTGTTGGCCATTTGTATATCTTCTTTGGAAAATGTCTATTTAGGTCCTCTGCCCATTTTTAATTGGATTGGTTGCTTTTTTTGGATGTTGAAGTGTATATTTTGGATTTAAGCTTATACCAGATATCTGGTTTGCAAATATCTTCTCCCATTCAGTAGGCTGCATTTTTATTTTATTGTTAGTTTCCTTTACTGTGCAAAAGGTTTTTAGTTTGATGTAGTTCCACTTCTTTATTTTTTCTTGTTTCCCTTGTGTGATAAGACATATCCCCTCAAAATTGCTAAGACCCATGTCAAAGAGCTACTCCCTGTATTTTCTTTTAGGAGTTTTATGGTTTCAGGTCATACATTTAAGTCTTCAATCCATTTTGAGTTTATTTCTGTATATAATGTGAGAAAGTAGTCTAGTTTGATTCTTTTGCATATAGTTGTCCAGATTTCCAAACATCATCTATTGAAAAGACTGTCTTTTCCCCATTGTATATTCTTGCCTCCTTTGTCATAGATTAATTGATGATATATGCATGGGTTCATTTCTGGGCTCTCTACTTTTTTCCTTTGATCTATGTATCTGTTGTGCAAGTATAATACTGTTTTGATTACTGTAGCTTATAGTATAGTTTGAAATAAAAGAATGTGACATTTCCAGCTTTGTTCTTCTTTCTCAAGTATATTTTGTCTATTTTGGGTCTTTGTGTTTCCATATAAATTTAGAATTATTTGTTCTAGTTCTGTGAAAAATGACATTGGTATTTTGATAGGGATTGCTTTGAATCTGTAGACTGCTCTGAGGAGTACGGTTATTTTAACAATATTTATTCTGCCAATACATGAGCATGTTAAAACTTTCCATTTGTTTGTGTCATCTTCAATTTCTTTCATCAATGTCTTAAAGTTTCCCAAGTATAGGTTCTTTTACCTCCTTGGTTGTATTTATATCTAGGTATTTTATTCTTTTTGATGCAGTTGTAAATGGGATTGTTTTCTTAATTTCTCCTTTGGGTAATTTTTTGTTAGTGTATAGAATAGAACAGATTTATGTATATTAGTTTTGTACCCTGCAACTTTACTGAATTCATTTATTAGTTCTAATAGATTTTTGGTGGTGTCTTTAGGATTTTCTACATACAGTATCATGTCATCTGAAAACACCAACAGTTTTACTTCTTCCTTTCCAATTTGGATTCCCTTTATTTCTTTTTGTTGCATTGCTGTGGCTAGGACTTCCAATACTATGTTGAATAAAAGTGATGATTGTGGGTATCTTTGTCTATTTTCTGATCTTAGAGGAAATGCCTTCAGCTTTTCCCCATTGAGTATGATGTTGGCTATAGGTTTGTCATATGAAGCCTTTATTATATTGACATATGTTCCCTCTATATTCTCTTTGTTGAGAATTTTTATCATAAATGGATGTTGAATTTTGTCAAAAGCTTATTCTGCATTTATTGAGATCATATAATTTTTGCTCTTCAATTTGATAATGTTGATAATGTTTATCACTTGATTGATTTGCAGATATTGAACCATCCTTGCATTTCTGGAATAAGTCCCAATTGATCATTGTGTGCGATTCTTTTAATGTATCGTAGAATTCAGGTTGGTAGTATTTTGTTGAGTATTTTTGCATCTATGTTCATTAGTTATATTGGCCTGTAATTTTCTTTTTCTTTTGTGCTGTATTTGTCTGATTTTGGTATCAGGGTGATGCTGGCCTTGTAGAATGAGTTCAGAAGCATTCTTTCCTGTTCAGTTTTTATGGAGTAGTTTGAAAAGGATAGGCATTAACTCTTCTTTAAATGTTTGGTAGAGTTCATGCATGAAGCTGGATGGTTGTGGACTTTTGTTTGTTTGGAGTTTTTTGATTACTGATTTAATTGATTACTAGTAATCCATCTTTTCATATTTTCTGTTTCTTCCTGGTGCATTTTTGGGAGATGGTACATTTCTAGGATAGTATCCATTTCTAGGTTGTTCATTTTATTGGTGTATAATTGTTCATAGTAATCTCTTATTCTTTGTATTTCTGTGATGTCCCTGTCTTATTGTGTGGACCTATACTTTTCCAGAAGTTGATTAATTACTTCTCCCTGTCATTTGCTGCCTGTGGCACATCTGTCTGGATGGAGTGATTGGGAACTGCTGTCTGCTGACCCCTGGGGCTTCCTGCATTCTGTGATTACTGGTTTTCCACTGATTGTGGGCAGGAGGGAAAGAGAAGAAAATTTGAGGGATTCATACGAAGACCTTATATCATATAGTGCACTATACATTAATGAAGTAACTTATGTGTGTTTTTTTATTGAGTTGTATTAAGGCCCTTTGGAGACTGTATTGTGATTACTCCCTTCCCGGAGAGAACACCAGGCTCTGGGGGGCCACACAGAATCAGTGTTGGAGCTGGTGTTCAGATGGGTTCCACGGTTGTGAGATAATTTAAAAATAAATTGTCCTCTGTCCCCAGTTCCTGGCACACAGCTCCTGAAATCCTTGTAATTTGCTAAGTGATAAGAACACTAGGAGCAACTCTTGTTCTAGTATTTGTCTTTGACCCCATCCCTGGCACAGAACTCCTAAATTGGAATTTTCTGGATGATAACAGTGTCTTTTCCTCTATTTAGGCAACTCTGGGTGGGCTCCTGGATGGGGGATGGTCACCAGAAAGACAAAACCATGATTAGAAGATTGGAATTTTTCAAACCCATCCCCTTTCCTCCAGAAAGGGGAGAGGGTTTGGAAATGGGGTTAATAATTGATTATGCCTACATGATGAAGCCTCCATAAAAATCCAAAAATGTTATGGTTCGGAGAGCTTTCAGGTTCGTGAACACATCCAAACTGGAGAGTTCCTGTTAGGAATCTGCAAGTCATCACGACTGTCTCCAACACCAACCTTCTCCCTGCCTCGGCCACCTGCAGCCGTGGGTGATGGCAGCTGAATAACTTCCAAGGTTCTAATATGGAAAACTCCCAGGCTACATTCCTGCCAAGGACACTCTCCTCTCACAGTACCCTAGTTCAAGCTTTCCCTTGGCTTTGTTTCCTCTTACACTTTCTCTGACCTTATGTCCTGCTCATGTCTATGTTGCAGAGGCTTGTAGAATAACATAAATTCAAAAGGAGACCAGAAGAAACATCAGATGGGCACATAATGAGGGACCATCAGCAATGACCTCTATTGGCTGTGGCTATGTGCAGACACCAAACACTTATTGAGCACCTATGCACACCAGCCATTGAGCATAGCAACTTGCTACTATGATAACTGCAGTGAGATCAGCCCTGGACACAGAGTTGCTGTGTCAACAGAGAGATGGTCTCACTTCTCAGCATAGAATTCCAGATCCCATTCCTTTTTTTTTCCCTTAGGGAGATTTTAAGTGAGTCTTTAAGACTGATCCCATATTTTATCAAATGAAAGTCACTGAGGTGGAGGTTGTCCAGGAGTGGGAGCATGGAAGTATCTGGGGGTCCTCGCTTGGGGCAGGGGGACCAGGCCTGCTTAGAATAACTCCACCATCAGGTCAGCTGATGGTGAAAAGTTTTTCTTTTTTAGGAAAAGCTTTAGTATTGCTCACTACAGTATCAAGGAAGTGATTTTGCAAATAGAAGGTCTTTATAAAGTAAAGGCCAATAGCAAGGGCTCCCCCAGTGACTGAGCAATGTTTCTCAAAGTATTTTAACAGTTTTTCCCCTAAGGACTCATTATCCTTTTCAACAGAAAACAGGGAGACATAATGTTTGCCTTGAATTTCTATGCCGACACATGCAAATCCTTGGCCATGATTTCCAAGGATGTGTCAACTAGCCCAAAGTAAGACCTATAGAGAGTTAAAGTCTCCTTTAGCTTCTCCACATTATTATCATTGGCCAAGTCACAAAAGGGTTAGTGGCTGGGATTCAGCATTTAAGACCTCCAGCCAGACCTTCTGTTTCAGAGAATCCCTCTTCCCATTAATGGCAGCTTCAGTAATACTGAGAAGGCATTGCATGAAGATGTGCTGCTTGTGGGCTGCTTGTGGGCTGGGAGCTCCCATGGAAGTGTGGTCTCCAGGTTTGGAAAATCAGTCAGACACACAAATGCTGAAGACTAAGAAGACCTGAGGGTCCTTCACACTGGCCAACAGTAGTTTTTCCAGACAGTTGTTTCAAATCTTTTGTAGGATTCTCTCCTTTTCCAAGGTCACAGTTTTACACTTTTGTTCACTATCTAAATCACTATCTACCTTGGTTCAAATGAAATTCTTCTTCATTTTTCCAATTACTACGGCCAGTTCTGTATCATTTTCTTTGAAGTGTATAGGAGAGATGATAATACAGTCTTTCTTCCCTCAAACTCGCTGTGTGGTCATGGGTGTGCTGTGTTACCTTCCAGGATCTGTTAATAATTAACCTTGTTTTTTCAAAGTTGCCTGATGGTTGTTGCTGAGATGTGTCTTGTAATCATAATAAGAACCCCAAGGGCCAGTCCAGCCACAGAAATATCTCCAACTTGGGAAATTTTCACAGGGGTGACATATATCCTACTATTTTTTACATACTAAAATGCTTCCCTTATTATTTTAGTAGCTATAATTACTTATATATGACACTTTTTAAACTTAAAAAATTTAATCTCTAGTGAAAACCAAGAAGTATGTCATTGTGAACTATTTGTCATACCAGCATTTTCTGATTGGCAACTTTATGAACATATTTGATAACCTCTGAAAACATACATTGTCTCATAGCATAATTTCTTTCTTCTATGTGGTACAAGACATGTGTCTAATAAACCCTAAACCCAAACATCTCTAGCTTTTTTTCTCATAAGAAGACAAATGTAGGTAAATTTAAACTTGTCTAGAAATCAATGTTTCAGTATTTTATCTTATTTAAAAATTTTCTAGACACTCAATGAATTCTCATTATTTAATTTAATTTAGCAAAACTCTGAAGTTTCAAGTACTAAAAATCTGGAAAGACTGTTACTGAGCAGGACCCTATTGGGCCTTCCCAGAACAGATCACCCCCAATGTCCTCTACCTGTCTCTTGTCTGTAGAAAATCTTTAGCCTCCTAGGCCTTCCCTGAGTTCCAAAGAATACATTTCATCAGAGAGGTGAGAAAAGACAGAGATAAAGGAAAACAGTCAAGCAGACAAAATAATAATAGTTTAGTCATTAAACAAAGTCAAAGACCTATAGTTCATCCTTGAGGGGTATAGATAATATTCTGAGTGGTGCCCTTTGAGCTGTTTTTTAGGTAACTGTATGATGCCCACAGGCAGTCTGGACCCCAGACTGGTTGGAAGCAGAAGGCTGATGATGATGACTCCAAATTACCTCACTACCAACCAATCAGGAGAATGTCCACAGGATGATCATGAACCTCACAACCCCCCTCCCATTCCCTGTCTTTAAAACCTTTCCCTGAATGCCATTGGAGAGTTCAGGTCTTTTAATCCCTAGCTTCCAGGACTCCTTGCTTGATGCCCTGAGATAAATGCTGCACTTTCCTTCACCACAGCCCAGTGTCTGTAGATTGACTTTATTGCACGTGGGTGAGCGGACCCAAGTTTGGTTTGGTAACAAGATTATTTTTAAGAAGACATTCCCAAAACATAATGATTTCCAAAGAGTTCACCCCAGAACTCTTATTTACATTTAATTTTTCATCACATCAAGTTATTTTTTTTAATTTGCCACAGAAATAATATGAGCTTATTTGACTTTCAGCAAACCTATTATACTTGACATTGATGACTCTAAAGACATTATTAATTAAACCTACAATCTTAACCTTGTTTTTATTCATTAAAAATTAGTCCTAGGTCATGTGCTCCTTTAAAATTTTGGGTTAGTTTCTGTTGTATTTAAAAATATTTGATTTGTAAGCACTTACTTTCCTTAAAGCCAGTTAAATAGAGCCCATTTACAAATTAATTTTTACATGAAGTCAGACAGAACCAGAGATCTCGTAGCTTCATTTAAAAAGTTAGTCATGAATCAGGTATTTCAGTATAAAGCTTATTAGTTTATAATAACAGATGAAATAAGTTGTTTACTCACTTGAGTTTAAAAGGATTCTTTTTTCTTTTATTAAGTTTCAACTTCTACTAATTTAGCCGAGGCCATAGTCTCAGGCAATGTGGGCTGTGTTTGCATTTCAAGAACATGACATAGAGTTATAACTGCAAGTTTTGTCCTAGGAATACTTTTATTTTTTTAGGGTCAGGATTTTGAAAAGATACTTTATCAAGCCAGCTTTCTCTAAACACACATGCAAAAAAAAAAAAAAAAACAGTTTTGGAATGTCAGAAGAGTTTCATGTTGCCCGTTTTCCTCCAGTGTCTAAAGAATACTATGGTCATGCATGTTAAAAAAATAATAATCTTTGTTTTCCTTGGGAGCATAGCTGAAAATTTTCTAATTGTGTAAGATACACCCTAGGGGACTACAAGATGGAACAGAGCTCTGATTATCCATTATTCTTATTTATGGTCAATATTACCAGAAACAGACAGACCAGGACCAGATGAACCAATACTCAGTAGTCTCTCAGGGTCACAGTTCCCTAGCAAGAGAATGGAGGATTGTCTGCCTACCACTGCAGATGGGGATACCAACAAGACTTGGTCTAACAGGGAGTTTCCCAGTTACCAATCAGGCAGCGTCAGATGGCGAGGGACTCCTTAACCCAGAAGGAAAAGTCCAATTAAAGTGGCAGTATGCTCAAAACCAGATAGCCAAATGTTATGCCTTTTCCCCCAAAAGGAAACCTCCAATCAAGGCAACCAGTAGGTAAGAATACCCTGGTGTCATCACATGCGAGATTCCACCACTTACCAGAGACATATCATAGACCAGACCAGGACCAGGACCTTGTTTCTTTCACCCTGGAATTGAAAGCGCCGAGGGCCAGTGATGTCTGGTCAGTGGCAGTGCTTGGGGCTGTCCCTGAGCCAGAGGTGCCCAGGTAGCTGCTGGACATGTTCTGAGAGCTTCCACTGTAACAGGGTGATAGAGTGGGTCTGTTTTCTGAGGTTTGGGCCGAGATTGCAATGTCGATAACAGGTTAGGAAACACTTACCCAGCTAAGAGAATGTGAACCTGGCTTTACCACCCTTGATTCCATCCCTGGGTCAGAAAACAATGACTGACAGGTGAGGAGAAGGGAAGGCAAGGATCACTTTTTAGTGAGCCCTTTGCAAGAGAATGTGCTTTCACTTTAAGCCAACTATGGGTCTGGACTTGGTCTTCCTGGGTAAGATACCCTCATCCAAAAAAAAGGTGGATTTCTTCATCATTTGTAAACCCTGAACAGGAAGTAGGAAGCCTGTGGGTCTGGGCTGTGCCTGTCCCTGAGATTCCAATGGGGATGTTAGTGTGAGCCACTCCCACCCCTACCATGGTCCCTCCTATGTGAGGGACAATTCACTGCACCAGGGGTCATCAGTAGGACTGTAATTGTCTCACCCAAGTATGTCGTTCCTACCCTTTATATTTCCTCTCAGCCAGCTCCCATCCTTGTAATGGGGTCAAGTGTGATGAAGAAAGGGGAAGGAGCTGACTCTTTTCCTAACCCCACTGCAGCTATCTCAGTTGAAGGAAGGACTGAGCCAGGGCAGGGGAGATTTCAACTTTATAAGAGTCTGGAGATCGTTCATTAGACCAACTGGACTTTTGCTTACCTGAGTGGAACCAGGAGACAGGATATTTCCTGAGCCATTCCTTCCCTCTGTCAACCAGGAAATGTGTGCTTTGCCTCTGTGCATTTCAGAGACCATATTGATATCCAGGAATGCCTGCCCCATCCTGAACATGTCATGCCCTGAGGAGACCAAGATATTAGAGACCTAGTCTTGTCAGTCACCACAGAACGTTGCCCAATGTCAACTGAAAAGCTTAGTAAACATTTGCAGGGTAAAGGAAGGACCACACCCATTTTCCACTTCAGCTACTGCTTTTAGAGTTAAGGCACTTTCAGAGGGTTTTCTGGACAAACTCAGCCATTCTAGGCAACCCATTTTCTGCCTGTCCTCCTTCCCTCTACTCCTGTTCCCTGCTTTGCTTACCTGCATCCCCAGTCCTAGCCTGGTCTCTGATGGAGGCCTGGCACTCAGCTTCTTTGTCCACACTCTAGCCTGCTCAGTGTCTGGTGGTGAAAGTCTTAACATGCAAGCATCACATGGGTTGAGGCTCTACCAGAGGTGGAGGAACATGAGAGGAGGTGGTACAACCAAAAGAGGCTGCTTCCTGGACCTTGTGAATTCCTTTGAGCCCAGTTCCAAACCATTTCAGGCATCTAATAGACAGATTAGCCTGAAAGGAGAGCCCAAACCTAGGAAAGGTTTCCAAAGGGTGGCCCTAAAGTGCAATCAGCAACCTTTGTATGCCTCTTGTAGACTCTGCCCAGATTCTACTTTGGTTCCTACTCTGTGCGGGGAGAAAGCATCTTTGCAGAGGCTCACAGACCTATGACAGAGCCAGTTAGGAGTTTCTCCTGCAGAGGCTGCAGCTGTCCAGGTGCCCAAAGAACAATTCCACTTGGTAGGTGACCAGTAGTGACCATGACAGGTCTGTGTCACCTGTGGTCCTGAAGAAGATTCATGTGATCACAGGACACTTAGGAGAAGAAGGTCAGACTGTGGACTGTGAGATGTGTATTCAGGGCATCAGGTCCCAGCCTGTGGACAGTTCAGAGCAAAGATGGAGAAGGCATGAACTTGGTTTTCTTATTTTACTAATTTCTTATTTTACTACTGAGGTCTTTAATTAGCTGTTTGGCTGTGTTTATCTGCATGCACAGCTCGTTGTCAAGTTCATTTGTGAGTTTTCATCTTTGCCTTGCAGTTCTTTCTACCTGGAATGCCAGTCTCTCTTGTCCCCACAATGATTTCTCAAGTCTTTCTTCCATCATAGCATTGATTGTCTCTATATGTCAGACAGAGTATTTCTCTGATGTACCCAAATTATGGAAGGAGGGAAAGATTCATGACTGACTGCAGAGAAAAGAATATATGCAACATCAATTTGGAAAGAACTGAGATATTTTTCTGTTTAGAATCCTCTAGTTACTTACATAATATAATGATTACCTACACACTTAACAACTATCCCAAGAAACAGAACATCTTCAATAACTATACCTATCTATGTGGTCCTATTTACTCCATGCTCTGTCACCAGCCCTTGGATAACAACTTCATGAAGTATGTATTTACGATTCCTTTCTTTCATTTGTTGTTTTATCACTGACATATTCATGCCTTAACAATATTTTGTTGTGTTCTCCTGAAACTTTATTTAAACGGCATTATACTGGTTCTTAATTTAAAAACTTGGCATTATGCTACTAATATTTATTTATCTATTATATCTATGACCCATTTTTTACAATGCTGTAGAGTTCAATTTATTTATCCCTTCTCTGTCATTGGCTATCCTCTCCTTTTTCACAGTTATGAAGACTGCTGTTAGGAACACACTTCTACATATTTTCTGGACATTTGTGCATAGTGACTCTTAGGTATCATCTTAGGAGTGGAAATGCTTGTTCCCAAGGTGCATGAAAGTACAGTTTTATAAAATTAAGCCATATCAGTTTTTCAAAGTGATTGTATTTTTTAAATTTTTATTATTTTTTATTGATCAAAGTGATTGTGTTGATTTACATTCCCAGCAGCAATGTTTCAGAGATCCAATTGGTCCACATTCTCACCAATACTTGAAGTTTTCCAACTTTTAATTTTTCCAATTGAATTGATGCACAATGTCATCTCATTGTGCCCAGATTTTCATTTTCCTTGTTACTAAGGAGGTGCTAAACCTTCTGGTGCTTACTGGCCAGACGTGTTTTTGCTTTTGTTTTTCCTGAGAAAGATCTATTTATGTCTTTTGCCCACTTCCACACTAGATTGTTTCCCATCTCCTTAGTGATTTGTAAAATCTAAAAACTACCTTGTTTCCATTGACCCTTAGTTGACAACATTTGTGCAAATATATTCTCCAGGTTTTTGAAGATTTTTTTTTTTTACTGTCAATAAGCATTTCTTTTCATGAACAGAATCTTTTCATTTTAATGTAGTCAAAGTCACCCTGTTTGTTAATCTTTTCTATCCAGTTATCATCTGGGTATCTTGTTGAAGAAAATTTTCTGAACCCTAAGATCAGCTATAGTCTCTTCCAGAGTTTTCCATTTGAAATTTAGGCCTGATAGAAAGCCCAGAGATAAGCCCACGCACATATGGTCACCTTATCTTTGATAAAGGAGGCAAGCATATACAGTGGAGAAAAGACAGCCTCTTCAATAAGTGGTGCTGGGAAAATTGGACAGGTACATGTAAAAGTATGAAATTAGAACACTCCCTGACACCATACACAAAAATAAACTCAAAATGGATTAAAGACCTAAGTGTAAGGCCAGACACTATCAAACTCTTAGAGGAAAACATAGGCAGAACACTCTATGACATAAATCACAGCAAGATCCTTTTTGACCCAGCTCCTAGAGAAATGGAAATAAAAGCACAAATAAACAAATGGGACCTAATGAAACTTAAAAGCTTTTGCACAGCAAAGGAAACCATAAACAAGACCAAAAGACAACCCTCAGAATGGGAGAAAATATTTGCAAATGAAGCAACTGACAAAGGATTAATCTCCAAGATTTACAAGCAGCTCATGCAGCTCAATAACAAAAAAACGAACAACCCAATCCAAAAATGGGCAGAAGACCTAAATAGACATTTCTCCAAAGAAGATATACAGATTGCCAACAGACACATGAAAGAATGCTCAACATCATTAATCATTAGAGAAATGCAAATCAAAACTACAATGAGATATCATCTCACACCGGTCAGATTGGCCATCATCAAAAAATCTGGAAACAATAAATGCTGGAGAGGGTGTGGAGAAAAGGGAACACTCTTGCACTGTCGGTGGGAATGTAAATTGATACAGCCACTATGGAGAACAGTATGGAGGTTCCTTAAAAAACTACAAATAGAACTACCATACGACCCAGCAATCCCACTACTGGGCATATACCCTGAGAAAACCATAATTCAGAAAGAGTCATGTACCAAAATATTCATTGCAGCTCTGTTTACAATAGCCAGGACATGGAAGCAACCTAGGTGTCCATCATCGGATGAATGGATAAAGAAGATGTGGCACATATATACAATGGAATATTACTCAGCCATAAAAAGAAATGAAATGGAGGTGTTTGTAATGAGGTGGATGGAGTTAGAGTCTGTCATACAGAGTGAAGTAAGTCAGAAAGAGAAAAAGAAATACAGTATGCTAACACATATATATGGAATCTAAGGAAAAAAAAAAAATGTCATGAAGAACCTAGTGGCAAGACGGGAATAAAGACACAGACCTACTAGAGAATGGACTTGAGGATATGGGGAGGGGGAGGGGTGAGATGTGACAGGGTGAGAGAGTGTCATGGACATATATACACTACCAAATGTAAAATAGATAGCTAGTGGGAAGCAGCCGCATAGCACAGGGAGATCAGCTCGGTGCTTTGTGACCACCTAGAGGGGTGGGTTAGGGAGGGTGGGAGGGAGGGAGATGCAAGAGGGAAGAGATATGGGAACATATGTATATGTATAACTGATTCACTTTGTTATAAGCAGAAACTAACACACCATTGTAAAGCAATTATACTTCAATAAAGATGTTTAAAAAAAAAAAAAAAAGAAATTTAGGCCTTTCCTCCTCTAGAGTTGATTATCAAAAGTGATATAGGTAGGGAATCAGTAACGTTTTCCCATATGGATAATTAGTTTGTCCAACTTCATTTACTAAACAGTGCCTTCTTTACCCACTGACATATGACGTACTTCTTCCATTCAACACAATTCTGTAAATCCTGAGTCTAATACAGTGTTCTGTGCTGTGTTCTGTGGGTCAGTTCATTCATCCCTGTGCCAGCACCCAAGTACAGCATTAAAGTATACTTTATTTTTACAATGTATAAAATATACATGAAAAATGCCATATATGGCACTGCAAACCCTCCCATTTCTTCTTCTTCTAAAGAAAATTTGGTATTTTCTCCTTAATCTTCCATGTAAATTTAGGAATCCAAGCTCCTCCCTCCTCTCTGTGCCCAGCTCCTTGCGGTTTTGCCTTGTGTCCCCAGAGCCCCTTCTGGTAGTTTGATTCGCTCATCAGATGTGATCCCACTACCCGCCAGAGTGATCCAGGCCCCGGGTTGACAATGTGGCAGTCAGGTATAGGGCTCCTAACGATGAAAGAACAAAAAGACAGAGAAAAGTTAGAGAAATGCTTCTCCCTCATTCACTGGAAGCTTTGAAAAGTTTCTCACAGCCTTCCTTCTTCCCTGTTGTCTGTACTCCCCTGGGTGTCTTGGCTAGGTGACCTCCCAGGGGTCCTAAGAGACCTGCCTTTCCTGGCCTTTAGTACCTCTCTGCCCTCTCCTTACTCACTGATCCTCTGGAAGTCACACTCTTGTATTTTCTTTACTGGAAAATGTGGTGCTGTAGAGAAAGACATAAACATGATTTCCCTGGTTTCATTTTCATTTCTGGAAATGTTAGTTTCAACTATCAATCTTTTCTTCCTAAGGGAGGGGCTGAAGTCAGAGGCTATTGTACTTCCTACTGCCTCCCATCCTGGGCCTCATTTCCCAGGCAGGACCGAAGTTTGCCAGTCCTTGCTCTCTACTGTGTCTGCCTTTATCTGGGCGAGGACAGTTTTCTGGATTGTTCCTGTGCTGGGGGCTGCAGGGAGCACTTCACCAGATTCTGCATTTTCTACTGTTTTAGTGGAAACATTCGGGTTGGAGCTCTGACCAGAAATGTCTTTTCTCTCTTGAACTGGTGAGTGAGCAAGCTTTTTGCACTTGCAGGGATGGGATGCTTGTTTTTTGTTTGGAGGCCTGAGGGGCAGGGCTGGCTGTTGGAGACCTGTGGCTTGGTGCAGAAAGCCTGGTCATCCTTCTCAGGTGGTTAAGAGAGTGAGGGAGGGCTGAGAACTGCCCAGGGCTAGGGCAATAGTGGTGAGAATGGGAGGAGTGACTGGATTCTGGATAAATTTGGTCAGGTTGCAGGATTGGGGGTGTGAAGTGTGAGAGAAAGAAGATTATGTGGACAGCCCCATGTGCAAATGAGGGGTGGCATTGACATTATCTGGCAGGGAGAAGTCTATGGGAGGAGAGGGATGGGGGCTTGAGATAGGTTTGGCCTTGTTCAGTTACTAAAGATCATCCTAGACATACAAACAGGAGATGTTGTATAAACAATAGGATATTTAGGTCCGAGGTCAGGGCAGATGCCTGGGGTAGAGATATAAATTTGGGAGTTGCCAGCATGTAGATGGTGCTGGACAACATGGGACAGGTTAAGATAACCTAAAGGGTGCATGTATGTGGAGCAGGGTCAGGACTGAGCCTGTTGTAGGGGAGGAAATAATTTTCCTCTACCCTTGTAGGTTCTTATGGCTGGTTTCAGAATTAAAATGACATGAGGCAGATTAATAGAAGAAAAAAACAAATTTAACTTTGTATGTGCAGGGGTTCCATAATATGAGGCACACCTGTGTTCAGGCAATTGAGGCTTATATGCTATTCAGATTTCAGAAGAAGGGGTAGGAGTCTGGGACTTCAAAGAGGGAAGTCAATTTACAGGAAGATGGAAAAATAAATGTTTGGTACACAAATGTTTGCCATGCCATGCAGAAACAATGGGAAGCAGAGAGGACTTTGATCAAACAGGCCTTGCTAAGTTTCCCCAAGTCTACCACACTAGCTCATAGTCTTTGTAGAAATCTCTGGTGATAGCTCTTCTTCCTGAAATAGGCCCTTTATCTAAGTTCTTTTAAGCAGTTAAGGGGAAGGTAAAAGCTCTTTCTGAGTCTTTGGTTTCTTAAAAATAATCATCCTAAAATAATCCTATGCCAAAGAGATACATTTTGGGACAGCAAATTTTGCTCCCTTATGCTATGGGCACCCCAATTTCAGATCACACTGTGTGGGGGGACGCGCACACAAAGCAAGGAGTGGTCGGCCACACCCACTTCCTGCTTTAGTTTAACAAAATGGTGTTGGGGAGGAGAAATTTTTCCTCTACCCTTCTAGATTTTTGTGGCTGGTCTAAGAATTAAATTGACATGAGACAGATTAACAGGAGAAAAAACAAATTTAATTACTATACCTATGAAAGAGGGCTCCAGAAGAATATGGGGCGCAGAGGCAGTCAGGTAATCAAGGCTATGTATTCATTCTGAGCAAAGGAGTTGGGGCTAAGGGTGTAGGACTTCAAAGGTAAGGAAGATAAGGCACAGGGTAATGGGAAGAGGAAATGTTTGGTAAAGAAGTATTTGCCCTGTCATGTAAAGACAATGGGACACAGAGAGGAATGGGAACAAATAGGCCTTGGTAAATTTCCCAGTCTACATGTCTAGCTCATATTTTTTTAGTTATCTCTGGTGACAGCTCCCTTCTTGGAACAAGCACCCCATCTAAATGCTTTTAAGCAGTTAAGGGGAAGGTAAAAAGGAAAACTTCCTGAGTCTTCTGTTTCTTAAAAATAACCAACCTAAAATAATCCTCATACTAGAGAAGCATTTCGTGGTGGCAATTTTATCCCCTACCCTGGTCATTCATCTGACTTTTCTTTCACCTTTGAAACAAAATGTCTTCTCATTGCTCTAGTACCCTTCGTTTTTATGACTTAAAGGTCACATTTCAAATACATTCAAAATACCCTCTCTCCAGGCTGAGGTCCCAGACGCTAAGTGTAACAGAACATCAGAATGGGACTCATTCTTTCTTTCTCCCTATTGGCTGATACATAGCAATAATTGCTGCTCCAAGTCAAGGTAAACCACCACATAGATATTTCAAATCAGGTGGCCACAAACTAGTTGGACCACTGTCAAAGTTCTCACCTGTGTAGCAGGTACAAAAGGGTTGGGGTGAGGGAATTTGTGAAGGGATATTTTGAGGGAGATGTTAGGGTATGGGATCCCCAGGGCAAAGATGGAGGGTGATGCCTGCTCCTCACCTCAAACTCAGAATGAGGGTTTTAGCAGGAGCTTAGGGAGAGCAGCTAGAGGACAGAGAATTGGGTTTGTCACAAGCCTGAGAAATCTAAATGTGAAAGTCAGGTTAGCAAGTCAGGTTAGCAAGATGTGGCAGGCAAGCCCAAGAATGAGTTGGGGTGAAGGGGGTGATGTGTGGTCCATACATCTGATCCAGGGCACGTGCAGGAGAGAGCTTGTGTGAGGTCACCTCAGGGCATTTCTCAGAGGGCTGTCTGCAGGAGGGACCAGTCTGGAGTGTGGAGCTGAGAAGAGACGTGTGCGATGTGCATGCAAACCTAGGAGTCATCAGTGAGTATGTGGTCTTGTATCGTTGGGGCTGAAGGAGATGTGGGGGAACTGAGTAGATGGAACAAGGAGGTTCCCTAAGGCTGCACATCTCACCTCTCTTTGGGGTTCCCAAGGGGAGACAGTGTTTGTAAAGGGCTTCACCCCTGGATTGGGTAGTTTCACTTCTAGGGAAATGACAGGAGTGCCCGTTTTCAAATTATCTTGCCTTTTGTGACTCTAAAGCCCACCTTAAAAATCTCTCTCCTCTTTCCCCTAGTTCATTTCTCTTCCCATCACAGACTACCGCAGTCTTTTCAATGTAATATGTGTCAGGATATTCATCTTGAACATATTTATTAATGCATATTAATGTATATATGTATCCATGAAAGCTATATAGTAATGCTTTATGTTTATCCCTTTAATTGTCCACAAAAAGTATTGAGCTTAAAGTCTGTTTTATAATAAAAATACCTATTTGGTCTTTGTCCACAATTCCTGGAAGGAGCTCCTAAAACTGTTGAAATTTCCGCAGTGATAGGCATGTCTTTTGTAAGATAATGAGATTATTGGGGGCAGGGAGCCTACAGAGCATCAGGATGGGGGCTGGTGGCCAGAAAGATAGAGCCAGAATTAAAGGGTTGGCAGTTTCAATTCCTTCCTACCCTTCCTCCCTCCAAGCTCCAGGGAGGGGAGGAGGGCTGGAGACTGAGTTCAATCATCAGTGGTCAATGACTTATTCAACCGTGCCTATGTAACAAAACATTAAAACCCCTAACAAGGTCAGTTTCTTACTTCCTAAACTCAATATTATTTGGGGCATCTCTCTATGTTGATGTGCATAGGTCTACTTTATATTTTCCGACACAGCAGTCAGTCAAATGTATATCCCATTATTTATTAATTATAAAAAGGACACAGTATTACGTAGGCTACAGACAATGCTGTTGTAAAAGAGGGACTCAAACACGGAGACAGAGCACCAGGGAAGGCTTTCCCTCCCTCTCAGGGCAGTGCAGAGGTTAGCAGACTGCACAGCCGGGTGCTGGTTTCTTCTTGGTCTGGTAGAGCTCAGGCCCTTCCTATCTTCACAATCCACCATCTCTATGCCCTTGTCCCCATCTGTGTGTTTGTCTCTAGGGGAGCAATCTAATCTTCTCTGATTATCACATCAAGCTTGGCCCACATTTCACTTGGTTCTCTCACTCCTCTGTCTCTCCCCTGGAAAGCAATCTCTATGAAATCAATGATTTCCATTCCTGAAGCTCCAGGGCTGGGACAGTGCCTGGCACAGAGCAGACACTCAATAAGAATTTGATTAGAGAATAAAGGAAGGAATAGAGAATGATTGTGCTTAGAGAATAAAGGGAGGATTTGCTTCTAGAATAAAGAAATAAAGGAAGGAATAATTTGACAGTTCACATGCTGTTTTCATTCCCCCTGTGATTGCTTTGGGCTTATTGAGACCCCTTTTGTAAGCAAGTGATAGTTTCTGAAGATATGAACTCAATATTACTGGTACTATATTTTCACAAGTCCCAAAGCTTTCACATCAGAGGGGAGGCTAGGCTAGGTTTTAGGCAGTGGAGTAAGAAGGGGTACAATTATGCTTAAGCACAGTTACTCTCTGCTTAAACAACTAAGTTGAGGCCACACAGAATCTTAAGTTAATACCTGTGGTTTCCGGTCAGTTTGAATGCTAGCCATGGACTAGCACAGGACTTTTCAGTAAGCTCGGAGCCATTCACAGCACTAATGTCACCTTTGCCACCACTTAAGAGCTAAGCATCCATTCAATTTCTCTTGAAATAGTAGGAACGGTCACCATCTAAGAGTTTGGTTATAAAATAGCATGGGGATACATCAATTTAAAGTAAATTTTACAACAAGCAGACAGAAAGTGACATGTGGAGAAATCCCTAATTTCACAGGACTGCTCCATGATTGCTCCTAGGTGAAGGTTTGGGCAATTGTCCACTCTTTCCCAACTGCTCCTAATGCTGGCTTTACATTCTCCTTCAGCCACCAGTCTTATGAATGAGCCCAGGAGTAAAAGATGCATTTTACATAGGAACCAAGTATACTCAACACACACGCACAGACACAGGCACATACCTGAAAAAGAGATTTTACCACAGAATTTGCCATCTCTTCACTTTATTCAATTCCAGTGGGTAACTTAAAAAAAAAAACACAACTCTTGTTATAACCCACAAAATAGATTTCACAACTTCAGACAAGCAGAATGAAAACCACTCATTAGTGGATTTCCCATGCTGGTTTCTATATAGCTCCCAACATGCCCAATTATCCCAAGTCCCAACCAAAGGGACCCATGGAGAAGTGTGGCCCACCTTGCACCAGATGTGGAATCCGAGGCATCAAGGACTTCTGTGAGCCCAGAACCCAATGTACATCAAGCCCCAAGTTTGTTCCCCATTTGGTCATTATCATGAAAGGCTGACGGAAAATCAACATGCTCGTTTATTCCAGGAAAGTATGATAAGCCTCAACATCATCAAAGGGCCTGGTACTGAACAGGACACATCTGGGAAGATGGTGTTTGAAAAGCTCCCACCTCACTAACATCATCTGTAAAGGGAAAAGTTGGTGCCCTGCAATAGAGATAGTTTCTCCAATGCTAATACACAATTAAACTGAGGGGGACTGAAAAGTCCCATTAGACATCTCATCCTTGAAAGCCCACCTAAGGTCCCTATTCCATGCGAGGTCCACCCTGGGGAACTAGTGGACTCACAATTCCAGATGTCCCAGAAATGGCCAGTGGCTCCTTCTCCAGTTTAGACTCTAAGAGTGTATGAGTGGCACATCCTGCCCTCCTTCTACACATGCGGTCTCCATCAGAAGACCCCGAATGCCAGGAACATGGAGATGAGAGGCACACTGTCTCCACACTGGAGGGCTGGATGGGTTTGAAGCAGCAAAGTGTTTGTGTGGCCCTCCTGGCATGTCACCCCTCCCTGGGGAACAGTCCTCTCCTCAAACAGAGGCAATTCTTTCTGGGACCATCCAAGCTCAGGTTGTTCCAGAAGGAAGAAATGGAATTGTGGAGGGTTGGGGTTGCCCTAGGGAGAGCTGAGGGGAAGGAGCGAAGAGGAGCTGGGAAGGACAGTTGGTTGTCCTGCAGTTTTCTCCTTCAGCGGCCCCTCGGGGACACTGGAGCTCTCAGCTGGGTTATTTCTAGATTTGAATGCTGGCAGGGCCCCAGCTCCAGGGGGACTCAGTCAGCGGAGGTTTCAGTTCTATTCCTGGAAATGACTCTAGCTGTCCAGGAAAGGGAGCGCCAGTTTCCTTTCTGCATTCCATAGTGGAGGGGGCACTGGCCTGAGCCACACTCTAAGGCGTCAGTGTCAAGTCAGTGCGCAGAGGCCAAGCACAGAGTTGGGGTGTCCTGGGTCCAGCCCTGCTGCTTCCCTCCAGAGCCATGTCCTCGGATGTTGGTCCTCAGCTCAGTCCTCTGTCCACATTCAGCTTCACCATCACCCAAACCCTGCCCCTTCCTGAGGCTCAAGACACTGTCTGCAGAGATGCTCTCTGGTGTTGCCCAGCTCACTCAGCACTTGGGTTCACTTGTTACCACCAGCTTTGCTTGGAGTGCATATTCTCCATCCACCACGGACCTCCCTGCCAACTCCAAGCTCTGACCCCTACCTGCTGTCAATGCACCTGCTGGGCGCCTGAGACCCAGCAATGCTCACCACTGGCCAGGTGACCCTGGGCATCTGCCTAACATCCCAGTGATTGTCATGTGCTCGCTCTCAGATCAGAAGGAAAAGCTCCCCAAGTCTTCTGTGGTCAGGAGAGAGGCCCCAGACAGAGGACTGTGTGAGTGTAACAGAGCTAGAAATTTTTCAAGGCTTACAATGCTTCCAAGGTTTGGGCAGAGATTACAAACGTCAATAATAGGATAGGAAATTCTTATGCATCTAAGAGATTGTGAATTCAATTTAGCTACCATTGATTCCTTCCCTGGGTCAGAGAAAGACAGTTGACAGGTTGAGGAAAGGGGAAGGCAAAGATCACTTTAGTGAACTTGTTGCAAGGGGTGTGGCCAACAGTGAAGGCTGGATGTTCTTTTCTGGGTAAGATGATATCAGGAGGTAAGAGGCTGGGGCTACCCACCTTGCCCAACTCTAAGGAGGAGGTAGCAGGCCTGCAGGTCTGGGCTGTGCCTGTCCCTGAGATCCCAATGGGGACGTCAGTGTGAGCCACCCATGGCCCCACCTACATGAGGGACAGTCACCGCACCAGGGGCTTCAGCAGGATTGCACCTGTCCCACCTGAGTGTGTCTTTCCTACCCTTTATTGTTCCCATCCTTGTAATAGGGTCAGTAGGAGGAAGAAAGAGGGAGAAGCTGACTCTTTTCCTGTCCCTGCTGCAGCTATCTCACTTGGTGGAGGGACTGAGCCAGGGCAGGGGAGATTTCAACTCTGTAAGAGTCTGCAGATTGTTTATGAGACCAATTGGACTTTTGCTTACCTGAGTGGGACCAAGAGACAGGATATTTCCTGAGACATTCCTCCCCTCCTCCAACCAGGAAATGTGTGTTTTGCCTCTGTGCATTTCAGAGACCTTATTGATGTCCAGGAATAGCTTCCCTGTCCTGAAGGTGTGATGCCCTAAGGAGACCGAGATATTAGAGGCCTAGTCTTGTCAGTCACCCACAGAACAGGGCCGAATTGCAACTGAAAAGCTCAGTAAATATTTGCAAGGTAATGGAAGGACTACACCCATTTTCAACTTTAGCAACACTTTTATAGTTAAGCCACTTGCAGAGGATTTTTCTGGAGGAACTCAGCCTGAACCCTGCTGGCCCACACCCCAGCCTGAGGGCTTTAGGCAAGGCATTTAAGGCCTGTCCTCCTTCCCTTTTCTCCTGTTCCCTGCTTTGCTTTGCTAGTATTCCCAGGCCTAGTCTGGTCTCAGATACAGGCCTTGACACAGCCTCTTGTTCAGCTCTCCAGCCTGCCCAGTTCCTGGTGGTGAAGTGATGACCATGCAAACATCACATGGGTTGAGGGCCTGCCAGAAGATGGAGAAACATGAAAGGAGGTGGCTCAACCAAAAAAGAGGCTGAATTTGGCTGCCTGCCTGGACCTTGTGAATTCCTTTGAGCCCAGGTTCAAACGATTTCAGGCATCTAATAGACAGATTAGCCTGAAAGCAGAACCCAAACCTAGAAAAGGTTTTCAAAGTGTGGCCCTAAAGTGCAATCAGCAAACTTTATATGTCTCTTGTGGACTCTGCCCAGATCCTACTTTTGGTTCCTACTCTGTGCAGGGAGAAGGCACCTTGCCAGAGACTCACAGACCTCTGATGGGGCCTGTTAGGAGTTTCTCCTGCAAAGGCAGAAGCCATGCTTGAGTCCAAGGAACAATTCCATTTGGTAGGTGCACAGTAGTGACCATGACATGTTGTGTCACCTCTTGTCCTGAGGAAGGTTCATGTGCTCTCAGCGGACTTAGGGCTAGAAAGTCTGACTATGGACCATGAGGTGTACATTGAGGGACATCACTGAACAATGGCCACTCCAGGCCAGAGACTATGAAATGGGGCACCAGACTCAGAGTGACCCTCACAGTGAGGACCAGCCCAGCCCTGGGGAACTCTGAGTGGTGTTTTTAATTAATACTGAGGTCTTTTATTTATTTTATTTTATTTTATTTATTTTTTGGCTACATCGGGTCTTAGTTGTGGCACGTGGTGTCTTTGCTGAGGCATGCGAGATCTTTAACTGTGGTGCACAGTCTCTTCATTGTGGTGCGCGAACTTCTCTCTAGTTGTGGCGCGCAGGTTTTCTCTTTTCTATTTGTGGCGCACAGGCTCCAGGGTGCGTGGGCTCTGTAGTTGTGGCATGGGGGTTCCAGAGCACATGGGCTCTGTAGTTTGTGGCATGCAGGCTCTCTAGTTGAGGTGCACGAGCTCAGTAGTTGTGGCATGCAGGCTTAGTTGCCCCACGGCATGTGGTATCTTAGTTCCCTGACCAGGGATCGAACCTGTGTCCCCTGCATTGGAAGGTGGATTCTCTACCATTGGACCACCAGGGAAGTCCCAAAACTGCAGTTTTTAATTGGGTGTCTATATGTGTTCATCTGCATCTACAGCTAGCTGTCAAATTCATTTGTGATCTTTCATCTTTGCCTTGCAGTTCTTTCTGCCTGGAATGACAATCTCTCTTGTCCCCACCTCCTCCCTCAATGATTTCTCTGTCTTTCTTCCATCATAGCATTGATTGTCTCTATGTGTCAGACAGAGTATTTCTCTGATGTCCCCAAACTATGGAAGTAGGGAGAGATTCATGACTGACTACAGAGAAAAGAATATATGCAGCACCAATTTGAAAAAACTGAGATATTTTTCTTTTTAAAATCCTTTGTTTACTTATATAATATGATGATCACCTACACACTGAACAACCATCCCAAGAAATAGAACACCTTCAATAACTACACTTACCTATGTGTTCCTATTTACTCCATACTCTGTCACCAGCCCTTGTTTAGCAACTTCATGAAGTATGTATTTACAATTCCTTTCTGTCATTTGTTGTGTTATCACTTACATATGCATGCCTAAACAATATTTTGTTGTGTCTTCTTGAAGATTTATTTAAAGAGTATTCTTTTTTCCTACTATTTTTTTCTACCATTTCTACTAAATTCTATTTATTTTAACCTCAGTGTTGTGTTACTAAGATTTATTTACCTATGTATAACAATGGATCAGTGTTGTAGAGCTCAGTTTATTTATCCATCCTCTATCAATGGCTATCCTCTCCTTTCTCACAATAATGAAGACTGCTGTTAGAAACACATTTTACATGTCCCCTGTACATTTTTGCACAGTGACTCCTGGGTACCATGTTAGGAGTGGAAATGCTGGGTCCTAAGGTGCATGAATGTACAATTTAATAAAATTAATCCATACTTTTTTCATAGTGATTGTATTGATTTTACACTCCCAGCAGCTATATTTCAGAGATTCTACTGATTCACATTCTCCCTAGTACTCGATATCGTCCAACTTAAAAATTTTTCCAATTGAATTGACGTACAATGTCATCTCACTGTGCACAGTTTTGCATTTGCTTCATTACTAAGGAGGATGCTAAACTTTCTGTGTGCTTATTGGTCACACCTGTTTTTGTTTTTTGTTTTTTTCCTGAGAAAGATCTGTTCATTCCCCCCCACACCTTGCACTTCCATACTGGATTGTTTTGCTTCTTAGTGATCTCTAGCATTTTAAAAATACCTTCTTAGTATTGATTTTTAGTTTATGACATTTGTGCCAATATCTTCTCCACATGTCTGGAGAATTTTTTACTGCCCTGAAGCATTTCTTTTCATGAACAGAAACTTTTCATTTTAATGTACTCTAAGGCACCCCATTTGTCAATCTTATTTATACAGTTATCTTCTAGGTATCTTGTTTAAAATTTTTTCTGTACCCTAAGATCTGCTATATTTTCTAATATAGTTTTCTATTTGAAGTTTAGATCTTTACTCTTCCTCTAGAGTTGATTATCAAAAGTGATATAGGTAGGGAATCAGTAACATTCTCCAAATGGAAAACCAGTTTTTCCAGCTCCATTTACTTGATAGTGCCTTCTTTACTCACTGACATTCCATGTACTGGGTTGGCCAAAAAGTGCCTTCAGTTTTTAAGTAAAAATAAAAGACACACTTTTCATTTTCACCAAGAACTTTATTGAACAACATAGTCACCCTTTTGTTCCACTACCTTCTGCCATTTTTCAGGCAACTTCATTATTCCATCTGCCCAAAAGTTTGTCATCTTTTTGAGCAAAGAACTGCTCCAGGTGTCTTTTACAGTCTTCCAGGGAATTGAAATTTTTTCCATTAAAAGAATTTTGTAAAGACTTAAATAATGGAAACCTGAAGGTGCAATGTCTGGTGAATATGGCGGATGAATCAGAACTCCCCAGCTGAGCTGTAACAGTTTTTGCCTGGTCATCAAAGAAACATGTGGTCTTGCACTATCCTGATGGAAGAGTATGTGTTTTCTGTTGACTAATTCTGGACGCTTTCGTCGAGTGCTGCTTTCAGTTGGTCTAATTAGGAGCAGTACTTGTTGGAATTAATCGTTTGGTCTTCCAAAAGGAGCTCATAATAGAGGACTCCCTTCCAATCCCACCATATACACAACATCACCTTCTTTGGATGAAGACCAGCCTTTGGTGCGGTTGGTGGTGGTTCATTTCTCTTGCCCCATGATCGCTTCCATTCCACATTATTGTACAGTATCCACTTTTCATCGCCCATCACAATTTATTTTTAAAAAGGTACGTTTAAGTAGAGAATTACATGTGGAAATATGGTCAAGAAGGTTTATTTTAGCATAAGTTATGTAAGGATCCTAAACATCAAAGCACTTAACATAACCAAGCTGGTGCAAATGATTTTCAACACTTGATTTGGATATTTTGAGTATGTCGGCTATCTCCCACATGGTATAACATTGGTTGTTCTCACTTAATGTCTCGATTTGATCACTATCAACTTCAACTGGTCTATCCAACTGTGGAGCATTGTCTAGCGAGAAATCTCCAGCACGAAACTTCGCAAACCACTTTTGACATGTTCAATCAGTCACAGCACCTTCTCCATACACTGTACAAATCTTTTTTTTTTTGCGTTTCAGTTTCATTTTTACCCTTCTTGAAATAATAAAGGATAATATGCCAAAAATGTTGCTTTTTTCTTCCGTCATCAATATTAAAATGGCTACACAAAAATTCATCAATTTTGATGTCATTTTTTTTTTAAATTAATTAATTAATTAATTTATTTATTTTTGGGTGTGTTGGGTCTTCGTTTCTGTGCGAGGGCTTTCTCTAGTTGTGGCAAGCGGGGGCCACTCTTCATCGCGGTGCGCGGGCCTCCCGCTATCGCGGCCTCTCTTGTTGTGGAGCACAGGCTCCAGACGCGCAGGCTCAGTAATTGTGGCTCACGGGCCCAGCTGCTCCGCGGCATGTGGGATCCTCCCAGACCAAGGCTCGAACCCGTGTCCCCTGCATTAGCAGGCAGACTCTCAACCACTGCGCCACCAGGGAAGCCCTTGATGTCATTTTTTAAATGCACGCTGATATGACAGCTGTCACATACACTCTAGCAAAATTTTTTCAAATGAAGTTAAAGACAACTAAGTGTTACTAGAGCCATTTTATGGAAAAAAAATGAACGAACATTTTGGTCAACCCATATGTCTCCCTTTCAACATAATTCCACACATGCCTGAGTCCAAGACAGGGATTGGTATTGTGTTCTGTGGGTCAGTTGGTTTATCCCTATGCCAGCACCCAAGTAGAGCATTAAATATACTTTGTTTATTTTTATAATGTATAAAATATACATGAAAATATACCATACAGGGTATGGCAGGTCCTCCCATTTCTTCCTTGAAATGTGGGTTCTCAAATATCAATCAGATCTTCCAGAGGGAGAGGCTCAGGTTAGAAGGTATTGTACTTCCTGACGCCTCTCCCTTCTGGACCTCATTACCCAGGCAGCAGAGGCTTGCTAACCTTTGTTCTCTACAGTGAGCACAGGAGCACACTGTGGCTGCATTTCCTGGTGAGAACAGTTCTGGGGAGTGTCCCTGTGCAGTCCCAGCATTTTCTGCTGTTTTAGTGGAAACATTTGGATCTGATCTCTGTCATAGGAAGTCTGTTTTCTCTCTGGAAAACATGCTCTATACCTGCAGTGGCCAAGGCCAGCTTTGTGCTTGGAGGGCTGAGGACAGGGCTGGCTGGTGGAGAGCTGGAATTCCATCCAGCAGTTCATGCCAAGCTCTTTGAAGAACAGACAACCCCTGTGTCTGAAGATGCCTTTCCTTCCTTTCTTTCTTTCTTCCTTCCTTTCTTTCTTTCTTCCTTCCTTCCTTCCTTTCTTTCTTTCTTTCTTTCTTTCTTTCTTTCTTTCTTTCTTTCTTTCTTTCTTTCTTTCTTTCTTTCTTTCTTTCTTTCTTTCTTTCTTTCTTTCTTTCTTTCTTTCTTTCCTTCCTTCCTTCCTTCCTTCCTTCCTTCCTTCCTTCCTTCCTTCCTTCCTTCCTTCTTTCCTTCTTTCTTTCTTTCTTTGAGAAAGTTGTAAGAAAATTTGGGGCAACAGAATGTTTACTGGTTTCTCCAGTAGTAAACTATGTAATGTTTAATGCACACTCAGGGTTTTCTGATTCTAGCCTTTCATTACCATAAAGATATTTAAATCTCTTTGAGTTTTGGTAATTAATAGCAATGCAAAATAATTAGTTTCTTTGCCATTTCCTTACTCTGTGCAGGTTATAACCAAATACCACAGACTGGGTGCCTTATGAAGAAAAATCTGTTTCTCATACTTCTGGAGGATGAAAGACCAAGATCAAGGCACATGTAGATTAGCTGTCTGATGAGAACACACTTCCTAGATGAATGTCTTTTCTGTTTAAGCTCACATGTCAGAAAGGTTAAGCTAGCTCTTTGGGGTCTCTTTTATGAGGCCACTAATCCATTCATGATGGCTCTGCCCGCATGACCTAGGCACATTTGAAGGGTCCACTTACTAATAAAATCACTTTCAGCATTACATTTTATCTATGAATTTATGGGGACACATTTAGTCCATAGCCCATATAGAAATACAATCTGTCTGTTGAGGTTCAATAGTCTTCCCACCCTCTTCTTAGAAGACAGCAAGCACTCTTGTCTCACTTTGACATTCATTTCAATATTCCTGAGCTATAAACATGTCTCTTCTTTGGTATTCTCCTTTCAACTAGCATTAACATCTGCTTACTTCCTTCATTAGTGGTCAGTTAAATAAAATCATTAACATGTATTCATTTAATATTTTTTGAGAGTCATGATTTTACTTTTTTAAAAAAATTGTCTTTGCACAATATGTAGAATGGGGGTGGAGGGCATTCAGCACACCCCTACTGGACAGAGCCCACTGGTAACACGTGAAACAATCTTATGGTATAAATATTTTTTAAATCACAGTTTCTTGGTATATCTTTCCTCACTCATAGTGAATGAGAGGAGGTCCCATCAATATCATATTAATAATTTCTTTAAATTGCCTTGGTTTAATCAGATGCCCATGTTTCAAAACTGTGCTGAATTGGATAGGGAAAATTAGAGCTCTTATTTACTTCCTCTGCCACTCCCTGTCACATGTTTTACGTTCCACCCAAAGTGGTCCATAAAGTGAGGTAAATAGACATTAAGCTGCCATGGGGTAACTATTACCACAATGACTATGTTCTTGGTTGTCCGCCTTATGGAACATACATCCTGGCGGGCAGGCCACCTTGTGGGCTTGTCTCTGTCTCCTGCCTCTCCCACAAGGCAAGTCCTGTCCTGATTTGCTGCAGGGTATTGGAAGTGAGGGTCTTTCTGGAAGTCGTCTGTGCTCACTAACGTGTTGGCCTAAGTGATTCTTCCTGCAGAATGGAAAGGTGTGGGCTCTGTATTCAGATTTCAGGAAAATACAGACAGTCTATATTAGTTTCCCATTGCTCTGTAACAAATTACCACAAACTCAGTGGCTTAAGACAACATACGTTCATTCTTTTATAGTTTTGGAGGTGAGCAGTCAAAATGAATCTTAAGGGGCTACAATTAAAGTGTCAGTAGGACTGGTTCCTTCTGGAGGCTCCAGGAGGTAATTCATTTTCTTGTCTTTTCCAGGCTCGAGATGCTGCCTGGCATTCCTTGGCTCATTGCCCTCCCTCCATCTTCACTACAACCTTTGTTCCTATTATCCCATCTTCTTTTCTGCATTTGGCCATGCCTCACTCTTATAGGGATGCCTGTGATTATATTTAACCCATGTGGACAAACCAAGATAATCTTTCCATCTGAAGATCATTAACATAATCACATCTGCAAAGTGCTTTTCACTATGTAAGGTAACATATTCACAGGTTCTGGGGTTCAGGATGTGGACATCTTAGGGACCATTATTCTGTCTCTACATTATCCTGACTCCTGGGACATATAAATCATCAGCTTAGAAAACAGGTAGTCTTTTCTGTAGCAATGGAAACAAAAGTCATCAGGAAAAATAAATTAACTGTAGTTAATTTATTAACATGAGTAAGTGTGAGAGATGGGACTGATCTGTTGAGACCACTATGTTTCCTCAGCTGAACCTGCCTGTTTGGCTGCTTCATTCACCTTACCTCCTTATTCTCTTTCCTTTTCCACAGATCATCCAGAGTTAACTGGCATGGATTGGTTCACCTCATATTTCCTGTCAGGAAAGAATTTTGAGCAATTGGCCCAAAAATTTGTCCCTCACTACTCCACATTGATCAGCAAGGCAGGGGGGATCCTCTCTCAGGAAAGCGTTGAACGTATTCGAAGAGTCTTTCAGGAGGGGACTTTAAAAGAGGTGGTTGAAGAGATTCAGGAAGCACTTCAGAAATCTGAGAATGCTCCCTTGGATGTGGCTGTGATTGGGCAATCTGGTTCTGGGAAGTCCAGTTTCATCAATGCCCTGCTAGGTCTTGGTCATGAAGAGGAGGGGTCTGCTCATGTTGGAGTTGTGCCAACCACCATGAAGAAAACCCCCTATCAACATCCAAAATATCCCAGTGTGACCTTCTGGGACCTGCCTGGAACTGGGACTCCCAATTCCCTTCCAGATTCTTATCTAGAAATTGTGGGAGATGATGACTATGACTTTTTCATCATTATTTCTTCCTCACGGTTCAGCTCAAATGATGCTCTCCTGGCCCAGAAAATCAAGGAGAAGGGGAAGAATTTCTACTTTGTTAGAACAATGGTGGATGTTGAATTACATAGTGAAGAGAAAAGCAAACCCATATCCTTCAAAAAGGAGAGAGTCCTTCAGCAGATCCGAGATGACCACCTGGCTAGCCTCAGCAACATCGGAGTATCTAATCCGTGTGTCTTCCTGGTCTCCAACTTTCACCCGGATAAGTTTGATTTCCCAAGACTGCAGGAGACACTGCTGCAGGATCTCCCTGCTCATAAGCGCTACACCTTTGTGCTCCAGTTGTCCAATTTGTCTGATGCTTTCATTGAGGTGAAGAGAGTTATCCTCAAAGAGAAGATCTGGCTGAATGCCTTGAAATCAGCCGCTTTGGCCATCATCCCTTTCATGGCCTTCTTCAGTGGCTTTGATTTGCCTAAACAGGAGAAGTGCTTGAACCTTTATCGAAGCTATTTTGGTTTGGATGAGCAGTCAGTCAAAGAGATTGCCCAGAACCTGGGCACATCTGTGCAAGAGATCAAGAGCTCCACAAAGTGCTTGGATTTCTGGTTATTTGTGAAGAATGACAGTATAGCAGCAAAGGCCATGAAATGTGCTGAATCCTTTTGCTCAGTGAACGGAGGACTCCGATCTTCTATCTTTCAATTTTTGAAAGTATATTTTCTACGCTTGAAATTCATCAATACTGTGGCTGATGATGTTAAAATGCTGTTGCATAAGACTTTAGAGAGCTGAAGTCTAAGAGAATGAGGCAGAGATGGGTAGAGTTGCCTAACTGAATAACAAAAGGGCCTCAGGTCTTGTGTTCTCTGGGTGGGAGCAGGATCCTCTTCTACCCACCACCAAGGCCAACGCTACTCTAAAGTAAAAAGATTGTCTCACTGTTGGAAAAAGACCATTGCTCCACATTGATGCTACACTGTTAAGTAAAGAGGATTTGACCATAACCTCTTTTCTGTACTCTCTAAGCTATTTTGCTCTAATCATGACAGAAATGCACCATATAACTTTCATTAATCTCCTGGTGTTATAAGGTATTTTTCATTTTCAAGTTTTACTCTGATAATAAACATTTGGTAATAATTAAGATAACTGTTATCTATTGGCTTTTTATGAATTATTATGCCCAGTCATCATTTCAATACCATCCTCACCAAAATAAGGGAAAATACACAACTATGGGAATATGGCCAAGTGAATAGTGGATGATGTGTATGGGGAACCACAGCAGGTAGAAGAAGAGAGGATTAGAGAAATGGTTTAGAATGTAATATTTCTAGATACTGTTAGAGATTAAAGGGAGGGAAACCAAGTCAGCGTTTATATCTCTAGGACTTTTTCAACACTGGATAGATTAAGAGACCAGTGAACAGGGCACGATGAGGGACAGGAGATTTGAGAGAGTGAAGTTGAATTAGGAAGGAAAGAAAAGATTAACTGAACTGGGATAAATGAGAAAATAGAGTGTTTTTTTCTCTCACCCAAAATTTTACATCAAACTTCTGAAACAGAAGCACACAACAACAGTACCTGTCTCGAGTCTTGGGGATTCTCACTCCTGCTGTAACTGTAATTGTACATGCGACTTTCTTCTCTTCTTTTCTATATCACTGGTATAGGGTGGATGCTGTACAGTCTAAGAGATGTACATAGCTGAGGCCTTCCCTTAGATCCCCACACTCTGAAGGCTCTCTCAGTGGGTGGAGGGCACTGAGATGTGAAGTAGGACATGAGGGGTCCACAATCACCCTGCTCCTCCCTGTTCCCCCACTGCTCAGCAGAGGACTCCTGTAGGGCAGAAGCAGTCAGTGGGGCATGAAGCAGATCACTATGTGTGCTGCCTCATATTCAACAGATATGTGAAATGATAAAAGGGAAGGAGCTCTTGACTTTCTGTTATGGACAGATTGCATTAAAAAAATTGTGTTCATCAGATGTGACCAACATTGGGACTCACACGACCTTCCCCTTCTCCAGAAATTATGACTTTCCACATTCCCCAGGCCTTTTCACTTCATTTCAGTGACCTTCCATCAAGATAGCAAAGGACAAATCAAATGGGTCTTGTGTGGGTCCCAGTGGAAACACCCTTGCTACAAAACAAGAGTTATCAAATATTTACATCTGTGGTTTTTGTTTTCAAAGTTCCCTTATTCCCAAATAAGACAGGCAGGGTTAATATGTCTTTCTCTCTGGGAAGAAAGAACTCAGAGGAGGAAAATAGAGAATCTGTTCTGGTGCCTTGTTTTCATCATCCAGAGTGAACAGGAGGGTTCATGTACCTAGGAGAACATTCAGGAAGTGCCTGAATGATTCCCCTCGCAGGGAAAAAAGTGGGGAAATGGGAGGAGGCTGTGACGAAGAAGAGAGGTCTCAGGGTCTGGTAGGAGGGGACAGAACTGTACGGTGTCTCTAAACTGAGACCTTTGAGCCTAGCACATCAATATGTGTGAGCATCAGGCTCCTATAAGGGCAGTTTCTGAAGTCCAGCCAGACTCTGTCAGCAGAAGCTTCAGAAGTTCCTGTGGGTGGTGCTGTAATGGTTGACCGCTATGTTAGGCATTGGGTGAGCCTCTCACATTCAGCAGTCTGCAGCCCATAGCCTGAAACACCACCTCATTGTGCCATCCACTTCCTTGGTCCCCATGTGTCTTACCTTGTGAGCACAAAACTCCTTTTCATGATCACTAGAGGGTTGGTGTTACTGAGAAAGAGAAGCCCCTCTTTTCCCCTCATCCCTGCCCCTCAGGGCTACTGGTTGAAGGCATCTTCCTGGATGCTGGATCCTACTGCTGGATTAGAGGTAAAACAGTTCCTACCGCTGGATTAGTGGTAAAACAGTTCCTATCCTGTCTTCTCTCCCAAATCAGTGTCTAGTAGATACAAATTGGTTCTCTGCACTGGGACACTTTTGAAAAGCGTGTTGTGAATGGTACAGTTTCCTGGATACCTGACACTTGAGCAGAGACAAAAAATGTGCATATATGTTGGAAGAGTGCCCCCGGTAAAGGGAACAGCAAATGTAAGGTTGTGAAAATGGGAGGAACTTGCCATGTCCACTGAGTAGGTAGTAAGCCCCAGTGGTGGAGTAGTGACCAATGGGAGAGTGGTAGGATATGAAGGGTTAGGAGTAATCAGGGAACAGGAATGCAGGACAATGGTGGGCATGGTCTTTTCTTCAGAATTTATTCCAAGTATGATGGAAACACTGAAGGTGTTAGGCATGACTTAATTTAGGCTTGGCAAATAGATTACAGTGGAGGTTGAAAGGATAGGTCTAAAGCACCTAAAGGTGATTATTCATTCCTTCTTGTTAGAGATGATGGTGGCTTGGACAACAGTGAGAGAGACAGAGAGTGTGAGAAGAAACTGGGTTCAGGATGTATTTTGAAGATAGACCTGCCAGGTTTGCTGACTAACTAGATGAGGATGTTAGAGGGAGACTATAAGAATCACCTGATGATTCCTTCTGAGCAACTAAGTAAGGGGGGTGCCATTCAAAGGGATGGGGAAGTCTCTGGGAGAGTAGACCTGGGGATAGGGGTGGGGTTGGGGAATTGAGTCAAGATCTAAGGAAAGAACTGTTAGACTTGAGGTGTCTGTTGGAACTCTGAGTGGAGGTGCCATGCGGACAGGTGGAGGTTTGAGTCTGAGGGTCAGCAGAGATTATGGCTGTGCTGCTTTCTATCTGTCTGACCTTTGGCAAATCACTGAGAAGCACTTCCCTTTACCCTCAAAATGGGGATCAACTTACCCACTCAAGGATCTTTTGGGGAATACAAGTCCTGGGATGATTTAATATTTACATGAAAGGAGT
The DNA here is from genome assembly GCF_028564815.1 of Eubalaena glacialis. Classification (NCBI taxonomy): domain Eukaryota; kingdom Metazoa; phylum Chordata; class Mammalia; order Artiodactyla; family Balaenidae; genus Eubalaena; species Eubalaena glacialis. Next base: position 171,989,657 of record NC_083719.1, read on the forward strand.
ATGGTGCAGTGAAAGTGCTCCACGGAGTGACAGAATTTATTAGGAGGTAAGCCACAGGTAAATCAACTTGGGAGAGAAAAATTTATCATTATAAACCTGTCTCCAGGGAATAAATGAGGAGGGGAATGCAGGCTAACTGGTAAGGTAATCACCATACTTCCCCCTGAATCTGGGGCTCCATTAGGTTCCCTCGACTCCTCCCTTTTATTGACTACTTTTTTTCCTGTCAATGAGTTAATTTGTTCATTTTTTCCCATATTGATATTCACTTGTTGCAGCAACATTTGTTGAAAAGGCATTCGTTTTTCCATTGAATGTTGTCTTAGCAACTTGTTAAAAATTATATGATTATTTTTGGGTTAATTTCTGTCCTCACTATTCTATTCCATTGTTCTGTAGGTCTATCCTTTCTTCAATGCCTCAGTGTCCTGATTATGGAAATTTTCTAGCAAGTTTGGAATAGGATAAGTTTACAGTGTGAGCCTTTAAACTTTATTCTTCTTTTTCAAATTGTTTAGTCTATTCTGTTCCTCTTGTCTTTCCTGTATAAATGTAGAAATAGCTTATCAATATCTATGAAAAAAGCTTGCTGGGATTTTGATTGGGATTTTTTTCAATTTATAGATCAAACTGAGGAAAACTGACACCAGCACACTATTGAGGCCGTCAATCCATGAACACAATATGTCTCTATGTGTATTTGAATCTTCTTTTATTTCTTTCATCTGTGTTGTGTAGTTTTCAGTGTATATCTCCTGTGTATATTTTGTTGTTTATATCTAAGTATTTTATTTATTTAGTGCAATTATAAATGATACCTTTTTTAAAAAACAAATTTCAATTGTTCTTTGCTGGAATATAGGAGTACTTTTGTATACTGATCTTGTATTTTGCAACATTTCCACTCACTTATTAGTTCTAGGAGTTTTTTGTGCATTTGTTGGGATTTTTTAATGCAGAATATTACACCCTGTGAACAGAGACATTCCTATTTTTTCCTTTTCAACAAGTGTATCTTTCTTTTTCTTGTCTTATTGCACTAGCTAGGACTTCAATATTATGTATCATAGAGTGATGAGAGAGGGTATTTTTGTCTTGTTCCTTACCTTAGGGAAAAACATTCAGTCTTTCATTATTAAGAATGATGCTAGCTGTGGCGGGGGGGGGGTTTAATATAAATGGTTTTTATTAGGCTAAGAAAATTCTCTTAGTTTCTGTAAGTTTTTATCATGAATAAATGGTAAATACTATTGAAAGATTTTTATGCATCTATTGAGATGATCATATGGTTTTCTTATTTATTATGCTAATCTAGTGAAATTACGATTGATTTTTCCATTGTTCAAACAGGTTTGCTTTCCTGAAGTGAATCTCACTTGGTTGTGATGTATTATTCTTTCCATATATTGCTGTAATTGTGTATGTAACCTTGTATTCATTATTTTTGCAGATATATGCATATATATATAGATAAATTACTTCTTTATGGTTTTCTGTTGTAATTGTGTTTACTTTTCTTTGTCAGGCTTTGGTATTGGAGTGCACTGGCCTCATGAAATGAATTGGAAAGTTTGCCTTACTTTTCCGGAAGAGCTTCGTAAAATTAGAATGATTTCTTTCTTACATGTTTGGTAGGATTCACCAGTGAAGCAATCTGGGCCTGGCATTTTGTTTCTATTCTATGGTGAATTTTAATAATTTCAATTTCTTTAACAGATGCAGAATTCTTACATCCTCTATTTTTCTTGTGAGTTTTGGTAGTTTATGTCTCTCAAGGAATTAGTCCATTTCACCTAAGTTGTTGAATTTATGAGGGTACAGTTCTTAGTATTCTCTTATTACCCTTTTAATGTCCATGGGATCAGTATTGATGTCCCTTGTTTCATTCATTATTGGTAATTTTTGTCTTCTATCTTTGTTTTTGGCCAGTGTGAATAGAGGTTTATCAATTTTATTCATCTCTCTGGAAGAAACAAATAAAAGAGTTGAAAATGGTTGTGTCTGGGTGTTGGAATCTATTGTGAGGCAGGGAATACTCTATCTGGTCATAAGTCTTTTAGAACCATTTGACTTTTAAAGTTACTGTTCTCTCTCTTATTCTTACATCCTTAGGTGTACAATGTATTGATTTGATACATTTATTTTGCAATGTGATTGCCATAGTAGTGTTAATTAACACCTCGTCACATCACACAATTATCATTTCTTCTAGTAGGAGAAAATTTAAGATCTAATCTCTCAGCAGTGTAATGTTTATAATACAGCTCTGTGTTTATAATCACTGTACTGGGTATTATATCTCCAACTTATTTATTTACTAGTTGTAAATATTATGTACCTTTAAACATCATCTCTTCCATTCCTCCACTCCTCAGCTCCTGGTAACCACAATTTCACTTTCTGTTTTTTTGAGTTTGGTGTTTTTAGAATTAAGATACATGATATATCATACAGTATTTGTCTTTCTCTGTCTCTTTTTCACTTACACTCGTGTCCTCAAGGTTCATCCATGTTGTTGCAAATAGTGGAATTTCCTTTTTCCTCATGGCTGAAGTGGATTCCACTGTACCTACATACCACATCTGCCTCATTCATCTGTTAATGAACACTTCTTCAGTTGTTTCAGTATGTTGGCTATTGTGAATAGTGAAGCAATAAACACAGGAGTGCATATATCTCTTCAACAACCTGTTTTCATTTCTTTTAAATATATACCTGGAAGTATGATTGCCAGATTATATGGCAGTTTTGTTTTTAATATTTTCAGGAACCTCTACTGTTTTCTATAGTTGGTTACACCAATTTACATTCCCACTAATGATGCACGAGTGTTCCCTTTTCTCCGCATCCTCGCCAACACTTTTTATTTGTTGTCTCTTTGATATTAGTCATTCTGAAAGATGTAAGGTGATATCTCATTGTACTTTTGGCTTGCATTTCCTGATGATTAGTGATGTGGAGCATCTTTTTTGGTGTCTGTTGGCCATTTGTATGTCTTCTTTGGAAAAATGTTTATTTAGGTCCTCTGCTCATTTTTAAATTCAGGCTTTTTTAATGTTGAGTTTTATGAGTTCTTTGTATATTTTTGATATTAACCCCTTATCATATATATAATTTGCAAATAACTTCTCCCATTCAGTAGACTGCCTTTTTTGTTGATATTTCCTTCACTGTACAAAGCTTTTCAGTTTGATGCTGTCCTAAATGTTTATTCTACTTTTTTCCCCTTGCCTGAGGAGAGAGATGGAAAAAGAATATTGCTAAAAGTGAAGTCAACCAGCTTACTATCTATGCTTTCTTCTAAGAGTTTTATGACTGCAGTTCTTATATTTATGTAATTAATTCATTTTAAGTTTATTTTCGTATACGCTGTAAGAAAATGATCTAGTTTCATTCTTTTGCATGTAGCAGTCAAGTTTTCCCAACACTATTTTTGAAGAGGTCCTCTTATTCATATTGTATATTCTTGCCTTCTTTGTCGTAGATTAATTGACTGTAGGAGCATGGGTTTATTTCTGGGGCTCTGTATTCTGTTCCATTGATGTATGTGTCTGTTTCTGAGCCACTACCAGACTGCTTTGATTACTATTGCTTTGTAGTCTAGTTTGAAATTAAGGAGTGTAATACCTGCAGCTTGGTTCTTCTTTCTCAAGACTGTTTTGGGTATTCACGGTCTTTTTTGTTTCCATACAAATTTTAGAATTATTTTTTATAGTTCTGTGAAAAATGTCATTGGGTATTTGATAGGGATTGCATTGAATCTGTAGGTTGCTTTAGGTAGTATGGATATTTTAACAATATTTATTCTTCCAATCCCTGATCATAACTTTCCATTTATTTGTGTTGTCTTCAACTTTTTTCATCCAAGTCTTCTAGCTTTCAGAGGACATGTCTTTCACCTCCTTGGTTAGATTTATTCCTAGGTATTTCATTTTTTTAATGAACATATAAATGGGTTTTCTTCATTTCTCTTTCTGATAGATTGTTGTTATTGTATAGAAATGCAACCTTTTTCTGTATGTTAATTTTGTATTCTTTAATTTTGCTGAATTCATTTATTAGTTCTAATAGTTTTTGTTTTTGTAGAGTCTTTAGGGTTTTTTATATATAAATATATATATATATATATATATATATATATATATATATATATATATATATAAAATCATGTTATCTGCCAATAGTGATAGTTTTGTTTCTTCCTTTTCAATTTGAATTCCTTCTATTTGCTTTTACTCTCTGATTGCTATGCCTGTAACATAGAATACTATTTTGAATAAAAGTGGTGAGAGTGGGCATTCTTGTCTTATTCCTGATTATAGAGGGAAAGCTTTCCTCTTTTCATCATTGAGTATTATGTTGGCTATGGGTTTGTCATATATGGCCTTTATTATGTTGAGGCTCCTTCTGTATTCACTTTGTGGCAAGTTTTTATTATAAATACACATTGAATTTTCTCAAATGCTTTTTCTGCATCTATTGAGATTATTGTGATGATTTTTAACCTTGTTTTGTTAATGTGGTATACCACATTGATTGATTTGTAGATACTGAACCATCCTTGCATCCCTGGAATTAATCCCGCTCGATCATTCTGTATTATCTTATAATGTGTTGTTGTTTTGTTTGATAATATTTGTTGAGGATTTTTGCATTTGTGTTCATCAGGGATATTCGCCTGTGATATCTTTTTTTGTGGTGTTTCTGTCTGGTTTTGGTATCAGGGTGATGTTGACCCTGTAGAATGAGTTTGTAAGCATTCCTTCCTCTTCAATTTTTTGAAATAGTTTGAGAAGGACTGGTATTAACTTTTCTTTAAATGTTTGGTAGAGTACCCTTGTGAAGCTGTTTGGTCCTGGACATTTGTTTCTGGGAGTTTTTGGATCACTGATTTAATTTCATTACTAATAATTGGTCTATTCATGTTTTCATTTCTTTCCTGATTCAGTCTTGGAAGATGGCATGGTTCTAGAAAGTTACCCTTTTCTTCTAGTTTGTGTAATTTGTTGGCATATAATTGTTTGTAATAGACTTTTATGATTGTAAGTATTTCTATGGTAAGTTTGTAACTTCTCTTTTATTTATTTTGCCCCTCTCTTCCTGATGAGTCTGTATAAAGTCTAATCAATTTTGTTTACCTTTTCAAAGAACTAGTTCTTAGTTTCATTGATCTTCCTATATTTTGGTCTCTATTTCTTTTTTTTTAATTGGAGTATAGTTGCTTTTCAATATTGTGTTAGTTTCTGCTGTACAAAGAAAGTGAATCAGCTATATGTATACATATATCCCCTTTTATTTCTGCTCTGATCTTCATTATTTCCTTCTTTCTACTAACTTTGGGCTTTGCTTGTTTTTCTTTTCCTAGTTTGTTTAGGTGGAAAGTTGGATTGTTTATTTAAGACTTTTCTTGTTTCCTAAGGTAGGCCTATATTGCTATGAACTTCCCTCCTAAAACTGTTTTTGCTGCATCCCACAGAATTTAGAAAGTTGTGTTTCATTTTTATTTGTCACAAGGTATTTATGGGTATCCTCTTTGATTTCTTCATTGACCTATTGGTTGTTTAATAGCATGTTGTTTAGGATCCATGTGTTTATGTTTTTTCCAGATTTCTTTTTTTAATTGATTTCTAGTTTCATACTGTTGTGGTCAGAAAAGATGCTTAATATGATTTCAATTTTCTTAAATTTATTGAGACTTGTTTTGTGACCTAAAATGTGATCTATCCTGGGGAATGGTCCTTCTGCACTTGAAAAGATTGTGTATTCTGCAGTTTTTGGATGGAATGTTCTGTATATATCTCTAAAGCAATCTGGTCTATTTTGTCTTTTAAGGCCTTTGTTTCCTTATTGATATTCTGTCTGGATGATCAGTCCATTGATGCAAATGTGGTGTTAAAGTCCACTACTATCATTGTATTACTGTCAATTTTCCCCTTAACGCCTGTTAATATTTTCTTTCTATATTTAATGCTCCTATGATCAGTGAATACATTTTTACAAAGTTTATATCCACTTCTTGGATTGACCCTTTTATCATTATTTACTGCCCTCTTTTTCTTTTGCTACATTCATAGTTTTAATATCTATTTTGTCTGATATGACTTTTGCTATGCCAGCTTTCTTTTAACTTCCATTTAATTGGAATATCTTTTGGCATCTTTCACTTTGTCTGTGCATGTTTAAGATCTGATGTGAGTCTTGTAGCAGCATATAGATGGGTCTTGTTTGTTTATCCATTCATCCACCATATTTTTTTTTCACATACACACATTGTATTTTATTTTTCCAAGAGATAAATAGACTGACACCAAGCATTGTACATGGATGACCACAATAAAAGCAACAATGATTGCAATTACCAAACATGAAACACACTCATACTATGTCATAATATTGACATTCAGTCCAGTAATCCTCCACTGTAGCAGCTCCTTTACTTTGCAGTGAAAATTGATTTGTATATTCTTTGCCTCTGAGTCCTTGTGGGATTTTTTTTTTAATTCAAACAGAAAGTCACAAAAATTATAATCATCCTCATCAGTTCACTCAGTCCCATGTAATTAATTTTTTTTTTATCTTGATCTTTTGTTAGCACTTTTATGAGTTCATCAGTTTTTCATTAGAGTTCTGAAAATGCTTATTCATTCAGTTCAGCAGTACAGTCAGTTACCAGAAACCTGTACTTGTCAGAGTCTTTTCCATGAATTTCTTGAAGATGAAACCCTTTTATAGGAACATATTTGCAAAAGCATCAGAGTACACCCAGAACTGTCTGTAAATGACAAAAGTCTTAAAAATGACCACGGTTAAAGATTTGATGAAAGTTCATAATAATGCAGTTGACAAGAAAATTAGTTATTTCTGAGATATACATTTTAAAGTAATAACTAGGATTATGACTTATAACATTATACCAGAACATATAAGATTTTTAGAAATTTCATGTAATGTCTGAAACATTTATATTAACATATTTCCATACAAATAACCCAATGAAAGTTTAGTATTAGTTGTTTTGTTTGTTTGTTTTTTTATACTGCAGGTTCTCATCAGTCATCAATCTTACACACATCAGTGTATACATGTCAATCCCAATCACCCAGTTCAGCACACCACCATCCCCACCCCACCGCTGTTTTCCCCCCTTGATGTCCATATGTCTGTTCTCTACATCTGTGTCTCAACTTCTGCCCTGCAAACCGGCTCACCTGTACCATTTTTCTAGGTTCCACATACATGCGTTAATATACGATATTTGTTTTTCTCTTTCTGACTTACTTCACTCTGTATGACAGTCTCTAGATCCATCCACGTCTCAACAAATGACTCAATTTCGTTCCTTTTTATGGCTGAGTAATATTCCATTGTATATATGTACCACATGTTCTTTATCCGTTCGTCTGTTGATGGGCATTTAGGTTGCTTCCATGACCTGGCTATTGTAAATAGTGCTGCAATGAACATTCGGGTGCATGTGTCTTTTTGAATTACGGTTTTCTCTGGGTATATGCCCAGTAGTGGGATTGTTGGGTCATATGGTAATTCTATTTTTAGTTTTTTAAGGAACCTCCATATTGTTCTCCATAGTGGCTGTATCAATTTACATTCCCATCAACAGTGCAAGAGGGTTCCCTTTTCTCCACACTCTCTCCAGCATTTGTTGTTTGTAGATTTTCTGATGATGCCCATTCTAACTGGTGTGAGGTGATACCTCATTGTAGTTTTGATTTGCATTTCTCTAATAATTAGTGATGTTGAGCATCTTTTCACGTGCTTCGTGGCCATCTGTATGTCTTCTTTGGAGAAATGCCTATTTAGGTCTTCTGCCCATTTTTGGATTGGGGTGTTTGTTTCTTTAATATTGAGCTGAATGAGCTGTTTACATATTTTGGAGAGTAATCCTTTGTCCGTTGATTCGTTTGCAAATATTTTCTCCCATTCTGAGGGTTGTCTTTTGGTCTTGTTTATGGTTTCCTTTGCTGTGCAAAAGCTTTGAAGTTTCATTAGGTCCCATTTGTTTATTTTTGTTTTTATTTCCATTACTCTAGGAGGCATCCACCATATTTTTGATTGGAACATTTAGTCCATTTATATTTACTTTTTTTTTAGGCCATACCATGTGGCTTGTGAGATCTTAGTTCCTTGACCAGGGATTGAACTCTGGTCCTCAGCAGTGAGAGCATGGAGTCCTAACCATTGGACAAACAGGGCATTCCTTAGTCCATTTATATTTAAAGTGATTATTGATAGATATGAACTTATTGGTATTAAAAAAAGTTTTGTGATTTTTTTTTTAAATTGGACTCCATGTTTGATCTGTTTCTTTGATTTTTAACCTTTGCTTTTTGTTGTTGTTGTTTTTATAAATTGTTATTTATTTATTTATTTTATTTTTGTCTGTGTTGGGTCTTCGTTTCTGTGAGAGGGCTTTCTCTAGTTGTGGCAAGCGGGGGCCACTCTTCATCGTGGTGCATGGGCCTCTCACTGTTGCGGCCTCTCTTGTTGCGGAGCACAGGCTCCAGACGCGCAGGCTCAGTAGTTGTGGCTCACGGGCCCAGTTGCTCCGCAGCATGTGGGATCTTCCCAGACCAGGGCTCGAACCCGTGTCCCCTGCATTGGCAGGCAGACTCTCAACCACTGTGCCACCAGGGAAGCCCCAAGTTTTGTGATTTTTTTTGTAGTTTTCCTCTTCTTTTAGTGTTTTCCCTTGTGGTTTGGTAATTTTTTTTTTTTTTTTTTTAGTGTTATAGTTTGATTGTTTCTCTTTATTTTTTGTGTCTCTATTGTAGGTCTTTGGTTTGTGGTTACTGTGAGGTTCATATATATCAATCTCTCTCTCTGTCTCTCTCTCCTGTCTCTCTCTCTCTCTCTCTCTCTATATATATATGCACACACACATACATATACGGTTATATATACCTATATATATATATAGTTATAGTTACATATATTAGTTTACTTTAGCAGATAGTTACTTGAGTTCAAAGACATTCTAAAAACAGTACATCTTTACTCCCTTATCCCACGTTTTTTATGTAATAAATGTTATATTTTACATCTTTTTACTCAATGTAGTTATAGTTTCTTTTACACTTTTGTCTTTGAACCTTTGCACTAGCATTTTAAGTGCCTGATCCACTGACTTTATTATATATTTTCCTTTACCAGTGAGATTTTTTTCTTTTGTACATTTTCATATATCTATTTATTGTCTTTTCTTTTCCACTTAAAGAAGATACTTAACATTTCTGGTAAGGCCTGGTTAGTGGTGATGAACTCCTTTAATTTTGCTTTTGTGGGAAATACTTTATCTTTCCTTCAAGTCTCAGTGATAACCTTGCTGAATAGAGTAGTCTTTGTTGTAAAGTTTTTCCTTTCAGCACTTTAAATACATCATATGTCTCCATCTGGCCTGGTTCTTGCTGAAAAATCAGCTGATAGCCTCATCAGTTTTTCCTTGCATGTGACTAGCTCTGTTTCTCTGGCTACCTTTAAAATTCTTCCTTTATCTTTAACTTTTGCCATTTTAATTATGATATGTCTTGGTGTGGATCTCTTTGGGTTCATCATGTTTGGGACTCTGTGCTTCTTGGACCTAGGTATTCTCCCCACATTAGAGAAGTTTTTAGCTATTATTTCTTCAAATAAAAGTTTTGCCACTTTCTCTCTCTCTTCTCTTTCTGGGATTTCTATAATGCATATGTTGACATTTTTGACATTCTCTCAGAAGTCCCTTAAACTAGTCCTCAAATTTTACTTTGTTGTTGTTTTTTTTTTCCTGTTCTGATTGGGGATTTCCCACTATTGTCTTCCAAGTAGCTTATGAATTCTTCCATATCATCCAATCTGCTGTTTTAGCAGTGTATTTTTCACTTCAGTTATTGTATTCTTCAGCTGGTTTGGTTCTAACTCAGTTGAAGTTCTCACGGAGTTCCTGTATTTTCTCCTGAGTTTGGTGAGCATCTTTATGATCATTACTGAAACCCGTTATTAGGCAAATTACTTATCTCCATTTCATTAGATTATCTTGTTCTTTTGTTTGGAACATATTCCTCTGCCTCCTCATTTTGTTTGACTTTCTGTGTTTGTTTCTATGAACTTGGTAAACTAGTTTCCTTTTCTAGTCTTGAAGGCATGGCCTTGTGTAGGAACACCCCATGTGTAGACTACATGTTTCTGATTCTCATCAGGCTGGATGGGGCTGGAGCAGGCACAAGCCAGTGCTTCCTGGGATGTGCAAGGCCTGAGTCACCTTTGTAGGACAATGGTTTCTGGAGTGGTTACGAATGAGGGGTTGGTCACCAAGGTCACCTTTGTGGGATGGATGTAGCTGGAGTAGGTGCAGGCTGGAGGAGCTTTCTCAAGGTGTGCTGGAATGAGCCAGGGCTGCCTTGGTGGACATTGCATCTGGAGTGGGCACAAGTCAGGTTTTTCATGGGGTGTGCTGAGCTGGGACAGGGCCACATTGGCAGAATGGCTGGAGCTAGAATGGGCACTAGCTGGGGTTTTTCACAGGGTATACTGGGCCAGCCTGGTGAGAGTGAAACTTGGTGGGGTGGCTGTAGCTGAGCAAGTGCAGGCCAGACTTTTCTCAGAGTGCACTGGGCTGGGCTGAGGTTGCCTTGTGCACTCAGGTTGCCATGGCTGGAGCTAGAGTGAGCATGAGTGATAGAGGTCCCTGGACATGCCAGGCCAGCTGTGGTTGTCTTGATGGGGTGGCTGGTGCTGAAGCAGGCACAGGCTGTGAGGCATGCTGGGGCAGCCTTGTCAGGGTTGTTGGAGCACCAGGAACCTTTCAAACTACTGCCTCTGTGCTGGGACTTGGAGTGAGTTGGTTTGTGCACAAGCCCTTTAATAGCAGGATCCTGGTTTCCTACAACTTTCTGGCTCTCCTGGGTGTAAGCCCTGCTGGCTTTCAAAGCCAGACATTTTGGAGGCTCAACTTCTGGGCCAGGCCCCCAGGGCTGGTATGCATGATGCAAACTTCCTAGTTCATGATATCCTCTCCTGCTTGTGGGTCACTGCACCAAGGGTGTGCGTCCTGACTAGATTGTGCCTTTGTCCTTCCTACCTGTCTCAATGTGTTTTTTTCTTAAAATCCTTAATCGTAGATATTTGCTCTACCAATCTTCAAGTCATTCTCAGAGACAGTCATTCTATATGTATTTGTAGTTTTGGTGTGTCCATGGGAGGAAATCAGCTCAGGATATTTCTACTCTGTCATTCAGATCCTACCCATATATGTTTCCTTTTCATTTTGTTGTTTCTTTTGCAGGACAGAAGCTTTTTATTTTGGTATAGTTCTACTCATTGATTTTTTTCTTTCATTCTTTTTACTTTTGGTGTCATATTCAAAAAAATCACTGCCAATGTTGAAGAGCTTTCCCCCCATGTTTGCTTTTAGGTGTTTTGTGGTATCAAGTTTTATGTTTAAGTCTTTGATCTATGTTGAGTCAATTTTTGTGAGTGGTGCAAGATAAGAGTCCAATTTTATTTTTCTTCATGTTTTCACCACACCATTTGTTGAAGAGACTATCCTTTCCCCCTTGGGTATTCTTCACTCTCTTGTCAAATATAAGTTGCCTGCATTTATTGGGGTTTAATTCTGAGGCCTCTATTCAGTTCTAATGGTCTCTGGGTCTATTTTTATGTCAGTACCATGCTGTTTTAAATTCTATAGCTTTGAAATCAGGAAGTGTGATGTCTGTTTTTCTTCTTCTTTCTCATGATTGCTTTGGCTATTTGGGGTCTTTTGTGGTTCCATACACATTTAGCATTCTTTTTTTCTATTTGTGTGATAAATGTCATTGGGCCCTTTAGTTTTGGATAGGTGAGGTTGTCAGGAAAGCAAGTGATGAGGACCAGTTAGTAAGAAGTTGGAGGCATGGCAGCAGAGACAGATGGCAAGAAGCATGAGGACAAGGAAATTTCCCAGGAGCTTGCTTTCCTTCCAGCCACCCATTTTTGGTTCTGACCCCCATGCATCCCTCATGACTATGTCCAGAGCTTTTCTAGTGACCACAGTCTGTGATTCTCATTTCCACTCAGCCTTAAGTCAGTGAGTTTTTCCAACTTGATCTTTCTCAGCTGCTCCTGGCTTGAGCTGGCTTGGCTCCTGGGGCTTGGATGTATCAAAGAAGGGCCTGGGATGTGATTTTTTTAGCCCTGTTTGGTGCTGAGGCCTCAAGCTGCATTCAGGCCAGGCTTCTTTCCTTAGGCTCCTGGGGAGGGCAAAGCCTAGAGGAGGCTACCAGGAGAGCCCAGGCCTAAGTGAAAGAAACATCTGGAAGAAATGCACAGGGATTTTTGAGGGGAAAAAAGAGGAAGAGGACAAAGCAAACAAAAAAATGATAGTGCTTGCATTGAATCTGTAGATGGTTTTGGGCAGCATGGATATTTCAACAATATTAACTCTTCCAATTCATGAACACAGATATTTTTCTATTTGTTTCTGTCTTTGGTTTCTTTCAACAAAGTCTTGTAGTTTTCATTGTACAAAACTTTTCACTTCTTTGTATTCCTAAGTATTTTATTGTTTTTGATGTTATTGTGAATATGATAGCTTTTTAAAATTTCTTTTTCAGATGTTTCATTGTTATTATATAGAAATGCAACTGATTTCTGTGTATTGATCTTATATGCTGCAACTTGACTGAATTCATTGATTAGATCCTATAGCTTTTTCATTGAGTCTTCAAGATTTTCAATATGTAAGATCATGTCATCTGCAAATAATGGCAATTTTATTTCTTTCTTTCCGGTTTGAAAACCTTTTATTTCTTTGCCTTGCCTGATTGCTATAGCTAGGACTTCCTTCCAATACTATGTTGAATAATAGTGGTAAGCCTGGGCACCCTCATCTTGTTCCTAACCTTACAGGAAAATCTTTCAATTTTTCTGTTTTATAATTAAAAAATAAATTATACTCCATTGAGTATGTTAGCTCTGGCATTGTCATATAGTATTTATTATGTTGATATATGTTTCTTCTATATCTAATATGTTGAGGGGTTTTGTCATGAAAAGATGTATTTTCTCAAATACTTTTCTGCATCTATTGAGGTGATCCTATAATTTTTATCTTTCTTTCCACTAATGTGGGGTATCACATTTATTGATTTACATATGTTGAATTATCCTTGCATCCTAGGGATAAATTCTACTTGGTTATGGTGTATAATCTTTTTAATGAGTTTTCAAATTTTGTTTGTTAGTATTTTGTTGAGAATTTTTCATCTATGTTAATCAGGGATAATGGTCTATAGTTTTCCATTCTTTTAGTGTTCTTATCAGGCTTTGGTGTCAGGATAATTCTGGCTTAATAAATTGAGTTTGGAAGTGTTCCCTCCTCTTCAGTGTTTTGGAAGAGTTTGAGAAGGATTGTCATTACTTCTTTAAATGTTTGGTAGAATTTGCCAGTAAAGCCATCTGGTCCCAGTGGTTTCTGTGTTAGGAGGTTTCTGGAATGTTCTAGAGATGTTTGTTAGTTCCATTTATTATATTGTACAGTTTAAGTGTATTTTTTCCATTCTGATTTTCTGTCAGGATGATCTATCTATTGTTGAAGGTGAGATATTTAAGTCCCCTACTATTTTTTTAACATCATTATTTTTTATTTATTTATTTATTTTTAATTTACTTTGTATACAGCAGGTTCTCTTGGTTACCGATTTTATACATATTAGTGTATATATGTCAATCCCAATCTCCCAATTCATCCCACAACCATCACCCCCCACCCCTGCTTTCTCCTTTTGGTGTCCATATGTTTGTTTTCTACATCTGTGTCTCTATTTCTACCTTGAAAACTGGTTCATCTGTAACATTTTTCTAGATTCCACATATATGCATTAATATATGATATTTGTTTTTCTCTTTCTGACGTACTTCACTCTGTATGACAATGTCTAGGTCCATCCACGTGTCTACAAATGACTCAATTTCGTTCCTTTTTTATGGCTGAGTAATATTCCATTGTATATATGTACCACAGCTTCTTTATCTATTTGTCTGTCAATGGGCATTTAGGTTGCTTCCATGACCTGGCTACTGTAAATAGTGCTGCAATGAACATTGGGGTGCATGTGTCTTTTTGAATTATGGTTTTCTCTGGGTATGTGCCCATTTTCTGTCTCTATACTTTGTTTATACCACATTCTCTACCTAGAGGCCTGGAAGACCTATTGAAATCACCTGCCTTTCACATCCAGAGCAACCTAAGTTTCTGATGATCACAGATAAAAGAGATCAGACTTCACAGTTAACATGACCATTTTTGTTTTGGAAATTTGTGTCTTCCTAAATTTACAACTCTTTAGACATAACTGTAAGTTCCTTTAATAATCACTCTCTCTTTTCTAACCACTGCTTCTTAACTATCATGTTATCTCCATTCTTGGACTTACTTCTTGACATACAATAGTACCTAATTGAGCAAATCTTTAAAAGAAGTTCTAAACATGGTAGGTATAATGTCAGCATCCTTAGACATCTAAAAATATACTTATTTTCTTTCATATATTAATGATAATTGCCTGGATAATAAATTCTAGGTTCTCGCTTGCCTTTTTTAGGACTTTGAAAATATACTTCATTTTCTCCTGTATTCATTATTAAAGGTGAGCTCTCTGAAGTCCACCTATTTTTTATCCTTTTAAAAAAGAAAAATTGTAGATGGCTTTCTGTATCCTTGGGGTTGTAACACTTTTTCCAGGGTCTGTATAAGTGCTAGTCTTTTCTCAGTTATGTTGCTCAATCCACAGAGCTCCTTTAAGTATAAAAAAGTATGTTTTCTTCAAAGCAAGAAGATTCTTTTCTTATTTTTTAATTTTTTCCCTACTCCTACCTTTTAATCTATTTCCATCTGTAACTCTCTTTAGGAAGAGCTGAGGCTCAGGCTTCGGAGTTCAGATCCCAGGGAGAGGACTGGGGTTGGCTGCATGAACACCGCCTGCAGGGAGCTAGTGTGCCACACCTAGCAGGGAGGGAGTCCGGGAAAAAGCCTGGAACTGCCTAACAGGCAAGAGACCATTGTTTCAGGGTGCAAAAAGGGTGGGGATTCAGAGCAATGCCTAAACCAGCTCCAGAGAGGGGCGTGAGCTGCAGCTATCAGTGTGTACACCAGAGATGGGCATTAAATGATAAGGCTGTTGCTGCAGCCACCAAGAAGCCTGTGTGCAAGCACAGGTCACTATCCACACCTCCCCTCCCAGGAGCCTGTGCAGTCTGCCACTGGCAGAGTCCCATGATCCAGGGACAACTTCCCCAGGAGAAGATATGGCATGCCTCAGGCTGTTGCAACGTAATGCCGGCCTCTGCCACCACAGGCTCGCCCTGCATCCTGTACCCCTCCCTCCCCTCGGCCTGAGTGAGCAACAGCACCCTAATCAGCTGCTACTTTAACCCTGTCCTGTCTGGGTGGGGAACAGACACCCTCAGGTGACCTACATGTAGAGACGGGGCCAAATCCAAAGCTGAACACCAGGAACTGTGCGAACAAAGAAGAGAAAGGGAAATTTCCCCCAGCAGCCTCAGGAGCAGCAGATTAAATCGTCACAATCAACTGGATATAACCTGCATCTGTGGAATACCTGAATAGACAACGAATCATCCCAAAATTGAGGCTGTGGACTTTGGGAGCAATTGTAGACTTGGGGCTTGCTTTCTACATCTAATTAGCCTCTGGTTTTATGTTTAAATTACTTTAGTACTTACAACTTATTATCATTGGTAGACTTGTTTATTGATTTGGTTGTTCTCTTCCTTTATTTATATATATATATATATATTCTTTTTTCTTTTTCTCTTTGTGTGAGTGTGTATGTGTATGTTTCTCTGTGTGATTTTGTCTATATAGCTTTGCTTTTGCCATTTGCCCTAGGGTTCTGACTGTCCCTTTTTTTTTTTTTTTTGATAGTTTTTAGTGCTTTTTATCATTGGTGGATTTGTTTTTTTGGATTGGTGCTCTCTTTCTTTTTTTCTTCTTTGTATTTTATTTTTAATATTTTTTCTAGTTTAATAACTTTATTTTCTTTTATGTATTTATTTATTTGTTTTTCTTTCTTTCTTTCTTTCTTTCTTTCTTTCTTTCGTTCGTTCGTTCGTTCGTTCTTTTTCTCCCTTTTCTTCTCAGCCATGTTGCTGACAGGGTCTTAGTGCTCTGCCCTGGTGTCAAGCTTGAGCCTCTGAGGTGGGAGAGCTGAGTTCAGGACACTGGTCCACCAGAGACCTCCTGGCCCTGCATAATACCAAATGGCAAAAGCTCTCCCAGAGATCTCCATCTCAATGCTAAGATCCAGCTCCACTCAACGACCAGCAAGCTACAGTACTGGACACCCTATGCCAAACAACTAACAGGACAGGAACAAAAAATACACCCATTAGAAGAGAGGCTGCTTAAAATCACAACAAGTTCACATACAACCAAAAACACACCATGGGACGTGGTCCTGCCCACCAGAAAGAAAAGTTCAAACCCCATCCACCAGAACACAGGCATCAGTCCCCTCCACCAGGAAGCCTACACAACCCACTGAACCAAACTTACCCACTGGGGGAAGACAGCAAAAACAATGGGAACTACGAACCTGCAGCCTGTGAAAAGGAGACCCCAAACACAGTAAGTTAAGCAAAATGAGAAGACAGAGAAATACACAGCAGATGAAGGAGCAAGGCAAAAACTCACCAGACCAAACGAATGAAGAGGAAATAGGCAGTCTACCTGAAAAAGAATTCAGAGTGATGATAGTAAAGATGATCCAAAATCTTGGAAATAGAATGGAAAAAATACAACAAACGTTTAACGAAGACCTAGAAGAACTGAAGAGCAAACAAACAATGATGAACAACACAATAAATGAAATTTAAAATTCTCTAAAAGGAATCAATACCAGAGTAACTGAGCCAGAAAACAGAGAAGTGACTTGGAAGATAAAATAGTGGAAATAACTACCACAGAGCAGAGTAAAGAAAAAAGAAGGAAAAGAATTGAGGACAATCACAGAGACCTCTGGGACAACATTGAATACACCGACATTCAAATTATAGTGGTCTCAGAAGAAGAAGAGAAAAGAAAAGGGACTGAGAAAATATTTGAAGTGATTATAGTTCAAAATTTCCCTAATATGGGTAAGGAAATAGTTAATCAAGTCCAGAAATGGCAGAGAGCCCCATACAGGATAAATATAAAGATAAACACGCCAAGACACATATTAATCAAACTTCCAAAATTAAATACAAGGAAAAAATATTAAAAGCAGCAAGGGAAAAGCAACAACTAACATACAAGGGAATCCACATAAGGTTAACAGCTTATCTTTCAGCAGAAACTCTGCAAGCCAGAAGGGAGTGGCAGGACATATTTAAAGTGATGAAAGGGAAAAATCTACAACCATCATTACTCTACCCCGTAAGGATCTCATTCAGATTTGACAGAGAAATTAAAACCTTTACAGACAAGCAAAAGCTAAGAGAATTCAGCACCACCAAACCAGCTCTACAACAAATGCTAAAGGAATTTCTCTAGACAGGAAACACAAGAGAAGGAAAAGACTTACAATAACAAACCCAAAACAATTAAGAAAATGGTAATAGGAACATACATATCGATAATTACCTTAACTGTAAATAGATTAAATGCTCCAACCAAAAGACACAATCTCACTGAGTGGATACAAAAACAAGACCCATATATATGCTGTCTACAAGAGACCCACTTCAGACCTAGGGACACATACAGTCTGAAATTGAGGGGATGGAAAAAGATATTCCATGCAAATGGAAATCAAAAGAAAGCTGGAGTAACAATTCTCATAACAGACAAAATAGACTTTAAAATAAAGACTATTACAAGAGACAAAGAAGGACACTACATAATGATCAAGGGATCAATCCAAGAAGAAGATATAACAATTGTAAATATTTATGCACCCAACATAGGAGCACCTCAATACATAAGGCAAATGCTAACAGCCATAAAAGGGGAAATCGACAGTAACACAATCATAGTAGGGGACTTTAACACTCCACTTTCACCAATGGGCAGATCATCCAAAATGAAAATAAATAAGGAAACACAAGCTTTAAATGATACATTAACAAGATGGACTTAATTGATATTTATAGGACATTCCATCCAAAAGCAACAGAATACACTTTCTTCTCAAGTGCTCATGGAACATTCTCCAGGATAGATCATATCTTGGGTCACAAATCAAGCCTTGGTAAATTTAAGAAAATTGAAATTGTATCAAGTATCTTTTCCAACCACAATGCTGTGAGACTACATATCGATTACAGGAAAAAATCTGTAAAAAAATACAAACACATGGAGGCTAAACAATACACTACTAAATAACCAAGACATCACTGAAGAAATCAAAGAGGAAATCAAAAAATACCTAGAAACAAATGACAATGAAAACACGATGACCCAAAACCTATGGGATGTAGCAAAAGCAGTTCTAAGAGGGAAGTTTATAGCAGTACAATCCTACCTTAAGAAACAAGAAACATCTCAAATAAACAACCTAACTTACATCTAAAGCAATTGGAGAAAGAAGAACAAAAAATCCCCAAAGTTAGCAGAAGGAAAGAAATCACAAAGATCAGATCAGAAATAAATGAAAAAGAAATGAAGGAAATGATAGCAAAGATCAATAAAACTTAAAGCTGGTTCTTTGAGAAGATAAACAAAAATGATAAACCATTAGCCAGACTCATCAAGAAAAAAATGGAGAAGACTCAAATCAATAGAATTAGAAATTAAAAAGGAGAAGTAACAACTGACACTGAAGAAATACGAAGGATCATGAGAGATTAGTACAAGCAACTATATGCCAATAAAATGGAAAACCTGGTAGAAATGGACAAATTCTTAGAAAAGCACAATGTTCCAAGACTGAACCAGGAAGGAATAGAAAACAAAAACAAACCAGTCACAAGCACTGAAATTGAAACTGTTATTAAAAATCTTCCAACAGGGACTTCCCTGGTGGCGCAGTGGTTAAGAATCCACCTGCCAATGTAGGGGACATGGGTTCGAGCCCTGGTCCAGGAAGATCCCACATGCCACGGAGCAGCTAAGCCTGTGTGCCACAGCTGCTGAGCCTGTGCTCTAGAGCCCATGAGCCACGGCTGCTGAGCCCGTGTGCCACAACTGCTGAGACCCACGTGCCTAGAGTCCCTGCTCCACAGCAGGAGAGACCACTGCAGTGAGAGGCCTGCGCACTGCAGTGAAGAGTGGGCTGCGCTCGCCACAACTAGAGAAAGCCCACGCAGCAACGAAGACCCAATGCAGCTAAAAATAAATAAATTAATTAATTAAAAAAAAAATCTTCCAACAAACAAAAGCCCAGGAACAGATGGCTTCACAGGCGAATTCTATCAAATATTTAGAGAAGAGATAACACCTATCCTTCTCAAATTCTTCCAAAACATAGCAGAGGGACGAACACTCCCAAACTCATCTATGAGGCCACCATCACCCTGATACCAAAACCAGACAAAGATGCCACAAAAAATGAAAACTGCAGGCCAGTATCACTGATGAACATAGATTCAAAAATCCTCAACAAAGCACTAGCAAATAGAATCCAACAGCACATTAAAAGGATCATATACCATGATCAAGTGGGGTTTATCCCAGGAATGCAAGGATTCTTCAATATATGCAAATCAATGTGATAGACCATATTAATAAAATGAAGGAGAAAAACCATATGAGCATCTCAATAGATGCAGAAAAAGCTTTTGACAAAATTCAACACCCATTTATGATAAAAATCCTCCAGAAAGTAGGCAGAGAGGGAACTTACCTCAACATAATAAAGGCCATATATGACAAACACACAGCCAACATTGTTCTCAATGGTGAAAAACTGAAACCATTTCCACTAAGATCAGGAAAAAGACAAGATTTGCCCACTCTCACCACTATTATTTAAAATAGTTTTGGAAATTTTAGCCACAGTAATCAGAGAAGAAAAAGAAATGAAAGGGATCCAAATCGGAAAAGAAGAACTAAAGCTGTCATTGTTTGCCGATGACATGATAATATACATAGAGAATCCTAAAGATGATACCAGAAAACTACTAGAGCTAATCAATGAATTTGGTAAAATAGCAGGATACAAAATTAATGCTCAGAAATCTCTTGCATTCCTATACACTGATGATGAAAAATCTGAAAGAGAAATTAAGGAAACACTCCCATTTACCATTGCAACAAAAAGAATAAAATACCTGGGAATAAACCTACCTAAGGAGATAAAAAACCTGTATGCAGAAAACTATGACACTGATGAAAGAAATTAAAAATGATATGAACACATGGAGAGATATACCATGTTCTTGGATTGGAAGAATCAACATTGTGAAAATGACTCTATACCCAAAGCAATCTACAGATTCATTGCAATCCCTATCAAACTACCAATGGCATTTTTCACAGAACTAGAACAAAAAATTTCACAATTTGTATGGAAACACAAAAGACCCTGAATAGCCAAAGCAATCTTGAGAAAGAAAAATGAAGCTGGAGCAATCAGGCTCCCTGACTTCAGACTATACTACAAAGCTACTGTAATCAAGAGAGTATGGTACTTGCACAAAACAGGAATATAGATCAATGGAATAGGATAGAAAGCCCAGAGATAAACCCACACACATATGGTCACCTTATCTTTGATAAAGGAGGCAAGAATATACAATGGAGAAAAGACAGCCTCTTCAATAAGTGGTGCTGGGAAAACTGGACAGCTACATGTAAAAGAATGAAATTAGACCACTCCTTAACACCATACACAAAAATAAAGTCAAAATGGATTAAAGCCCTAAAGGTAAGGCCAGACACTATAAAACTCTTAGAGGAAAACTTAGGCAGAACACTCTATGACATAAATCACAGTAAGATCCTTTTTGACCCATCTCCAAGAGAAATGGAAATAAAAACAAAAATAAGCAAATGGGACCTAAAGAAACTTAAAAGCTTTTGCACAGCAAAAGAAACCATAAACAAGACGAAAAGACAAACCTCAGAATGGGAGAAAATATTTGCTAATGAAGCATCTGACAAAGGATTAATCTCCAAAATATACAAACAGCTCATGCAGCTCAATTTCAAAAAAAAAAACAACCCAATCCAAAAATGGGCAGAAGACCTAAATAGACATTTCTCCAAAGAAGATATACACATTGCCAATAAACACATGAAAGGATGCCCAACATCACTAATCATTAGAGAAATGCAAATCAAAACTACAACGAGGTATCACCCCACACCAGTCAGAATCCCCATCATCAAAATATCTACAAGAAATAAATGTTAAAGTGAGTGTGGAGAAAAGGGAACCCCCTTGCACTATTAGTGGGAATGTAAATTGATACAGCCATTATGGAGAACATTATGGAGGTTCCTCAAAAAACTAAAAATAGAACTAACATATGGCCCAGCAATCCCACTACTGGTCATATACCCTGAGAAAACCATAATTCAAAAAGAGTCATGTACCACAATGTCCACTGCAGCTCTATTTACAATAGCCAGGACATGGAAGCAACCTAAGTGTCCATCGACTGATGAATGGATAAAGATGTGGCACATATGTACAATGGAATATTACTCAACCATAAAAAGAAATGAAATTGAGTTATTTGTAGTGAGGTGGATGGACGTAGAGACTGTCATACAGAATGAAGTTAGTCAGAAAGAGAAAAACAATACCATATACTAACACATATATATAGAATCTAAAAAAAAAAAAAAAGGTTCTGAAGAACCTAGGAGCAGGACAGTATAAAGACGCAGACATAGAGAATGGACTTGAGGACAGGGGGAGGGGGAAGCGTAAGCTGGGATGAAGTGAGAAGTGGCATGGACATATATACACTACCAAGTGTAAAATAGATAGCTAGCGGGAAGCAGCCACATAGCACAGGGAGATCAACTTGGGGGAGATCAGCTTGGTGCTTTGTGACCACCTAGAGGGGTGGGATAGGGAGGGTAGGAGGGAGATGCAAGAGGGAGGAGATATGGGGATATATGTATATGTATAGCTGATTCACTTTGTTATACAGCAGAAACTAACACACACACACCATTGGAAAGCAATTATACTCCAATAAAAATGTTAAAAAATATCAATTAAATCATCTGTTCTACTGTGTCATTTAAAGCTTTTGTTTCCTTATTAATTTTCTGTCTTGATGATCTGTCCATTGGTGAAAGTAAGGTGTTTAAGTCCCCCACTATTATTGTGTTACTGTCGATTTCCTCTTTTATAGCTGTTAGCATTTGCCTTAAGTATTGAGGTACTCCTATGTTGGGTGCATATATATTTATAATTGTTATATCTTCTTCTTGGATTGATCCTTGTTCATTATGTAGTGTCCTTCCTTTTCTCTTGTAACATTCTTCATTTTAAAGTCTATTTTATCTGAAATGAGTATTTCTAATCCAGCTTTCTTTTGATTTCCATCTGCATGAAATATTTTTTCCATCCTCTCACTTTCAGTCTGTATGTGTCCCTAGGTCTGAAGTTGGTGTCTTGTAGACAGCATATATATGAGTCTTGTTTTTATATCCATTCAGCAAGCCTATGTCTTTTGGTTGGAGCATTTAATCCATTCACATTTAAGGTAATTATCAATATGCATGTTTCTATTACCATTTTCTTAATTGTTTTGGGTTTGTTTTTGTAGGTCCTTTACTTCTCTTGTGTTTCCCGCCTATAGAATTCCTTTAGCATTTGTTGTAGAGCTGGTTTGGTGGCTTTTAGCTTTTGCTTGTCTGTAAAGCTTTTGATTTCTTTGTCAAATCTGAATGAGATCCTTGCTGGGTAGAGTAATCTTGGTTGTAGGTTCTTCCCTTTCATCACTTTAAATATATCGTGACACTCCCTTCTGGCTTGTAGAGTTTCTGCTGAGAAATTAGCTGTTAACTTTATGGGAGTTCCCTTGTATGTTATTTGTTGCTTTTCCCTTGTTGATTTTAAGAATTTCTCTTTGTCTTTAAGTTTTGTCAGTTTGATTACTATGTGTCTCAGTGTGTTTCTCCTTGGGTTTATCCTGCCTGGGTCTCTCTGCATTTTCTGGACTTGGGTGGCTATTTCCTTTCCCATGTTAGGGAAGTTTTCAACTATAATCTCTTCAAATATTTTCTTGGGTCCTTTCTATCTCTCTTCTCCTTCTGGGATCCCTATAATGTGAACGTTGTTGCATTTAATGTTGTCCCAGAGGTCTCTTAGGCTGTCTTCATTTCTTTTCATTCTTTCTTCTTTATTCTGTTCTGTGGCAGTGAATTCTACGATTCTGTCTTCCAGGTCACTTATCCTTTCTTCTGCCTCAGTTATTCTGCCATTGATTCCTTCTAGTGTATTTTTCATTTCAGTTATTGTACTGTTCACCTCTGTTTGTTTGTTCTTTAATCCTTCTAGGTGTTTGTTCTTTAATTCTTCTAGATCTTTGTTAATCATTTCTTGCATCTTCTTGATCTTTGCCTCCATTCTTTTTCTGAGGTCATCTTCACTATCATTATTCTGAATTCTTTTTCTGGAAGGTTGCTTATCTCCACTTCATTTAGTTTTTCTGGGCTTTTATCTTGTTCCTTCATCTGGTACATAGTCCTCTGCCTTTTCATTTTGTTTATCTTTCTGTGAATGTGGTTTTCATTCCACAGGCTGCAGGATTGTAGTTCTTGTTTCTACTGTCTGCTCTCTGGTGGATGAGGCTCTCTAAGAGGTTTGTGCAAGCTTCTTTTTTTTTTTTAATGTACGTATGTATGTATGTATGGCTGTGTTGGGTCTTCATTTCTGTGCGAGGGCTCTCTCCAGTTGCAGCAAGCGGGGGCCACTCTTCATCGCGGTGCGCGGGCCTCTCACTATCACGGCCTCTTGTTGTGGAGCACAGGCTCCAGATGCTCAGGCTCAGTAATTGTGGCTCACGGGCCGAGTTGCTCCACGGCATGTGGGATTCTCCCAGACCAGGGCTCGAACCCACATCCCCTGCATTGGCAGGCAGACTCTCAACCACCGAGCCACCAGGGAAGCCCTGTGCAAGCTTCTTGATGGACTGGACTGGTGGTGGGTAGAGCTGGGTGTTGCTCTGGCAGACAGAGCTCCGTAAAACTTTAATCCACTTTTCTGCTGATGGGAGGGGCTGAGTTCCCTCCCTCTTGGTTGTATGGCCTGAGGCGATCCAGCACTGGAACCCACAGGCTCCTCAGTGGGGCTAATGGCAGACTCCAGGAGGGCTCACACCAAGGAGTACTTCCCAGCACTTCCGTTGCCAGTGTCCTTGTGCCTGTGGTGAGCCACAGCCCCCCCCCCACCTCTGCAGGAGACCCTCCAACACTAGCAGGTAAGTCCAGTTCAGTCTCCTATGGGGTCACTGCTCCTTCCCCCTGGGTCCTGACGTGCACACTACTTTGTGTGTGCCATCCAAGAGTGGAGTCTCTGTTTCCCCTAGTCCTGTCAAAGTCCTGCAATCAAATCCCACTAGCCCTCAAAATCTGATTCTCTGGGAATTCCTCCTCCTATTGCTGGACCCACAGGTTGGGAAGCCTGATGTGGGGCTCAGAACCTTCACTCCAGTGGGTGGACTTCTGTGGTATAATTTTTCTCCAGTTTGTGAGTCACCCACCCAGCAGTTATGTGATTTGATTTTAATGTGATTACCATCTCATTGTGGCTTCTCCTTTTATAATAACGTATAATGGAAAATAACCTGAAAAAAATATGTATAAAACCGAATCACTTTGTTATACACCTGAAACTAATACAATGTTGAAAATCAACTATACTTCAATTGAAAAAAAGTTTAAAAAATGCACAAAATATAAATCTTTAATGTTCTCACCATAACAACAACAAAATTGTAAATATGTGAGGTGCATGATTTGTTGACTTAACTTATTGAGGTAAACATTTTGCAATATATATGTGTATCAAATTATCATATTGTACACATTAAATACACACAATGTTATATGTCAATTATATCTCAATAATGCTTGAAAAAACATTATTGAATACACTTAAAACACTAATGTACATGTATATAGCAATGCTGGAGACACTGTTCATTTTTCCATAATACAGATTTTTATTATAACATTCCCCCCCAAACGTCGTGTTCTTCCCCCCAAATTTCTTCTGGGGATCCTTCTAATTATCTAGAATATTTTTTACTCATTCTTTATAGTAGCTGTGCAGTTTCCATGATATGGATGTACCACAATTTATTCAGTCATTATCATATTTGTTGTTGTTAATCTTTGAGAAAATAATTCCACAAAAAACATGAAAGCACATATTTTAAGTTTTGATACTTTTATTTCATTTATTTTGGAAAGTTCCTAAAAGGAGAATTCCTGAAAAGAACACAATTTAATTTTAATAAATTGGATTCCAAAAAAGCCATAACAGTGCACATTTATACCTGCGAAGCATATAAATGCCCTTTTCTACACATCATACCCACCAGTAGATTTTACAGTGCTTTTTGGCTTCTGATGAGCTGAAGGTTGGTAAATAATATATATCACAATTTAATTTTTTTCTTTGTGGGGCATAACTGGTTATTGTTGACACTGGATTTTGCAATTTATTTCAATCACAAAGTTTTATTATGATTCATATGGCCTGCTATCAAGGACAATTTCCTTAGTCACAGAAAACTAAAAAAAATCTTTTCTACATCAAGAGAATCTTGACTTGGACCTTATTGCTGAGACTCACAATTCCAACAAAACTTTATCCTCTTTTGTCATGTGAAATGTGGGATTGCCCCAGATGGCACTTTCACAATGTCAGAGAAGAGCCTTACCTGGATGCCTTTCACAGCCCTTGTTCTCAGTTGCAGCTGGTCAGCCTTCCTGCTTGTATTCTGTGTTCTAAGCAATAGGGACATCATCCACTCTGGCCTTAGGTAGCCATCTGGGTTTGCATGTGTTTCCACATGCAGTCATGGATCTCCTCTTGGGAGTCCAATACAACACCTCTCTAATACTCATATAACCAACTGTGAAATGTTGTTTATCTCTATTGGTTAGTTCAGCCTTATTCATAGTTCAATCTGTTTCATTTTTTGATGAACCTTATAATTACTTTACATAGACTACCAAACTCAAAAACACTCCAATTATTTTTATCTCTGTGCATCAAATTTCACCTATTTGTGCATTCATTATAGATAAATGACAGTGACTCCTAAGAGCTTAAAAGTATCCCATAAGGAAAAAGACAGCTATGAATATGCACTGATTCCAGAGAATCTGGGGAATATTTGGCATGGGCAGAGGGTACCTTCTCTAAATAGGTGACAGGTAGATGTAGCTTTTTGAGACCCTTATTTCCACTTTCTATCTTGAGTTACCAGTGCACTTACTGGATGAAGGATCTGAAGCTAGACCAAAAAAAGCTTCTATCCAAGACAGGCAGGGAGAATAGAGCCAAAATATTGAGTTTTCTAGGGTATTTAAGAGAAAAAAATATCGTTTTTATTGTCCATGATAAAACCAATTCTTTTTTTACATTGTCAGTCACATATGTCTTTCACAGGAACTTGGTACTTCTAACAATGGAAATTAACAAGACCTGAAGCACCAATAACATCAAATAAAGCTGAGCCTCAAGGACACTGAAAAATGTCTAAATATTTCAGATATAAAAAGAGAAGATTGGAACTTTGTGTTTATGAACTGGTTTGATGAATAGCAGTTGAATTGACCCATTTTGAAAACACATTACTAGAAACTGATTGAGAAAAAGCTCCTTACAAACTATTTATGATTGAATTAATATTGTCAATCGAATTCAACCATGTGGTTTGCCTATAGGGCTACAGCAAAGTACCTCATGCTGGAAAATGCAAATGTGATGCTCCTGGAGTCTTTGTTCTAGACCCTCTAGATAACTGTTTTCCACCTTGATATGTATGTGTTCCATTTAGAGACTGGATGTTTCCTCAGGACCTTCTGGAAAGCTCCTAACACATCTTTGTTTCTCAAGCTGTAGATGAGTGGATTGAGCATGGGTGTGAGGACAGTGCAAAATACAGACACAGCCTGCTTCTGATCAGGGGTATGAGAGGAACCAGGTGTCATGTACATATAAACATATGGTCCTAGATAAAAGCTTACCACTGTTAAGATGGGAGAAGCAGGTGGTCAAGGCTTTGTTCCTGCCTTGGGGGGATTTCATATGCAGGACAGTGAGGAAGATGAAGGTGTATGAAGCCATAATAAATCCAAAAGGGATGATGATAAATGTGACGCCCATCACAGAGACCACTACTTCATAGGTGGAAGTGTCTTTGCATGAGATCTTCATGATTGCTGGTATCTCATAGAAGAAATGGTGGATTTCTCTGGAGCCACAGATAGGCAGATTCATAGTATAGAATGTGTGGGCTGTAGAAGCTAAAATGCCCCCAGACCAAGACACTATGACCATTTGCACAGACCCCTTGGTTTATAATGACTGCATATCTCAAGGGGTTACAAACAGCTACATATCAATCATAGGCCATGAGGGTCAAGAGGATATATTCAGCACCCCCAAGAGTAAAAAAGAAAAATAGCTGGGTTCCACAGCCAACACGAGTGATGTCCTTCCTTCCAGAGAAAAAGTTTACCATCATCTTTGCAACAGTGCCGCTGATGAGGGCCAGGTCTATGAGAGAATGGTGGCTGAGCAGAAAGTACATTGGAGTGTGGAGCCTCAAGTCCATCCATATCAGGAGGAGCAGGATGAAGTTTCCAATTACTGCAGCAACGTAGATCAGGATGATAAGGTAGATAAGAATACTGACATACTTCATATTGGGGAAGAGTCCTGAGAGAATAACACCTGTTGTTAATGTCTCATTTTCTTCCTCAATGGCTATGACTGATCTGGTTGAACCAAAAGAAGAAGGAAAGGGGAACAAAAGTCAAATTAAATACTTTAAATCCTTTAAAAATATTTTTATTGGTCAAGTATTGCTGTAATAATGTGAGATAAAAAATGACTCCACAAATGTCAATGGCTTATGACAATAAACATGTATTTTCTTGCTACCATGTCTGTAAGTCAGGTGGAGCATTTTGCTTTAGGCTGCCAATCAAGTACAGATATACTCCACCAATACTTCTCTCATTCTGGGGCTTGCTCTTCTTAAGGAAGATGGCAGAAACCAAAAATGGGCAAGAAAAACTACATGATTCCCCCTAATGCCTGAACTTAGAACTGACTCTATTACTTGCTACCACATTCCCCTGACTAAAGCTAGTCACACGTAGAAGCCCAACATCAATGTGGTGGGGAAATAAACTCCACCCACAGTGAACCACAAAAGAATGAGACATGAAGAGAGAAACGGAAACAACTAACGTGATCTATTATATTTCTCATAGTTCCTACCTCCACCAACCTCAATTTCATGATTTTGATGCTGGGTTTTCAGATGTTTCATAATTTAATTTTTAGTCTTCTGTTTAATGTGTTCTGTTAAGCCTCAGTAATAAAGATCTATGGGTTTCCTATGATCACAAACTATTTTCACTATAGAGAATGCCTTGAGATCATAGGCAGCCATTTCTTATAGCCACGGCTAGATATGCAACAGGTAAACACACAAGCTTTTTTTCTTAGCAGTCCTCTACCTATGGATCTGGTTACATAAATCCATGGAAGAAACCATAGATAAATGTGAAATAGAGTGCAGCAAAATGAATCTGTTGTCCTTGTACTTGAATCTACGAGGTCATTTTCTAAAACAACACACATCAGCCAAGGAATGAACCGATATAGTCAGTGGTGTGTTTTCCTTTAGATTTATTCATAGAAACTTATATAAACCACATCAGGATAAATTCAGAAATAATAACTAAATCAGATTTCATAAGCTCTAAATGAGAAATAAGATTGTGCCTGCATTCAAGAGGAAACATATTCCTCCCTAAAATTTTGTGGAAAGAGAAATGGAGAATTTTCTACTCTAAGCAGCTTGAAACAGGCTAGAAGCAACTAAGCATGAAATGTAATTTTTATGACCATGTCACTAGTTACGCAGATTGTATTTAGGCGTTAAGAAAACAATCTACAACAAATCTGTAGGGTAGGAAAATGCAGTTAAGGGGTGGGGTAAGGGACAAATTTCAAAAGGAAAACTCTGATTGGTACATGAAAAGTTCATTAAGATTTCCCACTTTCGCAACCAACACTGCCAAGTGGTACCACCTGGTGGCAACAGTGGTGATGTGTAAATTCCCACTGAAAAATGAAGGTGACACTGAGGATTTACACTTAATGCTGCTTCATTGATGTTTACTAGGTTTACTTACTTCTGGGACCCAATAATTATGTTTTCCCATGAGCTGACTACTAAATTTCCAGATAGAGGTTATGGAAAGCTCTTAAGAACAGTGGGACAAGGAGGTGAAAGTTGAAGAAAGAACCAGATCCAAAAGGTGATTTAATTTAGTAAAAATGTTCTTAACATTTGTCCTGTATCCTTAAAGTTGCACCAGGTTAATTGAACTAAATATTCCCCCTTGGCTTTTCAAGTTGCTACAAAGGACTCTATTAAGGGGAAATATTTACCCCAAAGAGAGGCAAAACAGTAGATATAATTATTGGAAGCCAGGCCAGTCTCTTCATCATTTTACCTGCGCTTGTTTACCTATACACAGTGGATTTTCCTCAAAAAAACATGCTTCCCCAAAGTAGTGATGTTCCTGGTTGCTTCCTGAAGAAGGCTTGGTGTTAGGAGACTGGAGCATTTTGTTTTCCACCTGCAAGTGGTATTTCTGAGATCATATAGACAATTACATGTACACATGACAACAGCAAGTGCCCCAGAGGATCCTTGAGGCAAATAGGAAACCACAGAGGAAGTGAGTCCCTAGATACCCATTAAGTGATATGTTTTTCTCTATTGCATTGGGTTTTCCTTAAAACAAGACTCTGGGGTGGGGAGGATTACCATGTTTATCCGGGATTTTATTCTCCTGTGTTGCTTAAATATGTCCCACATTTTGGCTTCTCATGAAGCCTCATTTATTTGGGATGGATTTTCTGACTCATCAACAAGAAATTATGTTCTGGTAAACCATTACTGAATTTACCTGAAGATGGTAAATTTTACTTTCTCCAGTAGCAGTCACATACAGAAGGGATTTTTCTCTCTCGCAGATTCAAAACACGTTGTCGCTCAGGACAAACATAGCTCTTCATCATCATGAAAACTGGCCATCTTTGCTTTCAAATAATTTCTTTCTTAATGGTTTTCCACAAGTAATATATAAATATATTATCAGTGATAAAGCTTTTTAAAAATACACAGTTATAAGAAGTAACTAGTGAAATCTACTTATTCTCCTATCTCTTCCCATACCCTCCCTGGAGGTAGTTATTGATAACAAATTGTTGTACGTCTTTCCAACCATATATGAGATTTCTCTCTGTTTCATTTCTAGCTTTTTAAAATAAATTTTTATTTTGAAATGATTTTAGATCTACAGAAAAGATGCAAGAATAATACAGAGAATTCCCATATACCAGCTTCACTTAATGTTAATGTGTTTGTTAAAACTAAGAAATTAACATTGGTATATTACTATTAACTAAACTCCAGACCTCATTTGGGTTTCACCAATTTTTCCACTAATGTTATCTTTTTCCCTTCCAGGATTCAATCCACGATACCATGTTTCATTTAGTCATCATGCTTCCTCATCACCTCCTATCTGTGACATTTTCTGTGTTTCCATTTTTAAAGACTTTGAAAATTTAAAGAGTATTGGTCAGATATTATGTACAATATCCCTCAGTTTGAGTTTCTCAGATGTTTTGCTATGACTAGATTAGAGTTATGTATTTAGAGAAGATTATTACATAGATAATATTATGTCTTATCAGGGGATACGTGACGTCAACATGAGTTATT
Source organism: Eubalaena glacialis (assembly GCF_028564815.1). NCBI lineage: Eukaryota > Metazoa > Chordata > Mammalia > Artiodactyla > Balaenidae > Eubalaena > Eubalaena glacialis. Next base: position 172,020,581 of record NC_083719.1, read on the forward strand.
GGTGGCTTGTTAACATTCATCACTTAGTTAAGGTAGTGTTAGCCAGCTCGTTTCCATTTCAAAGCTACTATTTTTCCCCTTCTGTACTCTATTTTTGGAAGTGAGTCTTTTAAATCCAGTTCACACTTAAGAGGATAAGGGCTTAAGCTCCACTTTCAGGGAGTGAGTATCCACATATTTATTATTTGGAATCCTGTAAGGAAGTTTTATCCCTTCTTCCCCATTTGTTTATTAAACCATTTATTTTTATCAGTATGCTCTCACGTATATGTATATTCAACTTTGTGTTATAATCCAACACCATGTTATTTATTATTCACTGTGTAAATACCTAGAAGGAGAATTGTTGGCTTTTAGCAAGTCTGTATTTAACTTGATAAACATTTGTGAAAATGCTTTTGAAAGTGCTGTACCATTTTGTATTCCCACTCTGGCCAGCAGTTGGTATTCTCAGTTATTTGAATTTTAGCTATTCTAACAGATATGTAGGGCTATGCTATGTGATTTAAATGTCATTTGTATTACTCACATTACTAACAGACTTGATCATCTTTTAATTGATTTTGGGTAAAGTTTCAGGTCAAATCTTTTATATATATATTGTAATTATTGATAATTCAGAGATTAAAATTTTTTTTAATTTTTAAATTTTGATTTATTTATTTATTTATTTATTTGGCTGTGCTGCAGAGCTTGCAGGATCTTTTTTTTTTTTCCTTAAATTTTTTTTTTTAACATCTATATTGGAGTATAATTGCTTTACAATGGTGTGTTAGTTTCTGCTTTATAACAAAGTGAATCAGTTATACATATACATATGTCCCCATATCTCTTCCCTCTTCCATCTCTCTTCCTCCCACCCTCCCTATCCCACCCCTCTAGGTGGTCACAAAGCACCGAGCTGATATCCCTGTGCTATGCGGCTGCTTCCCACTAGCTATCTATTTTACATTTGGTAGTGTATACATGTCCATGCCACTCTCTCACTTTGTCCCAGCTTACCCTTCCCCCTCCCCGTGTCCTCAAGTCCATTCTCTAGTAGGTCTGTGTCTTTATTCCCGTCTTCTGCTTAGGTTTGTCATGAGCATTTTTTTTTTAGATTCCATATATATGTGTTAGCACACAGTATTTGTTTTTCTCTTTCTGACTTACTTCACTCTGTATGACAGTCTCTAGGTCCATCCACCTCACTACAAATAACTCAATTTCGTTTCCTTTTATGGCTGAGTAATATTCCATTGTATATATGTGCCAAATCTTCTTTATCCATTCATCTGTAGATGGACACTTAGTTTGCTTCCATGTCCTGGTTATTGTAAATAGAGCTGCAATGAACATTGTGGTACATGACTCTTTTTCAATTATGGTTTTCTCAGGGTATATGCCCAGTAGTGGGATTGCTGGGTCGTATGGTAGTTCTATTTTTAGTTTTTTAAGGAACCTCCATAGTGTTCTCCATAGTGGCTGTATCAATTTACATTCCCACCAACAGTGCAAGAGTGTTCCCTTTTCTCCACACCCTCTCCAGAATTTATTGTTTGTAGATCTTTTGATGATGGACATTCTGACTGGTGTGAGATGATATCTCATTGCAGTTTTGATTTGCATTTCTCTAATTAATGATGTTGAGGATTCTTTCATGTGCTAGTTGGCAATGTGTATATCTTCTTTGGAGAAATGTCTATTTAGGTCTTCTGCCCATTTTTGGATTGGGTTGCTTGTTTTTTTGTTATTGAGGTGCATGAGCTGCTTGTAAATTTTGGAGATTAATCCTTTGTCAGTTGCTTCATTTGCAAATATTTTCTCCCATTTTGAGGGTTGTCTTTTCATCTTGTTTATGGTTTCCTTTGCTGTGCAAAAGCTATTAAGTTTCATTAGGTCCCATTCGTTTACTTATTTTTTATTTCCATTTCTCTAGGAGGTGGGTTAAAAAGGATCTTGCTGTGATTTATGTCATAGAATGTTCTGCCTATGTTTTCCTCTAAGAGTTTTATAGTGTCTGACCTTACATTTAGGTCTTTAATCCATTTTGAGTTTATTTTTGTGTATGGTGTTAGGGAGTGTTCTAATTTCATTCTTTCACATGTAGCTGTGCAGTTGTCCCAGCACCATTTATTGAAGAGGCTGTCTTTTCTCCACTGTATATTCTTGCCTCCTTTATCAAACATAAGGTGACCATATGTGCATGGGTTTATCTCTGGGCTTTCTATCCTGTTCCATTGATCTATATTTCTGGTTTTTGCCAGTAGCATGCTGTCTTGATTACTGTAGCTTTGTAGTATAGTCTGAAGTCAGGGAACCTGATTCCTCCAGCTCCGTTTTTCTTTCTCAAGATTGCTTTGGGTATTTGGGGTCTTTTGTGTTTCCATACAAATTGTGAAATTTTTTGTTCTAGTTCTGTGAAAAATGTCAGTGGTAATTTGATAGGGATTGCATTGAATCTGTAGATTGTTTTGGGTAGTATAGTCATTTTCACAATGTTGATTCTTCCAATCCAAGAACATGGTATATCTCTCCATCTATTTGTATCATCTTTAATTTCTTTCATCAGTGTCTTATAATTGTCTGCATACAGGTCTTTGTCCCCTTAGGTAGGTTTATTCCTAGATAGTTTATTCTTTTTGTTGCAATGGTAAATGGGAGGGTTTTCATAATTTCTCTTTCAGATTTTTCATCATTAGTGTATAGGAATGCAAGAGATTTCTGTGCATTAATTTTGTGTCCTGCTACTTTACCCAATTCATTGATTAGCTCTAGTAGTTTTCTGGTAGCATCTTTAGGATTCTCTATGTATAGTATCATGTCATCTGCAAACAGTGACAGTTTAACTTCCTCTTTTCCAATTTGGATTCCTTTTATTTCTTTTTCTTCTCTGATTGTTGTGGCTAAAACTTCCAAAACTATGTTGAATCATAGTGGTGAGAGTGGGCAACTTTGTCTTGTTCCTGATCTTAGTGGAAATGGTTTCAGTTTTTCACCATTGAGGATGATGTTGGCTGTGGGTTTGTCATATATGGTCTTTATTAGGTTGAGGTAAGTTCCCTCTATGCCTACTTTCTGGAGTGTGTTTATCATAAATGGGTGTTGAATTTTGTCAAAAGCTTTCTCTGCATCTATTGAGGTGATCATATGGTTTTTCTCCTTCAATTTGTTAATATGGTGTATCACATTGATTGATTTCCATTTATTGAAGAATCCTTGCATTCCTGGGATAAACCCCACTTGATCATGGTGTATGATCCTTTTAATGTCCTGTTGGATTCTGTTTCCTAGTATTTTGTTGAGGATTTTTGCATCTATGTTCATCAGTGATATTGGCCTGTAGTTTTCTTTCTTTGTGACATCTTTGTCTGGTTTTGGTATCAGGGTGATGGTGGCCTCATAGAGTGAGTTTTGGAGTGTTCCTCCCTCTGCTATATTTTGGAAGAGTTTGAGAAGGATAGGTGTTAGCTCTTCTCTAAATGTTTGATAGAATTCGCCTGTGAAGCCATCTGGTCCTGGGCTTTTGTTTGTTGGAAGGTTTTTAAACACAGTTTCAATTTCAGTGCTTGATTGGTCTGTTCATATTTTCTATTTCTTCCTGGTTCACTCTCGGAAGGTTGTGCATTTCTAAGAATTTGTCCATTCCTCCAGGTTTTCCATTTTCTTGGCATATAGTTGCTTGTAGTAATCTCTCATGAGCCTTTGTATTTTTGCAGTGTCAGTTGTTACTGCTCCTTTTTCATTTCTAATTCTATTGATTTGAGTCTTCTCCCTTTTTTTCTTGTTGAGTCTGGCTAATGGTTTATCAATTTTGTTTATCTTCTCAAAGAACCAGCTTTTAGTTTTATTGATCTTTACTATCGTTTCCTTCATTTCTTTTTCATTTATTTCTGATCTGATCTTTATGATTTCTTTCCTTCTGCTAACTTTGGGGTTTTTTTGTTCTTCTTTCTCTAATTGCTTTAGGTGTAAGGTTAGGTTGTTTATTTGAGATGTTTCTTGTTTCTTAAGGTAAGATTGTACTGTTATAAGCTTCCCTCTTAGAACTGCTTTTGCTGCATCCCATAGGTTTTGGGTCATCGTGTTTTCATTGTCATTTGTTTCTAGGTATTTTTTGATTTCCTCTTTGATTTCTTCAGTGATCTCTTGGTTATTTAGTAGTGTATTGTTTAGCCTCCATGTGTTTGTGGGTTTTTTACAGATTTTTTCCTGTAATTGATATCTAGTTTCATAGCGTTGTGGTCAGAAAAGGTACTTGATACGATTTCAATTTTCTTAAATTTACCAAGGCTTGATTTGTGACCCAAGATATGATCTATCCTGGAGAATGTTCTTTGAGCACTTGAGAAGAAAGTGTATTCTGTTGCTTTTGGATGGAATGTCCTATAAATATCAATTAAGTCCATCTTGTTTAATGTATCATTTAGAGCTTGTGTTTCCTTATTTATTTCCATTTTAAATGATCTGTCCATTGGTGAAAGTGGGGTGTTAAAGTCCCCTACTATGATTGTGTTACTGTTGATTTCCCCTTTTATGGCTGTTAGCATTTGCCTTATGTATTGAGGTGCTCCTATGTTGGGTGCATAAATATTTACAATTGTTATATCTTCTTCTTGGATTGATCCCTTGATCATTATGTAGTGTCCTTCTTTGTCTCTTGTAATAGTCTTTATTTTAAAGTTTATTTTTTCTGATATGAGAATTGCTACTCCAGCTTTCTTTTGATTTCCATTTGCATGGAATATCTTTTTCCATCCCCTCAATTTCAGACTGTATGTGTCCCTAGGTCTGAAGTGGGTCTCTTGTAGACAGCATATATATGGGTCTTGTTTTTGTATCCATTCAGCCAGTGTCTGTCTTTTGGTTGGAGCATTTAATCCATTTACATTTAAAGTAATTATCAATATGTATGTTCCTATTACCATTTTCTTAATTTTTTGGGGTTTGTTATGGTAGGTCTTTTCCTTCTCTTGTGTTTCCTGCCTAGAGAAGTTCCTTTAACATTTGTTGTAAAGCTGGTTTGGTGGTGCTGAATTCTCTTAGCTTTTGCTTGTCTGTAAAGGTTTTAATTTCTCTGTCAAATCTGAATAAGATCCTTGCTGGGTAGAGTAATCTTGGTTGTAGGTTTTCCCCTTCATCACTTTAAATATGTCCAGCTTGCAGGATCTTAGTTCCCCAGCCAGGGAGCCAACCCAGGCCCCAGCAGTGAATGCACTGAGTCCTAACCACTGGAACACCAGGGAATAACCTTTTATATGTTTTCTGCATACAAGTTCTTTATCAGCTATATGTTTTGAAAATATATTTTTCCCGGTTTATGTCTTGTAATTTTCTTAATCATGAATTTTCAAAAACATTTTTATAGATATATAATTCAAATATTGTAAATTCACCTATGTAAAATATATACAATTAAATTGTTTTTAGTAATTTAGAGTTGTACAACTATCATCACAATCTAATGTTAGAGCATTTCATCATTGCAAAAAGAAACACCATACCGAGTAACAGTCAATCTTCATCCTCCCTTTCCCCAGCCATAAGCCCTCACTAATTTACTTTGTTTCCATACATTTGCCTAATCTGGAAAATTCATAGAAATTAAATCATATAATGTGCAGTTTTTTGTAGTTTGCTTTTTTCACTTAGCACAATGTTTTCAGCGTTTATGTATGTTATAGCACAAATCAGTACTTCATTCCTTTTTAATGCTAAATAATAATCTATTTTATTGATATAACACAGTTTGTTATACATTCATCAGATTGTGTGTATTTGGTTTTCATTTTTGTCTATTATAAATAATTTGTTATGAAAAAATTTGTGCTCAAGTTTTTGTGTGGACATATAATTCTATTTATCTCAGGTATATAACTAAAAGTAAAATTGCTTGATCGAATGGTAACTCTATGTTAAACATTTTGAGAAAGTGATACACACTTTTTAAAAGTGACCACACCATTTTACACTCCCACCAGCAATGTATGAGGGTTATAATTACTCTACATCTTTGCATACACTTGTTGTCTGTTTTTTCTGTCTTAGACACCCTAGCAGGTATGAAGTAATATTTTATTGTGGTTTTGATTTGCGTTTCCGTAATGACTACTGATGTCAACCATCATTTCAGTGCTTGTGTAGCCTTTGTATATCTTCTTTAGAGAAATGTCTATTCAAATCCTTTGCACATTTCAATGGGGTTTTTCATCTTTTTATTACTATTTTCCAGGTTTAATGAGGAATAATTGACAAATATAATCATATATATTTAAAGTGCACAATGTGGTGATTTGATTAACATACAGATTATGAAAATATTATCAAGATCAAGATAATTAACATGCCCATCACCTCACATAGTTAAATCCTGTGTGTGTGTGTTTTGTGTGTGTATGTTCGTATGTGTGTGTGTGGTGAGAATGCTTAATATCTACTCTCAGCAATTTTCAAGTATTCAGTTCCATATTATTAACTATAATCACCATGCTGTACACTGTCCTCAGAATGAGTCATCTCAAGCTCTTCCCAGAGGAAGAAACACTCCCATACTCATTCTATGAGGCCACCATCACACTGATACTAAAACCAGACAAAGATATCACAAAAAAAGAAAATTACAGACCAATATCACTGATGAATATAGACACAAAAATCCTCAACAAAATACTAGCAAACAGAATTCAACAACAAATTAAAAGGATCATACACCATGATCAAGAGGGATTTATCCCAGGGATGCAAGGATTCTTCAATATATGCAAATCATTCAATGGGATATACCATATTAACAAACTGAAGAATAAAAAACAAATGATCATCTCAAACGATGCAGAAAAAGCTTTTGAGAAAATTCAACACCAATTTAGGATAAAATGTCTCCAGAAAGTGGGCGGAGAGGGAACCTACCTCAACATAATAAAGGCCATATACAACAAACTAACAGCAAACATCATTCTCAATGGTGGAAAACTGAAACCATTTCCTTTAAGATCAGGAACAAGGCGAGGACGTCCACTCTCACCACTATGATTCAACATAGTTTTGGAAGTCCTGGCCACAGCAATCAGAGAAGAAATAGAAATAAAAGGAATCAAAATTGGAAAAGAAGAAGTAAAGCTGTCACTGTTTGCAGATGACATGATACTATACATAGAAAATCCTAAAGATGCCACCAGAAAACTACAAGAGCTAATCAATGAATCTGGTAAAGTTGCAGGATACAAAATTAATGCACAGAAATCTCTTGCATTTCTATACACTAACAATGAAAGATTAGAAAGAGAAATTAAGGAAACACTCCCATTTACCACTGCAACAAAAAGAATAAAATACCTAGGAATAAACCTACCTAAGGAGGCAAAAGACCTGTACTCAGAAAACTATAAGACACTGATGAAAGAAATCAAAGATGACACAAACAGATGAAGAGATATACCATGTTCTTGGATTGGAAGAATCAATATTGTGAAAATGACTATACTATCCAAAGCAATCTACAGATTCAATGCAGTCCCTATCAAATTACCAATGGCATTTTCCACAGAACTAGAACAAAAAATATTAACATTTGTATAGAGACACATAAGACCATGAATAACCAAAGCAGTCTTGAGGAAAAAAAAAAAAACAACGAAAAAAATGGAGTTGGAGAAAACAGGCTCCCTGACTTCAGACTATACTACCAAGGTACAGTAATCAAGAAACTATGGTACTGGCACAAAAACAGAAATATAGATCAATGGAACAGGATAGAAAGCCCAGAGATATATTCACGTACCCATGCACCTATGGTCAACTAATCTATGAAAAAGTAGGCAAGAATATACAATGGAGAAAAGATGGTCTCTTTAATAAGTCGTGCTGGGAAAACTGGACAGCTACATGTAAAAGAATGATATTAGAACACTCCCTAACTCCATACACAAAAATAAACTCAAAATGGATGAAAGACCTAAATGTAAGATTGGACACTACAAAACTGTTAGAGGAAAACATAGGAAGAACACTCTTTGACATAAATCACAACAAGATCTTTTTTGACCCACTTCCTAGAGTAATGGAAATAAAAACAAAAATAAACAAATGGGAAATAATGAAACTTAAAAGCTTTTGCACAACAAAGGAAACCACAAACAAGATGAAAAGACAACTCTCAAAATGGAAGAGAATATTTGCCAACAAAGCAACTGACAAAGGATTAATCTCCAAAATATACAAAGAGCTCAGGCAGCTCAACATCAAAAAACCAAACAACCCAATAAAAAATGGGCAGAAGACCTAAATACACATTTCTACAAAGAAGATATACAGATGGCCAACAAACATGTGAAAAGATGCTCAATAACACTAATTATTAGAGAATTGCAAATCAAAACTACAATGAGGTATCACCTTACACCGGTCAGAATGGCCATCATCAAAAATTCTACAAACTATAAATGCTGGACAGGGTGTGAAGAAAAGGGAACCCTCTTGCGCTGTTGGTGGGAATGTAAATTGATACAGTCACTATGGAGAACAGTATGGAGGTTCCTTAAAAAACTAAAAATAGAACTACCATATGGCCCTTCAATCCCACCAATGGGCACATACCCAGAGAAAACCATAATTCAAAATGACCCATGCACCCCAATGTTCATTGCAGCACTATTTACAGTAGCCATGTCATGGAAGCAACCTAAATGCCCATTGACAGATGAATGGATAAAGAAGGTGTGATACATATATACAATGGAATATTACTCAGCCATAAAAAGGAACGAAATTAGCTCATTTGTAGGGACGTGGATGGACTTATAGACTGTCATACAGAGTGAAGTATGTCAGAAAGAGAAAAACAAATATCATATATTAACACATATGTGTGGAATGTAGAAAAATGGTACAGATGAACCTGTCTACAAGGCAGAAATAGGGACACAGACTTAGAGAACAAACGTATGGCCACCAAGGCAGGAAGGAGAGGCTGGGATGAATTGGGAGATTGGGGTTGACATATATACACTAATATGTATAAAATAGGTAACTAATGAAAGCCTGCTGTATAGCACAGGGAACTCTACTTCACTTCGCTATACTGTAGAAATTAACACAACATTGTAAACAACTATACCTCCCCCCTCCCAAAAGAACTAGTTTATCTTATAACTGAAAGTTTTTGTGCTTTGACCTACATCTCCCCATTTTCCCTACCCACAGCCCCTCACTATTATACACCCTTTTTTCATAAAATCAGCTTTTTAAATTACTTTTAAGTAACATCAAATAGTATTTGTCATTCTCTTTCTGGCTTATTTCACTTAGCATAATGTCCTCCAGTTTCATCAATGTTGTCACAAATGACAAGATTTTCTTCTTTTTTGAATAATATTTCTCTGTGTGTGTTTGTATGTATCATCACATTTTCTTTATCCATTCATGTGTTGAAGAGCACTTCACCTTTGAACACTTTAAACCACTTTTTTAACCCATTCCAATTTTTTTCCCGTATCTTAGCTATGTGAAAAATGCCACAATGAACACGGGAGTACAGATATTTCTTCAAGATACTGATTTTGTTTCCTTTGGGCAATACCAGGAGTGGGATTGCTTGATCATATGATAGTCCTAATTTTAATTTTTTAAGGAACGTATGTATCAATATATTGCCATAATGGTTTTACTGACACATTCCCACCAAGAGTCCGCAAATATTCTCTTTTCTTCACATTCTCTCCAACACTTTTTATCTCTTGTCAGTTTGACAAGAGACATCCTAACATGTGTGAGTTGATACCTCATTGAGGTTTTAATTTGCAGTTCCCTGATAGTTAGTAAAATTGAGCATTTTTTCAAGTACTGGTTGGATATTTGGATTTCTATTTTAGAAAAATGTCTATTCAAGTCCTTTGCCCATTTTTAGTTGGATTATGTTGGTGGTTGCTATTGGGTTATATATGTTCTTTATATTTTTTGATATTAACCTGTTATCAGATATATGGTTTGAAAATATTTTCATCCATTCTGTAGGTTACCTTTTCAATTTTTGCTGTACAAAAGCTTTTTAGTTTGATGAATTCCCACTTGTTTATTTTAGCTATTGTTGTCTGTGCTTAGGGCATCCTATCAAAAAAAATTTATTGCCAAGACAAATGTCCAAGAGATTTTTTCCCTATGTTTTCTTCTAGGAGTTTTACAATTTCTGGTCTTATATTTAAGTCCTTAATCCATTTTGAGTTAATTTTTCTGAGTTATGTAAGATAGGGGTCTAGTTTTATTCATTTGCATGTGGATATCCAATTTTTCAACATCATTTATTAAAGGGGATATCATTTCGCCATTGAGTGTTTTTTGAACCATTGTCAAAGATTAGCTGAACATGTATGTGTAGGTTTACTGCTGGGCTCTCAATCTGTTCCATAGGTCTAAGTGCCTGCTTTTATTCCAGTACCATACTGTTTTGATTACTATAGCTTTCTAATACAGTTTGAAAAAGGGAATTGTGATGTCTCCAGTTTTGTTCTTCTTGCTTAAGATGGCTTTACCTATTTGTATTCTTTTGTGCTTTCATACAAATTTTAAGATAGTTTTTTTTCTATTTCTGTTTAAAATGCCATTGGGATTTTGATAGGAATTTTACTGAACCTGTGGATTGCTTCAGGTAGTATGAACATTTTAGCAATATTAATTCTTCCAACCCAAGAATGTGGGATTTTTTTTTCCATTTGTCTTTGTCCCCTTCAATTTCTTTTGTAAAAGTCTTATAGTTTTGGTGTACAGATCTTTCAACTCCTTGGTTAAATTCATTTCTACGTATCTTAATGTTTTGATGCAATTGTAAATGGTATTGATTTTTAAATTTCTCTTTCAGATAGTTCATTGTTAGTTTACAGAAATGCAACTGCTTTTTGTATATTGATTTTTTTTCTGCCACTTTACTGAATTCATTTTTTAGTCCTAAGAGTTTTTTTTGTGAAGTCTTTAGTATTTTCTAGATACAAGATCATGTCATCTACAAAGACAATTTTACTTCTTCCTCTCAAGTGTGAATGTCTTTTATTTCTTTTTCTTGGCTGATTATTCTGGCTAGGACATCGAGTACTATGCTGAATAGAAGTGGTAAGAGTGAGCATTCTTATTTCTGACCTAAGAGAAAAAGTTTATAATCCTTTTCATTGAGTATGATATTAGCAGTCAGTTTGTCATATATGACCTTTATTATGTTTAGTTATGTTTCTTCTATACTCAATTTATTGAGAGTTTTGTAATAAAAGGGTGTTAAATATTGTCAAATACTTTTTCTGCACCTACTGAGATGATCATATGAATTTATCCTTTATTCTGTTAATGACATATATCACAACTTGATTTTTGTGTATTGAAGCCTCACTGCATTTGAAGCATAAATCTCACTTGATCATGGTGTATAATGCATTTAATATGCTCTTGAATTAGATTTTCTAGTATTTTGTTGAAGATTTTAGCATCTATTGTCATCAGGGAATAAATATTGGCCTATAATTTTATTTCTTATGTGTCCTTATCTGGTTTTGCATCCGGATAATATTGACCTTATAAAATAAGTTTGGAACTGCCTCCACCTTCAAGTTTGTGGAAGTTTCAGAAGGAATACATTTTCCATCCCTTCACTTTCAGCAGATGTGTGTCCTTAAATCTTATGTGAGTGTCTTGTAGACAATAGATAATTGAATTTTTTTTTTTCTATTCAACATTCTATGTCTCTTGAGAAATTTAAACTATTTCCATTTAGAATAATTATTGATAAGTAAGGGTTTACAATTACCATTTTTAAATTGTTTTCTGATTATTTTGTAGTTGGCTTTGTCCTTTTTATTCACTCTTGCTGATCTTCCAATGAAGATCTCTTTTAGTTGAGTCTGTTTGGGGATCTTTGAGCTTCATGTACATGGATATCCATATATCACCGAAGATTTTTGAAGTTTTCCACATTAGTTCTTAAGTAAGCTTTCTGCCTCTTCTCCCTCTCTCCCTTCTCCTTCCGGGACTCCCATAATGCAAACATTATTTCACTTACTGATGTCCCACAATTCACATAGACTGTCTCCACTTTTCTCATTCTTATTTTGTTTTTCTCCTCTGACTAGATAATTTCAAAAGATCTGTATTCAAGTCCACAGATTCTGCATGAGTAAGCCTGCTGTTGAATCTCCTTACTGTATTTTTCATTTCAATATATTGTTTTCCTGAGTTATTGAGTTGTCTGTGTTTTCTTGAATCTCATTGCACCTCCTTAATATAATCATTTGGAATTCATTTTTTTTTTTTTTTTTTTTTTTTTTTTTTTTTTTTTAGGTAACTCACAGATCTAAATTTCTTTGGGGTTGTTTACTTAAAAATTATTCTGTTCCTTTGGTGATGTCATGTTTCCTTGTTTTTTCATGTTTCTAATGCCTTTGCATTGATATCTGTGCATTTGAGTGAGCAGTCACCTCTTCCAGTCTTTATGGACTGACTTCAGTTTGGAAAGACCTTCAGTTGAAGGTGGCTGTGAGGGCACCTGTGAGGTGGGGTGTAACATCTCTGGTTCCAGGGAGGGCGCAGTGTTATGGTCTCCTTGAATCTCCATCAGCTGAGGTCAACTTTGGGAAAGACTCTAGGGTTCCATGGTGACCAAGACTAAGGTAATACTGCAGGTGTGTGTGGTGACAGTGGAGGCTAAATCTATTGAGGTCGTCAGTGCAAAAAGCTACGGAGGCCCTCTTGTTCTCCTTTTTGCCCATTGGGAAAGTTCTAGCTGAGTAAATTCCTCTTAGTGCCAGGTCTGGGATGCAGGTACTCAGAACATCAGCAGATTCATGTCCTGGACTCAAGGTTTTGCAGAGCTATAGTGACACCTGGGGCCTGTGGCACAGGAGGACTTGCTGTGGCAGTGGTGGTGGTGTGTGAAATGTAGACATGTGAAAGTCACTATGGAATGAGAGTCTGAGTTACTGGAGCGCGTAGTAGTGACTCGGTCCTTGGGAGGAAGCAGGATGAAGAAGCATGGGACCAGGGATTAAAAGGCATAGCAATGGCCTGGACCAGCTGTGGGGTGCAAAGGAAGCATGCCCTGGGGATGGCAGGTCAGAGTCCTGACTCAGGCCCCAGGGTGTAGGACACAGAGCAACAACATCATAGCTCAGTGATGGTGGCTTAAAGACCCAACTCAGGACCCTGGGGGCAGGGCATAGAGAAACAATAGTGTGGCTTCTGTGATAGTAGGTCGAAGTTGTAACTTAGAACACTGGGGGCAGTGTGCAGCACAGTGGCAAGGCATTTTGGCATCCAAATAACTAAGAGAGAGGTGCATCAGGAACTTGGATCCCTGGAGCATATCCAGCCCCAGAGAAGAGACAGGGCAGAACACCATTAGTACAACTAATCTAGGTATCTGTGGAATCCCAGAAGGAGCAGAGAGGGAGATTAATAATTTAAAGAAATAATGGTGGAAAACTTCGTAAACCTAGGGAGATTTGAACATCAAAGTTTGTAAACTAATAAGTGACCCCAAAAATACAATCCCAAACAATATTCCCAGGTGACTTCGGCATCATGTTGGTATGTGTCATTCCTCTTTTCTCTCCCCTTTGATTAACAACTAAATGAAGATCCATAACCAAAATAAATGCCTCTACACATTACACCAGGGCACCTGGAAGATTTCTATCCCCCTGTGCAACCTAAAGTGGGAGGATAGGACCTTGGTGGGAGCTACAGAACCAAGGGAGTTGGTGAGCCTGCCCCACTCCCACTTGCTGCAATCAGAAAAAAGGGAAGCTAGAGAGTACAAAATTGGGTGAATACCTACAGGCAATAAAGAATTCATGGAGGCCCAGCCTGCCTGAGAGGAGAATTTGGCATGCCATCAGAGCAGAATAGAGATAAGTTTGGAGGCAGAGGAGAGGGTGGACACTTGCCAAGTGTCACCCAGGGTGACACTGCAAGGGGCTGAGCTTTTAGCAGCAGCTTCTCCAGCAGAGGTGGTGGGAAGCAGCAGCCTCTCCTACAGAGCAAGAAGAAAGCAAAATTGGTGAGCTGTAACAGTTGTGTGAGTTGCAGGTAGAAGGACCTATTTTTCTCCAGCAGCACCCATATTTCTGAGGAAAAAATTCCGTGGCTGAGGGGAGTGAGAGAAAAAGAAGGAAAGCAGATAAAAATAGCAAAGGATATTGAAGGAACACATTTCCTTCAGATGCATTTCCTCCTGTCTGCTTTGGGACTTCAACAGGAGGTCTGCCCATGGACTTATAGATATGCTCCACTCAACGATCCCCCCACCAGTCCATGTGCACCCACAAAGCTTCAGGTTCTAAGCCCACACCTCCCCACACTCTGCTGCTGGCTCTCTGTGTGCGCTCAAGGGCATCCACAAGAGCCAGCTCTGGAAGAAGGAACAACAAACTTGCACATATAGCACCACCACCTGGAATAGAAAAGAAAAGTTTCTAATAGCCAATCTGTTGAATTGTAAGAACAAAAGAAGACATTAAAAAATCTTAAGGAGTTGTCTACTACTTCACTTGTGAAAGCAGAAGGACATACCTTCAAAAAGAATTTTTAAAATCAAGGAAACATGGTATCACAAAAGGAAAATGATCGTTCTCCAGCAACCAAACTCAAGGCGTGAAATATTTTGATCTAACTGATAAAGAATTCAAAATAACCATTATGAAGAAATTCAGTGAGCTACAAGAAAACTCAGAAAGACATTTTAGTAAACTCAGGAATAAAATTAATAAAATTAATGAAGGGCAGTTTTACTAAAGGTATTGAAACTATTAAGAAAAAAAAAAAAAAAAAGAACCAAACAGAAATTCTGAAGCTGAAGAATTCAATGATGAGATAAAGATTGAAATGGAGAATATTGCTAACAGGGCAGACCAGATCAAACAAAGAATAAGAGGAGAGAAAACTCAGATTTTTAAAAGTAAAGAAATTCTGTGAGAGCTATTGGATTTAATCAGAAGAGCAAATATAAGAATAATTGGTGTACCAGAAGAGAAGTAGAAAGAGACAGAAAGTTTATTTAAAGAAATAATAGCTCAGAACTTCCCAAACATGGGGAAGGACTTGGATATCCAAGCCCATGAAGCTAATAGAACACCTTATTATCTCAATGCAAAAAGACCTTCTCCAAGGCATATTATAATAAAACTGTCAAAAATCAATGATTAAGAAAGGATCTTTACCCAGAAATTCTAGTTCTGGGTATTTATCCAAAGAAAACAAAAACACTAGCTCAAAAAGATATATGCACCCCCATGTTCATTGCAGCATCATTTACAATAGTCAAACCATGAAAACCTAAATTTCCATTTGACAGATGAATGGATAAGGAAAATGTGATACACGGACATATAGACATAAATATTATTCAGCCATTTAAAAAGATGAAATCTTGTCATTTGTGGCAACATGGATAGACCTCAAGGACATTATGCTAAGTGAAATAAGTCAAACAGAGAAAGACAAACCCATATGATTTCTCTTATATGTGGAGTCTTAAAAAAAAAACAACTCATAGATACAGAAAACAGATAGGTAATTGCCATAAGCTAGAGTAGGGGAGTAGGATGTGGGAGGGAATTGATGAAAGGGATCAAAAGTTTAAAAAAAAGAAAAAGAATCTTAAAGGCAGTGAAAGAAAAAAAAGAAAGTAATTGACAAAGGAATTCCCATTAGGCTATCAGTGGATTTCTCAGCAGAAATCCTACAAGCCAGGAGAGAATGAAATGACATATTCAGAGTGTTAAAAGATTAAAATTTCCTGTCAAGAATATTTTATCCAGCAAAGTTATCCTTCAGATATAAAAAAGAAATAAAGGCTTCCCATATAAACAAAAGTTGAGGGAGTTCACCACCACTAGATCTGCCTTGAAAGAAATGTTAAAAGGAGTTCTTTAAGCTGAAGTGAAAAGACATCAATCAGCAACATAAAGACATATGAGAGTACACAACACTCTGGTAATGGTGAAAATAGACAGTCATAATTAGAAAACTATAACTCTCTATTAGAATGGCATGTCAACCACCTACTTATAGTATAAATGTTAAAGGATAAGATCATTATAAATAACTATGAATACTATAATTTGTTAATGAATACACAGTATAAAAAGAGGTAAATTTTTACATCAAAAATATATAAGGGGCAAGAGGGAAGAGATATGGGAACATATGTATATGTATAACTGATTCACTTTGTTATAAAGCAGAAGCTAACACACCATTGTAAAGCAATTATACTTCAATAAAGATGTTTAAAAAATAAAAAAGCAAAAAAATATATATATATATAAGGGGAGCAGTAAAAGGGTGGAACTTTTATTAGATAAACAAATATATGTTGCTATCAGCATAAAATAGGCAGTTTTATGTATGAGATGTTTTATGGAAGCCTTATGGTAACCACAAAGCAAAATTCTAGAGTAGATTCACTAGACATAAAAAAGAGGAGGTAGAGTGTACCATCATAGAAAACCACCAATTTACAAAGGTAGGCAGAAACACAGGGGGGAAAAAAAAACCACTGGAGATACAAAACAAAGGAGAAGGCAAACAATAAGATGGCAGTGGTAGGTCCTTACATATCAATAATTACTCTAAATGAAAATGGATTTAATTCAATCCAAAGGCACAGAGTGGCTGGATGGATAAGAAAAACAAGACCCAAGTATGTATTGCCTACAGGAGACCTATTTCAGCTGGGGTAATGGGTTGATAATATTTCCCCAAAAAGGGATGGAAGATAATATTCCAAATAAGTGGCAACCAAAAATGGTGAAAAGAGACAAAGAAGGTCATTATATAATGATAAATGGGTCAATACATCAAAAAGATACAAGAGTTATGAATATATACACACCCTATCTGAAGGGAGAAATGGACAACAATACAGTAATAGCAGGGGGCTTCAATACCCCACTATCAACAATGGATAGATCATGAGACAGAAAATCCACAAGGAAACATTGGAATTGAACCCTCCTTTAGACCAAATAGGATCAACAGACACATATAGAATATTCCATCCAACAGCAACAGAATATACATTCTTATCAAGTCCACATGGAATATTCTCCAGGATAGATCGTATGATAGGACATAAAACAAGACTCAGCAAATTTAAGAAAATTGAAATCATACCAACAATCTTTTCTGACCACAATAGTATGAAGCTAGACATCAAAAACAAGAGGAAAGATGGAAAAATCTACAAATACATGGAAATTAAACAACACAATATTGAACAACGTATGAGTCAAAGAAGAATTCAAACGGAAAAAATTTAAATATCTTGGAAAAACACAAAGGAAACACAATATACCAAAATATATGGGATGCAGCAAAAGCAATTCTAAGAGGAAAGTTCATAGTGACAAAGATCTTCCTTAAGAAAAAAGAAATATCTCAAATAACCTAACTTTACACTTCAAGGAACTAGAAAAACAAGAAAAAGTAAGACCAAAGTTAGCTGAAGGAAAGAGATAACAAAGATCAAAGCAGAAATAAATGAAAAGAGGGGAGAAAGCAATAGAAAATATCAATCTAATTATGAGTTGTGTTTTTTTGAAAAGAAAGTATCAGAACTTTAGCTAGACTACCAAGAAGAAAAAAAGAGAGAGAGAGAAGACTCAAATGAAATCAGAAATGAGAGAGGAGACATTCCAACTGATACCAAAGAAATACAAAGGATCACAAGAAACTACTATAAAAAATTATACACCAACAACAGGACAACCTAGAAGAAATGGATAAATTCCTAGAATCATACAACCTACCAAGATGTAAGTATGATTTTTAAAGTTGGGTATTCATAAACAGACACAGCATAGTTAATAGGAACACCAATGTTTAGAGAAAAAATGAATTTAGTCAAAACAGAGGAAAGCAAGCTACCTAAAAAAATATCGTGAGTTTCAGTACAATTTACAAAATCTCTAATGGAAGCTAAGAGAAAAGAAAATATTATCTTAAAACTGTAAGAAATTTTAAACATAAAACTATATATAGCAAACCTCTTTAACTGTATATTCATATTTGTAATTTTACTTATTAAAATTTATTTATAACCCCCAAAACAATATTCACAGTATTTCCATAATGATTCAGAAATGTGCATAGAAAAGCAAAAAACTTGAGCCATCTGATATGCACATTCCCCACAAAAGTCAACAAGGCAATGCTCCATCTTCTTGTTTCAGCTTTTATACAGTAAACAAGGTCATTTTTGTGAAATATTTAGAGCCACAATTTTGCGTTTTGGTGATTTTCCTGTTTAAGATTGCCCCCAAGTGTAGTGCTGATGTGCTGTCTAGTGTGACTAAGCATGGATGTCTGTGATGTGCCTTACCAAAAACATTATATATTACACTCACCTTGAGGCATGAGTTACAGTGCTGTTGGCCATGAGTTCAATGTTAATTAATAATAAATATTAAATAATAAATAAAAATAAATACAAAAAACTAAACATATTAAAGACAATAAATTGTCTTTAAACAGAAATACACATAAAACACAGTTATGTATTAATCAATTGATAAAAATGTTGTGACCCCAGGGCCACATTAACCTAACCTTGCATTTCTTCTAGGAACAATGAGTCAGTATCTGCTAATTCAGTGTTTTAAATAACATTGTAGAACATAACTCCCACAAATAATGAGAATCAACTATACTTTTTGACTTTAAGAAATCAAGAAAAGGGACTTCCCTGGAGGTCCAGTGTTTAAGACTCTGCACTTCCACTGCAGGGGGCACGGGCTCAACCCCTGGTCGGGGAAATAAGATCATGCATGCTGCAGTTCCCCATGCTGCATGGCATGGACAAAACAAACAAACAAACAAACAAAAAAACCAAGAAAAGTTAGACACTTTAGATCAAGAGGGAGCATTTATCTATAATCAATGTTTAATAAAATACTTTCCAATAATTTAATTGAAGAAAAAGACAAAGATTCCAGAAGTCTAGTCTGAGATGCAAAAATGAATGGAAAGCAAAAAATTAAGAGCCTATAGATATAATTGGTGTATACAATTGACTCAATTGTATTTGCCAACCACATTACAAAGGTTAATATAACAAATATAACAGAGAATTTGTAATAACTCTCAATGAATTTATTCAGAAAAATAACCTGTAAAATTATTTGGGGACTGTCAAATTATATTAGTTGTAAATTTCCATTAATTTTTTTTGAACTTTATTACTTCTTCCCCCAAAGAGTTTGCACAATCTTTTTTTTTGAATTTTATTTTATTTATTTTTTTATACAGCAGGTTCTTATTAGTCATCAATTTTATACACATCAGTGTATACATGTCAATCCCAATCGCCCAATTCATCACACCCCTCCCCCACGGCTTTCCCCTCTTGGTGTCCATACGTTTGTTCTCTACATCTGTGTCTCAATTTCTGCCCTGAAAACCAGTTCATCTGTACCATTTTTCTACGTTCTACATATATGCGTTAATATACGATATTTGTTTTTCTCTTTCTGGCTTACTTCACTCTGTATGAGTCTCTAGATCCATCCACGTCTCAACAAATGACCCAATTTCATTCCTTTTTACGGCTGAGTAATATTCCATTGCATATATGTACCACATCTTCTTTATCCATTCATCTGTCGATGGGCATTTAGGTTGCTTCCATTACCTGGCTATTGTAAATAGTGCTGCAATGAACATTCGGGTGCATGTGTCTTTTTGAATTGTGGTTTTCTCTGGGTATATGCCCAGTAGTGGGATTGCTGGATCATATGGTAATTCTATTTTTCGTTTTTTAAGGAACCTCCATACTGTTCTCCATAGTGGCTGTATCAGTTTACATTCCCACCAACAGTGCAAGAGGGTTCCCTTTTCTCCACACCCTCTCCAGCATTTGTTGTTTGTAGATTTTCTGATGAAGCCCATTCTAACTGGTGTGAGATGATACCTCATTGTAGTTTTGATTTGCATTTCTCTAATAATTAATAATGTTGAGCAGCTTTTCATGTGCTTCTTGGCCATGTGTATGTCTTCTTTGGAGAAATGTCTATTTAGGTCTTCTGCCCATTTTTGGATTGGGTTGTTTGTTTTTTTAATATTGAGCTGCATGAGCTGTTTATATAATTTGGAGATTAATCCTTTTTCCATTGATTCACTTGTAAATATTTTCTCCCATTCTGAGGGTTGCCTTTTCATTTTGTTTATGGTTTCCTTTGTTGTGTAAAAGCTTTTAAGTGTCATTAGGTCCCATTTGTTTATTTTTGTTTTTATTTCCATTACTCTACGAGGTGGATCAAAAAAGATCTTGCTGGGATTTGTGTCAAAGAGTGTTCTTCCTATGTTTCCTCTAAGAGTTTTATAGTGTCCAGTCTTACATTTAGGTCTCGAATCCATTTTGAGTTTATTTTTGTGTATGGTGTTAGGGAGTGTTCTAATTTCATTCTTTTACATGTAGCTGTCCAGTTTTCCCAGCACCACTTATTGAAGAGACTGTCTTTTCTCCATTGTATATCCTTGCCTCCTTTGTCATAGATTAGTTGACCATAGGTGCATGGGTTTACCTCTGGGCTTTCTATCTTGTTCCATTGATCTATGTTTCTGTTTCTGTGCCAGTACCATATTGTGTTGATTACTGTAGCTTTGTAGTATAGTCTGAAGTCAGGGAGTCTGATTCTTCCAGCTCCGTTTTTTTCCCTCAAGACTGCTTTGGCTATTCAGGGTATTTTGTGTCTCCATAAAAATTTTAAGATTTTTTGTCCTAGTTCTGTAAAAAATACCATTGGTAATTTGATAGGGATTGCATTGAATCTGTAGATTGCTTTGGGTAGTATAATCATTTTCACAATATTGATTCTTCCAATCCAAGAACATGGTATATCTCTCCATCTGTTGGTATCATCTTTAATTTCCTTCATCAGTGTCTTATAGTTTTCTGCATACAAGTCTTTTGTCTCCCTAGATAGGTTTATTCCTAGGTATTTTATTCTTTTTGCTGCAATGGTAAATGGGAGTGTTTCCTTAATTTCTCTCTCAGATTTATCATCATTAGTGTATAGGAATGCAAGAGATTTCTGTGCATTAATTTTGTATCCTGCAACTTTGCTAAATTCACTGATTAGCTCTAGTAGTTTTCTGGTGGCATCTTTAGGATTCTCTATGTATAGTATCATGTCATCTGCAAACAGTGACAGTTTTACTTCTTCTTTCACAATTTGTATTCACTTTATTTCTTTTTCTTCTCTGATTGCTGTGGCTAGGACTTCCAAAACTATGTTGAATAATAGTGGTGAGGGTGGACATCCTTGTCTTCTTCCTG
The DNA here is from genome assembly GCF_028564815.1 of Eubalaena glacialis. Taxonomy (NCBI): domain Eukaryota; kingdom Metazoa; phylum Chordata; class Mammalia; order Artiodactyla; family Balaenidae; genus Eubalaena; species Eubalaena glacialis. Next base: position 172,041,870 of record NC_083719.1, read on the forward strand.
ATCTTAGAGGAAATGCTTTCAGTTTTTCACTGTTGAGAATGATGTTTGCTGTGGGTTTGTCGTATATGGCCTTTATTATGTTGAGGTAGGTTCCCTCTATGTCCACTTTTGGGGGAGTTTTTATGATAAATGGGTGTTGAATTTTGTCAAAAGCTTTTTCTGCATCTATTGAGATGATCATATGGTTTTTATTCTTCAATTTGTTAATATGGTGTATCACAGTGATTGATTTACGTATATTGAAGAATCCTTGCATCCCTGGGATAAATACCACTTTATCATGGTGTATGATCCTTTTAATGTGCTGTTGGATTCTGTTTGCTAGTATTTTGTTGAGGATTTTTGCATCTATATTCATCAGTGATATTGGTCTGTAATTTTCTTTTTTTGTAGTATCTTTGTCTGGTTTTGGTATCAGGGTGATGGTGGCCTCATAGAATGAGTTTGGGAGTGTTCCTTCCTCTGCAATTTTTTGGAAGAGTTTGAGAAGGATGGGTGTTAGCTCTTCTCTAAATGTTTGATGGAATTCACCTGTGAAGCCATCTGGTCCTGGACTTTTGTTTGTTGGAAGATTTTTAATCACAGCTTCAATTTCATTACTTGTGATTGGTCTGTTCATATTTTCTATTTCTTCCTGGTTCAGTCATGGAAGGTTATACCTTTCTAAGAAATTGTCCATTTCTTCCAGGTTGTCCATTTTATTGGCATAGAGTTGCTTGTAGTAGTCTCTTAGGATGCTTTGTATTTCTGCGGTGTTTGTTGTAACTTCTCCTTTTTCATTTCTGATTTTATTGATTTGAGTCCTCTCCCTCTTTTTCTTGATGAGTCTGGCTAATGGTTTATCAATTTTTTTAATCTTCTCAAAGAACCAGCTCTTAGTTTTATTGATCTTTGCTATTGTTTTCTTTGTTTCTATTTCATTTATTTCTGCTCTGATCTTTATGATTTCTTTCCTTCTACTAACTTTGGGTTTTGTTTGTTCTTCTTTCTTTAGTTCCTTTAGGTGTAGGGTTAGATTGTTTATTTGAGATTTTTCTTGTTTCTTGAGGTAGGCTTGTATAGCTATAAACTTCCCTCTTAGAACTGCTTTAGCTGCATCACATAGGTTTTGGATTGTCGTGTTTTCATTGTCATTTGTCTCTACGTATTTTTTGATTCTTCTTTAATTTCTTCATGATCTCTTGTGTATTTAGTAACGTAGACTTTAGCCTCCATGTGTTTGTGTTTTTTACGTTTCCCCCCTGTAATTCATTTCTAATCTCAGAGCGTTGTGGTCAGAAAAGATGCTTGATATGATTTCAATTTTCTTAAATTTACTGAGGCTTGATTTGTAACCCAGGATGTGATCTATCCTGGAGAATGTTCCGTGCGCCCTTGAGAAGAAAGTGTAATCTGCAGTTTTTGGATGGAATGTCCTGTAAATATCAGTTAAATCTATCTAGTCCCTTGTGCCATTTAAAGCTTCTGTTTCCTTATTTATTTTCATTTTGGATGATCTCTCCATTGGCATAAGTGAGGTGTTAAAGTCCCCCACTATTATTGTGTTACTGTTGATTTCCTCTTTTACAGCTGTTAGCAGTTGCCTTATGTATTGAGGTGCTCCTATATTGGGTGCATATATGTTTATAATTGTTATATCTTCTTCTTGGATTGATCCCTTGATCATTATGTAGTGTCCTTCCTTGTCTCTTGTAACATTCTTTATTTTAAAGTCTATATTGTGTGATATGAGTATTGCTACTCCAGCTTCCTTTTGATTTCCATTTGCATGGAATATCTTTTTCCATCCCCTCACTTTCAGTCTGTATGTGTCCCTAGGTCTGAAGTGGGTCTCTTGTAGACAACATATATATGGGTCTTGTTTTGGTGTCCATTCAGCAAGCCTGTGTCTTTTGGTTGGAGCATTTAATCCATTCACGTTTAAAGTAATTATCAATATGTATGTTCCTATGACCATTTTCTTAATTGCTTTGGGTTTGTTTTGTAGGTCTTTTTCTTCTCTTGTGTTTCCCACTTAGAGAAGTGCCTTTAGCATTTGTTGTAGAGCTGGTTTGGTGGTGCTGAATTCTCTTAGCTTTTGCTTGTCTGTAAAGCTTTTGATTTCTCCATCGAATCTGAATGAGATCCTTGCTGGGTAGAGTAATCTTGGTTGTAGGTTCTTCCCTTTCATCACTTTAAGTATATCATGCCACTCCCTTCTGGCTTGTAGAGTTTCTGCTGAGAAATCAGCTCTTAACCTTATGGGAGTTCCCTTGTATGTTATTTGTCATTTTTCCCTTGTTGTTTTCAATAATTTTTCTTTGTCTTTAATTTTTGCAAATTTGATTACTATGTGTCTCAGTGTGTTTCTCCTTGGGTTTATCCTGTATGGGACTCGCTGTGCTTCCTGGACTTGGGTGGCTATTTTCTTTCCCATGTTAGGGAAGTTTTTGACTATAACCTGTGCAAATATTTTCTCTGGTCCTTTCTCTCTCTCTTCTCCTTCTGGGACCCTTATAATGCAAATGTTGTTGCATTTACTGTTGTCCCAGGAGTCTCTTAGGCTGTCTTTATTTCTTTTCAATCTGTTTTCTTTATTCTGTTCTGCAGCAGTGAATTCCACCCTTCTGTCTTCCAGGTCACTTATCCATTCTTCTGCCTCAGTTATTCTGCTATTGATTCCTTCTAGTGTAGTTTTCATTTTCGTTATTGTATTGTTCATCTCTGTTTGTTTGTTCTTTAATTCTTCTAGGTCTCTGTTAAACATTTCTTGCATCTTCTCAATCTTTGCCTCCATTGTTTTTCCAAGGTCCTGGATCATCTTCACTATCATTATTCTGAATTCTTTTTCTGGGAGGTTGCCTATCTCCACTTCATTTAGTTGTTTTTCTGTGGTTTTATCTTGTTCCTTCATCTGGTACATAGCCCTCTGCCTTTTCATCTTGTCTCTCTTTATGTGAATCTGCACAATCTTGAATATTTGCTTATCTGCAAGGATTAGCACCAAAGGACAAACTGTGGCATAGCTATTGACCCCAATAATCTGGAACCACACCAATAGAGGGTTACTTCTCCATGTCACAGCTACTGATAATGAGAAGGTAAAGTCCACCCAATATATGAAGACAAAACAACTCACCACCAGCAAGATGGTATGGGAAGCCCTTTTCACTGGCGAGACTCTTGGGAAGAGGCTGGTGCTATAAAAGTGCTGGGAGAACCTCTTATGTCTCTGCAAAATAATCACTATGTAGCCACTAGAGAGGACCATTAGCCCTATGAAGTAACATCTTTCAATGTCATTAGTGTGAAAAATAAGTTTCTGTGCATATAGCTCATGGGCCAAACAGAACAGTGGTCAGTAATAAACAGAAGACTGGACTCAGTCCCATTAGGAGTGACCACAGTAGAGTAGAAGGTTACTTATTGACAGACAGGTTGAGAACCCATGAGAAGAGGCAGAATCCTAGGGGGTGATTTGGAGAAATATGTTTGAACTTTGCCAAGGAGGAACTGTTGGGGCTGATGATGATGGCCTGGAGCATGCTCAGGAAGCAGGTTGTACAAATGGAGAGACCCCTCAGCACCTTGTTTAAAAAGACAATTATACCCTACATCATTCTGAATATTCTGTGACCCAAACAAGTCTGAGGACACCAGTATTGTCATGGTGAAGAGCAGCAGTATGTGGATCAAGGACAAGTGACTAATTGTCATGTCAAGGTGCTTAAACCTGTGAGTAAAAACAATGGTGAGGATGTGGAAGAGAAGAAGAAAAATGTTTGCTGAGATTCCACAACTGGCTCATGAATAAAAGGAGTTTCTCATGACAATGTAACTAGGAAGTTTGGTCATCTTCATAAAATACTTAAATGATATCTGTGGAGAAAAACAAGAGATCTGATGATAATAACATTATTTCTTCATGTTCCAAATTATCATCAACAATGTTCAACAATCTCTGTGATCTGGAGTCAGCAGTTTCTATACCTAAAAATATACATTGAAAATATCTATTCATTTTTACTGAACAGTAATTATTGACAATAGGATAGTGACTTCTGACATATATCTTGGCACTTAGCCTATATGGATTCTGAAGTAAAACAACAAAACCTTAAGATCTGAAAACAACTAAAGCTTTCAGATTCAAATTTGGGCACTCATTTTAGTAAATGAAGCCTGGACTTCATGATGAAGGTGAATGTTGCAGGAATATGCCCCAGTGTTCACCAAGGTCCCACCTTGATGGGAGCAATCAGCCCTTGTCTTCATGGCAAACCATTTACCCAATTCTGGACACCAGAGTTGGTCCTCAATCATGTCCAATCATGTGATTCAGCAGCTAGTAAGTCGTTCTGCTTCAGTGGGAAGGGGAAATAAAGGAAGAAAAGGAAGGGGTATAAAGTAAAATATATCCACTCAGCAGTTCCAGGGTGAGTTTGACAGAGGTGATTGTGTTGGGACATCAAGAAAAGCAAGGAAATGAGTTGTATGCATCTGTGTCCACAGTTGTAAAATTAGAAAATAAGAATATCCCTAGAGTCCTAGTACAGTATGAAATATATAAATTATATAAAACATGTAAGTCAGTGTCAGAATAAAGAGATAAATCACATTAACCATGAAGTAACAGACTATTTTCTCATTATCTTTTTGGTCTATATCATCATCATTTTGTTATTTACACTATTATCTATGGGAAAAACTCTTGTTCAACTAAATAATGAGTACAAAGGTCTAAAGAATATTTGAGAGATAAAAGTAACACTGTGAGAAGAGGGTTATAGTGGCTCAGGAAATAAGTGGTGTGTACTTCCTCAAAACAAGAAAAGCATGGAGGGAATTATTTTAAAAATCCCTGTGGCATGTGTGGAGAAGGTAAAGCTGTGCTAATTTGTTTGTGAAATATTCAACTGCAATGCACTACCAATAAATGAATGATATCTAATTCTCAAAACCATGGCACAGGTTTTGATAATTGAATTGAATGCAAGGTTTAGTTCATAGTTCTTTCCTGTTACTAAGATGTTTACAATCCCAAGGCATCTATATTATTGTGGAGAAAAAGTAGGAAAACAGAGACAGGGAAAAAGAAAACAGAGGAGTTCCACCACAAATAGAAAATAACACTAATGGAAAACGTACATTCTAGTTTTGCTTATGTTTTCCTAAACACTACAAAACTTACAAATTTTACAAAAATTACTGTGAAAGCAAAGTGTGATATCTTTTGTCAAACCATTTGCATAGTCTTATGCCCTCATTTTCTTTGCTCACAAGTGTAGTAAAATGGCATAGAGTATAATCACTTTTTCACATTAGGGCCTTGAAAGTCAGCTGAAAGAAAACAAAAGATTTAAAATCTATAATTCAGAACCAGTCAAACTCGATCTTTCCTCTCTTCTTAATGAGATCAGCTGGCATGTACACTAGCAGAGAAAGAGAAAAGAATTTCCCACTTTGAATCAGTTTAAGAACTAATGAATCTTAAAAGCTTTTGCACAGCAAAGGAAACCATAAACAAGACAAAAAGACAACCCTCAGAATGGGAGAAAATATTTGCAAATGAAGCAACTGACAAAGGATTAATCTCTAAAATTTAGAAGCAGCTCATGCACCTCAATAACACAAAAACAAACAACCCAATCCAAAAATGGGCAGAAGACCTAAATAGACATTTCTCCAAAGAAGATATACAGATCACCAACAAACACATAAAAAGATGCTCAACATCACTAATCATTAGAGAAATGCAAATCAAAACTACAATGAGGTATCACCTCACACCAGTCAGAATGGCCATCATCAAAAAATCTACAAACAATGAATGCTGGAGAGGGCGTGGAGAAAAGGGAACCCTCTTGCACTTTTGGTGGGAATGTAAATTGTTACAGCCACTATGGAGAACAGTACGGAGGTTCCTTAAAAAACTAAAAATAGAACTACCATGCGACCCAGCAATCCCACTACTGGGCATATACCCTGAGAAAACCATAATTCAAAAAGGGTCATGTACCACAATGTTCATTGCAGCTGTATTTACAATATCCAGGACATGGAAGCAACCTAAGTTGCTTGGTTACAGGAACTTAAGTTCCATTCATCCACTGACAGATGAGTGGATAAAGAAGGTGTGGCACATATATACAATGGAATATTACTCAGCCATAAAAAGAAATGAAATTGAGTTATTTGTAGTGAGATGGATGGACCTAGAGTCTGTCATGCAGAGTGAAGTAAGTCAGAAAGAGAAAGACAAATACCATATGTTAACACATGTATATGGAATCTTAAAAAAAAAAAAGGTTCTGATGAACCTAGGGGCAAGACAGGAATAAAGACGCAGACATAGAGAATGGACTTGAGGACATGGGGAGGGGGAAGGGTAAGCTGGGACGAAGTGAAAGAGTATCACTGACATATATACACAACCAAATGTAAAATAGATAGCTAGTGGGAAGCAGCTGCATAGCACAGGGAGATCAGCTCGGTGTTTTGTGACCACCTAGAGGGGTGGGATAGGGAGGGTGGGAGGGAGACACAAGAGGGAGGGGATATGGGGATATATGTATACATATATACATACAGCAGAAACTAACACAACATTGTAAAGCAGTTATACTCTAATAAAGATGTTTTAAAAAAAAGAACAACTGGAAATTTTCTTATTGTATGCCCTTAAATGTAAGTTTTCTTTTATGTGAGTTCTATGATATTTTGTCATTTATTTTTCAGAGCCAAGAAGGAAAATTTTCTGCTATACCAAATCTGTCTTTTTATTCACCATATTTGTGGACAAGCTACAATTTTCTTCTCCTGTGGAAGCATAAAATATAGAGGATAGGTAGTATTTAGTTAATTGTGGATGACTAAAATTGACATTTGTGATAAATCACCTGATTTTATGAATAATATTTTGATAATTAAATTACAATCTGAGTTTGAAGTACATTAAAATTTATCAATAAATAAAATATTTTGAACAAGAGAAAGGAAATTTACCTAATTATTTTGACTTACTCTTATCCATTAATTGTGAAAACAAACTGAAATATAAAAAATAATGGAAAGTACTTTGTCAGTCATACCTTAGAGCTTTACATAATTTAAATAGTAAAATTAAAATGTTTCATTAAAATCTGTGGTTGATATTTTATGCTCTTTTCTAATTAAATATGAATTACTTTTCTAACTGTGCAATCAACTATATCACCAGAAAGAAGATACCTCAAGTTATATGTCATAAGCAATAAGAATTTGTTCACTAATTACAGTGATTTAAAAAATAAAAATATGATCACCTGTTAAAATCATATTATACCATGAATTTTTAAAAATATGAAACACTATTTTTCCACATAAGTAAAATAATTCTACCACTTTCCTCCCCTCTCACAACATCTTTGGAACATTTCAAATTGAATATAATGCTCTAAAATTTTAAATAATTAAGTGAGAAGGAAGGGACACATATATAGGTCTTAGAATTCGAGGAAGTAAACTTTTTTTTTAATTATGAAATTCACAGTATTCTTCTACTCTCAAACATTTTGGATTTTTTTTTTTATTTTATAAATTTATTTATTTATTTATTTTTGGCTGAGTTGGATCTTTGTTGCTGCACGAGGGCTATCTCTAGTTGCGGAGATGGGGGGCTACTCTTCGTTGTGGTGCACAGGCTTCTCCTTGCAGTGGCTTCTCTTGTTGCGGAGCATGGGCTGTAGACACTTGGGCTTCAGTAGTTGTGGCACACGGGCTTCAGTAGTTGTGGCTCGCAGGTTCTAGAGTGCAGGCTCAGTAGTTGTGGCACACGGGCTTATTTGCTCTGCGGCATGTGGGATCTTCCTGGACCAGGGCTCGAACCCATGTCCCCTGCATTGGCAGGCGGATCCTTAACCACTCCACCACCAGGGAAGTCCAGAAGTAAACATTTTAAAGAAACATAATGGCCTACATTTAGTATAACCAGATTCTACAAAAGATACCAGAAATAAGTACTCAAAAAGAATTAAAGTCAAACGTTGTTTTTAAAGTAGCATAAAAAAAGAGTATAAGATTTCATTCATATAAATAAATAGAAATTTAGAAATTAATGGTTTCTAAAAAGTTTTTGCTTAAGCTAGTCTTTCATCTAAAGTATACCAAATTTATTCTGAGTATTCTCATAAGTCATTGTACACCTTAAGATAAAATCCTGCCACCTACATTTGCCTGGGTAGACGCTGGAGAGCAAATCACTGAAATCAAAGACTTGGATCTAAGCTTCTTTTCCCCTGCCTCCTCCTCACTGTTTCCCAGACTGGGAAATAAAGTGACACTTACCAAGCGGTCCTTGAGGATGTGTCTGTCTTGAAAAAGGAGAGTCAAGCTGCAGTTACATGGAAAGGATATCATTACCTCATTTTTTCCCAATGAGCAATTTTCATGTTACCTTTAAAGCATAGCAATGTCTGTTTGTTTTGGAAAAAAGGAGTCTCAAAAGGGGAAAAATACTTCGTTTTCAAAGTAGAGCAAAGTAAGTAGGGACACCTCAGTTGAAAACTTTTTAATGTTGTAACCCACAATGTACAAACCTGGGATGTTCATGTGGCTATATCATGGCAAGCAAAACAAAATCCCCACACTTTGATTCTACTTTCTACATGGATATAATGTAAGATAAACTCGAACACATTGAGAACTGGAAATAGCAATATGAAATCATAGATTTTGACATATATTACCTAGCTTTTCTCACTGAAGTAGCTGAAAGTAAAGAGACAAGAACAATGAGCATGCTCCACAGCCTGATTTTTATTGCTAAATATCCATTTCCCTGTAAGACTAACCATAAATCCTTGAGTAAGGATACTCAAAGTATACTCTTATCAAAAATGAATAAATTATGCCAACACTAGTGAGATTGTTCCAAAAAAAGACAGGAAAGAGTTCCGGCAGAGAACACAGCGAGAAGTGGATCACGGCCTTCTACACCAGGGCCCTCCAGGCCCTCCAGCCTCCGGTGGGCAGGTGAACTGGAGGGACCCCCGGGACAGGCTCGGGCTGTGTCTTGTGGAGCCCTAGAGCCCTCGCCACAACTGCCCACAGACAGGGCCCAAGCCTGGAAGAAGCAACGAACCTCTCCCCCACCCCCACCTCCGCAACCTAATGGCGGCGGCCCCTCGGAGCCCCGATCCCGTCCACCACTGGGTGTCTTGACTCAATGCTGCAGGGCTTATGCAAAACCTCTGCCAGGCCACCAAGGACGTGGTGCCTTTGGGCATCGGGAGTGGCAGGGTGAGAAGAATGGCAGCCACTCGAACGCCGCAGAGGGCCCGGGAAGGCGGGTCTACGTGGACACCAGCTCGGCCACCCTTAGGCCTTGGAGCCCACACGGATCCAGGACCTGAGGTGAACTCTCTGTCCCAATTGGACGAGACCTCACCTCATCCGGACAATGACGGACAAAGGCCTTAATGGGCCCAGAAGGTGAGCAGAGCCCCGGTTGACGACGGGCAGAATATTAGCAGGTCATCGGGAGGTTGGTCATCATTCTACCAAGACCTTGATGTCAGAAGATAGAAATGGTAGAATAACGTACCACATGTGGCCAATAGGAAGTGCCCACCACCCTTTGGGAATATTTACTGGCCGTTTATAGAAGGCCTGTGTGTATAGTATGAAAAAGCTGCTCTCAGCTTTCCCCCCAACGTTTCAAAAGAAAACTTTCACTACATCTAAGCCTTCTAGATGTAAAGAGGTTGCCTACATATGATAGAGTTAGAAAGTCACATGTCTTGTAAATGCCCATTTGTTTTTTTAAAAAAACCATAGAAAAGAAATGTCTTCTGGAAATGACTTTTCAAAATGGAATTGTTTGACCACCTCTAGAAGATACATCAGGAGCTACAGAGGTCCACGTTTGTTCAGTGGGTTAGAGGACATGGAATTGAAGATGTTGAGGAGGAAGAAAAGAAGGTTCTATGCCAGACTGGTCACACTTAGAAGACATTTCCATATTAGAACCATTGTTTTGTGTGTGCATTTTACTCCTCACTACTGTATATATAGTTGACAATAAGTACTTTTTTGAAACATCTAGTCTTTCTAGATGTTCTGAAGTGTCTGATATATGTTCAAAATAGAGGTAGTAAAAAGACATTTTGTAAATATCTTTTTGTTAAAATTTGTAAGAAATGTTGTTTTGGTGTGGGGAGTTGGCCAAACCACCTTTTTGAACAGTACGCATTGTGTTTGTTTGTGCAGTGGTTCGAGGTCGGGGGGAGGAGAAGGAAATACAAAGATTGACTTTATGGAGCCAATAAAGACCCTTGGAAAAATCGGCCTGGTGCCTTGGTTACAGGGTTCCCAGAAGCCTTACCAGGTGAGTAAGGAAGGTCATTTCCTGGCAGGTGCAGAAACCTCAGGATATTTGGGGGAACTAGAGAATAGAGAAATTCACCTAAATTTATACTTATTGCAGGCGAAATCTGATGACAAGTCCTTGGCTTGGCTTCTTAGCTTCAAGAGCCTTTTGAAAGTTCAAGTTAAGATTCTGTACGAAAAGTTTCAGCAAACCAAAAGTACAAGAGCCTGTATGGTCAATTGCTATTCTTTCTGCACTTATGTAGATAATCAGGCCAAATTTATTGAAATGACTTGATTTACAAACAAATTAGTCTTACTATGGTTATCTTTGATAGAAATTGGAGTGATTCTAAAGAGAAATATTATGTGTTTTCTGGAAATTATAATACACACTTGTGGATATTACATTCTAGTTCTGCTAATTGCCTTTGAGATTTTGTTTTCTATCTGTAAACTGAATTGGATCCTGAATTCTTTAAGTTTCCTCCAATATTTGGCTACAACTCTCCATACTAATATTTTCAATTTTTATTCCACCATTCTGCCTTGGAATCATTGAGAAGCAAACCTTCCCTTTTTCCAAAGCCATACAAGCTAAAGTTGAACAACTTGATGTAAACTTAAGAGAAATTACTACAACAACCCATGTATAACCAATCTCCATGCCTGTTGCTATATGGGCCACTCAGAAAGATCACTCAAGACATTCAAACTGCAAACCTGGAAAATCTGTCAGATTGCCACTATTTTCCCTCACTATATTTGCAGATGCTTTGAGCCTCACATCTAGAAATCTTCTTGACTAGCTACCCTCAGAACTCAGAAACTGGTTTATAATTTGTTCCAATCACTAACTATTATTTTTTCTTTTTTTTCCATAAAAAGTACTTATTAAGTTCCAAGCTTCTTGCACAACACAGGCCTAACTTTGGGAGTTGCCTCCTGAAATTAGATATAACTGTTTAACTGGACTGACTTATTCTCTGGACCAAGAGACTGATTCAGTGAGATGTGGAGCAATCTATCAACTTAGCTTCTAAAAAAGGAACTGATGGGGTTCATGGAAGGCCACTGCAAAACATGACACTTTGGTATATTAATTGTTTTGAATTAAAGTTACTTAAGAAACAAGTGAAGAAGGACACTCTGACTCTACTTTGTCCCCCTGAAAGAAGAAAATTAATTTCCCACATGAAGGGTACCCTCCCAGCACCTGGAAGATTGAGAGAATTCTTATTGCCAGAGATAGGAAATTCAGGGCCAGAAAGGCTGTGTAAGTATACCTCATTTTATGGTGCTTTCCTTTGTTGCAAAATGCAGATAAAGCATTTCTTTCTTTTTCTGTCTTTTTTTTTTTTTTTCAGATTGAAGGTTTGTGGCTACCCTACATTGTCAGATAATTGTTATCATTTTTTAGCAAGAAAACATTTTTAAGTTCATGTATGTACATTTTATTTTTAGACATAATGCTATCACAGACTTAATAGACTACAGTATAGTGTAAACATAACTTTTATATGTGCTGGGAAACAAACACGTTTGTGTGACTTGCTTTATTTTGATATTCCCTATACTGTAGTGGTCCGGAACGGAACCCGCAATATCACTGAGGTATGCCTGTATAAACAAACATTTTTACCTCTTCATTAATTTGGTACTCCAAGCCCAAACCCCTCTGTCTTGTCAGTTCTTTACAAATATATTATTCCTTTGTGTAAAAGGTATAAAAGCTACCTGCTTTTGTCACTTCTTTGGGTCACTTATTTTTGGGACCCCTACACATACATAATTAAATTTGTTTTTCTCCTGGTAGTCTTTCTTTTATTAGAGAGGTGTCTCAGCCAAGAACCTAGAAGGGTAAAGGGAAAATCATCTTTCCTATTCTAATCAATAAAACTGGGGAAAAAAAAAAGGGCATTCCTTTTTAGGCATACCCCCATCTTACTTCCAACAGAAACCATTCTATAGACACTTTCACACCTTCTTGCCTCTGTAACCACAAGCATGCTCACAGATGCACCTCCTACTCTTCTGCCCAGAGTGCAATGGTTTTCCCTCTTCACATGGCCCACACCCACCCTCCTAATGTTTTTCAAGACTCTCTACACCCTTATATCATCACTGTGATGAATCTTCCTCCTCTCTATGACATTTTTTAAACAACTTTTTTTTCAGGAAGATGTACATGCATTTTATTTTTCAAAATGCCACTCTGCCAAGATATGCTCAGCTGGTAAAAAGTTATTTATGACACATTTTAAAGACAGTAACAAACAGTATTCAAGGGCCATCATCACAATAGGTATAGAGAGGAGCTGCTACAGTGAGGTTTTGTAGTAGAGGAAAGAAATTAGGCTCAATTCCAAATACAATAAGGAAAAGTGAGGATTTATAGCCAAGGAGCAGGGTTCGGGGGTGGGGGGTGGGCTGTCGGTGGATGGAAAATTAATAAGAGAAAACATCAGGAATAAGGAGGATTCTGGCCAAGCTAAGCTAACAGAATCCTTGCTTAAGGCAGGCTCAGGTGATCAGATATTGCCTGAGTTATATTGGGGAATGAGGAACCAGATAGTGAGGGTGATCTCAAGGGCGGGAATTCTGGTCAAACTGACTTAGCAGGATTGAACAATGCTAAAATTGGACTTGCTAAAATTAGACAATGAAGAGATGAACACAGAACTTCAAAAGGCAGGCCTAGTTGAAAAAGAGTTCAGAAGAGACTGAGTAGAGTTTGGATGAGGAGAGAATTGTCAGGAAAATTGAAATTTTCCTCTACCATTTTATGTTCTTCTGGCTGTCTAAGAATTAAATTGACATGAGACAGATTAGCAGGAGAAAATCAAACAAAATCTAATAACATGTACACAAGGGAGAGAACCAGAAAACTGAGTAACTCACCACAGTGCCTGAAGCCCTCACCTTAAATACTATCCCTTAAAACAGAACAAGGGAGGGTGGAGTGTCAATTATGGAAGGTTACCAGGAAAAGCACAATAAACAAAGGTAAGGGTGTTATGCAAATATAAGTCATTGCCTTCTCCATTGATGAGAGTTTCTAGAGATTTGGCCATCCCCTTCTGGTACAGCAAGGGAGACCCCCCACCAAATGGAGATTTCCCTAATATATGTAAATGTCTCTTACAAAAGGGCAACTTTTACTCAGTTTTCAGAGCTTCTATATCTGCAGTTTCTTTAAAATAACTAATATAAGATAATCCCAATAAAATAAAATTTATATTTTATAAGACAAAAATTTAAACATAAAACTTTTCTATGCCAATTTAGGCCTCTTTCCTCCCCTTTGGTGTGTATTGTGCATCTGCATTAATCAGTCCTCCATAGGAGAAAGCATTCCTTCTTAATTCAGTAAGGGGTCACAATGACCCACTACTCACTTTGTAGTGCAAATCTGGATTGTGTAAACTGTCAATACAGTGTTTAATATATAACCCTTTGTATCAAAAATGTATAAAACTGTTCTTTGACCTCTAATGGGTGGAACAGGCCTCAGAGCTTTCTGAAAGACTGTCTCCCTGGTTATAATCCTCAGGTTGGCTAAATAAAATTTGCCATTTCTATCTTAGATTTACTATTATATTGATTAAATATTTGGTCTACATTTGCATGGCAGAGCCAGCAGGATATAAAAGACACCCAGCAAAGAACATCTAGAGTCTACCCTGAACTGGTACTTGGTACCAGCATGGGCCCTTTGAGCCCCACCAGCTTCTCGGTACCCCTTAGGTGTTCTGATGAGTTCCCCTGACATCTGAATTTCATTTTTTTAAAATGATGATCTTAAAATTTTTATTTGAGCTGTTTTTACTTGAGTCTTGGAGTCTCACGGGCCACTGATGCATTTCCTAGGCAGGAACCTAGGGAGATCTGGGTAGGAGGCCCAGGGAAACAGGGGTGGCTGGGATTTTTTTTAATTTGGCTTAAATTGGAAAAAAAAATGTTGAATTATAGTCTGAACAAGCCGTTTACTAGTGAAATGAGAGACTGAATTATTCAGCCCCAAAGAGTAAGGGACATTTGCTCCTTCCAACCACAAGTTGTCCACGGGTGACTGAGAACCTAGTGGAAGTGTCTGAGGATCAATCTTTTTTACATGGAGCCATCCCACCAGGTACCCCACTACAACCATTAAGTAAATACTCCTCTTTCAGGGATACACAATAGAGGCTGATCACCTAGTACTCCAAGTACTCACAGTGGTTTTAGACTGTCAGAGGGAGAAGCCGAAACATGTAAAAGAGTCTAGTGGACCCAAGGGTGATTCCTTGGGGAGCTAGACTCAGAAGCAACACAGGTTTGATCTACCACACTGTCCTCAGAAAGTTTTTCAGATCATATCTCATATCTGAATTAGAGTACCAAATTAATACTGGGAAATTTTGCCTCAAAGGCCAAATAGCTCCCTGATGGACAGCCACCTATGAGGATACCAGCTGGATTTATGTATAACATAGAACTGATCATTGCAAGTACTTAATTGGGAATTAAAGTAAATCCTGTCCTGAAATGGCTGAGATAGGGGGACCTTTGGCATTTCAAAACTGATTTTTGTGTGTACAGTTAGAGAAAGCCAGCAGAAGGTAAGACTTCTTACCATGTCAGTCAGTCTCCTGGATCCCTGCCTGCAGGGTCTATTGGAAACAAGAGTGGTAAGAGTTTTTTCTCTTTTCTAAAATTAGATTAGCAGGAGAAGATATTTGTAGGACTAGCTCCTTGGATACTTTGAATTGGAAAGACAGTTGTTAAAATTTTAGAGCGCTCTTATCTTAAACTATTGTACCCATTTGAATTGGTTTGCAGAAGTCCCCAAAAGCCTCCAAAATTTCAAAATAATCTCATTGAAGGATTTGTTGTAGAAGGCTAATCAAAGATTAATGATATAAAATGTACCTAAAACAAAAAACTATAAGACTGATGTAACTACTGCTCCCCTCTATCCTCCTTTATTTGAGTACTCATTCTACTAATCGTCTGTCTGAATTGCCTTTCCACTCTGAAAAGACGATTAAAAGGTTATCTATAGAAATGGGACCATGTGAGGCTGTAGGTGATCCTATTTAGGACAAGGCCAAACTGAGGGGCATAGTTAAAGAATTTCATAAACCCAGGGAGGATCCTCAAAACTTTTTGTGAATGGATTACAAAATGGGATGCCACAGGTCAAACTAAAGTCATGACCATAGCTAATATTCAGAGCATGATAGAAATTGTTTTTTGGCCTTCGTCCCTAAGCTAAATGAGGGAAAGAAAAACATTCCATCATAGGTTGATGGGCATGTCAGTCCTATGATATTATTGGGGTGGCCATCCAATTCTTTGAGGAATCAAAAACAGCTATCCTTGTTTTACAAATCTAGTCATTACAGGACAAGAGGTGTGGCTCCAGAAAAAATTCAAAGCCCACTAACTTTTTGTAACACTCCCAAAACCAAAACCTCCTCTGTTTACCAATTTTTTTTTTTTTTTTTTTTTTTTTGGCTGTGCAGTACAGCTTGTGAGATCTTAGTTACCCGACCAGGGATCAAACCCAGGAACTTAGCAGTGAAAGAGCAGATTCCTAACCACTGGACCTCTAGGGAATTCCCTAGGCTATCTTTTTAAAATGCAAATTTTAGGAAGGTAAAACAAAAAGGGGGTAGGTCATATGGAATTTGACTTGTCAAGGACAAATACAAATCTTAAGTGACTTCCCTTTAAATATCAGCAAAAAGAGTTTAGCCATCTAAACAGGTGATGTTGATTTGTTCTGTCTGCCAGAAACCAAATTTGAATTCAACCTCTTTTGTAACTAATGGGTTTTCTATTATTGTACCTGATTCATGGCTGAAAATTTGAAATGAGAACTATGAGGTCTCTGGGTCTGTTTGTGTGTTTTTATGCATGTATGTATCTATCTATATCTATGTCTATATCTATATCTATCTATATATGTATGTGTGTGTGTTATATAGATGTGTGGTATTGCCAGAAGTGATTTGTAAAAGAGCTTTATTTAATTGGCTTAAAGGAAATTAAGTGCTTATATAAATACTCAGAAATATAAAAGAAACTGACCAAAATGAATTTCAGGATTCTGTGTTCTAGGACTAATTTTTAATAAATAAAAAAATTTGTTTGGTGGTCTAAATATTATAGACATGACTTTAGAGTCATTATTATAATTTCATTGTACCAAGGTTTACTAAAAGTCAAATCAGATCTTATTATTTCATTACAAAATTTGTCAGCAAGAAAAATAACTTGGTATAATAAAAATTTTTATAAGTAAATTAAATGTAAGTGGGTTAAGAGTTTTTAGGTAAACCCTTTAAGAAAAATTATGTTTTATGATGTGTCTACTTAAAAATAGTTTGCAGTACTAAAATTGAATTAGTAATTAAAAACTCCCAACAAACAAAACACCAGGATCAGATGGCTTCACAGGTGAATTCTACCAAACATTTACAGAAAAGTTAACACCTAACCTTCTGAAACTATTCCAAAAATTTGCAGAGGAAGGAACACTTCTGAACTCATTCTATGAGGTCACCATCACCCTGATACAAAAACCAGACAAAGATACCACACACACACAAAAAAGAGAGAGATAATTACAGGCCAATATCACTGATGTACATAGATGCAAAACCATCAACAAAATACTAGCAATCCAAATCCAACAATACATTAAAAGGATCATACACCATAATCAAGTGAGATTTATCCCAGGGATGCAAGGATTTTTTTCAATATCCACAAATCAATCAATGTAATACACCACATCAACAAATTGAAGAATAAAAACCATATGATCACCTCAATAGATACAGAAAAAGCTTTTGACAAAATTCAACATCCATGTATGATAATAACTATTCAGAAAGTGGGTGTAGAGGGAACATACCACAACATAATAAAGGCCATATATGAGAAACCCACAGTTAACATTGTACTCCAAGGTGAAAAGCTTAAAGGATTTCCTCTAAGATCAGGAACAAGACAAGGATGTCCACTTTCACCACTTTTATTCAATATAGTTTTGGAAGTCCTAGCCACAGTAATCAGTGAAGAAAAGGAATCCAAACTGGAAAAGAAGTAAAACTGTCATTGTTTGCAGATGACATGATTCTATACATAGAAATCATAAAGATGCCACCAGAAAATTACTAGAGTTCATCAATGAATTCAGCAAAGTTGCTGGATACAGCATTAATATACAGAAATCTGTTGTATTTCTATACACTAACAACAAAAGTTCAGAAAGAGAAATTAAGAATACAATCCCATTTACCATTGTATCAAAAAGGATAAAATACAGAAGAATGGACCTACCTAAGGAGGCAAAAACCTGTACTAGGAAAACTATAAGACACTAATGAAAGAAATCAAAGATGACACAAACAGATGGAAAGATATACCACATTCTTGGAATAGAAGAATCAATATAGTTAAAATGACCCAAAGCAATCTACAGAATCAATGCAATCCCTATCAAATTACCAATGGCATTTTTTATAGAACTAGAACAACACATTTAAAAATTTGTATGGAAACACAGAAGACCCCAAACAGCCAAAACAATCTTGAGAAAGAAAAACAGACCTGAAGGAATCACGCTCCCTGACTTCAGACTATACTACAAAACTACAGTAATCAAAACAGTATGGTACTGGCACAGAAACAGACTTTAGATCAATGGAACAGAATAGAAAGCCCAGAAATAAAACCATATATGTATGGTCAATATACAACGGAGAAAATACGGTCTCTTCAATAAGTGGTGCTGGGAAAACTGGACAGCTACATGTAAAAGAAGAAATTAGAACATTCTATAACATCATATACAAAACTAAACTCAAAATGGATTAAAGATCTAGAAGTAATACCAGATACTATAAAACTAATAGATGAAAACATAGGCAGAACACTTTGACATAAATCACAGCAATATATTTTTCATAGATCTCACTCCTAGAGTAATGGAAATAAAAACAAAAACAAACAATGGGACCTAATTAAACTTAAAAGCTTTTGCACAGCAAAGGAAACCATAAACAAAACAAAAAGACAACCTATGGACTAAAACAAGATATTTTCAAACAATGCTATCGACAAGGGATTAATTTCCAAAATACACAAACAGCTCACACAGTTTAATATTAAAAAACCAAAAAATCCAATAAAAAAATTAGCAGAAGATCTAAACAGACATTTCTCAAAAGAAGACATACAGATGACCAGCAGGCACATGAAAAAATGCTTAATATCGATAATTATTAGAGAAACACAAATTAAAACTACCATG
The DNA here is from genome assembly GCF_028564815.1 of Eubalaena glacialis. Taxonomy (NCBI): domain Eukaryota; kingdom Metazoa; phylum Chordata; class Mammalia; order Artiodactyla; family Balaenidae; genus Eubalaena; species Eubalaena glacialis. Next base: position 172,060,501 of record NC_083719.1, read on the forward strand.
AGATATCACCTCACACCAGTCAGAACGGCATTCTTCAAAAACTCTACAAACAAGAAATGCAGGAGAGGGTGTGGAGTAAAGGGAACCCTTCTACAGTGTTGGTGGGAATGGAAATTGGTGCAGCCACTATGGAGAACAGTATGGAGGTTCCTTAGAAAACTAAAAATAGAGTTACCATATGATCCTGCAATGTCACTCCTGGGCATATATCTGGACAACACTATAATTCAAAAAGATACATGCACCTGAATGTTCATAGCAGCACTATTTACAATAGTTAGGACATGGAAGCAACATAAATGTCTATCAACAAATGAATGGATAAAGAAGATGTGGTGTACATAGAATCTGAAAAAGAATATATAACTTAATCATTTTGCTGTACACCTGAAACTAACACAACATTGTAAATTACCTATTCTTCAATTTTTAAAGTGGCAAAAAAAATAGTTTCCAGAATTTTGGTAGCTTGAAATTTTGTTTTGCTAAGTTAAGTTAAAGATGGAGGTACTGGAGGTTCCCTGGTGGCCTAGTGGCTAGGATTCTGGGCTTTCACTGCCATGGCCCATGTTAAATCCCTGGTTGGGGAACTGAGATCCCACAAGCTCTGTGGTGTAGCTGAAAAAAAAAAAAAGATGGAAGTCCTCTTGGCCAAATCAGAGTGTTATTTTCTTTAGTTCCCAATTAGTAAATACTTGCAAGTATTAGTTCAGTAAGTGTTATACATAAACCCAGCTGGTGTTCCCCGTAAGTTGCTGTCCATCAGGGAGCTGTTTGGCCTTTGTTTCAAAAATGTATATAACTGTGCCTCTGACTTCTAACAGGTGGAACTGTTCTCAAAGAGGCTCTCAAAGAGGCTTTTTAAACTCAAGCAGGAAAACTATGAGGTCTCTGTTTGTGTCTATCTGGATGGATGCATACCTGTATGTATGTTATAAATATGATATGTCCCTACCTCCAAATGGTATTATCAAAATTAATTTGTAAAAGAACTGTATTTAACTGACTTAAAAGTAAAAGTTTAAAAATCAAATATTTCTAAATGTAACTTAAACTAACCCCAATTTTTAAAGGATTATGTGATCTAGAATTAACTTTAATGAATAAAAACAAGTTTAAATTGGTGATTTAGTTAGTATAAACATGTCTTTAGAGTCATCAAAAATTAAGTATAATACTTGTATTGTACCTAGGTTTACTGAAAGTCAATAAGCTCGTATTATCTATGTCATAAAATTTGTCAACAAGATAATTAATGGTAAGATGATATTTTCATAAGTAATAAAATAGAGATAAATGGGATGAAAGCTTTAGGGTGAACTCTTTAAGAATAATTATTTTTTGTGGTATGTCCACCTAAAAACAGTTTCTCCCAATTTTTGGTAACTTGAAACTTTAGAGTTCTGCTAAATTAAGTTAAATAATGGAAATTTATTAAAAGTCTAGATCATTTTCAATAAGATTAAATACTGAAATATTAATTGCTAAAGAAATCTATGTTTACCTACTTTAAAATATATATTTATTTATTTATTTATTTGGCTGTGCAGTGTCCTAGTTACAGCATGCATGATCTCCATTGCCATGGGAGGGATCTTTGTTGTGGCACTCGGGATATTCGTTGCAGCATGCGAGATCTTTAATTGCGGTATGAAGGATTTTTAGTTGCAGCATGTGGGACCTAGCTCCCTGACCAGGGATTGAACACGGGCTCCCTGCATTGGGAGCACAGAGTCTAAGCCACTGGACCACCAGGGAAGTCCCCATGTTTACCTACTTTTGACCTTTTATTATAGAGACACTAAATGTATTTGAAAGTATTAATAAATATATTTTATGCTTTCTTGAAAGATTATAGTATGAAATGGTATATATTTCTAGAAATTAGTTTTTAAAATAGAACCTTGAGAAAGAATTTTATTCATGGTCAAGACTAAGAGTAGATTGAATTTAATTAAGTAAATACATTTTAAATATTAAGTGAAATTATGTAGAACTAGAATTATGTAGAATTTTGGTTATTTTCTCTGTTAAGAGACAAAGTTTTCTTGAAATGTTAATCTAATTTTCATAACAGATTGTGAAGTTTCTTTACTAGTAACTTTCTGCACTTGCCTTTGAAATCTTTTATTGTCATTTTGGTTATGTGAATAAATATTGTTTCACAGTGACTTATGATCCTACTTGGCCAACCATTTAAAACATTTTGATACCTTTGACAGACTTTCTAAAATCAAATTTTAAAAGAAGTTTTTTTGACCTCAAGCTAACTTTGGAATGTTTCAGACAGTCACTGGATGTCGCAAAGAAATGCATTAAACTAATTAGGCTTAGCTGGTATATTAAATTACATGGGAAATATTGTTGAGTGAATAATGATAAACTTTCTCAAGTTATATTGTATGGGTAAATATTATCAATACAAACATTTTAGAAATTATATAAAATAAAATTTGAAATGCCCAGGTATGTTATCAGTCATAATACTAGTTATTATCTTAAAATGTTGTATGTCAAGAAATAGCCAAATTTCCTTGACAAGTGCATTATAATCAAGTCTTTATCAAGCTTTTTAAGTCCTTTGTCATTTATAGAGAGTTATTGTCTTACTCTGATGCTTTTACAAAGTGCTTATAGATAATTTGCTTTTATGCTCCAAAATTAATTAGACTTGGTAACAAAAGGACTTCCACCTTATAGGAGGGCAATTTCAGCAATGGCTTTTCTTATGTAAGGCTACTACAGAAATAGTAATAGAGTCTCCTTGAACTATTTATGTCCCACACTCAGTTGAATCTCTTCTAAACTCTCACCACACTCAACACTCTTCTGTTAGCTGTAACTTCGTATGAGGTATTTTTGCTTTCTTCACCTAATACTTCCTTGACTCCATGTAATAAACTTAACCTCACAACTTTGCTTCCAGCACAACAGAAAGGAAACAACCATGACTGTATTTTGTTAACAGATTAACTTCTTGCTCCCAGGAATGACTTACAAAAGTCCATATTGATAAGATTGACCTAATTTTAAATACAGATGGTTTCTACTTAAGGGATGAGCAAGGCCATTACCCAGCTGGATATACAATAACATTCACAGTGGACATAATTGAAACCTCTTACTTACCAGAAGCAAAATCAGCACAACAATCCAAATTAATTGCCTTAACCTGAGCTTGTCAACTAGCTAAAGACCAGATAACATTTATACTGACAAGCACTATGCCTCTGGAGTGGCACACAAATTTGGAATGCTACGAAAGCAATGAAGTTTTTAACCTCTACAGGATAACCTATTTTAAAAAATAGAAAATAGGTTGCAGAGTCATTAATTGTTATACAACTGCCAAAACAGCAATAATTAAAACACCAGGGCATTCCAAATCTGATGCTATGGAAGCTTAAGGAGCTTAAATCTCTGCTTCTGAATTTGTCATTGTTGTTGGCTATATTAATTGTGTCATATTATTTATAGAATAATAATCTCTTGTGCCTCTCCATATAGATTCAAAACACCAACTGAAATAATGATATCTAAGTGACTTGCAACTTTGATAATGTATATAGTTCTATATAAAATAATGGGCATACACAATGCACATACAAGGTAAAATTGGCATAAGTCCTATTGGACAACCTAGAATTGACTATCAGTCCCTACCAAACATTCTATTAGCCTAACGCCCTAAAAGGAAACAAAGAACTGGGCTACTAAGACCTGACATCAAGAGACATAATGGATCGAGGGCAGGCAAGCAACCATCCTGGCATTGGATTACCAAATATTTGATCACCTAACGCTATCAAAAGATTAATGATCAAAAAGGGGAAATGATGAAACAAAATTTGTATGTTAATGCAGGACAAGAAAAAATTAAGCATAAAATTCTCTCTTTGCCTTTGTTTGGACCTCCTCTCTCTTTCCCTAATGTGCATGGTGCATCTCTATTACAAATTAACTAGAGCTCCACAAAGATGGGATTGCCTGCTTGACCATAAAGATCATTTCTTTTTCCTTTTTTCTGATGCTAGCAGTGTAAAGTCTTAAAAGAACAGTGTCTTTTTTCAAGCTCTGTAGGAGGTCATAGTGACTCGCTGCTCACTTTGTAGTGCTTACCTGGACAGGTATCATTCATGAACTTTATGTAAAATATCAGTATGTCATTTTGATGTAAGATCCTTTGTCTAGAAAACGTATATAATTGTGCTTTTGACTTCTAACAGGCAGAACAGTTCTCAGAGCTTACTGAGAATATTCTTCCTGGTTATAATCCTAAATTTGGCTCACAGAAAATTCTTTTTTTTTTCTTCTTGATAGTTAATTCAATTTTCATCACCACAATGAAAAAATTTTTCCATAAAATAGCACGTTTTTTAGAAACCATAAATAGTATTTATTAGTTTACAAATCTCAGAATGCTAATGTAAAACACAGTCTATAATTGATTACTTCTCAATTTTTGCTAGAAAGTAAGGTTTTTAAGTTAAGAGTTGTAGGGACTTCCCTGGTGGCTCAGTGGTTAAGAATCCTTCTGCCAATGTAGGGAACACAGGTTCAATCCCTGGTCTGGGAATATCCCACATGCCGTGGAGCAACTAAGCCTGTGCACCAAAACTACTGAGCCTGCACTCTAGAGCCCATGAGCCACAACTACAGAGCCTGCATGCCACAACTACTGAAGCCCATGTGCCTAGAGCCCATGCTCCACAGCAAGAGAAGCCACCACAATAAGAAGCCTGCGTACTGCAACAAAGAGTAGCCCCCACTCGCCGCAACTAGAGAAAGCCCATGCATAGCAATGAAGACCCAATGCAGCCAAAAATAAATAAATAAAAATTTTAAAAAGTTAAGAATTATAATTAAAATAGGAAATTAAAGCAACTAAAAATTGATAAGAAAAATATCTTTGTATGAAAGGTGGGGGAAGGCATAAGGAATGGAAATGCATTTTGTTAAGGGAAAAGAAAGTAATTTTGTCCTAAAGTCAGTTATTTCTAAATGGGATAGAAAATAAGGGACAAATTAATATGAATACAGAAAGTTGTAGAAGGCTTGTGAGGGAAAAAAACAATCTTATAAAGGAATTCTATGTGTGATCAGGATTGGCTAAGATTAGAATAAATTTAATAAAGTAAATTAATTTTAATATACAAGGTTACATGATGCAAAACCTGAATTTGGTTTCTTTGTCTGTTAAGGGGGCAAAGTTTTCTTACAATATTGATTTGCTTTTGATAATAGATTGTAAAATTTCTTTACCTTTTAATTAACGTGTTGTAACTTTCTATGTTTGTCTTTGAAATATTTTGTCAGTTTGGTTAAGTGAATAAGTATTTTTTCACAGTGACCTGTGACCCTATTTGACCAAGTGTTTTTAAATGCTTCACCTTCAGGAAGACTCATAGAAAGGACATTTTGACAAGTACAGGTTTCTGATAACTTTCAGATCATACTGCCAAACTAGGTAAGAAATTAAAGAATTCTTCTTTTTTTTTTTTGGTCTCACCGTGCAGCATGTGGGATCTTAGTTCTCTGACCAGGGATCAAACCTGTGCCCCATGCAGTGAAAGCACAGAGTCTTAACCACGGGACCACCAGGGAAGTCCCAGAAATTAAAGACTTCTAATAGAAAATCTGATAGCTTCATAACTTCTAACAAAAAGAATTAGTTACACAAAGCTGTTTAATTTTTGTTTTCCAAATATAAGGAAAAATTTCCCCTCAAGCTAATTATGACTTAACCTTTGTGAAAAGAATTGAAAGATTTATCTTTTCTCTCTACCTGATCCCTCTAGAAATTGGAAACTCTTTCCCAGCATCCTTATCAGATGAATAAAGAAAGTTACCTCCTGGCAGGTGCTGGAATCTCAAGATATTCGTGGGACCTCAAGAAGAGAGGAATTTACTTAAATCTATAGATGGCACAGGCAGAATCTGAAGGCAAGCCTTTGGAATGGCTTTCCTGGCCTTGAGAGGCCTTTTAAAAGTTCAATTTGAGATACCATATAAAAAGTTCCAGGGACTTCCCTAGAGGTCCAGTGGTTAAGACTCCACACTTCCACTGCAGGGAATGCAGGTTCAATCCCTGGTCAGGGAACTAAGATCCCACATGTTGCACAACATGGCCAAAAGAAAGAAAAAAAAAAAAAAATTCCAGCACAGCCAACTTAAAAGAGCCTGTATGATTTATTACACTTATGTAAGCAATCAGGCCAAGTTTATTGAAACCAGACTTATTTTGCAAACAAATTAGTCTTAATTTGGCTATATTTGGTAGAAATGGGATAATTTTAAAATGAAAAAATATGTAGTAAATATTAATTTCTGTCATTGTATTTGAGGTTTTTGTATTTACTGCCTAAGACTCACTTCCCAGATGGCTCCTTGTTGTTATGTTACATTATTGTAAAGTTTAATTAAATTATTAGAAGGACATTCTAAGTTTGTTTCTGAAGCTTATCCCAGTAATTTTTCTTTGGATGGAGATGTCCCATGACTGACAATGAGGAGATTATACATACTGGAAAAGAAATCAGATAAATGATTCTTCATAGCCACGTTGAAAGGGATGATATCAGACCTCCTTTCATGAATGCAACTCCTGTTTCTGACACCCAACTTCAACTAATACCAGCGCCACCAGACCAGGATGAGAATAAGATGACATCTGACCCAAGATGCCAGACCAGGCCTGTACACTAATTACTTTGATGATTACTTATGCTTTTCTTATGAACCAAATATATTTCTTTTTTGGGCTCAGTCATATACAAGTTTCAAAAATCAATCCAAAATTTCTGGATTTGTGGCCAATTACTCATGTCTAGTACTCCTGGGTTACCTTGGTGGATTTCTCCTCTCCAAAGTTTTAATTAGATGACAGAAATTTTATAAGAAAGAAACTCTAGTACCATGCATGCTACCATCAATATCACTAAGTAGAACCATCTTATCTTGCCAATGAATGACACCAGTTCTGAACCTGGCCATAAATACTCCTTTTCACCAGATGTTAAATATTGGGTAGCTCCTAATGGGACCCAGTAGATTTATAGAACAAGTTTATAGTCTTGACTCTCCACAGGTTGGTTAGGAAGTTGCACAGTTGGTTTCCCTTGGGCTCAAGGTCACCTATGGGTAGCCTTGGAAACAGCTCCTGCCAATCTGACTTTAATGTGAGCACTCTGAGTTCAATCAGTTTTCCAATGGCATGACCATTTGGCTGCAATATTTGTTCCTTCACCTGGAATAGAAGATATCATTACTTACACAGAGGCTTTAACAAAATTTACTCAACAAGCTTTGAATGATAGCAATCAAGCCACTAGCTTGCTCAATTCAGTAATCTCCATGATGAGAAAAGTGTTCCTACAGAATTTCACGGCCTTTGGTATACTAACTGCTTCCCAAGGGGTAACTTGTGCTAAAAAAATACATGCTGAATGTTGTGTTTTTATACCTGATGAGTATTCTAATGTAACTCATCTGATGACACATATAAAGAATCAGATATCTGCTCTGAATGATCCTCTTCCCAGTTTGAGAAAATACTAGGAAAATAGTTTGATTTAGGAGGATCTCAGCTTAAATCTTTATTAATAACATTGTTACTCCTATTAGCAATTCTCATTACAGTTTGTGTAACTTATAAAGCGATAGTTTCTTGCCTTTTGCACTGTGTATCTCCTACTCCTACTAAGAGGATATCAAAACAACTTGAAACTATTGATCACATCTATAGTTCTTTATAAATTAAAGAACATGCACAATGCACATGCAAGGCAAAATTGACATAAGACCTATTGGACAATTTGGAATTGACCTTTAGTCTTTTCCAGACATCTTACAACCCCTAAAAGGAAAGAAAGAACCAGGCAACTAAATTTCGGGACATGATGGACCCAGGGCAGGTAAGCAACCACCCTGGCATTGAAGGACCATACATTTGGTTCCTTAATGCTTACTATTGAAAGATTAATAACTGAAAGAGAAAAATTGATGAAATAAAACTCATATTTTATGGCAAGACAAGAAAAATTTGAGCATAAAAATTTCCCCTGCCTATATGAGCCTCTTCCAACGCCTCTAGTGTATATTGGTCATATGCATTAACCAGACTGCCTAAGGAGATAACATTCCTTCTTAATCCTGTAAAGGATCACAGTGACCAAGTACTCACTTAATATGGGCAAATCTGGATTGTGTAAACTGTAAATGTATCATTTAATGTATAACCGTTTGTCTCAAAAACATATATAACTCTGCTTTGACCTCTAATGTGTGGAACAGGTTCCAGAGCTTTGTGATAGTCTGTCTCCCTGGTTATAATCCTCAGTTTAGCTTGAATTAAATTTTCTACTTCTCTCTTAAATTGACTGTTGATTATTTTTTTCATCAATAATACCTACCCCAAAAAGGCATATTGTGGGGTGGCAAATTTCACTCCCCTACAGAATCCTTGTCACAATGCAAGATAGTGAGTAGGATGAGTTTATTGAACATATTTATTAAGCATCTACAATATCCAGGACCTGTAGGCTTTGATGCTGCAAAAGTGAGTGACAGAAACATGGCACTCTTAATGAACAAAATTCAAATGAGAACATATTAAAGATATTATTAGCTTTATTCAGTGGTTTGTGAATCAGATAGCATCCAATCCAACAGTTCAAAGGAGCTTCGAATACAAAATGACAATGTACAAATGTACAAAATGACAGACTTTTATAGGTAGAAGGGAACAGGAACAGGGCAGTCATACCCGGCAAAAATGGATTGCTTTTTGCAAGTTTTCTTTCCTTATAGAGGATGGCAGTGGTTTCTCAGGCAGAGTACCTAACTAATGCTTATCAGGTGATTTCTGATTAGCTGGTTTAAGATTCTGTTTCTGGGAGAGCCAAAAGTGTAATTAAGTCTCAGTTAGGTGATGTGGGGAATAGCATAAGCGACTTCATTTTGGGCCCATTGTCTTGTCTTTAACAGGGCTCATAGTAATTACAGCATGGAATTGAACAGCAAGGACTTCAAAATGAATGCAGGACATTCTCTCCAAAAACTACAGACTTGTTCTGTTTCATGAATATAGCACTTCTGATTCTTTATTTCTTCACAGACCACTTTCATGATACTGCCATTTTCTGATACCCTATATAAAAAGCATTTAACATAAATCCAGATTTATTAAGGAGAGACTTTATTCAAAAAGATTATTTCAAGGGCTGGGGTAATGAACAATGGCATTAGGGAGAATATTCTCATCATGAGATATGCCAGCACCTCAGAGGTCAGACAGAAAGGGGCTTTTCTCCTACAGGGAGGAGTGAATAAAGACTAAAAATAACCTGACTGTGGAAGTGGGATGAAAGTGTAGCCTGAGGGGACAGTTGATCAGAGAATGTTTTACCCTAAGGCTAGACTATTTTCAGGAGAAGGCTCTGCTGGCTCAGCCTGAGGGTGGGTCGAAATTCCAGGGAAGGAAGAAATTTAACGAAAGACTGATTCACAAGTATTTTGTGCTGAATAATCAGTGAAGGCAAACACTTCATCTAATCCTTTATGGGACAAAGAATGTGAATTTTGAAGGTTCATGTCTGACTTTATCCTAGGTAAACAAGGGTGCATACACAGATCTTCTCTAAGTCGTATGCAGAAGGGTTTCTTTGTTGGAAGCCATTTCCAGAAAACAAAGCGTGGGGGAATTTCTTCAACCCTCACTAACAGGGCTGAGGAAAGATTCAATATGCTCAACTATGATGCTTAATGTTTTTCTTTAAAACTTTTAATCAAGTTATTTAAAGAAAACTTCACAACACTAGTGCAAAAAGAAAGCTTCATATCACTAGCATAATTTGCCATAAAAAAGAGTGCCTGAGGATGAGCTCAAAGAAAACAAAACAGTGTTATTAAACAGTAAATAATACTGCTTCTGCCTAGGATTATGATTTTGTCTTTATTAAATAATGGGACATTACAAAGTGTCATAGAAACAATAAAGACATCCTATAATTGAAGGTGGGTTTTCTTTGTGGTATAATGAGAAGGATTGATTTTTTAAATAAAAAGAGTAATTTCAGTTAATGATTTGATGTTTTTAATGCTAAGTAACTTTGATACTTTATTCAGATTTACTTAGTTCTTTTCTAATTCCCTTTTTCTGTCCTAGGATCCCTCCAGGACTCCACATGACATTCAGTTATCAGTATGGTGAAAGAAAATTCAAAATGGAATTGGTATTGCTAAGAGAGCTCTTTATTATTCCTCAATAATTTTGACCAATTATTGTCTAAATGCAGGCATCCAGAACACATGCCAGAAACTCAAGATATTTATCAGACCATCACCCTAAATAACTCATGACAGCCTATCTACTTATCACACCCTTACCCTAAATAACTCATGACAGTATATCCCTTAAGGACAAATGTTTCCCTTATTGCATCAATCATAATTCTTGCCAGACAACTCTAACAGCCATGTGACTATTGCCTTTATAAGCCCCTTACTTTCTCTCTCTCTTCCCCACAACACTCTCAGTTTTACCTAAATCTGTCTCCTGAATTGCAATTCCTAAGAACCCCAAATAAACTATTTTCTTTTTTGTAGCCTTCTGTGTTTTTTGGGGGGAGGGGTCAACATTACATGGTGTCAGAAGTGAGATACAGAGCAACCTGCCCCCTCCTCCAGCAACACCACTGATTTGAGTAAGGTACTTATAAGAGTTCATTGATAAAATATTATAGCGAGTCTCCTCAGTGATCCTGGGTCATAGTGGTGACCCCTCCTGTACCTAAGCCTCCTGCCTTGGTAGAGGTTCTAGTTTCTTTGGGTGTACTCTGTGGTGGTTTATGTTCTTGGGACTTTATCTCCTGTGTTGTCTTGGTGAATAATTACTTTTGGAATAATGTAATGGTAAGTTCACTCTATAAGGGGAAGGCTGCAAAGCAGCTTCTTTCTGGAACTCCTGCTAGTTTTAGGTACAAGAACTATGGGCACTCATACTGCAAGTATTTATCTCACTAAACTATAATTACCTGAGATGATTTACAGTTAAAGTGGCCACCTTGGGGTTCATTTGAGAGTGCTGAATTAGTTTATTTGTGCACTCAATAGAATAAGACAACAGGAATGGGAGGCATTTTTTAAATTGAAGTACAATTGGTCTACAACCAGGGGCACAAAATAATGAGTTGATATTTCTATACATTACAAATGATCACCATGGGAAGCATTATTTCAGTTGCCATTTTGAGGTCTCCAAATGTAATAATAAATCCATTATTGCTTCCCTTGGAGAAAGCAATAACTCACAATTATCTCAAAGGATTTCCAAATTGGAAAAATCCTGAAGCTTCTGAGAACTCTCTCTCTCTTTCTAGCTCCCTCTACTCCTTCCTCTTCCTCTGAAGGTCCACCACAATGCTCATCTCCTTGATACTCATCTCTCTCTGAACTTCCTTTCTGTAATACCAAGATTGATCCTCCACAGAAGGCTAGCCATACTGCCCCTCCTGTAATGCCCCTCCTTTCAAAATTAGGCATAATGTAGTTGGAAGGGTGGATCAACATATGATGTCATTTAAGTTACATATTACAAATCTTTGCAAGACTGGAAATGCAGCTCTAGAGGCAATTCAAATTCCATTTATTTCTTTTTATCCAAAACCTCCCTTATTTATCTCCAAAGTTTTATAAACTCTCTGGGAACTCTTATCTCAACCATCTCCAATTCATAAGACTGATGGGAGGGAGGGGGGGAAAAGTCTTTTAAAACACAAACTACTAAAAGAACTCTCTTGCCCAAACAGCCTCCTTAAAATTGCTTGTCAAGGACAAATACATATCTTAAAAATCTTCTCCACAAATAATAAAAGACTTTAGCCATCTGAGCAAGTAGATTTAGTTTATTCCAACTGTTATTTATAAGATAGTGAATTCTGTATCATACCTGACTCTTGAGGGATTTTAGTTCCCCAACCAGGGATTGAACCCAGACCCTCAGCAGTGTGAGCACAGAATCCTAACCACTGGGCTGCTGGGGAATTCCCCTCATGACTACAGTTTTAAAATGAAAACAGATCTCTGTCTGTGTTTATCTGTACATATGTATACTGTAGATACCGTATTTTTCTACCTCCAGATGGTGTTACCAAAATTAATTTGTAAAAACAAAAAGTGTTGTATAAATTGAATATACTCTCAGAAATATAATAAAAACTAACCCAAATGAACTTCAGGTTCACGTGACCTGGGAAAATATTTGGTATTAAAGACAGTTTAAGTTTGTTGATTTAATTAATATGGACATATCTTTAGAGTTATCAACATTAAGTATAATAGTTTGAGTGTACTTAGGTTTACTAAAAGTCAAATAAGTTCACTGTATCTCTGTTACAAAATTTGTCAGCAAGAAAACTAACATGGTATGATGAAACTTTCATGAGTCAATTAAATGTAATTGGTATAAGAGTTTTTAGGTGAACTCTTTAAGAATAATTATGTTTTATGGTATGTCTACTGAAAAATAGCTTCCAAAATCTTTTGGTAACTTGAAATTTTAGACTTTTGCTAAATTAAATAATGGGAATTCATTGAATGGCTAGATCATTTCCAAATAAGAAAAATACTGAAATATTAATTGCTAAACAAGTCTAAGTTGACTTTGTCTTCTTATAACAGAAAAATTGAAGATGTTTGTGTCCCTAAGAAACATGTCTTGTAACACATTGTAAAAAAAAAATATGCTATGAGGAAATGTGTGTTTTTAGAATTTTAAAATGTATTCACAAGTTTGCCAATCCAAAAAAATACTAGCATAACAGTTCACAATTTTTTACTTCTTAGTTTTTACTAGAAATTAAGGTTTCTAAGGGTTAAAAATCTTAATTAATATATATAATTAAAACTACTAAAACTAATAAGGAGAATATCTTGGTAATCAAGGAATTTTTTTTTAAAGGGATAAGGAAAAGAAATGAATTTTGTTAAGGGGGAAAAAAAAGGGATTTTGTCCTAAAGCTGGTTATTTCTAAAAACAAGGTACAAATAAAATGGATATAAAAAGATATATAAAATCTTGTAAAAGATTTGTGGAAAAAAACCCCAGAATCTTTAGAAAGGAATTGTATGTGTCATCAGGACTGGCTAGAGCTGGAATAAATTTAATTAAGTAAATGAATTTTAATATCAAAGTAAGCTGGTGTAAAATTAAAATCTCTCTGTTAAAAGAAAAAACAATTTTCTTAGACAAATACATATCTTTACCTTTAAGTAATATGCTTAGGGGGAAAAAAGTTCTTATGTTTTGTCAAAACACTCATGTTCTATGTTGTTTTATCAGATCTTTGATTACCTAAGTAAACCTAGTTCTCTTGATATTAAAAGAGTTAATTTTTTCTCAGAACTATATAACCTTCTATATTTGCTTATGAAGTCTTTGTCATTTTGGTTAAATGGATAACTAAGCATTGTTTCACAGTGACCTATGATCCTATTGGCTAAGTGTTTTTAAAATTTTTTTAAAGATTTTTTCATGACATTGATGAAAAAGACTTTGACACTCTAAACTACAGGTTTCTGAAACTAACATAACATTGTAAATCAACTATATTCCAATAAAATTTTTTTTAATTTTTTGATATTTTTGAAAATTTTCTCAAAATCTAATTTTCCAAAATCTGAATTCTAAGTGAAGACTTTTTGACTTAGAAATAACTTTGAGATATGAGAGATTTCAGAGGGTCCTGCTATATCTCAAAGATCTGTTCCTCTCCTTATAAAAAGAAAGATGTTAGAATAATTAGGCTTATTTTTTCTGTTAAATCACATGGGATGCATTATCAAATAGAAGTAAACAAGTTTTCTTTATGTTGTGTCTGTATAGGTATATGTTATAAGTATTTCAGAAAGTATGTGCAATTCCTGAAAATCTGATATGTCCTGGTATGTTATTATTCATAATTCTAGTTATTATCTTAAAATTTTGTGTGCCACAGAAATAACCAAATTTCCTTGTCAATTCCTTTAAAATAAACTCTCAGATATTCAGTGTCAGAAATTTTTAAGTTTTTGTCATTTACAGAGAGTTATTGTTTAACTCTGATGCTTTTACAAATGTTTTATCTTCAGTGAGATTCATGAAAAAGACTCTGGCACTCTAAACTACAGGTTTCTGGTAAACTTTTGGATAATACCATTAAAGTGATTAAGAATTTATAGAACTCAAAGAAACTGATGGCTTCATAAAACTGCTAATAAAAGATCAAGATCAAGAATTAATTACATGAAACTGAATGAGCTAATGAAGATGATTGTAAATGTTATGACTTCTTGTTTTAAACATTGCTGCTTCTTTTGCGTTTTGCTCTCCCAGATTTAAGGAAATGGTTTCTCTCAAGCTATGACATGAAGCAATTTGATAAAGCATATCTTTGTAAACAAATATAAAACATTTATCTTTTTCTTCCTGCCTGACTCCTCCAGAATTTGGAAACTTTTAGTGAGTATTTTTATTTTCATGGCAATATAGTTATCTGTATTAGTTCAATAAGAACCTGTTCTTACAACAGAACACAATTGGAAACATTGGGTATATTACCAAGGCTTTGACTGGAATGTCATATTTGACCAAGACATGCCTTGACTCAGATATGACCAGACAGCTTTAAGGAAATAAGACTGACTTTATAAAGCCAATAAAGACCCTTGAAAAGTTGGCCTGGTACTTTGCTTACAGGGTTCCCAGCAGCCTAACAGTGTAAGTGAAGAAGGTCACTTTATGCCAGGTCCAGGAACATCAAGATCTTTGTGAACCTAAAGAAGAAAGGAATTCTCCTAAATCTATAGGTATTGCAGGTGAAGTCTGAAGGTAACCATTGGCTTGTCTTTCCTGGCCTTGAGAGGCCTTTAAAAGTTCAATCTGAGATTCTTTATGAAAAGTTCCCATTAAGCAGATTTAAAAGAGCCTAGGGGCTTCCCTGGTGGCGCAGTGGTTGAGAATCTGCCTGCCAATGCGGGGGACACGGGTTCGAGCCCTGGTCTGGGAAGATCCCACGTGCCGCGGAGCAGCTAGGCCCGTGAGCCACAATTACTGAGCCTGCGCGTCTGGAGCCTGTGCTCCGCAACAAGAGAGGCCGCGAGAGTGAGAGGCTTGCGCACCGTGATGAAGAAGTGGCCCCTGCTCGCCACAACTAGAGAAAGCCCTTGCACAGAAACGAAGACCCAACACAGCCATAAATAAATAAATAAATAAATAAAATTAAAAAAAAAAAAAAAAAAAAAAAGAGCCTATATGATAAATCACTATTCTTGGTACACTTATGTAAATAATCAGGCCAATTTTATTGAAACTAGACTTATTTTGAAATCAAATTAGTCTTAATTTGGCTATATTTGGTAGAAATAGGGTAATTTTAGAGAGAAAATATTATATTTCGGTATTATCCACATTTGTGGATATTACATTCTAGTGCTGTTATTGTCTTTGAGGTTTTGGTATTTACCTGTAAACTGGAAGAGTTCCTTAATACTTCTAGTTTTCTCCACTATCTGGCTATGACTATCCAAATGAATGTCTCCAGTTTTTCTCCCATTCTTTTGACTTGGAATCATTAAGAACTAAGACTGCTTTTTTTCTGAAGCCATTCAAGCTAAAATTGGATAATGTGATATAAACTTCAGAGAAATCACCATAACAGCTCATGTACAGACAATCTTCATGCCTAAAGCTGTATGAGTCACTCAGAAAGTTTACCTAAACACACAGTGACATAATCAGAGATATTTCAAACTGCAAAAGATGCTTCGATCCTGGAAATCTTCTTCAGTTGCTGTTCTCTGGACCTGGTGTCTTATTGTGATCTGGATTGCAACTAGTTATACTGACTATTTTAAAAATTTGTTCTCTATTTGCTGCTTTTAAACTATTTATGCTTTGTATGTCTCACTGCTGTACTAGGACACACTCCATAGCAATAATGATAGTGGACATCTGGAGATGATTGAGCACTTCTATAAAGTTCCTCCTTATGAAGATTCATTAACTCCTCCTATTTCTTTTTTTAAATTATTTATTTATTTATTTTTTGCTGTGTCAGGTCTTCATTGCTGCATGCAGGCTTTTCTCTAGTTGTGGTGAGCTGGAGCTGCTCTTTGTTGCGGTGCATGGGCTTCTCAATGCAGTGGCTTCTCTTGTTGCAGAGCAAGGGCTCTAGGTATGCAGGCTTTAGTAGTTTTGGCACGTGGGCTCAGTAGTTGTGGCTCGAGGGCTCTAGAGCTCAGCCTCAGTAGTTGTGGCACATGGGCTTAGTTGTTCCATGGCATGTGGTATCTTCCTGGACCAGGGCTCAAACTCATGTCCCCTGCATTGGCAGGTGGATTCTTAACCACTGCACCACCAGGGAAGTCCATCTCCTCCTATTTCAAATACCACCTAAGACTCACTTCTTAGATGGCTGCTTGTTGCTCTAATGTGGCCAAAAACTCTCTAAGAGCACAACCTCTTGCACACCACCTCTTCCTCTCCTCCATGGTACATGACTCTCTGGGAATGAGCATTCCCAGGGCCAAAGAAGTAGATGCCAGTGACAAATAACAAAATGGTTGATCATCAATACTTTCCACAAAGAAAGATCTATATCAAAAGTGAGAATGTGAAAGGAAAACCAAAATGGGGTCAGTATTGCTAAGAGAGCTGTCTAAAATAGAGCTAGGAGGCCACTGAGGAAGTATGATTTATGCACATATCATCTCAGATGGACTCTGAACTTTGACCACTGATTGTCTTAATGTAGGCATCTGCCAGAAGCCCAAACTACTTATTGGATGCTTACCCGAAATGACTCATGACACTTTATCTTTAAAAGACAAATATTTTCTTTCTTTTTTAAACTTTTTATTTTATATTGGAGTATAGTTGATTAACAATGTTGTGATAGTTTCAGGTGTACAGCAAAGTGATTCAGTTACACATATACATGTATCTATTCTTAGTCAAATTTTTTCCCATCTGGTTGTTACATAATACTGAACAGAGCTCCCTGTGCTATACAGTAGGTTCTTGTTGGTTATCCATTTTAAATATAGCGGTGTGTACATGTCAATCCCAAACTCCCTAACTATCCCTTCCCCCCACCTTTCCAACCTGGTATCCATAAATTCGTTCTCTAAGTCAGTGAGTCTCTTTCTATTTTGTAAATAAGATCATTTGAATCATTTCTTTTTTACATTCTGCATATAAGGAGTATCGTATGATATTTCTTTTTTTCTGTCTGACTTGCTTCACTCAGTATGATAATCTCTAGGTCCATCTATGTTGCTGCAAATGGCATTATTTCAATATTTTTTATAGCTGAGTAATATTCCATTGTATATATGTATCACATCATCTTTATCCATTCCTCTGTTGATGGACATTTAGGTTGCTTCCATGTCTTGGCTATTGTAAACAGTGCTGCAATGAACACTGGGGTGCATGTATACTTTCAGACCATGTTCTTCTCCAGATATATGCCCAGGAGTGGGATTGCTGAGTCATGTGGTAGTTCTATTTTTAGTTTTTTAAGGAACCTCCATACTGTTCTCCATAGTGGCTTTACCAGTTTACATTCCCACAGTGCAAGAGGGTTCCCTTTTCTCCACATCCTCTCCAACATTTATTGTTTGTGGATTTTTTGATGATCACCATTTTGACTGATGTGAGGTGATATCTCGTTGTAGTTTTGACTTGCATTTCTTTAATAATTAGTGATGTTGAACATCTTGTCATGTGCCTGTTGGCCATCTGTATGTCTTCTCTGGAGAAATGTTTATTTAAGCCTTCTTCCCATTTTTTCACTGGGTCGTTTGTTTTCATGATATTAAGCTGCATGGGCTGTTTGTAAATTTTGGAGACTAATCCCTTGTCGGTCACATCTTTTGAAAATATTTTCTCACAATCTGTGGGTTGTCTTTTCATTTTGTTTATGGTTTCCTTTGCTGTGCAAAAGCTTTTAAGTTTAACTAAGTCCCATTTTGTTATTTTTGTTTTTATTTCCATTACTCTAGGAGACAGATTGAAAAAGATATTGCTGAGATTTATGTCAGAGAGAGTTCTGCTTATGTAAAACTCTTTTTCTAAGAATTTTATAGTGTTCAGTCTCACGTTTAGGTCTTTAATCCATTTTGAGCTTATTTTTGTGTATGGTGATAAAGAATGTTCTAATTTCATTTTTTTTTACATGTAGCTGTCCAGTTTTCCCAGCACCATTTGTTGAAGAGACTGCCTTTCCGCCGTTGTATAGTCTTGCCTCGTTTGTCATAGATTAATTGACCATAGGTGTATGGATATATTTCTGGGCTTTCTATCCTGTTCCATTGATCTATATGTCTGTTTTTGTGCCAGTACCATACTGTTTTGATGACTATAGCTTCGTAGTATAGTCTGAAGTCATGGAGCCTGATTCCTCCAGCTCCATTTTTCTTTCTCAAGATTGCTTTGACTACTCGGGGTCTTTTGTGTCTCCATACAAATTTTAAGATTTTTGGTTCTAGTTCTGTGAAACATGCCATTGGTAATTTGATAGGCACTGCATTGAATCTGTAGATTGCCTTCTATAGTATGTGTAGTCATTTAAATTTTTTACTTATTTATTTTTGGCTGCATTGGGTCTTTGTTGCTGTGCACGGGCTTTCTCTAGTTGTGGCGAGTGGGGGCTATTCTTCATTGCAGTGAGCGGGCTTCTCATTACGGTGGCTTCTCTTGTTGCGGAGCATGGGATCTAGGCACACGGGCTCAGTAGTTGTGGCTCACGGGCCCTAGACCACAGGCTCAGTAGTTGTGGTGCACAGGCTTAGTTGCTCTGCGGCATGTGAGATCTCCCCAGACCAGGGATCAAACCTGTGTCTCCTGCATTGGCAGGCAGATTCTTAACCACTGCATCACCAGGGAAGTCCAAGTATAGTCATTTTGACAATATTGATTCTTCCAAGCCAAGAACGTGGTATATCTTTCCATCTGTTTGTGTCTTCTTCAATTTCTTTCATCAGCATCTTATTGTTTTCAGAGCACATGTCTTTTGTCTCCTTAGGCAGGTTTATTCCCAGGTATTTTTTTTTTGATACAATGGTAAATGGGATTGTTTCTTGAATTTCTCTTTCTGATCTTTCTTTGTTAGTGTATAGACATGCAACAGATATCTGAATATTAATTTTGTAATTTGCAACTTTACCAAATTCACTGATGACCTCAAGTAGTTTTCTGGTAGTGCCTTTAGGATTTTCCATGTATAGTATCATGTCATCTACAGACAGTGACAGTTTAACTTCTTTTCTATCTTGGATTCCTTTTATTTCTTTTTCTTCTCTGATTGCCATAGCTAGGACTTCCAAAACTGTGTTGAATAAAGGTGTCAAGAGTGGACATCCTTGTATTGTTCCTGATCTTAGAGGAAATGTTTTCAGCTTTTCACCATTGAGTATGATGTTGGCTATATGTTTGTTGTATATGGTCTTTATTATGTTGAGGTATCTTCCCTCTATGCCCACTATCTGGAGAGTTTTTATCACAAATGGATGTTGAATTTTGTCAAAAGCTTTTTCTGCATCTATTAAGATGCTCATATGGCTTTTATCCTTCACTTTGTTGATGTGGTGTATCACATGGATTGTTCTGTGAATATTGAGAAATCCTTGCATCCCTGGGATAAATCCCACTTGATCATGGTTTATGATCCTTTTAACGTACTATTGGATTTGCATTGCTAGTACTTTGTTGGGGATTTTTGCATCTATGTTCATCAGTGATATTGGTCTGTAATTTTCTTTTTTTGTGGTATCTTTCTCTGCTTTTGTTATCAGGGTGATGGTAGCCTCATAGAATGAGTTTGGGGGTTTTCCTTCCTCTGCAATTTTTTGGAACAATTTCAGAATGATAGGTGTTAGCTTTTCTCTAAACTTTTCATAGAATTTGCCTGTGAAGCCATCAGGTCCTGGACTTTTGTTTGTTGGGAGTTTTTAAATCACAGTTTCAATTTCATTGTTTGTGTTTGGTCTGTTCATATTTTCTATTTCTTCCTTGTTCAGTCTTGGAAGATTGTACCTTTCTAAGGATTTGTCCATTTCTTCTAGGTTGTCCATTTTCTTGGCATATAGTTGCTTGTAGTAGTCTCTTATGATCCTTTGTATTTCTGTGGTGTCTGTTGTAACTTTTCCTTTTTCATTTCTAATTTTATTGATTTGCGCCCTCTTCCTTTTTTACTTGATGAGTCTGGCTAAAGGTTTATCAATTTTGTTTGTCTCTTCAAAGAACCAACTTTTATATATTGTATTTTTTAATATTTATTTATTTATTTTATTTATTCATTCATTTATTTATTTAATTTGGTTGCACTGGGTCTGAGTTGTAGCATGCAGGATTTTTGGTTGCAGCATGCGGGATCTTTTTTTTTTTTTAGTTGCAGAGTGTGGACTTCTTAGTTGCAGCCTGTGGACTTCTTAGTTGCAGCATGTGGACTCTTAGTTGTGGCATGCATGTGAGATATAGTTCCCTGACCAGGGACCAAACCTGGGGCCCTGGCATTGGGAGCGCAGAGTCTTACCCACTGGACCACTAGGGAAGTCCTTCAAAGAACCAGCTTTTACTTTCATTGATTTTTGTTATTAATTTCTTTGTCACTATATTGTTTATTTCTGCTCTGACCTTTATGATTTCTTTCCTTCTACTAACTTTGGGGTTTGTTTGTTCTTCTTTCTCTAGTTGCTTTAGGTTTAAGGTTTGGTTGTTTATTTGAGTTTTTCTTGTTTCCTGAGGTAAGATTGTATTGCTATAAACTTCGCTCTTAGAACTTCTTTTGCTGCATTCCATAGGCTTTGGATTGTTTTGTTTTCATTTTCATTTGTCTCTAGGTATTTTTTGATTTCCTCTTTGATTTCTTTCATGATCCATTGGTTATTTAGTAGCATATTGTTTAGCTTCCACTTGTTTGTGTTTTTTACAGGTTTTTTTTTTCCTTGTAGTTTATTTCTAATCCCACAGTGTTGTGGTCAGAAAAAAAAAACATGATATGATTTCAATTTTCTTAAATTCACCAAGGCTCACTTTGTGGCCCAACATGTGGTCAACCCTAGAGAATGTTCTGTGTGCACTTGAGAAGAATGTGTAGTCTGCTGCTTTTGTTTGGTTTTGTTTTTTTGTTTGTTTTGTTTTTTGTTTCTTGGTCCCATCACGTGGCATGCAGGATCTTAGTTCCTCTACCAGGGATCAAACCTGTGTCCCCTGCAGTGGAAGCACAGAGTCCTAGCCACTGGACTACCAGGGAACTCCCCTTGCTGCTTTTGGATGGAATGCTCTATAAATATCAATTAAGTCCTTCTGGTCTAATGTGTCATTTAAGACTTGTGTTTCCTTATTGATTTTCTGTCTGGAAGATTTGTCCATTGATGAAAGTGGGATGTTAAAGTCCCCCACTATTATTGTGTTACTCTCGATTTCTCCCTTTATGGCTGTTTGTATCTGCCTTACATATAGAGGTGTTCCTATGTTGGGTGCATATATATTTACAATTGTTATATCTTCTTCTTGGACTGATACCTTGATCATGATGTAGTGTCCTTCTTTGTCTCTTATAACAGTCTTTATTTTAAAGTCCATTTTGTCTGATATGAGTATTGCTACTCCAGATTTCTTTTGATTTCCATTTGCATGGAATACCTTCTTCCATCCCCTCATTTTCAGTCTGTATGTGTCTTTGGGTCTGAAGTGGGTCTCTTGTAGACAGCATATATACGGGTCTTGTTTTTGTATCTATTCAGCCAGTCTATGTCTTTTGGTTGGAGTACTTAATCGAGTTACATTTAAGGTAATTATCGATATGTACGTTCCTATTACCATTTTCTTAATTGTTTGGGGTTTGTTTTTTGTATGTCTTTTTTCTTCCTTTCCTCTTTTGTTCTCGTCCCTTTGGGCTTGGTGATCATCTTTAGTGTTTTGTTTTTTATTTTTTATGTGTGTATCTATTGTAGTTTATGGGTTTGCTGTTCCCATGAGGTTTTGATATAGCAGTCTATATATGTACAAGGTTGTTTTATGTTGCTGGCCTCTTTCCTGCCTTGAGGAGTTTCTTTAGCATTTGTTGCAAAGCTGATCTGGTGGTGCTGAATTCTCTTAGCTTTTGCTTGTCTGTAAAGCTTTTGATTTCTCTGTTGAATCTGAATGAGATCCCTGCTGGGTAGAGTAATCTTGGTTGTAGGTTCTTTCCTTTCATCACTTTAAATATATCCTGCCACTCCCTTCTAGGCTGCAGAGTTTCTGCTGAATAATCAGCTGACAACCTTATGGGAGTTCCCTTGTATGTTATTTGTCGTTTTTCCCTTGTTGCTTTTAATATTTTTTCTTTGTCTTTAATTTTTGTCAATTTGATTACTATGTGTCTCAGTGTGTTCCTTCTTGGCTTTATCATGACTGGGACTCTCTGGGTGACTGTTTCCTTTCCCATATTAGGGAAGTTTTCAGCTATTATTTCTTCAAATATTTTCTCAGGTCCTTTCTCTCTGTCTTCTCCTTCTGGGACACCTATAATGTGAATGTTGGTTCATTTAATGTTGTCCCAGAGGTCTCTTAGACTGTCTTCATTTCTTTTATTCTTTTGTCTTTATTCTGTTCAATGGCAGTGTTTTCCACCATTCTGTCTTCCAGGTCACTTATCCGTTCTTCTGCCTCAGTTATTCTGCTATTGATTCCTTCTAGTGTAGTTTTCATTTCAGTTATTGTATTGTTCATCTCTGTTTGTTTGTTCTTTAATTCTTCTAGGTCTTTGTTAAACATTTTTTGCATCTTCTCAATCCTTGCCTCCATTCTTTTTCTGAGATACTGGATCATCTTCATTATCATTATTCTTAATTCTTTTTCCAGAAAGTTGCCTATCTTCACTTCACTTAGTTGTTTTTCTGGGGTTTTATCTTGTTCCTTCATCTGGGACATAACCTTCTGCTGTTTCATTTTGTCTAAACGTCTGTGATTGTGGTTTTCATTCCACAGACTGCAGGATTGTAGTTCTTACTTCTGGTGTCCACCCTTTGGTGGATGTGGCTATCTAAGAAGCTTGTGCAAGCTTCCTGATGGGAGGGACTAGTGGTGGGTAGAGCTGGGTCTTGTCCCTCTGGTGGGCAAGGCCATGCTCAGTAAAGCATTAGTCTACTTCTCTGATGATGGGTGGGGCTGTGTTCCCTCCCTGTTGGTTGTTTGACCTAAGGCTACATAGCTCTGGAGCCTACAGGCTGTTTTGTGGGGCTAATGGCAGTCTCCAGGAAGGCTCACACCAATAAGTACTTCCCAGAACTGCTGTTCCCAGTGTCTTTGTCCCTGCAGTGAGCCACAGCCCCCCCCCCACCCCTGCCTGCCTCTGCAGGAGACCCTCCAATACTAGCAGGTAGGTCTGGCCAGTCACTTGTGGGGTCACTGCTTTTTCCCCCTGGGTCCTAGTGCACACAAGACTTTGTGTGTGCCCCCCAAGAGTGGAGTTTTTGTCTCCCCCAGTCCTATGGAAGTCCTGCAAATGAATCCCACTGGCCTTCAAAGCCAGATTCTCTGGGGATTCCTCCTCCCATTGCCAGACCCCCAGGCTGGGAAGCCTGACATGGGGCTCAGAACTTCCACTCTAGTGGGAGAATTTCTGTTGTATAATTGTTTTCCAGTCTGTGTGTCACCCACCTGGCGGGTATGTGATTTGATTTTATCATGATTGTGCCCCTCCTACCGCTTCATTGTGGCTTCTCCTTTGTCTTTGGATGTAGGGTGTCTTTTTTGGTGGGTTCCAGTGGTTTTTTTTTTTTTTTTGATGGTTGTTTAGCCATTAGTTGTGATTCTGGTGTTTTCATAAGAGGGGGTGAGCACATGTCCTTCTACTCCACCATCTTTAGCTAACCCATCAAATATTTTCTTTCTTGTATCAGAGTTAATCATAATTCTTGCCAGACAACTTTAACAGCTCTGTGGCTTTTGCCTTTATAAGCCACTGACTCTTTCCTTCCCAGAAAACTCTTTGGATTTTACCTGAATCTGTCTCCTGAATTGCAATTTCTAAGACTCCAAATAAACTCTTTTCTAATTTGCAGCCTTCTGCGTTTTTCTTGGTTGATGGTATGGACTGAGGCTTTTAAATATAGATGTTTCCTAGGACTCTCCATCCAGGGTCTCTTGCCCTTATGTGTTTTCTCCCATAGCCATCTCATTTACTCTCACACCTTTAATTACAGTGACAAGTGTTTCCCCTGCAGCCTGAAGTTCTCCCTGATTTCCAGATGTGCATATCCTGCTGCTCCTCCCTGTGGCTACCCTGAAACTCAGCAAGTCTCACACTGAACTCATGTGGAAATATTCCTTCCTCCTCAAAATATCACCCTTCTGTTCAAGTCAGAAACTAGGAAGTTCTCCCCTGCTTACTTCCCACATATTTCTCAGATCTCTCTACTTCTCTGCACCTCTATTGCTGTTAGCAGCTCCTGATTGGTATCTCAGTTGTCCTAGCTCAACAGCTTTGAAACTCACCTCCTCCAAATCCCCAGCACTGCCCGTTTCCCCTGACTTCACTGTCCCTACCCTAAAACTCACTGCCCCTACAATGTACCCCACTGCCCCTCCTCTGCACCCCACTGTTTCTCTCCTAAAACTCATTGCCACTCCTCTGCACCCCTAAATCTCACTGCTCTTCCTGTGTACTGTACTGCCTTACACTGAACTGCACTGACCCTCCCCTATACCCCATTATCTCCCCTGTACCTGCTGCCCCTCTCCAGTAGCCCCAGTACTCCTTCCCCTTCACCCCACTGCAGCAGAAACATCTTAGAAAACACAAAATTAGATATGCCACATCCTTGTCCAAATGGACTCTCAAGGTAAAGTACAAGGTCTGGTGCTACTCTGGCCTATTCCCCTCTGTCCTACCAGATGTGGAAATTCCTGTCCCCTCCCTTTTTCCTGCTACTTTTTATTCATCTGCCACATCTCACTTTCAAAGTTACTTCTCATGGAAGCCTTCCCTGACCTCATAGACTAAGGAATACCTCCCTGTATCTTCTCTCTGCATTTCTTGTCTGTAGCCTTTATCAGAGCAGTAATTTAAAAATCATTTGTGGAATTTATTGCTTAATGCCTTAGTGAGCAGTAACTCAGCACACTATGAAAAGCCCAGACTACCCATACAGGCTGCCTGAATTGGAATCTTGGGTCAGCTGTGTGTCCCTAATCAAATTCCTTAACCACTCCATGCCTCATCCATAAAATGAGGGTAATAATTGTGCCTATTTTGCTAAATAATTGTGAAGATTAAATGAGTTAACATGGGCAAAGCTCTTCCAAGCTCTTCCAATTGCCATAAGAGGTAAATACACAAGTTTCTTCCAGTTATAGGGAAATTCCTGAGCCTTTTTTCCTGCTTCTTGGGTTACCATCTACCAAAGGGAGGGGCATGTCGAGGTTCACATAAAATCTTGCACAACTTATGTGTGTACCTTTCCCTTTCTAGCTCAGATGATGCAGGGCTGAGCTCAGGTTACAAGCTTGGCAGGCACAGCTGTGCCTCTGCCCATGCAGGCCAAGGGGACTGTCACTGAGCAGAGTCCTGAGGCTCAGAGCAGTTAAAAGACTCCCAGGAAAATGCTCAGGGCCATGCAGAATGGTGCAACCAGAATCCAGTCAGGTCTCCTGCCTAGGTCTCTCTGTTGCATGCACATGCCTTTCTGGAAAACAGACAGACAAGACAAAAAGACAGACAGAGGTTAGGGAGGGGCAGGAGATTATAGTTGGGAGAGCTGAGTACCTCCAAGATATCAGTGTTTCCATGACTGTTGGAGGTTTGACCTGATTATCAAGACAAAAGTGCACTAGGATACACAATACTCAGAAATGGACCACCCCTGCCTCCCACCCCACCCCACCATGGAGCTTCTGCTGTAGCCTTGTTGGAATAAACCAGTCCCCAAAGTGATACTTTGGGGTCCCAAAGAGAGTTGCCCCTCTGAGGAATAGATAGGTGGCACCCAAGAGTTAATGTCATCTATTGCCCACAGCTGCCAAGCCAAAGGCATCTGGACTTTTATAAGTCCCTCACAGCCACCAAGGGAGCAAAGAAGAGCGATGAGCAGTGAAGGCAACTCCTAGGTGTTTCCAGGTAAAACAAGTCCTCTTCTCATGAAGTCTCTTCCCCATGTTCTAGGAAAAATGGGGCACAAGAAAATGGTCACGTCCCAGGTCTCGAGTGAGTCCCTGGGACGGGTCGCCAAGTGAGAGTCCTTGGCTTCACACAGGAAAGAATTCAGGAGGGAGCCAAAGTAAAGTTAAAGCAGGTTTATTTAGAGAGATACACACTCCATAGACAGAGTATGGGCCACCTCAGAAGGCAAGAGAGGTGACCCCAGGGCATGAGGTCAGGGCCTTGGAAAGTGAGAGTGGCCCCAAGGTGTGGGAGTGGTTAGCTTTTATGAGTTGGGTAATTTCATAGGCTAATGAGTTGGAGGATTATTCCAACTATTTTGGGAAAAGGGCAGAGATTTCCAGGAACTGGGCCACCGCCCACGTTTTGGCCTTTTATGGTTAGCCTTGGAACTGTCATGGCACCTGTGGGTGTGTCATTTAGATGCTAATGTATTACAATGAGTGTATAATGAGGCTCAAGGTCTACTGGAAGTTGAATCTTCTGCCATCTTGGACCTAGTAAGTTCTAACCAGTTTTTGTGGTATCCTGTTCTTCTTAATGGTTGTGCCCTGCCCCCTTCCTTTATGTGTCACCCTTAACCTATTTCAAAGCCGACCAGGGCCTTTTCATTAAAAATGATTTTTTTTTGCTTCCCTGGATTTATCATGACTTTGTTACTGAACAAAGTTTGTGTGCCTGATGCACACTGATGCCAAATAAACTGAAACATCAGCGTTTGGAGCAGAGAAAGGTGTATTGCAGGGTCAAGCAAAGAGAATGCGTAGCCTATGCTCAAAAACCCTGAGCTCCTCAATGGTTTAGGAGGAAAAGTTGTTTTGTCTTTTTTTGTTTTCTGTTTTTTTTGCGGGGGAGGGATGCTTTCATAGGCAAAATTTGGGGTGAGGGCTGCAGGGTGTGTGACTTTCTTCTGATTGGTGCTGAGGAAACTGGGCAGTATTCCAGGAATCTTGTGCTCAGCATGAACTTACCATCTTCCACCTGGGTTGGGGCCTTAGTTCCAGCAGAAGAACTCAAAGATATTGTTATGTATATTCCTTGAGGAGGAACTAGGACCCTGCCCCAACATTGCCCTATTGTTTATTGACAGCTTCTTCCTTGTTTCAGCATTCTCTCCCTTCCCTGATTAGCAACTGTTTGGATCTGCCCTTTTGACTCAGGGAAGGTCAGGGAGGCTGAATGAAGCCTATTTCCTACAAACAAGAAACGGGGGACACAGAAAGGCTTTTGTGCCCAGGAGGGCCCCACAGGGTCCTGCTGAGTTTCAACTTCACCTTTGTTATCCAGAGACTGAAACTCAGCCAGGGCTGTGGTTCTGTCTTCTTCAGCCACATCTTGTGACCCAAACATGGGTGGGGGAGGGGGTGTGGAGCACATGGGCTAGAGCACTGATATCCCCTGGAGGGCCCTTTCTCAAGGCCGAAGGAGATCAGCTCAGGTTTAGGGAGAAAGAGGCTGTCTGGCTGCAGACAATCTTTTGTCTCAGACTTCTCTTTCCCAAGTGACCATGAAAAGTTGCAAAAAAGGAATTTGTTTCCCTCTGTCACTTAAAACCCAGCTCAGAAAAATCTCACCTTCACCCAAAAGAGTAATAAAACCCCAAATCATGTGTTCCATATTCTCAGATTGTCCATCCTAGTGGGAGAGTGACTGCATTTATTACTGCTAATCACAAAAACAGACACCTCAAGTTAATGATTTTAGCACTTTTCTCTGTAAGGGAAGATGCAAGAATCTGGGCTCATTGAAATTATTCCTTAGATAAGCATCTTAACTATATAGGGCCAGTATCCAAAGCACATAATGCTTCCTGTTTTTCTCTATCCTTGGCATGTGGGATCTTAGCTCCCCAGCCAGGGATCGAACCCACACCCCCTGTGTTGGAAGTGCGGAGTCTTAACCACTGGACCGCCAGGGAAGTCCCTGTCTTTCTCTATCCTGTATTCCCCTGAGGGCGCACAGTCAGGGAGGGAGGGGCAGGGCTGCCGTGACTGATGGCTTGATCCTTGTTTACTGGAATGGCAGGCAACATTCCCTGCCCACAGTGGACACCCAGTTGGTGTCAGAGAATTGGCGTTATGATAGCAGCAGGCTCTTCTCAGCACCTGGAAAAGCTGGTTTCCAAGCTCCTGCTCCAATAGGAGTCCAGTCTCTCTTGGGAGGGCAGAATTGACAAGGTGCACCTTATACGGCACACTATCAATATCCCATTTTGATTCAGATACTGAGCTGACAATGTAAACAGATAAACACAATGAGGTCTCAGTTCTTGGTGGGTGATTAGCAGTGGAGAAAACATTGAGAGAATATACCAGGTATCTGTCCACCCTCTCCTTCCCAACTACAATGTGGGTCTATGCCTACCCTCTCTGAACCCCAAGACTGCCCACCTGCCTAGCACCTTCTCAAAGGACAGAGAGTGTGCCTGAGCCAAAGTTCTCTGCTGTCACCAAAGGCAGCTACCTGAAAATCTCCACAGGTACAGGAGACAGCCTTAAGGATGCTGAGGTCCCTGGATCTCTCATCTCAGTGGCCATCTTTGCTGGTGCACCTGGTTCTCTTTCTATAAATTTGGTGAGTGCACATCGGTTAGGCTTCTGGCTTCTTGAGCAGATGGTTAAAGAAAGTTGCTAGTGAAATTTTTAGATCACGACCACAGAATATCATCTGGACATCAGCCAAGCCATTTCAGAAAAACATGAGCTGTAAAAAAGGAGACCAAGATAAATTTGGTCCAGCCACTCTTAGCAACCCCACCCCCTGCCTCCAACTTGACGAGTCATTGTTTGCTGAAGATGCTGTGTTGATATGATTTCAATATGAGTTTATACTCTTTTCCACTCCAAATCTTCTTTTCCAAAATATTTACTCAGAGAAACACTTAAAAATATCTAGGACTTCCCTGGTGGCGCAGTGGTTAAGAATCCGTCTGTCAATGCAAGGGACACAGGTTCGAGCCCTGGTCCGGGAAGATCCCACATGCTGCGGAGCAACTAAGCCCGTGCGCCACAACTACTGAGCCCGCGCTCTAGAGCCCGTGAACCACAACTACTGAGGCCCGCGCACCTACAGCCCGTGCTCTGCAACAAGAGAAGCCACCACTCACTGAAACTAGAGAAAGCCCGCGTGCAGCAACGAAGACCCAACACAGCCAAAAATAAATAAAAAATAAATAAATTTATTTTTTAAAAAATCTAGAAGTCACTCTGAATTTACCTTCAGTGGGTTGGAAGCAGGCCCCCATCTCTTCTCAGAGCACACAGACACTTTCAAAGGTGATCCAGCTTGATTTGGGTGGGATTGATTTACCCCAACTATTAAATCTGCACCTTTTCTGACCTGCAACGTTTTCAGGGCAGGTATCCTGGCCCCTTTACATTTTGACAAGATGTAGCAAGACCTGTACATAATAGGCTAGTACAGACACGACTTATACCAAACCGTTTTTTAGCGGGTGATGGGAAAAGGGCAATCCCCTGCCATTTATTTGTGTGCTGAGGAGACAGCCCTTTGTCTTGAGGGGGTTACCAATCTGCTTGCGATCTCCTTGGCTATAGCCAAGATACGCGAGTGACGACTGGCCCTTCCCATTAATGTGTGAATCTGCTCTTCCATTTCTTAACAGAGTTCTGCATCTTATGGAGAATTGATAATATTGCAGTGGACTTTGGTGATTATATGCACATTAATCATGGTGCGCTGGTTGTTGGCTACGGTTTAGAGGGAGGATAAAATTCCTAATCTGTATGGGATGGTCAAAAGGTATGGATGGAACCCCAGGGCTTTGCCCTTGATGAACTTATGATCCCTAATAACCAGCCTGCAGATGCTGGGTGCCTTAGGTGTGGGGCAGGGCTGCAGGAGAGCCTGGTCATCCAGTCTTCATCCCAATGCTCCTTTGCCAGCTAAGCTGCCTTCTTATGCATGTTACCTAATCTGTAGACTTGTTTGCATTGGAGCACTGGTAGGCATTGACCATTCTTATAAGACAAAACAGTATCAACTTTTGTTACTAATAGAAAATGCACCTGGGTTTATTTGATGGAACTGGGGAGGTGACAAAAATGTCATCAAATTCCCTCCATTATGCTGCAAGCAGAAGTGTTTGTGTCTGATCAAAACTCTGCTTTTGGTAGAGAAGGGAAACTATCTCATAGGAGAAAAGCAACCAGGACCAATCTCCAAGTCCAAGGTAGGCACAGACTTGTGCCTTCTCTTCAACTTGTGTCATGATTTGACTTAAGAATAGCAAGGGACCTTCCCACCACTGGCTTTATCTTTGTTTTTCCCAGCTGTGGCAAGAGGTCAGGAGACAGAGGCTATATGAAAATGGCAGAGGTTGGGTGAAACAGCTATGGTGTTACCAGGAGTTCATCCCATCCCTGGTGTAAAGAAGCAGTTACTTCCTCTCTCCTCTAGAGAAGTCAGATCACATGACCAGAACTATCTATCTGAGGCCCAGAAGTTTCACAAGGTGATGCCTGACATCCACAGGGCCATTTTCAGCATCCTCCCGCCTCAACTTCTGTCAGGCCAACTGACCATCTCTCTGAGCTGTGCTACTTGTTACTTTTTCAACTAAAATGAAAAGTCAAACGCAAATATTAATTCAGTGAGTCGAATTTTTATTATGCACCTGTGAATTTATGGGAACAATGCCAAGGGATCAGATGATCAGGGAGGACAGATGTTCTTCAGATGTGGGGTCTCTGAACATCCTTGGCAAGGTAGAAACATAGCTCACCTGTCTGCCCAGCTACCCAGGGACGGTGGGGAGGGACTAAGTCCGTCAGTTCTCCTATCTTCTGGAGGAGCTTTCTCCAGAGCAGGTAACCGCATTGGTTCTTCTTCGTGGAAAGAACCTGGGATTTGAGTTGCATCACCCAGTAGGGTTTCTGAATCCAGGGGGGAAGGTAACCTTCTGATTAGCTAAGTACCTTGGTCAGGTTTGCGTTAAGTGAATGGGGGACTGCCTCACAATATTTGGTGGGTACTGAACAGATGCACAGCGTCCCCAAAGGTTTCAATTCTTTCACATTCCCTTTCTTTCTTATGATTTTCAGATAAAATACACTAAGTAGAGCAGTGTTCCTCTTGGGTTCATAACCTCCCCTCTTAATGGAATCCTTGGGCAAGAGTGCACAGGTGGGTGGGGTAAATGTACACAGAATCTGGGTTCTATTTGGAATTTCCCCCTCCCTTGGCCTTCAAGATTCATATTTTTCCCTTTTCCTGGCAGATCAATCCAAGAGGCAAACTATGTAGAAAACAAAGAGCCTCAATAGTTTTTCTTGTTCAGGGTATGACCAGATTATTTTATTGCATTTACTGTTCCTGGGTATGTAGATGAATCTACACAGGCACAGTAATCGTAACTATAAAACCTTGTAACTCTTTCACTGAGTTTGTGGCAGCAGGGTCTCTCAACGTGACAATGAAGTGGCTGACAAGGAACAAAGGGCCTTGCATTCATTTGCCCAGCCTTACTGCCTGCTAATGGGACCTGACATACAAATACAAAACACCTGCCTGGTGGCTGGCTTTCTGATTTAGTCACTGGTACTCCATAGCCTCTGTGCTTTCTCATCATTGAGCTGAGCCAACCTGGCCAGTCTGCCAGGAACAAGACCATGGTTTTCAATGCTTGCGGTTTCACTACCAGTGGTCACTCCCAGTCCAGAACCCCAGGCAATGAAATTTAAAGGCTATATGCAGAGGACATCCACCCTGGGAGCAGAAGCTTGGATCTGGATCCTGCTTCCAATAGAACTGAGAGCAAGCTAACTCAAGTTTGTATTGACTCACCTGTGAATCAGCAAGGACAGCAGAACCTCAGTATTATCTGGTTTTATGGGTTAAATTGTGTCTACCCATCCCCCCCAAATTCATGTTGAAGTCCTAACCCCAGTACCTCAGAATGTGACCTTATTTGGAAATAGGGTCATTGCAGATACAATTAATTAAGATGGGAACATACTGGAAACACTAGGGTACGCTCTAATCCAATATGACTAGTGTCTTTATAAAAAGGGGAAATTTGGAGACAGACACATACACAGGAACACCATGTAAAGATGAAGGTAGAGATGGGGTGATGCTTCAACAAGACAAAGAATATGAACAATTGTCAGTAACCATCGAAGCTAAAGGAGAGGCATGGAGCAGATCCTTCCTTTACAAGAAACCAACCCTGCTGACACCCTGATCTTGGACTTCTGGCCTCCAGAACTGAGACGATGAATTTCTGTTGTTCTAAGCCATCCAGTTTTTGGTACTTTGTTACAGCAGCCCTAATGAACTAATACAACTGGCACACTAAGTTAATATATACGTAGAGAATGACTTCACCAAAGGTTCTGTTGTTTCCCCTGCTCAGCTCACCCAGCCAAAGAACCTCTCATTCACCGGAGCTGAGCTTCCCTTTCCTAGACACGACCCAATGGGAAAGGAAACTTAAGTGCCTTTCAAATGATGATGACTTCACTTCTAACCCACAAGCATATACCAAGGACCTTCAGGGTACAAAGAAAGGACACTTCCGGGAGTGTGTGCCAACATACAATTTAAAATGTGGGCTTTGCCTTAAATGAGCTCACAATCCCTAGTAACCAGCCACCATCACAAATAAAAGGTTTCCATTTGGCAAGAAGCTATAAAGACCCCCACCAAGGCTTCTGAGCCTGAAAGGGCCATCTCATAATTTTGAGGTGTTCTTGTGGACCAGATGGTGACCAGGACTCAGACTTCTGATGACATAACATGGTTTGGTGAGCTTGGCCCTACTGCCCTTGTGTCCACGGGTCCCACCCCGCCTTCCTGCCTTCCTCCTAACCCATCACCTCATCTGCAGCTTGCTGTCAGGTAGAAAGTAGTTACCTTCAGACCTCAGGATGGGGTGGGCATTCAGACAGCACAGGATGGGAGTATATTGAAAGTTGGTTGGTAAGGGACAGACCCCCCCCACCAAGGGGTCACTGCGGTAGGGGGCGCCCCAGTCCCTCCACCGCTTGGGAAGCACTGGACAGGGTTCTCCTACACCCGAAAACACCGGGCAAGTCAGAGCTGGTGGTGACACGCCCTTCCGGCTTCTGGCACAGCAGAGACAGAACAAATGCTCGACTGGCCACGATCTCATTTCTACCTGAGAGTAAAGGTCAGGAGGATGTGGTCTCTGTCCTGGGGAGGAGTCTGGAACCAGTCAGGACCGAGCATGAGCGGGAGGTGCTCTACCCAGGCTGGAGCTGCACCCAACAACGTGTGCGCCCTTGACTCAGTAGGAGTTCAGCGCCTGCTTGGACCGGCGCTTCATGTGCAGGCGCTGGTGGCGGAGAAGGTCAGAGTTCTGGGAAAAGCTTTTGACGCAGTACCGGCACTGAAAGGGCCGGGACTTGTCCACGTGAGTGCTACTGCGGTGCCGGGCCAGGTGGTCGGGACGCTGGAACACCTTCCCGCAGTCACAGCACTGGAAGCGCAGCTTGGCCTTGCCCTTCGCCAGTAGCGCGTCGGAATCCCCGCCCATGGTCCCCGATGCCTCCTGCTCTCTCTTCTTCAGTAGCTCGAGTCTGTCTGGCTGCAAGTGTATCCGCCTGTGGGAGAGCAGGTGGGAGTTGAGGCGGAAGCTCTTCCCACAGGCACCGCACCTAAAAGGTTTCTGGACCTCGTGGGTCTCCAGGTGCCCGTCTAGGTCCTCGCTGTCACTGAACAGCTCCCCGCACACCGAGCACTCGTGGGGCTTCTCCTGCTCCCTGCGACTCCGCAGGTGCCGGATGAAGTTGACCCTCCAGCGGAAGATTTTGCCACAGTTCGGGCACACATAGGACTTTTTGGAGGAGGTCTGCACCTCACCCCCTGACTCGGGGCCGCTCCGGTGGGAGGTAGGGAGGCTGTGCTGCTTCTCCGTGGGGCTCTGCAGCTCGTCTGTGCAGTAGGGGCCGAGCTGGGAGTCCTCGTCCCCAGAGCTGGATAGAACAATCTCGATGGTCACCTCCTCATCCAGGCTGTTGTCGGGAAATGGTGCATCACCTCCGGCTACCAGAAAGCAACATGGAGGTCAGTGGTGCTGCCCAGGCCACACCCTAGCCCCTATGAACCCTACCCAGGAAGGTTCAGCGTGGGTCCAGGAACCCTCATTTTTGCAAGGGATCTTCCGGTTGCAGATACCTCTGGTGTATCTAGTGGCAAGGAAACCCTTAGCCACACTGTGCCAACATATCCTGGGTACCTCTTTCTCCTCTCTCCCCCTTCCCTACCCTTTTCTCCTAAGCTCCCAGACCCAATCTTTTTTTTTTTTTTCTTCTAGCCACTGAGACCCCTCCAAGCTCTAAGAGTTTGTATCTATCTGTGTTAACTCTTGACCATTTACACATCACTTAACCTTGACTTCCTTAACCAGGTGTGGGGAAAAATCTGTCAGGGTACATTAAAAGCCTTGAGAGAGAGGAAGACCCTATATTCTATGAACAGACTGCCAGGAAGCTGCCAGCTACCATACTCTGAGCACTTAAATGCCCCAGGGATTGTGCAAGACTTCTGACGTGCACAGTCCCATTTGCTCCTGGACACACCCAGTGATACCTTATTTGCCACATTATAAACATAGGCAAATTCGGGTGATGTGCCCAAGGGCTCAGGGTTGAAGTGGAGTTGAGCCCTGCTGTGATGTCAGGGCTGTTCAATGGTCCCAGACTGCCCAAGATCATCTCTCCCTCTCAGTGTCGTATCAGAGGCCCACCAACAGCCACTAGTGGTGATGCGTAGAGATGTCCTGGACTTCATAAACTGACTAGAAGCAGCTCGTTCAATGGATCCCAAGCCTGTGATGTTGGAAAGCTGTACCGTGGGGAGGAAGTGAGTGGGCAGTGGGGAACCCAGTATGAAGTCCTGCCCTGCAGCCCAGAGCCCACTGCGCAGCTCTCCTCAGGACTGTTTCCTCACTTTTGTGAAATGTGGGGCTCAGGTCTAAAACAGGGGTGGGGGGCAGTGGTGCCAGGCCCTTCAAGATATTAGTAGGAATATGGTTATTCTGGACTTAATTGCTGGAGAGAGGAGAGTTCTGGCAGCTTAGGGAAAGTGAGAGCAGGTGAAACCGGACAGAGCAGACCAGGAAGACCCAAAGCCACAGAGAGCAGGAGAGACAATGGGAGGGGCAGAGTCCATGGGGGTGTCTGTCCATACATCACAAGACAAGTGTGAGGGGGACTGGGTAGAATGTGAGACTGGGGAGTGGGAAGGGAAGACTTGAAGATTTAGAAAATTTTCAGCCTACCTATACTGCAAAAAATGAGAAAGTATATTCTGGGGAGAACACCAAGGGTGTGGCAGGACAACCTTGGATCCAATCAACCTCTCAGAAGCCAGGAATGGAGATAAGATAATTCAGGAATGGTCTGTAGAGGACCCTCTTGTCTGACGGTCTGAACTACTGTAAATTGCATGGGAGGCCAACAGTGTTTCTAAGAATGTTATATGAGCCGAAACACTGCCATCTTGGAATAAAAAGGAAGGAGACAGGATGAACTGAAGGAAGGCTCTCAGACTTCTAGAACAAACTAATAGAGCTATCTGGCTGCAAACATGCATCAACCTTGAAGGAAAAGGAAGACCAGCCCCAAAGGCAGTTCGGAGGTTGACAGGACTGCCACTGCATCCACAGGCCCAGAGTGTGGACACAGCACTGAGCCAAAGATGAATCTCAAGCCCTAAAATCTAACGGAATTTGCCCTGCTAGGATTCAGACTTGCTTGGGAGCCATCAGCCTTTCTTCTTTTCAATCTCTCCCTTTTGGAATTAGAGTGTCTACTCTCTGCCTGTCTTACCATTGCATTTTGGAAGCACATAACTTGATGTCTGGATTCACAGGTTCACAGCTGGAAGTGAGTACACCTTGAATTTCACCCAAACCTGATTTAGATTAAATCTTGATGATGCTGGAATAGGTTAAGGAATGTTGGGATAGGGTGAATGTATTTTGCGTATGAGAAGCATGAATCATGGGGGAACAGAGGGTGAAGTGTTATAGGCTGAACTGCATCCTCTTCCTCTTAAAAATACGTATGTTGAAGTCTTAACCCCTAGCACCTCAGAATGTGACTATATTTGGAGATAAGGTCTTTCAAGAGCTAATTAAGTGGGGGCTTCCCTGGTGGCACAGTGGTTAAGAATCTGCCTGCCAATGCGGGGGATGTGGGATCTAGCCCTGGTCCGGGAAGATCCCACATGCCGCGGAGCAACTAAGCCCGTGCGTCACAACTACTGAGCCTGCGCTCTAGAGCCTGTGCGCCACAACTACTGAGCTCGCGTGCTGCAACAAAGAGTAGCTCCCGCTCTCAGCAAATAGAGAAAACCCGCACGCAGCAGCGAAGACCCAATGCAGCCAAATATTAAATAAATGAATAAATAATTTTTTTAAAAAAAGAGGTAATTAAGTTAAAATGAAGTCAACAGGGCAGGACCTAATCCAACAGGTATCCTTGTAAGAAGAGGAGGTTAGGACACAGACATGCAGAGAGATGAGCATGTGGAAACACAGGGAGAAGACAGCTGTCTACAAGCCAAGAAGAGAGGCCTCAGGAGAAACCTACTCTACTGAAACCTTGATCTCAATCTTCTAAGCTGCCAGAATGTTGAGAAAATCAATTTCTGTTGTTCGAGCCTCCCAGTCTGTGGTACTTTATTACAGCTGTCCTAGGAGACTAATACAGTGCATATAGGATGACATCCCCTTAAATCAGATGAAGTGACCAAAAATAGATGCATAGTTTCTAAAAAGGAGGAAATAAATCAACAATAGTGTTGTGTGCCATTGACACAATAGTGTAAAGAATTCCTAGCAGATGAGATGAAACTCATAGATGTGTTGCCCAAAACACCACAGAGAAAGAGTGTTTCAACACCAGGGATGTCTCAGCTCGGCACTGATGGGTGCAAGGGGTGCGGGGGGTGGAGAGAAGGGGAGAGGGAGGCTGAATTGGCTGTTAGGATGATGGTAGAGAAAACAGGGAAGTTACTGGTGTAAGTGCTTTTACATGTATTAAATCATTTAATCCTCAACAATAATAACTCCACAAGGTAGCTATGACTATTATCTCTGTCTTACAGGAGAAAAATTTAAAACCGAGAGATAAAGTAGACCAAGGTTCAGGGGAATTGAGCTCCACTGGGGGTAGGGGGGAGTGGGTGCTGCATACCAAAGCCTCTGGCTATGATGTTCCATGGCCAGGGAACAACCAGGATGCTGTGTGTTTTCAGGGGGAAAAAGCCCATGACCAGGTGGATGGCTAACTCCTCAAGAAGGGCAATCTGTGGCCTGGGAATGAATCATTCCCTGTCAGCTGGGGGTGCTAAGGAGAGAAGCAGGGAGGACAGGAAGCTAGATTTTAAAAAATAAACAAATAAAGGCATTATAACTAATATATTCTTATAATGTTAGGATGGGGAGGCTTTCTTCAGCAAGACACAAAATCAAAAAAGAGATGAATAACTGCATTTACATATTAAAAACGTTTTTAGAAAACCATTTATGTCCTAAAAGACACATAAACAAAGTTAAAAAACAGGAGGAATTATGTACAAATACTAAGAGGCAACAGATTGAGACCCACAATTTTGAGTTTCTACTAATTCATGGAAAAGGCAAGCGGATGTGGAATTAAGAGCACGGGTCTGGAGCCCTGTAACGTGGGTTCAGATCCTCAGTCTGACACTCACAGCCTGTGAGTGCCAGATGCTGCCTGGGCAAGAGGCTTCAGCTTGGGGGTCCCAGCTGCAGAATGGAGACATCATAGTACCTGTTATGGGCCAAGAGTTTGTGTCCCCCCCCCAGAATTTGTATGTCCAAGCACTAACTCCCAATGTGATGGTATGGGAGGTGGGGCCTTTGGAAGGTAATTAGGTTTATATGAGGTCTTGAAGGCGGGACCTTTGTGATGGGATTAGTACCTTTATAAGGAGAGGAAGAGACAAGAGCTCTGTCTCCATGAGCATGCACCAAGGAAAGGTCATACAAGCACATAGGGAGAAGGCAGTCAACTACAAGCCAGGAAGAGAGCCCTCACCATACAATGAATGTACTGTTGACTTGATCTCAAACTTCTCAATCTCCAGAACTGTGAGAAATAAACTTCTATTGTTTAATAGAAAATACCTCTATGGTATTTTGCTATAGTAGCCTGTGCTGGTTGAGACGGTATCTATCTCAGAAGGTGCAGTAAGGATATAATGCACAAATCATGTAAAGACCTTACACTGGTGCAGTGCTTTGGATATAAAGACATAGAGCTTACCAAATGTGAAGGGAGAAGGGGCAAAAAAGAAAAAAAGGACTAAAGAATATTAACTAGGCAATTCACAGAGAAAACACAATAAACAAGAAAAGATATTCTGGGCTTCCTGGTGGCGCAGTGGTTAAGAATCCACCTGCCAATCCAGGGGACATGGGTTCGAGCCCTGGTCCAGGAAGATCCCACATGCCACGGAGCAACTAAGCCCGTATGCCACAACTACTGAGCCTGCACTCTAGAGCCTGCATGCCACAACTACTGAGCCCGTGTGCCGCAACTACTGAAGCCCGCGCGCCTAGAGCCCGTGCTCTGCAACAAGAGAAGCCACTGCAGTGAGAAGCCTGCGCACCACAATGAAGAGTAGCCCCCGCTTGCCTACACTAGAGAAAGCCCGCATGCAGCAATGAAGATACAACGCAGTACCCTTTCCCCAAAAAAGAATAAATAAATTTAAAAAAAGATATTCCATCGCAGTGGCAGCATTATAATGTGCTGGTTGGACTGACACAAGTGGAACCGGTTGGGATGGTCCCTCATGAGCGTGGATGTGGCGATGTGGACCCTTCACCTGCTGTCAGAAGTGTGGGAAAGGCTACCAAAATAAAAACGGTGCCTATTCTTTGCAATCTATCATCTCTCACTGATCTCAGATAGCAACCCTTAGCTTCTTGCCATTTCAAAGTATATTCTGTGTCAGAGCCCAGCAAAGGGAGAGTGGAGCTAAAAAACTCCCCTGGGGATTAATGACTATCCACATTCTATAAGGATGCTGCCAGGGCTGAGACATGCTGTGGGCAGGAAGAAGCTGAAGAGGATTCAAAATGTATCTCAAGCATCAAGCTTTTCATCAGGCAGAACTGAGAATGGGCTACACATGAATAATCATCCTCAGCATACAGAAGCAAGCTCCTTAGAAAACCAAGGGTGAGCATCCAAGCTTGTGGGGAGGGAGTACTGTCCATCTAGATCTACTGTAGATTTACATAAACATAAAATCCCTTTTGTCTACATAGGATAGGGGGCGAACACAAATGGTCGTGAACCCTGCATGGTGGTAGGTGGAAATACCAAAATATCATGCAAATCTTGCCCCCAAAAGGCATCACAGATTGTGCATGAGTCAGTCTTCATAGCTGCAAAAAGTCCTCCATGACACAGTGGGTTTAAGTAAGGACCGGAGACGTGGGTGTGATATCTGGAAGAATGGCTGAACACTGAGGACATTAAATATGGCGGGATTTTAGTCTTCGCCTCTGGAGGTGGCAACTTTTACCAGCATTACTCGGAGTCTAAATGCTGCTGAGAGCGGTTGGAGCACACTCTCCAGAGGTCCCCCTTCCAGCATTCTGCAAACCTGCTCTTTAATTCCAACACTTTGTCCAGGGAGTCTGGTCTTCCTTGCTCAGGGAAGAAATACACAAACTAGGTGGTCAACAGCACTACATCAGCACCCTGACTCAACCCACAAGAGAAAGGAAAGGAGGGCAGGGTCTCAGGTTGCGAGTGAGCTGGAAGAGAACCTAGCAAAACAAAACTAGGGCAGGCAGTTGGCAAGGAACCGTCAGCAGGAATTTCAGAAAGTTCAGTTCCTGAACCTACCACCAGCACAAATGTATACACATACACAACACGCATGCACGCACACACACACCATGCACACATACATTCACACAGACATTATACACACATGCACACACCACACACATACCACGTACATAAATACCACACTCACACGTGTATGCCCACACACATGCAGACATGCTCACGTGCATACCACACAATGCCACATACCATACACACCACACATGTACGCTCACACACGCAACACACCAGACACACTATACATACATCACACATGCCATCACCACATGCCATATCACAGCCCCACGCTACATGCACACACAAGCTCACATACACACCACACACCATATACACACATATGCACACTCAAGCCACACATCACACATCCAGGGGCACACTCCCCCACACCCTCTCAGGCATTCCTTTACCTGGGCAGGTGCTTTGAGGGAGCACTGTCTGCTGGCAGATTTGGAACTCTGGCACCTGCGGCTCATCCCGTTTTCTTCTTTCTTCTGTCTGGAATGGCTGGAGACTTGGAAAGTCTTTCCAGAGAAGAAAATGAAAACATTGATTTTCCCTGCAGCTGCAGCACCACCTGGGGGGGGTGCATCTTAACAGATGCCAGGCTGTGATCCAAGAGTAGGCCTAGGCTCCCTCTCAGGGCAGCCACTCAGTAAATGTCTGTTGAGCAAATGAATCTGCAGGCAAAATGGGCCAACACCACGAACGTGGGTTTTGAAGCTAGATAGAAGGAATGTGGATCCTGGTTCTGCCCCTTCCACTTGACTGTGGACAAGTAACTGCCATCCCTGCTGTCATTTCCATTTTCTGTGGTGGGATTTCCAGTACTCCACGCAGACGCTGCATAAATGCAGCCTGGACAGGGCCTGCTGGGGTAGAGATGGGATGGGAAGCTAGCCACACCAGAGGCCCTGGATGCTTGTTCCAGGTGGGGATAGTGAGTGAAATACAGATCTGCTCTGTGCCAGCTTTAGGTCCCAAAGGGGAAGGGGTCAAGGGCCTGCTGACGACACCGTACAGGACTTTTTCCCCTGAAGGAGCAGACATCTTGAGGCATCACAGCACAGTGGTTACAAACACAAGCTCTGGTGACACAGAGCGCTGGGGGTGGGGAGGGGGCTGGGAAATGCTGCTGCTGAACTGTGTCATGTCAACCAAGCCCCAGCACCACCCCCTGCCTCACTCTCCTCACACTACCTGCAGTATGTGGCTGGAAGGAGCAGACGGGGGAAGCGGCCAGAGGCACTGTGCCCAGTGCCCGGCCAAGAGGTGGCACACCCTCCTCCTCCCCTACCTGACCTCTGGAGAGCATCTGACCTCACTGGCAGAGGGGCCACTGGGTTGTCAGCACAAGCCAGGTGTCACTTATAGCAGAGGAGAAAGATATTCCTATTACATCCTAGTTCCTGGTTGATGAAGTGCAATCCCCACACCTGGCAAAATTAAAATCCCCATATTCTTTCTGTAAGGAATGAGGGACGAGGCAAGACTTGTCCTA
This sequence comes from Eubalaena glacialis, assembly GCF_028564815.1. Classification (NCBI taxonomy): domain Eukaryota; kingdom Metazoa; phylum Chordata; class Mammalia; order Artiodactyla; family Balaenidae; genus Eubalaena; species Eubalaena glacialis. The sequence goes on from NC_083719.1 coordinate 172,102,062, forward strand.
CCAAGACATGGTCCAGTGGTGACAGAGGGCTGCAGAAAATTGGCAGAGGGAGCAGGTCTGCCTCTGGCTGGCAGCGGCCTTCCATCCCGCTCTATTCACCAACTTCTGGTATTATTACTCACCTGAGTAGGAGACCTGGGACACATCCTTCCCCTGGAGGTCCTGCAACTCTGGAACACGGGGCTCATTCTCCTCTCCTTGGGAGAGATCCAGCTGGGCAGCTGGGTCATCTATTCACAGAAAAGGGAAGGATACACATTCATCAGTGATCTGCTCCCATAGGAAACCAGGGTGGGAGGAGAGAGAAGCTGCCTGTCCCAGGCAACTCTGGGACAGGTAGAGAAGAGAGAAGTTGGAGGGACACACGACGGGCCATGACACCAACAGGGGCCACACAGGGCCACAGAGAAGTGGAAAGACCAGAGCAAGCAGCGAGAGGACGGGGGACGGAGGACACTAAAGGGGAAGCTGTGGGCCTGGGGCAACTCTTTCAGGCCTATCAGTTAGAAAAACAGCAATGAAGAGACCCGTAGGACAGGAATGATAGAAGAAAAGCAAATGCAAGGGATACAAGTTATATTTGGTTTTGTATGCAAAACAGCCAGCTAACAAGCCTAACTTACATGTCACAGCAGCAGGCAATGGTCAATCTGCAAAGTGGCCTTGGGGCCACTGTGTACAGGTGACCTCCCATCAGGGTTTGGGGGTGAACAGTGAGGTCAGATATGGGCCCCCTAGATCCTTGGTCTCAGGAGAGAGGAGAGTTAAGTCTTACTTGGAGGCAGTGAGACTCCACAGTCCTCCCCAATGATGAACTCTCCGTAGAAGCCAGTCTGGGCAGGGTCTAGAAGGGACCAGTCCTCTTCTGAGAAGCAGAAGATCATATCCTTGAAAGAAGAAACCCGGTTCTGAAACCACAGGAGAACAGGTACACCTGAATCCAGGGACAAGCTAGGGGAGGGATGCTACAAACAAGTGGGAAGGAAGACGGGGTTGAGGCAGAGCCCCCAGCAACACGTGCAGATGCGAGAAAGAAAAAAGCAGACAGGCTGCTCCAGAGCTCACACTGATTCCCTAGTTCTAGCCTGAGATCCATCCACCTTGGATGCATCTGGTTTGGCAGAATCCAAACAGTGGATGCCTCACAGGGTGGCCAAGGATGTACAGAACAGGCCTTCCTACACAGTGCTGGGGAGGCTGCAACCCACAACTCCCAGGCAGGCAAATGTCCACCAGATTACCCACGTGTTCACCCTTTGATGCAGAGATTCCATTTCTATAGTTTATTTTGCACATGTGCAGCATGAGGTCTGTATGAGCTCCTTCGCTGCAGCATTGATGATAATAGATAATAGTTAAAGCTGAAAACAAGGTCTATGCTCATCAACAAAGAACTGTTCAAGTAAGCTACAGGACATCCTACAAGGCCTGATCACACCCCCATTAGAAAGAATAAGGGCTTCTCTGTACCGCGTAGGAAGCCCTCCAAGGTGTACTGTTACATGAAAAAATCACCCGCGCAGAGGTTGTCTAGATTGTCCCTGTGTGCCCAGGACCTAAAAGTCTTGACCGTCGCTGCTTCTGCAAAAGGTGCTAGGGCCCCCAGGGTTACGTGCAGGAGGGAGACTTTTCTTACACTTTGTGTTATAAACCATGAGAATGTGTCAAAAATTAATTTTAATTTCTGAAAGGATGGCATATCCACATAATACCAGGAGTCCATAAAAATAAAGAAGTCATTTACAAAATGGAAATGTAATTCTTAGCCAGTTAGAGTATGAAGCTAGGTTCTCAAATTTCCTCTAAATACTAATATGACAATTGATGGTAAATGTAAATGTCACTGAAATATTATTTGTTTTGTTTGTAATAATCTGGAACCTTGTTCATTTGATAGAATATTTGGGAGAAGTAAAATGTGAAAGATGAACAACTACTGGTCTAGTTGACATTTCTGTTTGTACCTTCTAATCCCAGAAGAACAGAAATACATACATGTATTATTTCTACTAAGCATGTCATTATATATTGGCTTAACAAGCACATGTTTTCTGCAAAGTGTTTCAATCACAAAGCATTTAAAATAAAATTCCATTTGGGTTTTTTTTTTTTTAAAAAAAAAGCCCTTTATACAGTTAATTGAAAAGGACTTCAAAATAAAATTTGGGGGTAAAAGTGCAACCCACAGTACTTCTGTATAATATATTAACATCTGTTTTTGTTTTTTTTTTTAAAAAAGAAAAAGAATTCACAATATTTTAAACACATGTCCTTACATCTAAATCTCTGGAATATTACCAGTTACTGACATACGGTTGCCCGGGGGCCAGGTGCCAGGTGCGGGGGTTGGCGGGTAGACGGGTGGGCGGGGACCTGGGTAAGGAGAATTTTCAATGCATCTCCTCTGGTACCTCTGGACCCTTCCTCCCCCACATACACGCTTTTTAATTTTTAAAATTAAACCTAGAGAGTAATACAATGAACATGAAGGATACACCACTGTTCAACTAGAGTCAATAAATGAACATTTGGCCCTTTTGTCACATTTCCCCCTCTCACATATATGGTGATTGGGTATGTTCACTTGTTCTCCTGGATCCCTGGGGAGTTGCAGGTACCACAGGTCGTTACCCCAACATGTGACAGAGTGTATCTCCTAAGAAAGATGTTACTCTCCTGCATCAGCACAATTCTTTTAGCACAGTGGCTCTCAACCAAGCGGATTGATTCTGCACCCAGAGGATATCGGGCAATGTCTGGAGACATTTTTGTCACCACTGAGGGGTGGGCACTACTGGCATGGAGCAGGTGGAGGCCAAGGATGCTGCTCAACACACCCTCCGGCCCAACTCGACAAAGAACTATCCAGCCACAATGTCAACAGAGCCATGGTCAAGAAACTGCTCTACAAGGCAAAACATATACAAATCAGTTTTCACTGCAAAGTAAAGGAGCTGTTACAGTGGAGGATTACTGGACTGAATGTCAATATTATGACATAGTATGAGTGCGTTTCGTGTTTGGTAATTGCAATCATTGTTGCTTTCGTTGTGGTCATCCATGTACAATGCTTGCTGTCAGTCTATTTATCTCTTGTAAAAATAAAATACAGTGTGTGTGTGTGTCTGTGTGTGTGAAAAAAAATAAATAATAGTACTGCTAACTGATAGTAATAGAACTGCTAACAATAGATAGATGGTATTATTGTGAGGGCTAAGAGATAATGTATGTTGAATGCCCAACACAATACCTGGCACAGAACAGATTTCAATAAATGTTTCTTAAATGAATAAATAAATGAATATATGAAAAAAAAATAAAATAAACTGCTCTACAACAGAGAAATTTAATATTGGTTCAGTAATATCACCTAGTGTCTTCTGAATTATGAAATAGCATTACCCTTTCAAGGAAAAATATTTTGGAGAGTTTCACGGGTGACTGTGACAAGAGGTCAAGATTGGGAATTGCTGGGTTAAAGCTTTCTAATGGGCCCCTAGAAATCTTGCTAAACATACATTGTCTTAAAATGTCAGTCATCTGGGATATAAATAAAATTCAACAGTCTTATGTTTATGTTACCACAGGCATATGTTTACAATTACTTATTTATACTTTTTTTTTGCCCAAGTCCATTCGATCAGGAAAGATTAAAAGTGTGATACTCCCCTGGGTACTTAGGGATGTAGGAAAATAGGCCTTTATACACTGTTGGAAATAACTGCACATTTCTGAACAATATTTGGGAGAATGTAGCAGAAGTATATACTGTGATCCAGTAATTCTATTTCTAGGAAATGTTCCTAAGGAAATCATTAGAGATGTATGCAAAAATGTGTGTAAAGAATGTAGAACACAATGTTTTGCAGAATCATATGTGAGGTTTCTTTTCGTCTTTATGCTTTTCTCTAGTGTCTGAAGACCTACCTAAGCATGTATCATTTATATTTTAATATTATTAAAAACTGGGGAATTCCCTGGTGGTCCAGTGGTTAGGACCTCAGCGCTTTCACTGCGGTGGCCCAGAGTCAATCCCTGGTCGGGGAACTAAGATCCTGCAAGCTGAGTGGTATGGCCAAAAAAACAACAAAAAAAACCTGAAATAAAATACCCATGTACCCACTACTAAGATGTATAAACTATTAATAGGTAACAGTCTTTGCTTCAGGTTTTCTTTGGAAGGGTGTGGTGGGATTATGGTCTCCTCTAAGCTTCTCCTGATCCCAGTTCCACCCCTAGACCTTCCTAGAGGGAAGCTGCACTCTGGATTTGGTGTTTAATATTCTATGCATGGCTTTTAAACTCCCACTACATCTGAATATAGCCTGAAATGACAGCACTGTTTTGTAAGTATTTAAATGTTAAACTTGCCTTATATGCACCATTCTAGTTAAGATTTATTCACGTTGATATACGTAGGTCTAGTTCATTGACTTTAATGTATACAATTTCATAGAATTATTCTTCTGTCATAATGTTTAGGTCTTTCCCAGCTCAGTGAACTCTCTCTCTGTCACCCCATCCATGTGTAAGAGTGTCTCCAGAGTAGATGTATAGAGGGAACATTGGGAACATACATCTTGACCGACATTAAGTATTTCCACATCTTTCTTCAAGTGGAGTACCTAAAGTACACTCCCACTGGCAATCCATTGGCACGCCTATTTCCAAACACCTTTGCCAACAACACTGGGTACTGTCAAATATCTAAGGTTCTAGCAACACTGTGGGTATGAAGCAATCACAGCAGTGTAACTCCCTTTACCTTGATGAACATCTCTTCATGAATTTATTGGCCAGTTGGGTTTTGTCTTCTTTAAGATGCTCACTTATTTTCTTTGCCTATTTTTCTATTTTCTAATGAGTTGCTCTTCCTATTTTTTTTAAACCAGCTTGTTATCAACTGTGGATATACTTCACTATCATAAAAGAAAAGATAACACTATTTCAATTTAAAAAAAATCTAAGTGTTTCAATCACTTTATGGTGATATGAGTAATTAGTAATATTAATGACATATAAAGAACTGCAAGAAAATGTTTAACAAATTAGTAAGGTGACCATTTTAGAAAAGAGCTTCAAAATCAGAAATACGGCTTTGGAACAAAAACAGGCCAACATAGAAGAGAAGAAAAAGTCCAGAAACAAAATTTGGTATACCTAAAACTTTAATCTACAAGAAAAAACACAACCCTAATCAATGGGGAAAAAGAAAGATGACTTTCATCTGATGTGCCTGATACAGTTGGCTAATTACTTAGAAATAAAACTAGATTCTGATCCTTGATCATAAAGAACATAAAAATAAAAAATTTGAAGCCTCCCCACCCCCGCAAAGGCTTTCAGGCACTAAAAATAGAGAGGCCATATGAAGAAGTAATTGGCAGATACTCCACATAAAAATTATAAATATCCATAGTAATGAAAAAGCATGAATGAAGTTAAAAGACAAATGACAAACTGGGAATAAAGGCACACCATTTATGAAAGGCAAAGAGTACTTAAAATATATGGAGCCCTTACAACACAATTGGAAAAGCTTTCCATCCCAATAAAAAAAGGTGAGGGAACCAAGAAAGTAAATATTTTAAAACATATGAAAAAAAGTTCACCTTTACTAGTACATGAAAAAAATGTATATAAAATACTATTATCAATCTTCACTTTGGGCACTTCCCTGGTGGTGCAGTCGTTGAGAATCCGCCTGCCAATGCAGGGGACATGGGTTCTAGCCCTGGTCTGGGAAGATCCCACATGCCGCGGAGCAACTAAGCCCGTGTGCCACAACTACTGAGCCTGCGCTCTAGAACCCATGAGCCACAACCACTGAGCCCACGCACTCTAGGGCCCGTGCTCAGCAACAAAGAGAAGCCACTGCAATGAGAAGCCCGTGCACCACAACAAAGAGTAGCCCCCACTCGCCACAACTAGAGAGAGCCTGAGCACAGCAATGAAGACCCAACGCAGCCAAAAATAAATTTATAAAAAGAAAAAAAAATCTTCACTTTGATAAAGTTTCAAAAAGAAAGGTGATGAATTTCACCCAAGCCTAGAGGCCAAAATTCTTACAATCCAATCATAGAAATCCTCTGGAATCTTCAAAAAAGCTTCTATACTAATAAGTAAAATTAACAAGGTTGCTGCTGGTTAGAAGGTCAATATACAAAAATCAGTTGTATTTCTATATATGAACAAGTGGAAGATGAAATATTAAAAAACCATACCACTTACAATAGCATCAAAAGTCATGAAATTCTTAAGGAAAATGTTTACCAAATATGTACCCCACCCAAACACTGAAGAACTAAGTAAATGGAAGGATTTAACATGTTCCTAGATGGGAAGACTTCAAAATGTTAAGACGTCAATTTGCCCCACAATGATCTATAAATTCAGTTCAATTCCACATAAAAACTCCAGGAGACTTTATTTATTTATTTTTAATTGATGTGTTGATTCTAAAATTTATAAGGACGTACAAAGCACTTAGAGTAGCCAAAAGAACTTTGAAAAACAAAAGTCAAATTGGAGGACTCACTACCAATTGCAAAACTAAGTATAAAGTTATAGAGTTCTTGGCATAAAGGATCAAAACATAAATCAGGGTACCAGGTAGAGCCCAGATGTCCAGACATGTGGACAACCATTTTTTGACAAAGGTGCCAAGGCAATTCAATGGGAGAAAGGGAAATCTTTTCAGTGATTGGTGATAAACAACTAAATATCAACATTAAAAAACAAAAACAAAAACCCTACACCTCATACCATACACAAAATGTAATTTTAAAAGGAACCAAAGGGGTGCAGTGGTTAAGAATCCGCCTGCCAATGCAGGGGACACGGGTTCGATCCCTGGTCAGGGAAGATGTGTAAAAACTGAAACTTTCATTCATTACAGGTAGGAGTCTAAGTGGTTAAATCATTACAGAAAACAGCCAATTGTCCTATAATTAATTATATACACTTCCCCATGACAATTTCACTCCTAGGTAATTGCCCAAGAGAAAGGAAAACATACATCCACAAAAAGACTTGTATATGAATGCTCATACAAGCTTCATTCATAACAGCCAAAAGTGGAAGTGACCCAAATACTCACCAACAGGTCAATGGATAAACCAACTGTGTGTGTGTGTGTGTGTGTGTGTGTGTGTGTGTGTGTGTGTTTTGGCCGCACTGCGCGACTTAACGGAATTTTAGTTCCCCAAACAGGGATTGAAGCCAGCCCTCGGCAGTGAGAGCATGGAGCCCTAACCACTGGACCACCAGGCAACTGCCCTGCATAAACCAACTGTGACGTAGTTATACTATGGAATATTACTCAGCAATAAAAAGGGACAAACTACTGATACTGAGCTGAGTAAGAGAAGCCTGACACCAAGGACCACATACTATACGATCCCACTTATGTAAAATTTTAAAACAAGAACAAATCTATTGTGACAAAAAGGAGATCAGTGCTGACCTGGGCAGGAGAGCACAACTTTATTGCAAAAGGGCACAAGGGAACTTCTGGGGTGATGGAGATGCTTTGTATCTTGACTGGATAATGGTTACATGCGTAGACACTTGTCAAAAACTCTCTAAACTTTGCACTTAAAATAGGTATATGCAAATTATAGCTCAAAAAACAGATTAAAAAAAGTAAAAATATAGAGACCATTTTCGGTCATCATTATGGTGAAGATTAAAAAAACAATGTTAATATAAAAAATAAACAAATATGGAACAATTATACATAACTTATATATGTATATATGTCATATTAAAATACCACCTGAGAGGGACTTCCCTGGTGGCGCAGTGGTTAAGAATCCGCCTACCAATGCAGGGGACACGGATTCGAGCCCTGGTCCAGGAAGATCCCACATGCCGCGGAGCAACTAAGCCCATGCGCCACAACTACTGAGCCCGTGAGCCACAACTACTGAGCCCATGTGCCACAACTACTGAAGCCCGTGTGCCTAGAGCCCATGCTCCTCAACAAGAGAAGCCACTGCAATGAGAAGCCCGCGTACCGCAACGAAGAGAAGCCCCCGCTCGCTGCAACTAGAGAATGCCCTCGTGCAGCAATGAAGACCCAACGCAGCTAAAAATAAATAAATAAATTTATTTTTTAAAAAAAACAAAAAAAACCCCCACCTGAGACCCTTACCCCAGAGATCAGAGCTGACATGACCCATATGGGGAACACCATTTCAGTGCCCTCGACGCGCCACATGGGGAAAGACAACCCAGCCTGGCACTCCCACCAAAACGCTTAACCTGAATCTCATCGTGAGTTAGAACCTATCTGAGCAGAGTCTGCCACTACAACTAGTCTTCACTCTTCAGAACTACTGATGCTGTGACAAACATTGAAATTCCAAGGAGAAAATGTTGGACATAGGACAACTAATAATTGGGAAGCATGATGCTCTATGATTATTATTTTAATGTTGAATTTCCAGAATGTAGTAACTGTATTATGGTTATGTAGGCAACTGCCCTTGCTTTTAGGAAATATGCCCCCTCAGCATGAACAAAGAGATAAAAGGGGAAGAATGTCTGCATATAACTCCCTAAAGATTCAGGAAAAAAAAAATTGGGGGGGGCATTGGGGCTGAGACGGAGACAGAGTAAGAGAGAGAGGGAGGAGGGAGAGGGAGAGAGATAGTGACAGAGAATAGGGGAATTAAAGTGAAGAGTATTTGCAAGTCTTTTCTATTCTGGCAGTCTTCCCCAAGCTTGATATTAATGCCAAAGCAAAAGTTAAAAATAAATATAATATTTTAAAAATTTCTAAAGATGAATCCGTTTGGAACTGGGCTTTTCAAATTTGGATGTACATATCAATCACTCAAGCATCCTGGTAAAAATGCACATTATGCCCCTGCAGGTCTGGGGTGGAGACTGAGAGCCTACAGTTATCAGCCCTTAAGTGGCTTTACTGGTAGCCAGAGGCCAGTATGGGGGAAGCCTGTCCAAGACAAGTTCCGCAGAGTGGAAGACAAGCCTCAGGAAGCCACAGGCTCTCCTCACAAGGGCTTGCAGCAAAGAACTTGATGTTGGTCTTGAAGGGGGTAAGAATCCACCACCCCAAAATATGCCACTTTGGCCTAAGGACTGTTTTGAGCTGTAGGCAATGGAGAAACAGAAAGACTGCAGAAGAAATACCCTCCCCCTACTTGCCTAAAGGCAGGGCGTAAATTTTCCTTTGTGAAGGACTCCTCCCCTCCTACCAGGGAGGGCAATGTGACTCTTAATAACCAGACAGAACCCTAGACTCTTCATCAGCCCAGAGACAGCATAACAAATTTAACTAAATAACCTTTATCTTCCATTAGTTTCCACATATAACTACCTTCCCACAATTTACCAGCCCTTGAAGCTCAAAATCCTCTTTGTCTTGTCATTTCTCCATAAACGTATTGCCTGTAGTTAAAATGGTATAATTCTCTGGGTCTGACTGCCTTCTAATTTTCCTTTCATTTCTGTGAGGCATCCCATAGCCATATACAATAAATATTTTTCACCTGTTAATCTGTCTTTTATCAGTTCAATTTGCAGTTCCCCAGCCACTTAACCTTAGAGAGTAGAAGAAAAAGTTTTTTTCCTCCCTGACAAGTCTCTTAATGAGAAAAAGATGGTAACTGTCAGTATTGGTGAAATATGAAAGAAGTCAGTGCTCTAAGACAGCACTGCAGAGGTGTCTGGTTCTGAAGATTCTGAAGAAAAAACTGGCAGTTACGTATTTTTCAAAATAGATATGGATTTTTTCCCCTGTAAGCCTTGGATAGGTGTCTGTGAATCTACCCCAAACTGCAACAGGAACAAAAGACAGTGGGCACAGATGCTCATGGCATCATGTAAGCAAACCCAAGTCCCAGGGCCTGGTAAATGGATCAATGATGCTCCAATCACTGACAATCTGACACAGCCACTTAGCAGGATACCCAGGGAGCTTTTATATCATATGGAGAAATGCTTACATACACACGGGAGACAAAGCATAAAAACAGGACTCAATACAGCATGATCCCAGAAAGGCACAAATAAAACAGCAGAGAAAAGAAGGAAGTTCATCACAACACTCAGAGATCTTCTCAGATAACTGGAAACATGTAATATCCTTTCACTTTCTAAATCTTGCCAATTTTTATAACAAGAATGGGTGGGGGAAATAAATATGTCCATTTAAAATTAAATTTTCAGAGGAGACTTCTGCTGCCTTCTCGAAGATGGAGCAGACATACGTTCCTTTAATTCCCCCCACTAAGTATGACTAAAACCCCAGGAAATTATATATTAAAAAAACACAGCAAACTCTCTCTGAAAGGTGGAGAGAGGAAGGCACACCAGCTAGGGACCTCAGACAACACAGTGAGGAACAACAGAGAGTGGTGAGTACCCTGGTTTTTCTTTCTGCCTCATATATCAAAACTTGAAGCTGAAGGAGCAAGTGACCCCAAAATACCAACAGGCACAGATAAAAATACAACCCTAACAAAAGCCTGTTCTCTCAGCCTGGTCTCACAGGACCAGGAAAGTAGCTAGACAGACAATAACCGCTCTAGTCCAGCCAAGCACCACAAAAAAACATGGCCCCCAACCTCGCTCATGCTAGCAGAGAATGAGTGGGAGCCTAGACTTCCACCCTCACCAGGCTGCAATGAAGTGCCCCAACACCTCCACTGGTGGTCTCAGAGAAGGCCAAGGCCAAGCAGAGAGCTGGGACTTCCATCCCTGCTGACTAATAACAGTCCTTCCCCCACACCACCCCAACACACACTGTATCAGTGGAGACCACATCGGGAGCTGGAACTCCCAACCCCCCTCAGAAGCCCAAGACATTTTCAAATGAATTAAAAAAAGGTACATTTGTGGACTTCCCTGATGGCACAGTGGTTAGGAATCCACCTGCCAATGCAGGGGACACGGGTTCGATCCCTGGTCTGGGAAGATCCCACATGCCGCGGAGCAACTAAGCCCGTGCGCCACAGCTACTGAGCCTGCGCTCTGGGGCCCGCGTGCCACAACTACTGAAGCCCGAATGCCTAGAGCCCGTGCTCCGCAACAAGAGAAGCCACCGCAATGAGAAGCCCACGCACCACAACGAAGAGCAGCCCCCGCTCGAGGCAACTAGAGAAAACCCGTGCACAGCAATGAAGACCCAATGCAGCCAAAAAAAAAAAAAGGTACATTTGCCACCAGCAGACTTATCCTAGAAGAATGGCTAAAGAAAATTCTCTAAACAGAAAGGAAACAATAAAAGAAGGAACTATGGAACATAAGAAAGGAAGAAAGGAAAAAGTTAAGTCAAAATATGAGCAAAGGCGATAGGCTGTCCTTCTCCTTTTTAAGTTTTCTAAATAAATATTTGATAGTTGAAGCACCAGTTATAACATTGTCTGACATGGTTGTAAATGTCTGACGTGGTTCTAAATGTATGCAGAGAAACTATTTAAATCAATTGTATTATAAAAGGAGGAGGGGGAAGGGATGTAAAGTGTTGTGATAAGTTATGTATATTTAATACCTAGAGCAACTGAGACAGGAAGGAAGGGGGCAGGGCACAACCATTAAAAAAATTACACAACCATTAAGGAGAACAGGATACCACAAAAACCGGTTAGAACCTACTAGGCCCAAGATGGTGGAAGACTCGACTTCCAGTGGACCTTGAGCCTCATTATATGCTCCTTGTAATACATCAGCATATGCTAAATGACACACCCACAGGCACCATAACAGTTCTGAGGCCAACCATAAAAGGCCAAAATATGGGCGGTGGCGCAATTCCTGGAAATCTCTGTCCCTTCCCCAAAATAACTGGAATAATCCTCCCACTCGTTAGCCTGTGAAATTACCCACCCCATAAAAACTAACCACCCCATATTTCAGTGCCGCCTCTTGCCTTCTGAGAAGGCCTACACTGTCTGCGGAGTGTGTATCTCTCTAAATAAACCCCTTTCACACTACTATGGCTCGCTCTTGAATTCTTTCCTGTGCGAAGCCAAGGACCCTCACTTAGTGGCTGTCCCAGGAACTCCCCCAAGACCTGGGACATGACAATCCTCTCGTGCCCCATTTTTCCTGCAACACAATCACTAAAAAGCTATATTGACAAAGATTCTTTGCTTGACCAAACTTTAGTCAGGCTCCTGAACCTGGGCCCATCTGTGCACTTCCTTGTAAAACTCAATTTCAGCATAAGTCAGTTTAACCAGAACGTCCTGTCTTCCACATCTGATTGGCTTCCTCATCCTAGGTGATGTCTGGTCACCCTGGCCTGTCTGCAGCAAGAATCCTGTTAGGTTGGTCTAGCCAGAATCCCTTCTATCCCTGATGCTTTCTCTTAGCAATTTTCCATCCACTGACCCCACCCTGCTCCTTGGCTATAAGCTATAAGTTCCCATTTGCCCATGCTGTATTTGGAATTAAGCCCCACCTCTCTCCTCCACTGTAAAATTCCGTTACAGTGGTCCCTATACCTGTCGAGATGGTCCTGAATAAGGTCTGCCTTACCATCTGTAACAAGTGGCATTGAATATTTTTTTTAACAATATAAAGATATACACTTGACAATGCACTAGGCAAACAGAAATGGAATTCTTCGAAATGTTCAAGTAACCCACAGGAAGTCAAGAAAAAGAAAATGAACAAAAAACAGAACAAATAGAAAAAAAACCAGAACAGACTTAAGCCCTAACATGCCAATAATTACATTAAATACAAATGGTCTATGTACATCAGTTAAAACACAGTGATTGGCAGAATGGATTAAAAAACATGACCCAACTATATGCTATCTAAAAGAAGCTCACTTCAAACCTAATGATACAGACTGGTTGGAAGTGAAAGGGTGGAAAATATTTAATATGCAATTATTATTATTATTATTTTAAGTACATTTTTTAAAATTAATTAATTAATTAATTTATTTTTGGCTGTGTTGGGTCTTCGCTTCTGTGTGAGGGCCCTCTCTAGTTGTGGCAAGTGGGGGCCACTCTTCATCGCGGTGCGCGGGCCTCTCACCATCGCGGCCTCTCTTGTTGCGGAGCACAGGCTCCAGATGCGCAGGCTCGGTAATTGTGGCTCACGGGCCCAGTCGCTCCGCGGCATGTGAGATCTTCCCAGACCAGGGCTCGAACCCGTGTCCCCTGCATTGGCAGGCGGACTCTCAACCACTGTGCCACCAGGGAAGTCCTTTATGCAATTATTAATCAAAAGAAAGAGTAGCTACATTCATACCAGATAAGGTACGTCAGAATAAAGAAAATTATCAGAGAGAGGGGGACATTATATATAATAATAAAAGGGTCAATCCAACAAGAAGGCATAGCAATCCTAAGTGTGTATGTATCAAACAAAAGAGCTGCAAAATATGTGAAGCAAAAACTGACAGAACAGAAAAGAGAAATAGGCAAATCAGCTACTATAGCTGACAAATCAGCTACTATATAGTTGGAGACTTCGACATCCCTCTCTCAAAAACTAATACAACAATCAATTAGAAAATAAGCAAGGATACAAAAAAACTCAATAGCACCATCAACAAATAGGAGCCAATCAACATTTATAGAACACTTCACTAGACAACAGCAAAATGTTTTGTTATTCAAATGGCCACAGAATATATACCAAGACAGACCATACACTGGGTCATCGAAATCCTGGAAGGAGACGAGAAACTCCCAACAAATTTGAAGGAGTTGAAATAATACAGTGTGTTCTCTGAAAACAATGGAATCGAACTAGATAGAAATCAATAATAGAAAGGTAACAGGAAAATCTCCAAACCCTTGGAAATTTAACACCACACTTCTAAAGTGTGATGAAGAAGAAGTCTCAAGGGAAATTTAAGAATACATTGAAGTGACTGAAAACAAAAATACATTGTATTAAAATCTGTGGGACCCTGTTAAAGCAGTAGGTAGCTAAAGCAGGGAAATTTATAGCACTGAAATGCTTACATCAGAAATGCTTACATTTGAGTCTCAAATCAATTATCTAAGCTCCCACCTCAAGAACCCAGAAAGGGAATAGTAAAACAAACCCAAACATGCTAAATGAAGAAAATAATATGAGAGCAGAAATCAATGAAATCGAAAACAGAAAAATAATAGAGAAAAATCAATGAACTAAAGAGCTAGTTCTTTGAAAATATCAATAAAATTTAAACCCCCTGAAATGATTGACAAAGAAAAATAAAGGCACAAATTTTTAATATCAGGAATGAAACAGGGATATCACAGACCCTGCTGATAACAGAAAGAATGATAAAGGAAAACTACAAATCACTCCACACACAAAAATTTAACAACTTAGATGAAATGAAACAATTCTTTGAAAAATACATACTACCACAACTCATCCACTATGAAACAGATAGTATAAATAGCCCTATAACCACTAAGGAAGTTTAATATATAATTAAAATATCACACACAACCCACCCCACCCTCAAACCTTCAGGTTCTTATAGTTTCACTAGAGTATCCAACCAAATGTTCAAAGAATGAACACTAATTCTATACAATCTCTTTTAGAAAACAAGAGGGGACACTTCCCAATTCATCTTCTGAAGCTAGTATTACCCTGAACAAAACTAGGCAAAGACAGTAAAGAAAACAAACAAAAACCACTGACAGGTATCTCTCATCAACATAGATATAAAAATCCTTAACAAAATAATAGCTAATAAAATTCAGCAATATATAAATAGAATTTTATACCATGACAAGAAGGCGTTTATTCCAGGGAAGCAAGGCTGGTTCAATATTCAAAAGTCAATCAATATAATCCATAATATTAACAGCCTAAAGAAAATTCACATAATCATATCAACTGAAGTAGAAAAGGTTTTGACAAATTCAACAATCACACATAATAAAAACTCCAGAAAAACAGGAATTAAGAAACTTACTCAACTTCATAATTTATTTAAAATTTACAGCTAACATTATACTTAATTGTGACAGACTGAATGCATTCCCCCTAATATCGGGAACAAGGCAAGGATGGATGTCTGTCCCCGCTGCTGCTATTCAACATTGTGCTGGGAATTCTAGCCAGTGGGATGAGGCAAGGAAAGGAAATAAAAGCATAACAACTGGAAAGAAAGAAAGAAAACTGCCTTTATTTGCAGATGACATGATTGTCTACACAGAAAATCCAGGAACTGTTTAAAATAAAATAAAAGCCCAAAACCCTCCTTAAACTGATGTATGAATCCATCAAGGTCACAGAATACAAAATAAACATACAAAAATCAATTGTGTTTCTTATACTATAAATGGATGTGTTATCATCAAAATTAAAAATATAATTTATAATTGCTCAAAAAATGAAGTACCTACGTATAAATCTAACAAAACACAAACAAAATTTATATGCTAAGAACTACATAACAGTGATGAAAGAAATCAAAAAAAATAAGTAAATGGAGAAGCATTCTGCATTCACAGATTGAAAGATTCAGATGATAAAAATGTCAATGCTCCCCAAATTGATATACAGGTTTAACAAAATTCCTATCAAAATCTCAGCAAGACCCTTTATAGATATGGACAAGATTATTCTAAAATTCACAGAGAAAGGCAAAGGGACTAAAATAGCTAAAATAATTTTGAGAAAAAAAAAATAAAAAAGGACGGGGCTTCCCTGGTGGCGCAGTGGTTGGGAGTCTGCCTGCCAATGCAGGGGACGCGGGTTCGAGTGCTGGTCTGGGAGGATCCCACATGCCGCGGAACAACTGGGCCCGTGAGCCACAACTGCTGAGCCTGCGCGTCTGGAGCCTGTGCTCCGCAGCAAGAGAGGCCGCGATGGTGAGAGGCCCGCGCACCGCGATGAAGAGCGGCCCGCGCACCGCGATGAAGAGCGGCCCCCGCTTGCCGCAATTGGAGAAGGCCCTCGCACAGAAAACGAAGACCCAACACAGCCAAAAATAAATAAATAAAAATAAATAGTTAAAAAAATAAAAAAATTAAAAAAATAAAAAAGGAGGAATCAATCTACCTAATTTCAAGACTTAGTACATAGGTACAGTACTCAAAATTATGTACTATTAGTAGAGAGAGAGACAAATAGATCAAGGAAACAGAACAGAGAACCTGGGAAAAGACCCACACAAATATGCTCAACGGATTTTTGATAAAGGAGCAAAAGCAATTCAGTGGGGGAAAGACAACGTTTTCAACAAATGGTGCTGGAGCAACTGGACGTCCACCGGCAAAAAATATGAACCTTGACCTAAGTCTCACACCTTATACAAAACTTAGAGATCATGGACTTAAAATGTAAATGGATCACAGATCATGGATTAAATATATCATGGACTTAAATGTAAAATGCGTTAACTATTTAACTTTTAGGAAAAAACAGGAGAAAATCTTTGGGATCTAAGACTAAGCAAAGAGTTCTTAGACTTTACACCAAAAGCATGATCCTTAAAAGGAAAAACTCACAATCTGGACTTAATCCAAATTTAACACTTTTGCTCTGCTAAAAACTCTGTTAAAGGGATGGAAAGACAAGTTCCAGAGTGAGAGGATATATGTGCAAAACACATATCCAACAAAGGAAAAGTATCTAGAATATATACTGAGCTCTTGAAACAACAGTGAAAAAGTAAATGGTCCAATTAGAACACAGGCAAAAGTCATGAAGAAACATTTCACATAAGAGGATATTCAGATGGCAGATAAGCACATGAAAAGATGTACAACATTATTAGTCACTAGGGAAATGCAAATTTAAACCATAATGAGATATCACTTATCAGAATGGCTAAAATTTAAAAAGTGACAACAAATGGTGGGAGAATGTGAAAAATGTAGATCAGTCATACATTGTTCATAGGAATGCAAAATGGTACAGTCACTCTGGAAAAGGATGTAGTAGTTCCCTGAAAAACTAAATATGCACTTGCCATTCAACCCAACAACTGAATGCCTGCACATTTACCCCAAAGAAATGAAGATTGATGTTCACACAAAACCTGTACACAAATGTTTACAGCAGCTTTATGCAAAATGGCCCCAAACTGGAAACAACCTAGATGTCCTTCAACAGGTAATGGGTTAAACAAACTGTGCTATATCCATACCAAGGAATTCTACTCGGCACTAAAAAAGGAATGGACTACTGATACATGTAAAACCCTGGCTGAAGCTCCACAGAATTATGCTGACAGTCAATTCCCAAATGTTACATATTGTATAAATCCATTTATATAATTTTTTTGAGATGACAACATTACAGAGATGTAAAACAGATTAGCGGTTGTCAGAGAAGGATGAGAGCATGGGGTAAAAGAGAAGTGGGTTTGGCTATAAAAGGCAACATGAAGGATCCTCCAGTGAAGCAAATGATCTGTATCCTATTTGTATCAATGTCAATATGCTAGTTGTGATACTGTATTACATTTTTACAAGATGTTACCATTTAGTGTAAAAGTACAAGGGATCTCTTGTTATTTCTTACAACTACATATGAATCTACAATTGTGTAAAAAAATAAAAAATATATAAACTTTATGTGCACCCATGATCATAGCAGCACTATTTATAACAGCCAAAAGGTGTGTCCATCAATGAATGAACAGATAAACAAAATGCATTACATACATACCATGGAATATTATTCGGCCTTAAAAAGGAAGGAGATTCTGACACATGTTACGTCATGGATGAACCTTGAGGACATTATGCTAGATGAAATAAGTCAGTCAGAAAAAGACAAATACCGTGGGATTCCACTTATATGAGCTATCTAGCGTAGTCAAATCATAGAAAAAGTAGAATGGTGGTTTCAAGAGGCTGGGGATATGAGGGAATGGAGGGAATTAAATACTTAATTTGTGAGGAATTTCAACTTGGGAAAATGAAAAAATGCTGGAGATGGGCTATACAACAATGTGAATATGTTTAACATTACTGAACACTTAAAAACACTACTGTACATTAGAAATGGTTAAGATACTAAATTTTATGTTATGCACATTCTACCACAAATGAATTTTTTTAAAAAACTAAAAAAAAAAAAAAAAAAAAAGACCTTCACAGTGGTGATTTCTAGTGCACTAGGCAGAAACTATCCTCAATAGAGTGATAAAACAGCATTGATTTATCAAAATCTATATTTTCCTTTCACAAGATGAATACCAAAGCTCATTAGATATTAAATTCACAGTATCTCCTTGTGTGTCATACCGGTCAAAGGTATCAAGTTTTAATAAGAAATATGAGTTTCATCTCCTTTGGGTCATTTGTGTTCAACAACTATCACAGTACATAGTAGATGCTGAAACACGTGTGCTGAGCACTAGGGCGCATAAGTACAGCGCTGAGGGAATAGAGACACCCCATCCCATGTACCCTGGTTAATTCCTTCCTATCCTGAGCCCTCTCCACTCCCCAAGTTTAAAGTCTTATCGAATGCACTGTGCGGATGGCAAACTTGAGATGTGTTTCCTGTGCATCTACTGTCCTTCAGTCTTTCAGCTGCCAGGGAACCAGAAACAAAACAAAGTCCATACCTTCACACAGCCCATTCTTGTGGGAGGAGATGACTCTGTGGTACAGTAACTAAATTTTATGCCAGCCAATGGAAAGCGTTAGAAATAAAAATGAAGGGGTATGGTGGGAAACCAAGGTCGAAGGCAGAAACTGGGCTGAAAAGAGGCAGGTGACAGCACCTGCCAGACCAACACCAGCCCCTATCCTGTGAGGACACCTGAGAAAGTAAGCCTCGTGAGGGAACATGGAAGGGGAAAATGCAGAGGAGATTCCCTAACAACTCACTGCACGGTTGTGTGACGGTGCTGAAATAATCTGTGCTTTTTTCCTCCATCTCCTAATATTTCTGAAATAGTTATTACCATGATTATTATTAAATTAAAAAAATACCCTATGAAGTAAAAGAGTGAAGAGGTCTCTCTTTTTTCACAGGAAAGGAACTCTAAGATGCCAAGAGGACAACAGATGAGGACTCCAGGGCATTTGTTTTCCACCATCATTGTCTGCACAAAGGCTCCCAAAGGTGACAAACAGCCAGCATGGTGAACAGCCAGGACTACACAGGCAGGAGGGATGCAAAAGAGCATCTTACAAACTCACGCCCTTCCTGTATTAGTTTTTCTCTGCTAGGGCTGAACAACCTGTGGGGCAGACAGCAAGCTGGCTGGGGTCCTGGAAAAGCTGCCATGCAGCTTACAGAGAGGCAAATATGGGGTTCTCAAAGACCCTTGAAGAAATCACTCACCGGGGGCAGCTGGAGGGCAGTCACCTGCTGTGCGTCCCTCAAACTCGCTTCCTGAAGAAGGGAAGTGTCTTGCAGGACTGAAAGAGATCAGAAATGGATAGCTCATAAAATCCTGGGTCTCTTTTTTCACCTGTAGAAAGAGGATTACCAGATGATGCACATAAAAAGCACCTGCGGGACTTCCCTGGTGGTGCAGTGGTTAAGAATCCGCCTGCCAATGCAGGGGACACGGTTCGATCCCTGGTCCAGGAAGATCCCACATGCTGCGGGGCAACTAAGCCCGTGCACCACGACTACTGAGCCTGCACTCTAGAGCCCGTGAGCCACAGCTACTGAAGCCCGCGCGCCTAGGGCCCACACGCCGCGACTACCGAGCCCGCGCACCTAGAGCCTGTGCTCCGCAATAAGAGAAGCCACCGCAAATCACGACGAAGAGTAGCCCCCGCTCGCTGCAACTAGAGAAAGACCGCGCGCAGCAACAAAGACCCAACATAGCCAATAAATAAATAAATAATTTAAGTTTAAAAAAAAAAAAAACTTGCAAAATAAAGATTTCTGTCACTTTGCTTTCAGACATGTCAGTGGGGGCATTAACAGGGAATGCCTGGGTTCCAGTTGGCTCTGCCACCAACTAGCTATGTGACTCCCTGCAGGTCCAGGGACCTTAGCTGTATCATCCACAATACAAGGGAAATGAAGCTCCATGGAGTAAATGGGGTCAGTAAGAGCTGTTAGCAATTAAGATTATCGTCGGACTCCAGTGTCATACAAATTTATACATTTATAAGTTTATAAATTGCAAAGCTCTTTAAGAAAGACTATTATCTCTATCAGATGCTCCTGGAAGAGCACTTCCCACAGTGCCCAACCACCATCACTCAAAATGTGTACACAGTGTAGTACTGGGATCATCTCACTCTCCCTTATCTTGGGCTACCAAGGGCCTCTGCTACATTCTCATGTGATTTCTCTCCCCTGACCAGCACACACCCAGGCTTCTGCAAGAAGTGAGCCACATACCTGGCCCACGGTGCAGCCATGTCAAAATGAGCTTGTGTTTCAAAAGGTACTCCTTTCACAGAATAAGCTGCACTATCATCTCTCAGTTTGGAGAAAATCCGGGAGGTTAACCGCAGCTCATAATGTGAAATCAGTGTCAAAGCTAACATTAGAAGCCAGTGTTCCTCACCTTTCACACCTGGGACATGAGGCTTTCGGCAAACAGCAGGGGCAGGTGTGGCTCTTTGGAACAACAGCCTGAGACAGGAGCCAGCTCAGCCAGCAGTGACATCTGGGTGGGGGTGTGTGAGGAGAATTCCCCATGGAAGGCAGCCTCACCACTCTGCTGCCAGAAGCTCAGGCTAGGTGGGCATGGATTTGAGGAAGGCATGTTTTAATTCTGCTCTCACACCTACCACCTTCTGGGGTATAATACACAGCCCTACCCTATCTTTCAGCATGATAAATGAGCACATCGACACTTTAAGATTACTTTGGACAGCTTTCAGCCTCTAAACAAAATCTATATTTTGGGGAAAAGCTTCAAGATTAGGAACTATATGGCTTTTACTGGAAGTGCTTCCCAATGATAAATCACCTGAACGTTTAAGGTGTTCTTAAGAGCTAAG
The DNA here is from genome assembly GCF_028564815.1 of Eubalaena glacialis. Lineage (NCBI taxonomy): Eukaryota > Metazoa > Chordata > Mammalia > Artiodactyla > Balaenidae > Eubalaena > Eubalaena glacialis. The sequence continues at coordinate 172,122,935 of NC_083719.1, forward strand.
TCTCATCATGCCTACTTTGTCCATTCATTATTGCTCAAGGAAACGGAAGTGCTGACCCTTTTGACCCAAAGCCCATCCATGGTAGCTGGATTATCTCAGAACTTCACCAGGAAGTGAGTAGGCTGCTACAGTTCCTGAAGCACCTCCTCCTCCTGAGGGTCCTGTCATGGCCACCATCAACCTGCATAACCCAGGCTGCTTGCACATGCATTGTTTATTTGGGCAAATGGTTGTTTCTCAAGCCTGTGGTTATGGGCTGAATTGCATCCCTGCCAAATTCATATGTTGAAGTCCCAACCCCCTGTACCTCAGAATGGGACTAGATTTGGACATAGGGCTTTTCAAGAGATAATGAAATTACAATGAGGTAACTGGGGTGAGCCCTAATCCAATATGCCTGATGCTCTTATAATAAGAGGAGATTAGGACACAGACACACAGAGGGAAGACCACGTGAGCAAACAGGGAGAAGATGGCTGTCTAGAAGCCAAGGAGAATCAGGTCTTAGGAGAAACCAACTCTGCTGATACCTTGATCTAGGACTTCCAGCCTTCAGAACTGTGGGACAATACATTTCTGTTGTTTAAGCTGCCCAGTCTGTGGGACTTTATTATGGCAGCCCAAACAAACTAGCACATCTGTCTTGACTTTTAACCAAGGAGAGGCTGGAGAGTTAATTAGATTTGTACAGAAATCAGTATAGTTTCACATGTAAAGAAATGTAATATATAACTTTTTAAAACTGAAAACCTTATTACAATGACAAGGACAACTTCTGTGAATCATAAGAACGCATTCCTGGTCTCCTCATACTTTCTTTTTCCATCTATAACTGTAGCACAACTGTAGCACAAGTCTGTCCAAACTAACCCTCACACCCTACAGGTCACTTCCTTCAAGCTGAGAGCACCACTTCTTTCCATGATGATTAATTACTTCAACTAGAAATCATGGGCAGGAATTTCCTGGTTGTCCAGTGGTTAGGACTCCATGATTCCACTGCAGGGGGTACGAGTTTGATCCCTGGTCAGGGAACTAAGATCCCGCATGCTGCACGGCGCAGCAAAAAAAACAAATCATGGGCAGCTCAGGCCCCCTGTTCAGTATTTTATGGGTATCCAGGCTTACCTCATTTTATTGCACTCTGCAGACATTACTTTTTTTAAAAACTGAAGGTTTGTGGCAACCTTGCATCAAACAAACCTAGAGGCACCATTTTCCCAGCAGCATTTGGTCACTTCATGTTTCTGTGTCACATTTTGGTAATTCTTATAATATTTCAAACTTTTCCATTATTGTATTTGTTACGGTGATCTGTGATCAGTGATCTTTAATGTTACTATTGTAATTGTTTTGGGGTGCCGTAAACCATGCCCATATAAGACAACAAACTTAACTGATAAATGTTGTGTGTGTTCCAATGGCTCCCACATTTCTCTCCCTCTCCTCGGGCCTCTCTATTCTGTGAGACACAACAACACTGAAATTAGGCCAATTAATAACCCTACAATAGCCTCTAAGTGTTCAAATGAAAGGAAGAGCCGCATACCTCTCACTTTAAATCAAAAGACAGAAATAATTAAGCTTAGTGAGGAAGGCATGTCAAAAGCTGAGACAGGCTGAAAGCTCGGCCTCTTGCACCAAACAGCCAAGCTGCAAATGCAAACAAAAAGTTATTGAAATTAAAAGTGCTACTCCAATGAACACACAAGAAAGCGAAGCAGCCTTACTGCTGATATGGTGAAAGTTTTAGTGGTCTGGAGAGATCAAACCAGCCACAACATTCCCTTAAGCGAAAGCCTAATCCAGAACAAGGCCCTAGTTCTCTTCCATCTATTAAGGCTGAGAGAGGTGAGGAAGCTGCAAAAGAAGTCTGAAGCTAGCAGAGGTTGGTTCATGAGGTTTAAGGGAAAAAGCCGGTCTCCATAACATACAAGTCCAAGGTAAAGCAGCCAGTCATCCAGAAGATTTAGCCAAGATCATTAAATGAAGGTGGCTACACTGCACAACAGACTTTCAGTTTAGACAAAATAGCCTTATATTGGAAGAAGATACCACCTAGGACTATCATTGCTAGAGAGAAGGCAATGCCTGGCTTCAAAGCTTCAAAGGTCTGGCTGACTCTCTTGTTAGGTGCTAATGCATTTGGTGACTGTAAGTTGAAACCAGTGCTCATTTACAATTCCAAAACTCCTAAAACTTCCCTTAAGAATTATGCTAAATCTACTCTGCCTGTGCTCTATAAATGGAACAAAGCCTAGATGACAGCACATTTGGTTACAACATGGTTTACTGAATATTTTAAGCCCACTGTTGAGATCTACTGCTCAGAAAAAAAGATTCCTTTCAAAATAGTACTGCTTTTTGACTAGTCACCCAAGAGCTCCCTGATCAGATGTACGAGATTAACATTGTTTTCATGCCTGCTAACATAACATCCATTCTGAAGCCCATAGTTCAAAGAGTAGTTTCAAATTTCAAGTCTTATCATTTAAGACATACGTTTCACATGGCAATAGCTGCCATACACAGTGATTCTTCTGATGGATCTGGACAAAGCAAACTGAAAATCTCCTGGAAAGGATTCACCGTTCTAGATGCCAGTAAGAACATTCACGGGAATTCCCTGGCAGTCCACTGGTTAGGACTCGGTGCTTTCACTGCCGGGGCCCAGGTTCAATCTCTGGTTGGGGAACTAAGATCCCACAAGCTGCGTGGCACAGCCAGAAAAAAAAGAAAAAAAAAAAGAACATTCATGGGAAGAGATCAAAATATCAACATTAACAGAAGTTTGAAAGAAGGTGATACCAATCCTCATGGATAACTTTGAGAGGTTCAAGCCTTGAGTGGAGGAAGAAACTGCAGATGTGGTGGAAACAGCAAAGAGAACCAGAATTGGAAGTGGAGCTTGAAGATGAGACTGAATTGCGACAATCTCATGATAAAACTTGAATGGATGAGGAGTTGCTTCTTATGGATGAGTAAAGAAAGTGGTTTCTTGAGATGGAATCTACTCCTGGTGAAGATGCTGTGAAGACTACTGAAATGACAACAAAGGATTTAGAATATTATATGAACTTAGCTGATAAAGCAATGGCAGAGTTTGAGAGGACTGACTCCAATTTTAAAAGGAAAGAAGTTCTGTGGGTAAAATGCTATAAAACAGCATTACATGCTACAGAGAAACTGTTCATGAAAGGAACGATTCAATCGATGAGGCAAACTTCATTGTGGTCTTATTTTAAGAAATTGCCAGTCACCCCAACCTTCAGCAACCACCACCCTGATCAGTCAGCAGCCATCAGCATGGAGGCAAGACCCTTCACCAGCAAAAAGATTTCATCGTGCTGAAGGCTCATGTGATAGTCAGCAATAAAATATTTTCAATTAAAGTATGTACATTGATTTTTTAGACATAATGCTTATGGACATAATGGACACTTAATAGACTACAGTGTAAACACAAATTTTATATGTACTGGGAAACCAAAATTTCATGTGACTCACTTTATTGAGATTATCTCCACTGGACAGACCAGGAAACTGAGGCTTGCAGAGTTTAGAAGCATGCCCCGGGTCATACCTGGAGGATTCAAAGCCAAGTGTATCTGCTGCCAAAGCCACCTGCCTGTGGCCATTAGTGCACTTTGTACAGATATTCAGACACGTCTAGCCAACATCCATGCTCCAAGTCCTGAAGATATCACCCTATCCCCTAGGAAGCATTTTTATATTTCTTTGCAATATTATAACAATCCTGAGAGCAGAAGTTGTTTGGCTGGGGAAAGAGAGGTTCGGAGAGACAAGAGGACATGGCCATGCTCAGCTCCCCACACAGGCCCTAGTGGGACAGCAACGGTGCCCAGCTGTCCCCGGACCAGCAAAGCCCAGAGGTGCGCCCTCAAAGAGACAAGATGATGCAGCCTCAAAAACACCTACCCATAGTAGAGGTCCCTCTGGGCAGACCTGGCACCCATGAAGAGGATACTCTCATGAGATTCTGATTGAATTGCTCTAGGGAAGAACCAGACGCTGAAAATGGTTCCAGGTTACTTAGGGGGAAGGAGAGAACTAAAAATGTCAAGAGCTACTCCCAAGTGCACAGGACTAGGTACAAATACCCCTTCCCCACTCTCTTGGGCTCCCTACCTGGGTCCCCGCTGAGCTGGCCCGAGAGTCTGCTTGGAAGCCCGGGGCCCTGAGCCAGGGCCATGGGCTGGGCGTCCTGGCTCTTTGCAAGGTCACTCTGGGGTTCTGCTGGCAGCCGCTCCTGCTCCTGGTCTGGAGGGCTGTCCCCATCGTCAATCACCACGGGGTCTTCACAGTGCTTGAGCTGCAATCCCAGAGAGGGCTTTTCAGAGCTCGGTGGAGAGGTCCCTGGCCAGATGAGGACCAGCACCTGTGCCAGGGACTGGGCAAACCCCTCCCTCCCTGGGCCTGCTGACTGTTGACTCTACCACTAGAAGCTCAGTCCCAGCCTTGTACAGGGCTATAAAGGGGGGTAACATAACCATGCCACCAATTAGGGCCTTTAGGGAATGGAATCTGCTTTTTTAGGAAACCAAACTTCAATGTGGGTATAACCGAAGCACATAGCTCTAGATGGAATTCCTCATCCCTGGCCAGGGGACGCGTGACCCCACCAAACCATCAAAGCACAAGGTGGCCACCCTTTCCACACGTGCTGCCCAGCCCCACTCTCTCCCTCTCCCTTCCCATCCTCCCAGCCAGCCCAGCCCAGCCCCCTCTGCTCACCCATTGCCAGGGTCTCCCCGGCTCTCGTTCCAGTGCCTCCACAGCAGCCACAGCCTGATCACCACTCTCAGGTTCCTGGGCCCGCACCCAGCCCTGGATCTCCCGGGGCAGGATGGCCAGAAACTGCTCCAGCACCAGCAGCTCCAGAATTTGCTCCTTGGTGTGCCTTTCAGGCCGCAGCCAGCCCCGGCACAGGTCCCAGAGGCGGTGCAGGGCCTCCCGGGGGCCCGCCGCCTCCTGGTAGCAGAAACGTCGGAAGAGGCGGCGGGAGGACTCGGGGCTGGGAAGCTCACCCTGGGGGCTAGGGTTCTCTCCCGGTGGGCTCCTCATTTTCCTGGGCTCCTCACTTTCCTTCGGAGCCAAGACTCGGGGGCACAGGGCTGTGGGCATGATGGGATTTGATGGGGGTCAGCAGCAGAAGACGACCCTATTTCCAAACAGAAATCACTGGCTTCAATGTTCTGGTCTCCTGCAGTAGTTTTTTGGGGGTGGTGATGGGAAAAGTGAAAAAGCCCACAGAGACCAGCCCTTGGGAGAAGCCCTGGGACATGTGAGAAGTGTCAGTGTGGATGATCCTTACACAAAGGGAGAGAAGGAATGACCCCATTCCCAAAAGCATCATTTTGTGATTCCCCTAACTGGGTGACTGGACAAACAAGGCAGGGAGTCCAGGAGAAAATCAGTGGCATTTCAACGTGGCACTGGGCGTTCCAAGCATCCCAGGAGACCAACAGGGCCGCATGCAGGAGAGAGATGTAATTAACGCTCTGTGGTACCTTCGGTGTCCAGGTCCTCCTGGAAAGGACCTGAAATGGACGAGCTGAGAAGGCCGCTATCTTGAGGCTTCAGAGCCAAAGTCACCGTCTTTGCCCTTGAGACCTTTACAAAATGAGCTAGAAGGACAAAGACAGACATGCACAGGAAAAGTCTTCAAAGCTGATCCAGGAAATTCATCCTGCTGGTGGCTAGGTCTGACGATCAGTGCTAGACCAACACAGACTGAGAATCGGCCTTGCTCAGTGGAATATGCACTGGGAAGCAGGGAATAAAGCAGACAGCCTAGAAGATCCCCAGACAAGAGATGGAGAAAGTCAAAAGAGGCAGCCACATCCTGAGTTTCTTACAGAAAAATAACATTATGTAATTAAAAACATCAGGGCCTTCAGATGAACCTCCACCCAACTCACTAAAGTCTGAATAGTAAACTTTAGCATATATTTAACGATGTCTGGACCTTCCACCTGGCCTCCACCCATCTTGCCTTCTCTTCTCTTCAAACCACAATGAAGAAAACCACACACACCTCACAGACCTTTCTCAGGCAGAACAGAGGTTGGGCACTCAGGGCACAGCCTCCACATCTGCAGGGTGGGGCACAGGGGCCCCTCCACCTCCCCAGTGAACACATACAGAGCGACATCAGAGAGTAGCAGCCACTACTCAAAACTATGGGACCCAGGGAAAATGAATGGCACATGGGGTCGCACACAGTCCCCCCCAGCCACCATAAGGCCTCTGAGATCCTTGGACATGGTCACTTGCCCTCCTGACCAAGTTTATGAGGCTCCCCAGCATGCCAGCACCTTAATCTCAACAGCTCAGTGTCCCCATCCCCCAAGGGTTCCATGCAAAACGCAGGCCTCAGTCCCATTTCACAGGAAGACAAGTGTTCTTCACAGAAGAACAACAAAGCCACTGAATGGCAATCAGAAAACCCCAAATCTCTATACCTCTTTGCTTTCCAACATAAAAACAAATACAGACTGGCATAAAAGGACTCTGAGGGTATCTGGCTGGACACACTACAGCTTGCCCCGCCTCCGGATTTCCTCCAGTGTCTGCTCCTGCATCTGACACCCAATCTCAGCCTTACTCACTTGCCACGTTCCATGAACTCAGCCATCACACACCTGCAGGGCCTCTAGGTTCCTCAGGTCTGCACCAAACCTGTGCCCCACCCTCAGTCAGTACTCAGATGCCCGCTCTGGGGCATCTGGCTCTAGGCTCTGCCCATCATCCCTAACCAGACAGCCGTGTTCCTGTCACCCTAGCACCTGGCACATAGGAGGCTCAGAAATGATGTGTGATGAATGAATTAACGCTGGTCCCAAGAGGATCCCACAGGGGGGCGGGGCATGCTTAAAGAAGCTCTAGGCGGAGGAACAGAGCTGCATCAGCAGAAAGAGGAGGGGATGGGCATTTTATGCCAGGAAAAAGGGCAAGCTTTTCCTCGCTGCAGATCTCTCTCCCTTTTCCCTCTCTCCCTTTCCCTCCCTACACATACAGACATCCACCTCCACTTTAATCAGTTCCCAGCTCCTCACCTCACAGCCTGGAACTCCTTCCCTGCGTCTAACTCAAATCCCTCCTGCGGCGGAAGTCTGAGGCAGCAGCTCCTCATCCTTCCAGCCCGGTCCCCCGGGTGTGCTTCCTGAGGCGGGTTCTCGGCAGAGGCCACTCTGTCCCTGGCTAGCCGAGCCCCCGTCTCCTGCTCATCCAGAAAACCACGGCTCCGCTTAGGAGGGAAGAAATGGTAGCAAATGGAGGCGCCTGAAAAACAACATTTGTGTTGTCTTATCCCCCTCCCCGGAGACTCACCGCACGGATCCTGGAAGCGAGGCAGGGCGCGCGGGCCACAGAAGCCTGGGCCGCCTGGGCCGCACTCACCGCCGCGCCGCGTCCCAGTTGGCGGGCCGTGCAGGCCTGACCGCCTCCGGAGCCCGCCGGACGCGGAGGAAAGGAAAGGCCGAAGCCCTCCGGCTCCCTCCCCTGGGACACTTCCTGCTCCGCTCTAGGACCGGGGAGGTCTCCGCATCTCAGTGGTTCGCTCCTCCGCCCCCCGGCCGAGGTGTGCGCTGGGGGTGACATCCGACACCCCCGGCCCGGCCCGGCCCGGCCGGCGCGCCCCGCCCTGCCACGCCCCGCTCCGCTCGCGCCCCGGCCTAGGAGCTCGGCCGGGGGCTTTGTGGGTCAACCACACCGCCTCTGCCCTGCCTCCCCGCGGGCTCGCGCGGGGGGCGCGCGTCGAGGCGGGGCGGGAGGCCGGGGCGTCGAAGGCTCAGCTGGGACCGCGCCTGGAGGCGGGTGGCAGAACGGGGGGGCAGAGAACACGGTCAGCAGGAGGGCTCGCGCGGGTGCGCCCTGCCTTGGACGGCCGCCGGTGTGGGAAGGTTGGCCTGGGGGCTCCTCTCTTCGCTGTTCTGCCCCTTCGGACGCCCACACTCCGGGCTTGGGGACGCCCGGAAGGGACGATCCTGGAGCCGAGGCTGAATGCTGGAATTGGGAGGGGGAGCGGAGGAAGAAGGCGGCCGCGCACAGTGGGCCGCTACATTTCAGAATCCCGGTGTGACCACCCCGCACCCCGCGCCCTGGCAGGCCCAACCCCCTTCCAGCCAAAACCCCTCCTCTAGGTCCGGCCCGCGGCCGCTGAAGAAGCGAGGAGGACTGGAGAAAGTAAGACTCACCTCCCCGATTCGTCTCTATCGGATGCCCAAGGTGTCAGCTCCGGCTTCTGGGGGGTTTGCGGACTTTCATAGCTGCCGTTACACATCCCTTCTGAGCATCAGGACAGCTCTGGGGAGTGCGCAGAGGGACTTTGGTCAATCCCGGCCCCTAGTGGGTGGTCGGAGTGCTTATTGTTCCCTTAAGTGTAGGGTGTAGCTAGCTGTTCACACTGAGGCCGAGGGACAGGTTAAGGGACTTTGACTTGAAGTCGAGTGTCCGTGAGGGGCAAGAAGAATTAGGGCCTCTGGACCTCTAGATAGGGCTCCTTGCCACTGCCCTATGCTGAACATAGCTCAAAGGCTCAGAGGGGTCTTCCTGGGGTCATCCTTAATCTCCCAGGTTCTTGGGTTTGGGAGCAAGCATGTACCGGGTCCCTGAGCAGGCCTGATTCCTACCAACCCTTCTCTTTCTTCATCTGCCTGGCACTGAAGTTGGACTCTCCCACGGAAGAAGGCAAAGAAATGTCTACATCTACTAGAGGTGATACACTACTGCAGATAAATGATTTTTCTCAGATCAAGTAGGACAATACCAGTTCCCTGAAAGAAAGTGGCCTGGTTGAGCAGGTGGGAAAGAGGTGGATGGACTGAGGAACAGGATTTCTTAGCAGTGTTGCTTTCCTTATTCCTTGGACTTGGGAGCCTTTTGTTTCTTCCTCTCTATTATGAATAATCACTCCTGAGTAGGGGAGTTACTGGGAGCCACCATTTGCCGGATGCTTGGATTCTGTGACTTTTGCAGGAGATGGATCAAAGCCAAGGAGTAAAGCTCATCTTTGTGAACAGTGATTGTTCCCCCAAATACAGCCAGATGCAGGCAGGGCCACCCAGAGTTCTTACCTGGAACCTGCAGATACAAGTGGGAACCACCCCCTTCAGACTTAACCTGACTCAGCATTAACAGGGTTCATGTGCACCCCTTTCTCAGGAACACCAGCCAGGCACCATGGCCTGGAGGAGAAGCTGGGGAAGAACCAAGGATTCGCCAAGGCAGGTCCGACTAAGGTACTTTGGCAAATAGCGCAGCCTGCTCTAAAAGTCCAGATCCTCTGCCTGGGTTCCCAGCCCTGTGACTGGGCAGGGAACTACCTGTTGAGTGTTGGTAATTTGTGCTCACAGTTCTGCCCACTGCAGTCGTAAAGCAGATAAAATGCAGGGCCCAGAAATTCCTAGCACACAGCATCAGATCAATCCTCCCTGCCCTGTCCAGTTCCTTCCCCTGACCTGACACCTCCCTGTACACTGTTATCTCCTTGAAGCTTTGTGCTTATTTGCCATTTATGAGTCAGAGCACCTGGGTTAAAACCTGCCTCATCAATTCCTAACCAGGTGATCTCAGGTATACTTAACCTATCTGCGCCTCAGTTTCCTCATCCAGAAAAAGGATGATGCTGTCTACCTCGTTAAATGTGCGGGGCCATTCGATCATTCAACAAATGTGTACTGAGTACCTACTAGGCATTCATTATGCTAGGCTCCATTGCAGGTTCTCAGGGTGCATCTGTGAACACAATTGGCTGAGGGGATGGGTGAGAGGGGCAGGGCGGGCAGTTAGCAAAATCAATAACGTGATCTGCTATGTTTGATCCATGCTGCAGAGGAAAAAGAAAGTGGAGCGGCATCAGGTAACAGGGGTGCTGGGGATGAGCTGGTGACAGTCACAGTATTAAAGAAGAGGTCGGGGCAGGTTCCATTGTGAGTGTGACATCTGAGATGAGGGAGTTGATCAAGCCCAAGCCTGGGTGAGATCAGGGTCCCAGGTGGAAGCCACCATGAGAGCAAAGGCCCTAAAGTTGTGGAAGCACAGTGAGGCAGCCAGTGAGCAAGTGCAGTGGGGTGTCAGCTCAGGGTGGAGGTGGGGAGGCAACTGGAGGCCATGGGAAGGAGTTTTCCTTGACACGAGATGGGATCGTGACAGATACCACTAGTGAAGCAACAGAAAGAGAACCCTGAATGTCAATGCTGCTCAAGGACCATCGAGCCATCTCACACTTAATGTATACATTTCATTTGGTTTATATTATGTTGCTGATTGTGTATATTTTTATGAAAGGCTTGCTGTGTGCCACCATTTGTTTCAACCTTGGGGAGACCGTAGTGGACAGAAGATCCTGGCTTTTAGAAGCTGGAAGGGGAATCAGATGATAGATGACATGAAAAAAATAAAACAGGCTAAGAAAGATCCTGCTGGGGCAGTCAGGTAGGACCTTCCTGAGAAGGTAACATTTGAGGAGAGAGCAGGTGGAGGGCAGACTGAACAGAGGTGCGCAGAAAGAACATTCCAGCAGAGGGAACAGCATGTGCAAAGGCCATAAAGCAGGAGGCTTGTCCCCCCCCTGGAGAAATGGGAGGCTGGAATGGAGTGACTGTGGATTTTACACTTAGAGGGTTTCAAGTGAGGGCGTGGCCTGATGGGACTTTGATTTTACGTGATCACTGTGCAGAACAGTTTGGAGCTGGATGGAGGAGGCAGAGGCCATGTTGGAAGCAGCCACGGAAATGCAGGCAGGACATGGTCCAGTCCAGAATCAGCTGGTGAACAGTGGTGATTTTCCCCATGGTGTGCTGCTGGGTGTCAAAGGAGTGAGAAACGGCTGTAGTTTTGGCCCCAGTTGGGTGATTGGAGAGTCTGCCTAGGAGACTGCAAAGCAGGTTTCTGGGAAGGGGTTAGGAGACAAAGATGAGTTTTGGAATTGGTGGGTCTGAAATGCTCAAAAGACAAATAGTTATGACTGTCCAGGGAGAAAGCCAAGGCTGGAGGTGGAAATCTGTTGTCACAGCACGGAGCAGGAATTGAGACCCTGGGATGGACAAGTGCAGGTTGAGAAGCTGCCTTGGAGAGGGTGGACCAGCTTTGGAGACTAGGAAGAGAGGAGGGAGATCCAGAGGGGGAGGCGAAGAAGAAAGGGGGAAGGGGGGAAAGGGGAAGGAGAAGGAGCAGCCACCATGAGCTGGAGAGAAATCTGGGCAGTGCCGAGCCTTGCAATCCCAGGCAGGCAAATGTGTTTCAAGAAAGAGGGATAGTCCGTGAAGATAAGTGCTGCTGGAAGAAGAAATTAGATGAGGAAAAACACCGATAAGAATACTGACCCTAGTATTTGGTATAGAGGGCCCCTGAGCAGAGCAGAGGTAGTAGAGCTGCTGGGATGGAGTAGTTTGGAGAGAGAAAGGAGGTGAGGGAGTGGAGACAATTGGGCAAGAAAAAGTGGCAGTGGCCAAGGGAGCATGGGTCCCATCTTAAGGATGGGAGAATTACAGTGTGTGGCTTAAAAGAAGGAGGGGCCGGGCAGGAGCCAAGGGGAGCAGTGAAGGGAGAGGAAAAGGCAAAGTGATCCCTGGGCCCTGAGGCTGACAGGGAGCAGGTGAGTGGAAGTCCACGGTGGACTTCTGAATACTCAGACACTTTGGCAAAATAAGAAACAGGGTGTGATGATTTATTTTATGCATCAACTTGGCAAGGTCAGTGTGCCCAGGTATTTGATAAACACTAGTCTAGATTTGCTGTGAAGATATTTTTTTGATGAGATTAACATTTAAATTAGTAGACTTTGGGACATCCCTTGTGGTGCAGTGGTTAAGAATCCGCCTGCCAATGCAGGGGATGTGGGTTCGAGCCCTGGCCCGGGAAGATCCCACATGCTGCAGAGCAACTAAGCTCATGCGCCACAACTACTGAGCCTGAGCTCTAGAACCCATGAGCCACAACTACTGAGCCTGTGTGCCACAACTACTGAAGCCCACGCGTGTAGAGCCCGTGCTCCACAATAAGAGAAGCCACCTCAATGAGAAGCCCGCGCACCATAACGAAGAGTAGCCCCCACTTGCTGCAACTAGAGAAAGCCCATGTGCAGTGATGAAGACCCAATGCAACCATAAATAAATAAATTTATAAATAAATAAATTTATAACTAAATAAGTTTAAAAATAAATAAACTAGTAGACTTTAAGTAAAGCAAATTATCCTCCGTAATGTTGGTGGGCCTCAACCAGTCAGTCTTTAAGGGTAAAGACTGAGGTTTACACACACACACACACACACACACACATCCTATTGGTTTTGTTTTCCTGGAGAACCCTGACTGATCCATGGGGCCCTTGGCTAACAGGGAGGAGCAGGAGATGGTAGAGGTGTGAGAGCAGGAAGGAGAAGACATGACACGCTCACCTTGCAGAGTGGAAAGGTGAGTGGGCTGTAGGAAAGGAAACCATAAATTATGCCAAACATGGAAAGTCAACTGTGCACCATGAAGTGCCATGTGTAGCTTTCCTGAAACCTAGTATCTACATATGGAAGGGCAGCAATTACATCTTCCCCTGGGGAGGAGGTCATCATTCCACAGAATATGCTTGTGGACCGATGACAAATACAGGTGTATAAGATGTGCCACCTCGCCGTCTGGTTCCTGGACCAGCCACATCTGCCTTACCTGGGAGCTCATTAGAAATAGAACCCTCAGGCCCCAAACACAGCCTGCATGGTTAGCCAGATACAAGGGGACTCTCTAGCTCTTTGAAGTTTTGGGGTTTTTTTGCCACCCCTCATAGCATGTGGGATCTTAGTTCCCCGACCAGGAATCAAACCTACGCCCCCTGCAGTGGAAGCGCGGAGTCTTAACTACTGGACCGCCAGGGAAGTCCAAGCTCTTTGCAGTTTGAGAAGCTCTGTTGTAAAGGGGTCAGCATGGTTCTGGGCATAGTAGATGCTCAATAAACTGTAGCTTGACTAGCAGTTCTAAGAGTAATAGTGCTTAATATTACTGTGACTTATTCACAGGCTTCCAGGAAGCAAGGACAGCAGGGCTCTGACCTGGTCCCCAATATCCAGCAGAGGCTATGGCTGGTAAAAAGGGCTCAGTGAGAATCCATTGAGTGAAGGAATTTGGCTTGATTAATTTTCTTGCAATACAGGCCTCCCAGCTGTCACGTGAAGGCTGCTCATCTATTTTCATATTTTGTTTTGTTTTGTTCCTTTTGCTGAAGTCAAAAAGACTTTGAGAACTACACAAAGACCAACATAACCAACTACTTAAGGGCTCCAATGAAAGCACCTAAAATGACCCAGTTGTTCCCTGGAAAAAGGTGCCATCCCTTTCCTCGAAGTCACATGTGGATGCTGTGGTCAAGGAAACAAAGCCAAAACACCAAACATCAGTTTTGGAGGGCTGTTCATGAGCATTGGGGTGTTATTACTGACTCATCCAGACCACCAGGGACCAGCCTATAGTTTGGCAAATTCAGTTAACTGAAACAACCAGATTTATTGTACTGGTGCCATGAGGGAGGGGGCATAGAGGATGCTGGAGTGAGGCTTGATAAAGGAAGAAGGAAAGTGTCTTCTTAAGGTCTGTTTGCAGCTGAAGGTTGGAGGAGGAGGAGGACGGTACCAGGGAAGTGGGGTCACTTCTGCTTTGCATGCTATTTTGAGGTGGGCTCAGGAGAGGTGGGGTTAACTGAGGGTCAGGGGTTGTCAGGAGGTGAGGGTAACTTAGCCGTGGAGTCATAGATGAGTGTAGCAAGCAGATCTGGGGTGTCAGTGGTAAGAAAATAAGAGTCACTCCAAGATGGGTGCATTGTGGCATTTCACAGCTGCTACAAAACCTTAGGGAAGGCACATTTCCTGTGGACACACAGCTGCTTTACTGTGTGTCTTCTTTCCTGCCTGTTCTTTTCTCTCTCCTCATTGATTTTCACAGTTTTGCTCCTGGACAGGCTTTGACTCTTTTAGGAGGGAAACAACCCTGTTCATTCAAGTTACTTAGATTCTAGGAGGCAGTGGGTAAGTTTCTCCACTCATGATAGGATGATACAATACCTGGCTCACATGGATCAAACAAAATGTTTTACATAAGTACCCCAGCACAGAGCCAGAGATACTTAACAGGTACTTATGCATCATAGTTCCCTTTTCTTCCTCAATTAGCTGCACATGAACTTTTAAACTTTTTAGTGTTCAACACATCCTATTACAGTGTATCTCAGTTTGCTTTTCTGCTATTGAACACCTGGATGGCACCACATATTTTTGCTCTAGACACAAAGAATTCTAAATTACTCCTTGTTCCTCAAACACTCCAAGTACTTACACTGAATCTTTTAAACATAGCATGACCTATTTCAGGAATTTCTTGACCCTAACTACTGGCCCTCCCAATTTTGCCAGTCTCCCTTCAGCCCCATTCCCTCAAGCTCAGTTTACTTCATGTGCAGATAGGGATGGCAGTGAGGGTCCTGTAATGGGTAGAAATGTGTCCCACAGCATGGTATATCTAAGTCCTAATCACTTATTACTGTGAAATTAACCTTATTTGGAAATAGGGTCTTTGCAGTTGTGAACAAGTTAAAACAAGGTCATACTGAATTAGAGTGAGCCCAAAATCTGATGATGGGTGTCCTTATAAGTAGGCCATGTGAAGATAGACACACAGGATGAAGGCCATGTGACAACAAAGCCAGAGATGGGAGTGGTAGGTCTACAAGGCCAGGAACACCATGGATTGCTCATAATCACCAGCAGCTAGGAGAAGGCAAGAAAGGATTCTTCCATAGAGCATGGTCTTACTGATGCCTAGTTTTCACACTCTGGCCTCTAGAACTGTGAGAGAATAAATTCCTGTTGTTTCAGGTTAACCCGTTTGTGCAATTTGTTATGGCAGCCCTAAGAAATTAACGCAGGTCTGGATACACCCACCCACACACACCCACTAACTTGGCCTGCAGCATTAGGAAACTTGTTGCAGTCTTACTTCTCTGCTTATTTTATTATTATTTCCAGTTTCCTGTTCCTAGTCTCTTACAGATAAATTTGAGACCCTTCAATGAAACATGAAAGTTGTCACCTTCAGCTTTTCCTTGCCTGTTATCTCCCAGATCTAACTGGTTAAAATAGACAAAGTCCCCCATCCATCTTCTCTTTGGCATTCTGGTTGTCTTTGTTGAAGTCATCTCCCTGGAATATTGAGATAATTGCCAACAGATCTGCTGTCCTAATCTCTCTCTTCTTCGAGTTAATTTAATTTAGCATTTACTGGGTATCAACTCAGAGCAGCCCAGCTCAAGGGTGAGCAAGTGGGGCTTATTCTGGAAGACGGGAAAATCTCACTGGTACAACATGAAGATGAAATAAGTGAACGAATGACCATGATGCAAAACACTTGCTATTTGGAGGAAACTGTGTGACAAACCTGCAGATGAGGTAAGAGGTCCTCATACACCAGGCTAAAGAACTTGGATTTCACTCTGTAGGCCAGTGTTTCTCATGCTTTTTTGCCTGCAGCCCAGAGAAAGACGCACAAATCGTGATTCACTCTGATAATTTCTGCTTTACTCTATTCTGCAGGAAAAAGGCTGGGCTGTTGTTGGCAGATTCTCTCCTCAGCCAAAGTGTAATCAGGTTTCCCTGATCATTTTTCAACTAGACCTGACTTTTGGGCTTCCATTCTTTCTCTGCATTGTCCAGTTTTAGCAAGAATCCTGCTAAGTCAGTTTAACCAGAAGTCCCCACCCTAGAGATTTCTGATTACCCCTGAGATCGCTGATCAGGTTGGTCATCCCCCCACGATCCCTCAGGTGATATCTGATCACCCTGGCCTGCCTTCAGCAAGAATGCCCTCAGGTCAGGTCACTTTAGTCTGAATGCCCCTTTACCCCTAATGTTTCCCCTTAGTAATATTCTATCCACTGACTCTCCCACCCTGCTCCTTGGCTATGAATTCCCACGTTTCCTTGTTGTATTTGGAGTTGAGCCCAATCACTCTCCCCCCTTGCAAAACCCTGTTTCAGTGGTCCATACACCTATCCCAATAGTTCCCTGAATAAAGATTGCCTTGAGGCAGGAGATAGATGGGCTCCAGGCTAGACATTTACAACTGGCCTCCTGTTCACACTTCCGGGGGTGAGAAGAAGATGGGCTCCAGGCCAGACATTCATTACCAGCCCCCTGTTTACATTTCCTGAAGCAAGAGACAAATGGGCTCCAGGACTACGTATTTATGACCGGACTCCTGTCTATATTTCGAGATCTGCACCTCTATATAAAAACCAGCAAGAGAAATAGGGTAAATAACCGGACACTGGACATTTTTATGGCAGGGACAGAGTGGGACTAAACCCTGTTAAAAGATCAAGAGGTCATACATTTCTCCATCCTTGGGGCAAGGGAAACATTGCACATGCGCAGAAAGGCTCCTTGCGGGTCAAAAAGGAGGGGGCACCGCCCCATAATATGTGATGCTAAGGCCGTCCCATAGGCCTCTGGGCTGTAATCCATCTTGGAAAAAAGTTGTGCACGCATGTTGGGGAGGGGCCTAAGGCAGGTCAGGTGTGGAAAAAGAAACCAGATAATTGGTCAAAGGTAAACAAAGACCCGGAAGAACTGCCCTATATAAATGACTTAACCACCACTTTACTGCACTCCTCCTCATTAGGGAGGATGCCCACACCCTTTCTCTCGGGGTGTGCATCTCTGCCTTGCTTCTGTCTTAACTAAACAAACTTTCTCTGTGTGCTCTCCCACTTGTGGTTGTGCTATGTCTCTAATAATAAACTTTGTACCTGTTTTTACAGTTTTTGCCTCCGTGAGAAATGCATTTTTCACTGGGGGCAAGAGCCAGAGGGTGTGGTGGCTGGGATTCCTGGTTTTCATCCAGGCTACCCAAGTTCAATTCTTGGGCAGGGAATTAAGATCTCGCTTCACACCACCAGTCACCGCTGCCTCTCCAAGATCAGCCTTATTGTGCTTTAACTAGTGTCATGAATAATTTTTCTTTAACACTATCATAAGCTGTAATGGGTCTTTTAACAAAATGGAGTGTTGATGAACGGTTCTCATTAGGCTAAGGGGATCTTGACAGGTACTAGAATTCAGTTAGTATTTTGGGGAAACCCAGGAGAGAGATGTGTGGGCTGCTGGCTTACTGACTTGACAAGAAAGTAGACAGTTAATAGTGAGTACAGGAGTTGAAGGCTGGAAAGTCGGCTGCCCCATAACTGTGATTGAATCCAGTCGCTGAAGGGGGCTCTTGTATGTCTCAGTCACCATTAGGTTGTGGAAAGACATTGCCAGGTAAAAATTCTCTCCCAGATCTGTGGAATGTCTGGGAACCAAAACCTCTTGGCTTGTAGTAGTTTGCTGAGAAAGAGCATCCTAAAGCCTGTGTTGTGGGCTTTGGAAATAAGAAAGGTCTGGCTCCTAAACCTCATCCTGAATGGTAAGAGCCAGAATTCTGAACTGTAAGGTGGGCCCTGGGCCTGGCTCATGCTGGTAGCCTTCCTAGGGACTCCCCAGCTCTGCCACGAGGAAGGCTAATGGGACTGAACAAATGAGACAGATGTACCATCTAAAACCAACTTGATGTGAACATAGCTATCTTCCCTGTGGCTTGGATGATGCAGATTTCCCACTTTAAGAATAGATCATGTAAATGTTACTTTGTGTTCCTATTTTCTTTCTTTACATTATCTATTCTAGTTGAAAGGTTATCATCTACTTCTATCCTTAGCCTCACTTCCAAAAACATCTGCCTTTACCCCCCCCCCCACACAACTACTTGGTATAATTTCTTTAAAAAGGTTGTTTTTGTTTTTGTTAAGAAAATTTCCGTGGTTTGATTGTATCATGAGGCATTGAAACATCTGAACAAATCAGTACATCTGGGCAGCGAGGCAGCAGCTTTCTCCTTCACTTCTTTGGGTTACTAAAACAACTTGTCAGTAGATTAAAAAAAAAGAAAAAAGAAAAAAGACAACGTTTTGCATTAACTTGTCTTTCCAAGGCATGCGCTGGTACGGCACAAACTTCTCCTGTCAGATGCAAGTAGTCTAGCGTCCAAACATCATGCACAATACCTCAGTAGCAGAGGCGTGCTGCGCTCACTCGCACCGCGGCCCTGCTCATTCGTGTATGATATTCGGAGCATCTGGAGGAGTGCGAATAGTATCGGGAGGAGGAGGGAGGAGGAAACAGCATGAGTGCCTGGCTGGGAGAGCGTTAGCCCAAGGTGTGCAGGGCAAGCCTGGACCTGTCATTGGTGCAAACCCAAGCATCAGGTGATGTTCTTTAATAGGAACATCTGGTGGAACCCCGTGGTAGGGTCTTCACTTGCGTTGAGCTGGGCTACAACCATGCTGATGCTGCAGCTATCTGGCATGGGCTGATGGTGCTGAGCCGTGACGCTGTGCTGGATTTTGCGGAATGGAAGCTAGACAATTTCTCCACAATGGCAGCTTTCCCCTGAAACTGCTGTCCTTTCCAGGTAAGGCATGGCGCGTCAATATAAATTGCGCCTCGTTGGGTTCTGTCGTTATCAAATAACTGGTAGTAATGTTGAGTGAAGCTGGATACAATCTGCTCCCAAACTGGCTTGTCTCCCATTCTGGAGCATCACCGGTCTTGTTGAGACCCAAGGGGCTGCAACGATGGCGACAGCAACCCAGCGCGGTCTGTCTGTTCGTTTGTTTTAAAATTTACTTACTCTAGTAGCACAGAGCTAACACCCTGATAAATCCTCAGAAATTATCCAGCATCAAACTCCTTAACTGAGTTGAAAAAGCCTGGAAAAGTTAACAGCCGCATTCGAGGAATTTCTAGGGACACAACAGGTACATCTGACCCCTGATATCCGGGACTCTTTACAGGGACCATTGCCTGGTCTCTCTGTTATTACAGAGCCTTCCCATTGCTGGAAGCCGGATACTCCAAGCCCTTGGACTTCTCCCTTGCTTTCTCCACTGAACCCTCCCGCCTTGCGTAATTCCCCCTACTCCCACCCCATCTCCACCGATGGCCCCCGCCCGGGCTCCAGGAGTTTCTGGGGGTCAGCCCTGCCAGTGCCACGTTCTCTGACGCAGGTGGTCGCGCCTTACAAAGGCCCTGAAGCCTAGGGAGTGGTGGGCTGGCCGCAAGGGAGGGTCTAGGACAGTGGCCTCTCTGCCGTCGCTCTTCGGGCTGGGAAGGCGAGGGTCGGGGAGGTGTGCATCCTGCCAAGTACATAGGCGCCCGCGCGGGAATTTCTAAGGGTGGGCGCTGTATTTCAAACAGGCTACTCCGGCAGACGGCTGGACCCAGGAGCCGCCCGCCACTGTCGGTAACCACCGGTCACCAACTTTGGTTCTGGGACACCGCGGTAAGAAGGGCTCGCGCTGGCCCTATCACCCTTGGAGGGGTGACATTGCGGGGTCTTAGGTAGTTCCTCCCCGCTCCCATAGATGAATGGGAGAGGCCTTGGGGATGAATGTTTATTCCCAAATTGCCATGCAGATATTTGAAATCAGAATTAAGCAGAATTTCAGTTCTCCCATTTCTAGGGCGAAAGGTTGTTCAAAGAAATTTAAAAAGCAAATCGTTTTCCTAGGGAATCTTCTGAAAAAAGGAAGCGAACTTGTTTTTGCCTCTCGATTGTTCCGATGCGTCGTTGATGACAAATTGAATAAGCGAGAAGAAAAGGCGTGGCACCGCGCTGGCTTTCCTGCACCGCGGCTGTTGCACGCCTGCGGGGATTCCTCACATTCGCAAATGAAAAGCTGGTCTCCCAGAGTTGAGAACCACTGCCGAAGGGCAAATCGCCCCCGGGTCTGAGCTTCCATCTTCTCCTCCGACTACAGCTCCTCACCAGGTTTTGCGAATTTGCCTTCCCTCTCCTTACACTTCCACCGACATCTCTGATACCCAGCGCATTTTGCACTCGTCTTTCCTACTGGGGGCTTTAAAAAAAAAAAAAAAGATCTGCGAGTTCAGTTTCTTTGGACTGTTGTCCGCCCAGGTCCTGGGGGCCCAGTGAATGCCAGTCAGAACGAGAACAGGGAGCCCTTTAAACCTGGAACCTCGCAACAAATCCTTTCCCAACAGGTCTTAGACTGGTGTGTTTCACCCTGTGAATTGTGCATGGCTTAATCAACGTAGTGGTCCAGTATTATTATTTTTTTAATGGAAGAGACTAGTGGAGATTAGATGCCAGAGCACATTGTTCTAGTTTTGGAAATGAGTCCATAGACTCTGGTATGTCTGAAATAGGGCTTTTGTTTTCTCAAGATCTGCGAGAAGTAAGAATAAGGGGAGTATCCACCAGCAAGAAACCACTGGTTACTTCATTACAGTTCCTATCTCCACAAGTTTATGGGTTCTTTTAGAGAACAAAAGGAGACAGCCCCACCTCCCAAATACTTTTGGTTTGGGGATCAGCCCTGGGAGTCTGGTAAGTCCTCAAAAGTAAACTCACAATCTATGTTTGAAAAGCCATTCAAGCACATGTTTTTGAAATCTACCCTGAATAACCATAGATAAAGTGGAATTTGCATTTGAAAAGGGATCCAAATATACATTTAAAAGAGGAATCAGAGGAGTCCCGGCTTTATTGGGAACAACAAAGGGAAGCAGGACCTTGAGTGAGGAAAATGAAAGGAATTTTTTTGTTGTGTTACTTTAACTTTTAGAACACTTGACAAAATTCTGATTATAGAGGGGGCTGCTTTTTCTTATCAGGCTATGTCAGGGTAAGTATTGTTCCTTAAATTTTGTTCCCATTTTATACATACATGCATATTTACATACACATAAATACATATGTACTAGATACGATGTTAAATATATTTCTTTGGCTTTCAATTTTAAAAAGTGTGAGAGACAGTAACCATATTATTAGATTATGCGTTCTTAAAGAGCTGCCTTTGAAACTCTGTGTGTAATGAAAATCCTGATTCCTGGGTCCCTCCAAAACCTTCCAAATGGTAAGTACTAGGTGAAAGTCTCTCCAATCTGCATTTTAGCACCACTGGTCTGTCAGTATTTCTCAGAGAGCAGTGGAAGCCCGCCTACATCAAAACTACCTGGGGTATATGTATACATTGTGAAGTAAGTTTAGTTAATACAATTTTAGTTAAATCCATCACCACACAAAGTTACAGTTGTGTGTGTGAACTTTTTTAAAAAATTTATTTATCTTCTTTTATTTTTGGCTGCATTGGGTCTTCATTGCTGCACGCGGGGCTTTCTCTAGTTGCAGTGAGAGGGGGCTATTCTTCCTTGCCAGGCCCGGGCGGCTTCTCTTGTTGCGGAGCACAGACTCTAGGTGCACAGTCTTCAGTAGTTGTGGCTCGTGGGTTCTAGAGCGCAGACTCAGTAGTTGTGGCACGCGGGCTCAGTAGTTGTGGCTCACGGGCTGTAGAGCATAGGCTCAGTAGTTGTGGCGCATGGGCTTAGTTGCTCCGCGGCATGTGGGATCTTCCCAGACCAGGGCTCGAACCCGTGTGCCCTGCATTGGCAGGCGGATTCTCTACCACTGCGCCACCAGGGAAGCCGGTGTGTGTGAACTTTTAAGATCTACTTTCTAAGCAACTTTCAAATATACGATACACTGTGGTTAACTACAGTCACCATGACGTACTTTACTACCCCAGGAAGTAAACTTGGAAGTTTGTACCTTTGGACCACCTTCACCCATTTCCCTTCCCTCACCCCCAACCATCGTATTTTAATGTGGAACAAAAGGAAAATTCCCCAGTCAGGGCGGGGCTATAACGCCTGAAGCATCCCTCTCTGCCCAAACTCCAGGGGTGGCTTTAGAGTTTAGCTGGGGCGGGCGCGCCTCCTCTCTCTGCTGGGGAATGGGAAGGCAGAGTTGCACCTCGGTACCCCCCGTAGTGGAGTGGGGCGTTTTAAGTTATGAACTTCCTCACCATGTCTGCTCCTATCGGCAACTCTTCTAAAATTAAAGTGGCTTGCTGGCTCAAAGGCTGGAAAACACTTTTATAAAGTGTACTGCTGCGCGCCGCCTCCCAGGGGAGATCTTGGAGCGCCACCCTTTTGGGGTCTCCCTGGCCTGGGGCTGAGGAGTTACCTCCTTGCAGTAAAAGTCAAAACTTGTTCAGGGGAGTCCAGGACACGAGGCCCAGAGCCTACCGGGAGCACATCCAGAGGTCCTAGAAGACAGGAGGGAATACAGTGACAAAGGCGCGATCCATTGTGCGGGGCGGATTCCAGGCCTTCGAAGCACCGCGGAGGTGTTCCGAGGACATCACATTCAAACTGGATCCGTTGGGAACATGCACTTTCGGTGAAATGGTGACCCGTGGAGAGCCACAAGCTCTGGACATTTTAAAATACAAATTGCAAGATCATGCGTTTTCCTTTTCGAGTAGTCATAAATCTATTCCTTGCAACTACCGAGTTCAGCGGGAGTTGAATTTCTCTATCAGTTTCACTTTGCTGTAACCACCAGAGGGCGGAGAAGATGCTTCGGGCGGTTTGCGGGGTTCAAAATCATCCGTTGAGTCCAGCCCGTGGGCTAGAAAATGAGTGGGGGAGTGTTAACACCACGAAACCCGAGCTACCTTCGGAGAGCTAACCCGGCTGGGCGAATATGTATTGCTGGAAATGCGGAAGCAACTCTCAGGGGAGATGAGCGACAGACGGACGGGCATCCTTGTCCCGCGCACGCCAGGACCGGCTGAGCTCACCTTCACGCTCACGCGGGTCCACTTGGGTGCCGCGCGCTCCACACACAGGCCCCTAGACCAGCTCACTGCAGCGCCTGGACAAGACTTCTTTTTTTTTCCCCCTCTTGTCTTTGTTTGACTTAGAGGTATAGGACTGATTTCAGCTGAGCAAGCCCAAGGCCTCTTTCCTGCCTCTTGTGGAAACAGTTGGCTCTTCTTCACACCCATGTGAAAAGGACTCATCCCTGACTCTCGTCAGGTGACATTTGCTTTGCAGAAGCAAAGGAATGAAATGAAAAGGGCCTTTCGCCTCTTTTTCGTCTGCTTTCCCCCTTCTCCTCTCCCATGCTCCTCCCCCTTCTCCCCTTCCTCATATTTCTCTTCCGCCTCCTACTTTTTCTCCTCCTCCCCTTCCTCTTCATCCTTCTCCTCTTCTAACTTCTTCGCACTGAATTTGGGATTTAAAAGCCCTTGGAGAGGAGTTCTGAAGGCCAGGATGGTATCAGTCACGCTGACTTTGTCCAGTTTCATGATTTTTGTTTACAGTTGGTTGTAGCAATATTGTTGGAAGGAAATAAACTGCAAAACTTAAGTACATATTTGTGGTTTTGTATATAATACACACACACCCAAATGTGAATGTTCCCTCATCGTACCGTTCTTCTCTATAATTGAGTATGCAACTTTCTAGATTTATCTTTATCTGTATTCAGATATTTTGGGGCATAGTTTTTATCCAGAATGTCTCTGTTCACAGCCCTGGGGGTTAAGGAGTGAACAAGGTATGCAGGTTTCCTGTATTTTTGCTGTTGTGTGTGTGTGTGTTTATCACCTGCATGGGAGATTTAAAAAAAAATTATTTTACTTAAATTAGATCACAAGATACATATATTTGGCATGAAGCTTTCTTCGTTTAGCAACATATTATGTGCCCTGTGGATATGATATGAAATAATGATTCCTTATTCATGGGCATTCTGTTCTTTATTCTCTTTGTACAGCAAGCAGTTCTTCCCTAAGTACCCCTGAACATAAATCATGTGAACATAAGTCAGTATTCCTTCAGGAGAGATACCTAGGAAGTGGAGCCACTACTTCAGAGGTTACTGCAAATTGTCCTTTCAAGGCACACTTCCAGGATAAGGTGTAAGCATACCCACTTGCCTGCGTTGTGGTCAATGATAGATTATGTCAGGCTTTTAAAGTTCCTGCTAATCTAACAGAGAAATGGGTTCTTTTTGTTATAATTTGCACTACCTAATCACTGGGGGGACAAATATCTTTTTATATGGATAACCATTTTTATGTTAATGGCAGCCAGCATCCAAGATGACCTCTATTCAATCTTCTGCTGCTCCCACCCTATGTGGCTCCCTCCCACATCCTACCGGGGTTAGTTTGTGAGACCAACAGCTTAAGGCAGAAGGGATGGTATATCCCTTCCAGGATTAAGTTACAAAAGCTTTCATCTAGGTAGCTCCCTTGCCCACTTGTGCGGTCTCTCCCTCTGTCTATCTCATCACCCTCATAGAAGTTGGGAAGCCAACTTTTATATCGTGAGCAGTCCTATGGGAAGGGCCTTGTGGCCAGGAATTGAAGCCCCTTGCCAGCAGCTGAGTGCCAGCTTGGAAGTGGATCCTGTAAACCCAGGCAAGCCTCAGAGCCTAGCTACTGTCTGAGTCTTTTTTTTTTTTTTTTTTTTATTTATTTATTTTTTGCTGCGTTGGGTCTTTGTTGCTGTGAGCGGGCTTTCTCTAGTTGCGGCCAGCGGGGGCTACTCTTCTTCGGGCTTCTCACTGCAGTGGCTTCTCTTGTGGAGCATGGGCTCTAGGCATACGAGCTTCAGTAGTTGTGGCTCGGCGGGCTCAGTAGTTGTGGCTATCGGGCTCTAGAGCGCAGGTCAGTGGTTGTGGCTCACGGGCTTAGTTGCTCCGCGGCATGTGGGATCTTCCAGGGCTCAAACCTCTGTCCCCTGCATTGGCAGGCGGATTCTTAACCACTGCGCCACCAGGGAAGCCCCTACTGTCTGAGTCTTAAATGCAGCCTCCGGAGAGACCCTGAGCCAGAACCACCCACTAAACCACGCCCACATCCTTGACCCACAGACACTGAGACTACAATTGTTTGCTGTTTTAAGCAACTTGTTATACACATGGCAACAGAAAAATAATAAAATGTCTTATTTGCTTCTTTATTTTTAAGAGCACTTTACACATTTTGGATATTAATAATTTATTATACAAAATGAGAATCTTGGGTCTACCCTGGTGGTTCAGTGGTTAAGACTCCACACTGCCAATGCAGGGGACCTGGGTTCAATCCCTGATCAGGGAACTTGATCCCGCATGTTGCAACTAAAAGATCCTGCATGCCGCAACTGAGACCCGGCGCAGCCAAATAAATAAATAAATAAATGAATAAATAAATATAGAAAAATAAAATGAGAATCTTTTCACAAATATATCATTCATCATTTATCTTTTAAAAATATTTTTTTTCCGTTATAGGTTATTATAAGGTATTGAGTATAGTTCCCTGTGCTCTGCAGTAGGTCATTGTTGGTTATCTATTTTATATATAATAGTGTGTATGTGTTAATCCCAAACTCCTGATTTATCCCTCCTCCCCCTTTCCCTTTGGTAACCATAAGTTTGTTTTCTATGTCTATGAGTCTGTTTCTGTTTTGTAAATAAGTTCATTTTTACTATTTTTTAGATTCTACATATAAGTGACATCATAATAGTTGTCTTTCTCTGTCTGACTTACTTCACCTAGTATGATAATCTCTAGGTCCATCCAGGTTGCTGCAAATGGCATTATTTAATTCTTTTTTGTGGCTGAATAATACTCCATTGTATATATATACCTCATCTTCTTTATCCCTTCATTTCTCAATGGACATTTAGGTTGCTTTCATGTCTTGGCTACTGTAAATAGTGCTGCTGTGAACGTTGGGGTGCATATATCTTTTTTAATTAGAGTTTTCTTCTTTTCCAGATATATGCCCAGGAGTGGGATTGCTGGATCATATAGTAACTCTATTTTTAGTTTTCTAAGGAACCTCCATACTGTTTTCTATAATGGCTGCACCTATTTATATTCCCACCAATAGTGTAGGAAGATTCTGTTTTCTCCACACCCTCTCCAGCATTTATTATTTGTAGACTTTTTGAAAATAGCCATTTTGACTGGTGTGAGTTGACACTTCATTGTAGTTTTGATTTGCATTTCTCTAATAATTAGTGATCTTGAGCATCTTTTCATGTGCCTGTTGGCCATCTGTATGTCTTCTTTGGAGAAATCTTTATTTAGGTCTTCTGCCCATTTTTTTATTGGGTTGTTTGTTTTCTTGTATTGAGTGGTAATAGCTGTTGGTATATTTTGGAAATTAAGTCCTTGTTGGTCACATCGTTTGCAAACATTTTCTCCCAGTCCATAGGTTTTCTTTTCATTTTGTTCAAGGTTTCCTTTGCTGTGCAAAAGCTTATAAATCTGATTAGGTCCCATTTGTTTATTTTTGCTTTTATTTCTATTGCTTTGGAAGACAGACCTAAGAAAACATTGCTATGATGTATGTCAGAGAATGTTTTGCCTATGTTCTCTTCTAGGAGTTTCATGGTGTCATGTCTTATATTTAAGTCTGTAAGCCATTTTGAGTTTAGTTTTGTATATGGTATGAGGGAATGTTCTAACTTCCTTGATTTACATGCAGCTGACCGTCCAGCTTTCCCAACACCACTTGCTGAAGGGACTGTCTTTTCTCCATTGTATACTCTTGCCTCCTTTGTCAAAGATTAATTGGTCATGGGTGTGTGGGTTAATTTCTGGGCTCCCTCTTCTGTTCCATTGAGCTATATGTTGTTTTTGTGCCAGTACCATGCTGTTTTGATTACTGTAGCTTTGTAGTATTGTCTGAAATCTGAAAGGGTTATGCGTCCAGTTTTGTTCTTTTTTCTCAGGATTGCTTTGGCAATTCTAGGTCTTTTCTGGTTTCACACAAATTTTAGGATTGCTTGTTCTAGTTCTGTGAAAAATGTCATGGGTAATTTCATAGGGATTGCATTAAGCCTGTAGATTGCTTTGGGTAGTGTGGCCATTTTAACAATATTAATTCTTCCATTCCAAGAGTGTGGGGTATCTTTCCATTTCCTTGAATCATCTTCGATTTTCTTTATCAATGTTTTATAGTTCTCAGCATATAAGTCTTTTTTGCTTCTTTATTTTCAGGAGCCCTTTACACATTTTGGATAGTAATAATTTATTATATAAAATGAGAATCTTTTCACAAATATATCCTTCATCATTTTTATTTTAACTTTATATATAGCATCTTTTGTCAAATGCAAGATTTAGAATCAAGGAAATATGAAGCTGAGTTTTGCTAAGTGACTGGGGGTATAAACATTTTAAATTGAAGTAGGGAGAGAATATTATAAAATTGAAGAAGATTCTTTGATGTACTGGGAAACAGTGACCAAGAACCTTGAGATAGGTCCACATTCAGGCCTGGGACTCAGACAAGAGCAGTTTAGGGGAGTGTTGAGAGCAAAGGATTTGGGGCTGCACAACTTTATATTTTTGGCTGCACTGCATGGCATGT
Organism: Eubalaena glacialis; assembly: GCF_028564815.1. Taxonomy (NCBI): domain Eukaryota; kingdom Metazoa; phylum Chordata; class Mammalia; order Artiodactyla; family Balaenidae; genus Eubalaena; species Eubalaena glacialis. Next base: position 172,150,220 of record NC_083719.1, read on the forward strand.
GGGATCTTAGTTCCCTGACCAGGGATTGAACCCACACCCTCTGCGTCGGAAGTGCAGAGTCTTAACTACTGGACTGCCAAGGAAGTGCCTGTGGGGCTGCACAACTTTTAGATCAGCTCAGCTGCCACCTCCCATGGTGTGATCTTTTATTAAAAAAAAAAAAATTATTTATTTATTTATTTTATTTTGGCTGCATCAGGTCTCAGTTGCTGCACGCAGGGTCTTTATTGTGGTGCATGGGCTTCTCTCTAGTTGTGGCACACAGGCTCTGTAGTTGTGGTGCATGGGCTCTCTAGTTGTGGCCTGCATGCTCATTAGTTGTGGCACAGGCTTAGTTGCCCTGTGGCATGTGGGATCTTAGTTCCCCAACCAGGGATCAAACCCACCGCATCCCCTGCATTGGAAGGCAGATTCTTAGCCACTGAACCACCAGGGAAGTCCCTCCTATAGTGTGATCTTGTACACTAATGTAACTTCACTGTAGCTCAGTTTCCTCAAATGATAGTAATCATAGTTAGTTCTCACCCTATAGGGTTATTGTAGGAGTAAAACATTTAATAGATGTGTTATTATATAATGTAATAATATCTACTAATGTACAATACTTCTAGATTATAGAATAGTACATTTTATATAGCGTATGTGTGATTATATAGGCACTATACTATAATTTAGAATACAGTCTACAATATATACGAACCATTTCTTAAATATAACAGACTGTAGTGCAAGCTATGATTATTTTTTAAACTTCAGTTCCCTCATTAATAGAATAAGGATGTTGGTAATAAGAAATATATATTTGGTCTTTGTCCCTAGTTCCTGACACAGAGTTTCTAAAATCCTTGATACTTCCTGAGTGATATGCATGAGAGAGTATATTTTTTAATTCAAATAAGCCCCTTTCAACCACACCTGAGTTTATACTTATTTGAACTTATTTGAGCTCAAGTTGGGCTCCTAGGTAGCTTCAGGATGGGGACTGGTTGCCACAGAAACCAATAATTGTGATTAGAGTGTTGGAACTTTCAGCCCCACTGCCCAACCTCCCAGGAGGTGAGAGGGACTGGAGATTGAGTTCCGTCACCAACGGCCAATGATTTAATCAACCATGCCTATGTGATGGAGCCTCCATAAAAAAAACCCTAAATGGTGGGGTTCAGAGAGCTTACAGGTTGGTGAGCATATGGAGGTACTAGGAGGGTGGTGTGCTTGGAGAGGGCATGGAAACTCACCCCCACCCCCTACCTTGTCCTATGTGTCTCTTCCATTTGGTTGTTACTGAGTTATATCCTTTATAAAAAACTAGTAAATACTTTCCTAAGTTCTGTGAGTCATTCTAGCAAATTATCTACCTTTTATTTTTTATTTTATTGAAGTATAGTTCATTTACAATGTTGTGTTAATTTCTACTATACATCAAAGTGATTCAGTTATACATATATATGTATATATATATATTTTTATATTCTTTTCCATTATGATTTATCACAGGTTATTGAATATAGTTTCCTGTGCTATACAGTAGGACCTTGTTGTTTATCCATTCTGTATGTAATAGTTTGCATCTCTAACAAATTATTGAAACTGAGTTGGGGAGTGGACATGGTAACTCTTGCATTTATAGCTGGTTGGTCAGAAGTACCCGTGACAACCTGGACGTCTGATTGGCATATGTAGTGGGGTCAGTCTTGTGGGACTGAGCCCTTAACTTGTGAGATTTGACATTAATTCTGGGTAGATAGTATCAGAATTGAGTTGTAGGACACCCAATTAGAGTCCAGACATTTGCAGAATCAGTTGTTGGGTAGAGGAAACCCCCACACATTTTGTGTCATGAGTGTGAGCAAAAATAGTTCAGAGGGTTAAATAGGGTGATGTCAGCAAAATGTTTTGCGTAGTTCTGGCACAAGATTTTCAGTGTTAATTACCTTGAAATTGCTGAGGAAAAAGAAATTGAGTCCTTTTAAACTAATGCATATAATCAAACAGAAATTGATTGAGTACTTACTATTTGCAAAACTTGGTTCTGACCCCTGGGAGAAGAAGATGAGGAGGCAACCATGTGTAAATGGACTTTGAATGTGCTTTGCTTTTTTTTTTTTTTTTTAAATATATGTCTACTTCTTTATTATACGGTATTTTTTTGGAATGTGCTTTTATTTTTTATTTTTTATAAATTTATTTATTTATTTTTGGCTGCGTTGGGTCTTCGTTGCTGTGCACGGGCTTTCTCTAGTTGTGGCGAGTGGGGGGCTCCTCTTCATTGCAGTGGGAGGGCTTCTCATTGCGGTGGCTTCTCTTGTTGGGGAACACAGGCTCTAGGTGCGTGGGCTTCAGTAGTTGTGGCTTGTGGGCTCTAGAGCGCAGGCTCAGTAGTTGTGGCACACGGGCTTAGTCGCTCCGCGGCATGTGGGATCTTCCCGGATCAGGGCTCGAACCTGTGTCCCCTGCATTGGCAGGCAGATTCTTAACCATTGTGCCACCAGGGAAGCCCTGGAATGTGCTTTTAATAGTTAGAAATAAAGGAAACTAGTAACACAACATTGTAAATCAAATATATGCCAATAAAAATTAAAAAAAAAAAGCCATTGGCACACCTACTTAAAAAAAGAAAGAAAGAAAGGAAACTAGAGAAAATTGGGGGAGTATGACAGTCTGACCATTAACTTCTTCCTTCTCTTCCTCATTTCCTCTGGGTTATTCCAGGGGTGTCCAAGGTTCAACCTTTCTGAAGCATGCCATGAAGTGTGTTTGTGATAGAGATGAAAGTTGGGCAGTGTTGGAGGGAAGGGATTGTAGGGCCATGGTTCTCCCATGGTGCCCTGGAGACATGGGCCATGCAGGCAAAACTTTGTCTCAGTGAGCTTGGGCTGCTGTAACAAGGTACCACAGACCAGGCAGCTTCAACAACAGAAATTATATCTCACAATTCTTCATGCTACAGGTGTGAGATCAGGGTGCCGGCAAGTTAGGTTTCATTCTGAGGCTTCTTGTCTTGGCTTGTAGGTGACTGGATCTTGCAGTGTGCTCCATTACCTCTTCTCTGAGCTCAGAGAGAGAGAGATTTCCTTCTTCTTATGAGGGCACTAATCCCAACATTAGGGCCCTATCCTCATGACCTCATCTAACACTAATTATGTCCCAAAGGTCCCACCTCCTAACACCATCACATTGGGGGTTGGAGATTCAACATATGAATTTGGGGGGGGCACATTCAGTCCACACAGGCTTGAACCACAGCTCATCTGAGTCTTGACAGAACTCCTTGTGATCCCCCTGGAATATGAGACCATGGTAAGCCTGTGAGGAGTTGCTCTGATGCTGTCTCCCACTTACTCCCTATCTCCCCAGGGAGGCTGTCATGCATTTTCTCAGGACTTTTGAGGCTCTAGTGAGGCGTGGGGCTTTCTGCCCTGCCCCACTCAGAAGAGAGCTGCAGAATATAAAACTGCTTAGCTGCAGTCTAGGATGGTCTCCTCCACTATGGAACATCCCACAACTTGCCCCTTTCATTGGGGTATTGTCTTTTTGGTGTGTGGGAAGAGGGCCACGGGGAGCTGGGGCACTTTTGGCTGTTCTTCCTTTTGCTATATAAGTAATCAAGTGTCTGAACCTAAAAGTGGTTCCTTGTATCTTTACCAGCTGGATCAGTCACACAAATCCAAAAGAGGACCCCTAGGACATGTTGGGCTGTGAGGATGGGCATTTCCAGTTGTCAGGACTGAGGAACACAGCTAGCATTTAGTGGGGCCAGGATCTGCCTCGAGGAAGATTATGCTTCTTTTTTGTTTTTTTAATTTTATTGAAGTGTAGTTGACTTACAATGTTGTGTTAATTTCTGCTATACAGCAAAGTGATTCAGATATATATATATATATATATATATATATATATATATATTCTTTTTCGTATTCTTTTCCATTATGGTTTATCATAGGTATTGAATATAGTCCCCTGTGCTATACAGTAGGACCTTGTTGTTTATCCATCCTATATATAATAGTTTGTATCTGCTAGATTATGCTTTTTTTTTTTTTTTGGCTGCATTTTGTCTTCATTGCTGCACGCGGGCTTTCTCTAGTTGTGGTGAGTGGGGCCTACTTTTCTTTGGAGTGTGTGAGCTTCTCATTGCAGTGGCTTCTTTTGCTGCAGAGCACAGGCTCTAGGCACGTGGGCTTCAGTAGTTGTGGTGCACAGGCTCAGTAGTTGTGGCTCATGGGCTCTAGAGCACAGTGTATTCTTTTATAAAGGAATGATATTAAACTGGATGATATCTAATATCTTTTTATTTCTAAACAATTGAAAGAGGCTCGCCTGCAGGTTTACAAAAGCCTTTCTTGTGAAAGGGTTTTGATGAAGGGTGAACAGAAGGGCATTTGGTTAACTTAAGTGAGGTGGAGGGGAGGCGCCCCATGAAGGTGAGTGCTTCACAGTGTCGGTCTCTTGGTTACAAAGAGGGGGAGGTTCCTGCTTCCTGGTTTTGCACAGGTGTCAGCCAAACATTTCTCCCCCACCTCCTGTAAGTAACTATATGAATGTTCATCTAGAAAAACAACATCTTTCCCCAGTATCCAGTCATTCGCCTCTCTCCTGGAGATTTCAACACCTTGCACACTCTTTCCTTCAGTGACTAGCTATCTCCTTTCTCTGGTCCTCTGCACTCTCTTCTAGTCCTTGCTTTTCTTTCTTTGTCTCCTTAACCTGGGAAGGAGGGTGGAAGGTTGAGTGCTACTAACACCCATGACCAGCAGAGGGTGGCAGAGAGTAGCAGAAGCAAATTAGCGGGGATTCTCCCACCCTAGCTAAGCAATGAGGTCAGTTGTTGGGGGCTGCAGACCAGGCCAGGCCAGGTGGCCGGTTTTGCTTAGAGTCCTAAAGAGGAGAGGAGAGGCCAGGCCTAAGAAGTGTTGAGACCCCCGCGGCCCAAGATGCAGCTGGAGCCAGTTTCTGGAAAGGAGAAGTGCCCAGAATGTGGGCAGGAAACACATTGTGACAGCAGTTCCAGGCCACTTCCATTTTTTCTTTCTTTCCCTTTTTTTTTTTTGTTTTTTGTTTAGAGAATCCCAGTACATTAAAAAAAAGAAGAAGTGACAAAGCAGGATTACGAAATTGTGGTGTGTTTTATTTATTTATTTATTTTAAAAATATTTATTTATTTTATTTTTGGCTGCATTGGGTCTTCGTTGTTACGCGCAGGCTTTTTCTAGTTGTAGCAAGCAGGGGCTACTCTTCCTTGCTGTACGTGGGCTTCTCATTCTCTTGTTGTGGAGCACAGGGTCTAGGTGCGTGAGCTTCAGTATTTGTGGCGCGCGGGCTTAATTGCTCCACTGCATGTGGGATCTTCCTGGACCAGAGCTCGAACCCATGTCCCCTGCATTGGCAGGCAGATTCTTAACCACTGCACCAGCAGGGAAGTCCCTGTGGTGTGTTTTAAATGTTTACCTTGAATAAACCTCCCATTTACAGAAAACTGAAGGTCCAGTGCAATGATAGGTTATTTATTTTTATTAAAAAAATGTAAAAATATCAATTATTTATTTATTAAAAATTAAGTTACACTTGACATACAATATTGTATTAGTTTCAGATGTGTAACATAGTGGTTTAATATTTTTATACATTATGCAATAATCACACTAAGTCCAGTTACCATCTGTCACCATTAAAGTTATTATAATATTGACTATATTCCCTATTCTGAATATTACATCTCATGATTTATTTATTTTTTTAATTTAAAAAATTTAAATTATTTATTTATTTGGCCACACCACGCAGCATGCAGGATCCCCTACCAGGGGTCGACCATGTGTGCCCACTGCAGTGGAAGTGCAGAGTCTTAACCACTGGACTTCCAGGGAAGTCCCGATTTATTTATTTTGTAACTGGAAGTTTGTGCTTCTTAATCACCTTCACCTATTTCACTCCCCCTGCAACTATTAGTTTTTCCTCTATCTGTGGATTTATTCTTGTTTTGTTTTTTAAATTCCACACATAAGTGAAATATGGTATTTGTCTTTCTTTGTCTGACTTATCTTACTTAGCATAATACACTCTAGGTCCATCCATGTTGTCACAAATGGCAAGATTTCATTCTTTTTTATGATTAACATTTTATATATATATATACATATATATACATGTATATATACATGTATATATATATATACACACACCACATCTTCTTTATCTGTTCATCTGTTCATGGATGCTTAAGTTGCTTCCATATCTTGAAACCTGCAATGAACATAGTGATGCATTTATCTCTTTGAATTAGTGTCTCTGTTTTCTTAGAATAAATACCCAGAGGTGGAATTGTTGGATTGTATGGTAGTTCTATTTTTAGTTTTTTGAGGAACCTCTATACTATTTTCCACAGTGGCTGAACCAATTTACATTCCCACCAATGGTGCCTGAGGGTTCCCTTTTATCCACATCCTCACCAACAATTGTTGTTTTTGTCTTTTTGATAATGGCCATTCTGACAAGTGTGAAGTGATATCTCATCATGTCGGGTTTTTTTGACTTATTTATTATTTATTTGTTTATTTTATTTATTTTCGGCTGCATCGGGTCTTACTTGCGGCACATAGGATCTTCGCTGAGGCATGCAGGATCTTTCGTTGCGGCGCACGGGCTTCTCTCTAGGTGTCGAGTGCGGGTTTTCTCTCTCTAGTTGTGGCGCGCAGGCTCCAGGGTGCGTGGGCTCTGTAGTTTAAGGCACGGGGGCTGTAGTTGAGGTGGGCAAGCTCAGTAGTTGTGGTGCGTGGGCTTAGTTGCCCTGCAGCATGTGGGATCTTAGTTTCCTGACCAGGGATCGAACCTACGTCCCCTGCATTGTAAGGCAGATTCTTTACCACTGGGCCACCAAAGAAGTCCCCTCATTGTAGTTTTGATTTGCATTTACCTGATGATTAGTGATATTGAGCATTTTTCATGTGCCTGCTGGCCACCTGTATATCTTTGGGAAAATGTTCAGGTCCTCTGCCCATTTTTTAATTGATTTTTTAAAATATTGAGTTGTATGAACTCTTTCTATAGTTTGGATATCAACCCTTACTGGATATATTATTTACAAATATCTTATGATAGGTTTATTTTGTGCACAAAAAGAAAGAAATATCTGACCTGGTGCAAAATTTTGAAGGTTTTCCTTTCTTTAGCACAAAGATCTCACTCTGGGACTTTAGATGAACTGGATTATATTATACCATTAGGAGCCTGAGCAACAGCTGTTGTTAAATAATTATTCTGACACTTGCTAAAATGGTAAGGAAGACTTTACATAGGACTACTGCAATAGAGGAGAGAGATTGGGCTCAACTCCAAATACAGTTGCTTTCAAATATTTTACTTATCTTATTCGTATATTTTCATGTGGACATTTAAAATGTGTAAATATTTTAGACAATTCATTGTTTTCTAGGTGTTTTCACCTGTTATTTCTGAACTTCTATAATCCATTTTCCTCTAGAGGTGGGGTGACTAATGTTTTTCGCTCTCTCCTTCCTTCCTTCCTTCCTTCCTTCCTTCCTTCCTTCTTTCCTTCCTTCCTTCCTCCCTCCCTTCCTTTCTTCCTTCCTCTCTCTTTCTCCCTTCTTCCCATCTTATCTTTTTTTTATTTATAATTGAAATATAATTAACATACAATGTTATATCAGTTTCAGGTATATGACATAGTGATATGACACTTATCTACATTATGAGATGATTAACACTGTAAGTCAAGTTACTATCTGTCACCATTTAAAGTTATTGTAATAATATCACTATATTCCCTATTCTGATATTATATCTCTATGAATTATTTATTTTATATCTGGAAGTTTGTGCTTCTTAATCCCCTTGGTCTATTTCACTCTCCCCCCGACCCCGCAATCATCAGTTTGTTCTTTGTATCTATGAATCTATTCTCATTTTGTTTTGTTTTTTAGATTCCACATAAGTGGAATCATATAAGTGAAATCATATGGTATGTGTCTTTTTCTGTCTGACTTATTTTACTTAACATAATACCTTCAGGTCCATCCATATTATCTTTTTAAAATTTTTTATTTTTATTGGGGTATAGTTGCTTTACAATGTGTTAGTTGCTGCTGTATAATGAAGTGAATCAGCTATATGTATACATATATCCCCTCCCTCTTGGACCTCTCTCCCACCCCACCCCCACCCCATCCATCTAGGTCACCACATAGCACCGAGCTGGGCTCCCTGCGCTATACAGCACGTTCCCACTAGCTATCTGTTTTACACATGGTAGTGTATATATGTCAATCCTAATCTCCCAGTTCATTCACCCTTCCCCCTACCAAGTCCACACATCTGTTTTCTACATCTGTATCTCTATTCCTGCCCTGCAAATAGGTTCATCTGCACATTTTTCTAGATTCCACATATATACATTAACATACGATATTTGTTTTTCTCTTTCTGACTTACTTCGCTCTGTATGACAGACTCTAGGTCCATCCACTTCTCTACAAATGACCCAGTTTCATTCCTTTTTATGGCTGAGTAATATTCCATTGTATATATGTACCATATCTTTTTTATCTATTCATCTGTCAATGGACATTTAGGTTGTTTCCATGTCCTGGATATTGTAAGTAGTGCTGCAATGAATATTGGGGTGCATGTGTCTTTTTGAATAGTTTTCTCAGGGTATATGCCCAGTAGTGGGATTGCTGGGTCATATGGTAGTTCTATTTTTAGTTTTTTTTAAAAAATTATTTATTTATTTATTTTTGGTTGCGTAGGGTCTTAGATGTGGCCTGCGGGATCTTTCATTGAGCTGCATGGGCTTCTCTCTAGTTGTGGCGCACGGGCTCCAGAGCGCACGGGCTCCAGAACACACAGGCTCAGTAGTTGTGGCACACGGGCTCTCTAGTTGTGGCACGTGAGTTCCAGAGCACGTGGGCTCTGTAGTTGTGGCACGTGGGCTCTCTAGTTGTGACACACAGGCTTAGTTGCCCTGCGGCATGTGGAATCTTAGTTCCCCGACCAGGGATCAAACCTGCGCCCCCTGCATTGGAAGGCGGATTCTTAACCACTGGACCACTAGGGAAGTCTGTATTTTTAGTTCTTTAAGGAACCTCCGTACTCTTCTCCATAGTGGCTGTATCAATTTATATTCCCGCCAACAGTGCAAGAAGGTTCCCTTTTCTCCACACCCTCTCCAGCATTTACTGTTTGTAGATTTTTTGATGATGACCATTCTGACCTGTGTGAGGTGATATCTTGTACTTTTGATCTGCATTTCTCTAATAATTAGTGATGTTGAGCAGCTTTTCATGTGACTCTTGGCCATCTGTATGTCTTCTTTGGAGAAATGTCTACTTAGGTCTTCTGCCCAGTTTTGGATTGGGTTGTTTGTTTTTTTGATATTGAGCTGCATGAGCTGTTTGTATATTTTGGAGATTAATCACTTGTCAGTTGTTTGTTTGCAAATATTTTCTCACATTCTGAGGGTTGTCTTTTTGTCTTGTTTATGGTTTTCTTTGTTGTGCAAAAGCTTTTAAGTTTCATTAGGTCCCATCTGTTTATTTTTGTTTTAATTTTCATTACTCTAGGAGGTGGGTCAAAAAAAATCTTGCTGTGATTTATGTCAATGTGTGTTCTTCCTATGTTTTCCTCTAAGAGTTTTATAGTGTCCGGTCTTACATTTAGGTCTTTAATCCATTTTGAGTTTATTTTTGTGTATGGTGCTAGGGAGTGTTCTAATTTCATTCTTTTACATGTAGCTGTCCAGTTTTCCTGGCACCGCTATTGAAGAGACTGTCTTTTCTCCATTCTATGGGGTTTATCTCTGGGCTTTCTATCCTGTTCCATTGATCTATGTGTCTATTTTTATGCCAGTACCATACTGTCTTGATTACTGTAGGTTTGTAGTATAGTCTGAAGTCAGGGAGCCTGATTCCTCCAGCTCCATTTTTCTTTCTCGAGATTGCTTTGGCTATTCGGGGTCTTTTGTGTTTCCATATAAATTGTAAATTTTTTTGTTCTAATTCTGTGAAAAATGCCCTTGGTAATTTGATAGGGATTGCATTGAATCTGTAGATTGCTTTGGGTAGTATAGTCATTTTCATAATATTGATTCTTCCAATCCAAGAACATGGTATATCTCTCTGTTTGTGTCATCTTTGATTTCCTTCATCAGTATCTTATAGTTTTCTGAGTACAGATCTTTTACTTCCTTAGGGAGGTTTATTCCTAGGTATTTTATTCTTTTGGTTGCAATGGTTAATGGGAGTGTTTCCTTAGTTTCTCTTTCTGATCTTTCATTGTTAGTGTATAGGAATGCAAGAGATTTCTCTACATTAATTTTGTATCCTGCAACTTTACCAAATTCATGGATTAGCTCTAGTAGTTTTCTGGTGGCATCTTTAGGATTTTCTATGTATAGTATCATGTCATCTGCAAACAGTGACAGTTTTACTTCTGCTTTTCCAATTTGGATTCCTTTTCTTTCTTTTTCTTCTCTGATTGCTATGGCTAGGACTTCCAAAACTGTGTTGAATAATAGTGGTGAGAGTGGACATCCTTGTCTTGTTCCTGATCTTAAAGGAAATACTTTCAGTTTTTCACCATTGAGAATGACATTTGCTGTGGATTTGTCATATAGGGCCTTTATTATATTGAGGTAGGTTCCCTCTATGCCCACTTTCTGGAGAGTTTTTTATCATAAATGGGTGTTGAATTTTGTCAAAAGCTTTTTCTACATCTATTTAGATGATCATATGGTTTTTATTCTTCAGTTTGTTAATATGGTGTATCCCATTGATTGATTTGTATACATTGAAGAATCCTTGCATCCCTGGGAAAAATCCCACTTGACCATGGTGTATGATCCTTTTAATGTGTTGCTGGATTCTGTTTGCTAGAATTTTGTTGAGGATTTTTGTTTCTTTGTTCATCAGTGAATTTGGTGTGTAATTTTCTTTTTTTGTGTGATTTTTTTTCTGGTTTTGGTATCAGGGTGATGGTGGCCTCGTCAAATGAGTTCAGGAATGTTCCTTCCTCTACAATTTTTTGGAAGAGTTTGAGAAGGATGGGTGTTAGCTCTTCTCTAAATGTTTGATAGAATTCACCTGTGAAGCCATGTGGTCCTGGACTTTTGTTTGTTGGAAGATTTTTAATCACAGCTTCAATTTCAGTGCTTGTGATTGTTCTGTTTATATTTGTTATTTCACCCTGGTTCAGTCTTGGAAGTTTGTACCTTTCTAAGAATTTGTCCATTTCTTCCAGGTTGTCCATTTTCTTGGCATATAGTTGCTTGTTGTAGTCTCTTATGATCCTTTGTATTTCTGCAGTGTCAGTTGTAATTTCTCCTTTTTCATTTCTAATTTTATTGATTTGAATCCTCTCCCTTCTTTTCTTGATGTGTCTGAGTAAAGGTTTACCAATTTTTTTTTTTATCTTCTCAAAGAACCTGGTTTTAGTTTCATTCATTTTTGCTATTGTTTTCTTCATTTCTTTTAATTTATTTCTGCTCTGATTTTTATGATTTCTTTCCTTCTACTAACTTTGGATTTTGTTTGTTCTTCTTTCTCTAGCTGCTTTAGGTGCAAGGTTAGGTTCTTTATTTGAGATTTTCTTGTGTCTTGCAGTAGGATTGAATTGCTGGAAACTTCCCTCTTAGAACTGCTTTTGCTGCATGCAATAGGTTTGGGTCATTGTGTTTTCACTGTCATTTGTTTCTATGTATTTTTTGATTTCCTCTTTGATTTCTTCAGTGATCTCTTGGTTATTTAGTAGTGTATTGTTTAGCCTCCATGTGTTTGTGTTTTTTCCAGTTTTTGTTCCTGTAATTGATTTTTAATCTCATAGCATTGTGGTCGGAAGAATGCTTGATACTATTTCAATCTTCTTAAATTTACTGAGGCTTGATTTGTGACACAAGATGTGATCTATCCTGGAGAACATTCTGCTGCACTTGAGAAGAAAGTATATTCTGCTGCTTTCAGATGAAATGTCCTATAAATATCAGTTAAGTCTATCTGGTCTATTGTGTCAATTAAAGCTTATGTTTTCTTATTTATTTTCTTTCTGGATGATCTGTCCATGGTGTAAGTGGGGTGTTAAAGTTCCCCACTATTATTGTGTTACTGTCAATTTCCTCTTTTGTGGCTGTTAGCATTTGCCTCATGTATTGAGTTGCTCCTATGTTGGGTGCATAAATATTTATAATTGTATGTCCTCTAGGATTGAATCCCTTGATCATTATGTAGTGTCCTTCCTTGTCTCTTGTAACAGTCTTTATTTTAAAGTCTATTTTGTCTGATATGAGAATTGCTACTCCACCTTTTTTTGATTTCCATTTAAATGGAATACTTTTTCCATCCCCTCACTTTCAGTGTGTTTGTGTCTTTGGGTCTGAAGTGGGTCTCTTGTAGACAGCATATATATGGATCTTGTTTTTGTATCCATTCAGCCAGTCTATGTCTTTTGATTGGAGCATTTAATCCCTTTACATTTAAGGTAATTATTGATATGTATGTTCCTATCACCATTTTCCTAATTGCTTTGGGTTTGTTTTTGTAGATCTTTTTCTTCTTCTTCTCCTGTATTTCCTGCCTAGAGAAGTTCCTTTAGCATTTGTTGTAAAGCTCGTTTGGTAGTGCTGAATTCTCTTAGCTTTTGCTTGTCTGTAAGGCTTTTGATTTCTCTGTTGAATCTGAATGAGATCCTTGCTGGGTAGAGTAATCTCAGTTGTAGGTTTTTCCCTTTCATCACTTTAAATATATCCTGCCACTCCCTTCTGGCCTGCAGAGTTTCTGCTGAGAAATCAGCTGATAACCTTATGGGGATTCCCTTGTATGTTATTTGTTGCTTTTCCCTTGCTGCTTTTAGTATTTTTTATTTGAATTTAATTTTTGTTAGTTTGATTACTATGTGTCTTGGCATGTTCCTCCTTGGGTTTATCCTGTATGGAACTCTGTGTGCTTCCTGGACCTGGGTGGCTATTTCCTTTCCTGTGTTTGGGAAGTTTTCGACTATAATCTCTTCAAATATTTTCTCGGTCCCTTTCTCTTTCTCTTCTTCTGGAACCCCTATAATTTGAATGTTGGTGCATTTAGTGTTGTCCCAGAGGTCTCTGAGGTTGTCTTCAATTCTTTTCATTCTTCTTTCTTATTTTTATAAATGTATTTATTTATTTTTATTATTTTTTGCTGCATTGGGTCTTCATTGCTGCGTGTGGGCTTCCTCTAGTTCCAGTGAGTGGGGGCTTGTCTTCATTGTGGTGCGTGGGCTTCTCATTGTGGCAGCTTCTCTTGTTGTGGAGCACAGGCTCTAGGCACACGGGCTTCAGTAGTTGCAGCACGCGGGCTCAGTAGTTGTGGCTCACAGGCTGTAGAGCGCAGGCTCAGTAGTTGTGGTACATGGGCTTAGTTGCTCCGCGGCATGTGGGATCTTCCTGGACCAGGGATCAAACCCGTGTCCCCTGCATTGGCAGGCGGATTCTTAACCACTGTGCCACCAGGGAAGCCCTCATTCTTTTTTCTTTATTCTGCTCCTTGGCAGTTATTTCCATCATTCTGTCTTCTAGCTCACTTATTTGTTCTTCTGCCTCAGTTATTCTGCTATGCATTCCTTCTAGTGTATTTTTCATTTTAGTTATTGTGTTGTGCATCACTGTTTGTTTGTTCTTTAGTTCTTCTATGTCCTTGTTAAACATTTCTTGTATTTTCTCAGTCCGTCCCTCCATTCTATTTCTGAGATTTTGGATCATCCTTACTATCATTACTCTGAATTCTTTTTCAGGTAGGTTGCCCATTTCCTCTTCATTTATTTAGTCTTGTAGGTTTTTACCTTGCTCGTCATCTGTAACATATTTTTTTGTCATCTCAGTTTTTTTGATGGGTGGACCTGTGTTCCTGTCTTGCTTGTTGTTTGGCCTGAGGCATCCAGCACTGGAGTTTGCAGGCAGTTTGGTGGACCCAGGTCTTGGTGCCAAGATGAGGACCTCCAGGAAACCTCACACCAATTAATATTCCCTGGGACCTGAAGTTCTCTGTTAGATCAGTGGTTTGGACTTGACAGTCCCAGCACAGGAACTCAGCCTCAACCCCTGGCCTGGGAACCAGGACCCCGTAAGCCATGTGGTGAAAAAAAAAAAGGCAAAAACCAGAAAAGAGCAGAACAATAGCAAAGAATAAAGAAATAAAGTTAGAAAAATAAAAATATATATATTAGAAAAATTAACAATAGAAATGAAACAAAAACAAACCAAAACAGAACCACAACAGCAAAAATAATAATAATAAAGAAAGAAAGAAAATAAAAAAATAAAAATAAAAGATAAAAAAAATTCCCTGGTGTCTCCTCTATCAGTGTCCTTGCCCCCACAGTGAGCTGCAGCCTATCCCTGCCTCCCCAGTAGGCCTCCAAGACCTCTAGGTAGGTCTCTGGACCTGCTGTGTCAGCCCCACCTCTGTGTGTGTTCCTCTCACCAGCATCTGTTCCTGGGTCTGGCCCAGAGCACACATGCCTGCACAGGTCAGATGGTGTGCAGGCCTCTAGAGGCATGCCTGCAAGGGCCGGCGCAGCTGCAGGAAGCCTTGGAGGGGGGCAGTGCTCAGCCCACCTAGACCCCCGCAGACAAAGGAGGCCCTGTCTGGGGTGGCACACGGGCTGCCAAGACCTGCACAGTCAGAGGAGGCTTTGGCAGAGGCAAGGCTCATGGCTGGGACCCGCGTGGCTAGAAGAGGCCTTGGTGGGGTAGGGGCTCAGGCCCGGGGACCCACATGGCTGGGGGAGCCCCGGAGGTTATGGGTTCAGGCCTGGGAGCCCAGCAGGCTCACCAGGGCCTGAGTGGGTCGGGGAGATGCTGGCTGTGTTCCCCTCTGATCCTCCTATCCCCCTAAGGTCCCTCTGCATCCCTGCTGATCTCCTCATCATGATTGGGCCCCTCCAAACATGGGAACCTCTCCCCTCCCCCAGCCCCCACTCAGGGATGCCAGTCCTGTCCCACCTCCATCTTTCTTCCCCCCCTACCCTCCCATGTCCTGCCTGGTAGTGCAGAGATTCCTCCCTTCCTCTTAGGTGTCCAAAGTCCGCCACCAGCACCTAGTAGGTGCCCTGGTTGTGAGGAGATGTGAACTCCACATCCTCCTACTCTGCTTTCTTGGCTCCGCCCCTCCATGTTGTCTTAAATGGCAAGGTTTCATTCTTTTTTATGACTGAGTAATGTTCCATTGTATATACATACCACATCTTCTTTAATCATTCATCTTTCAGTGGACACATTGATCGCTTCCATAACTTGACTATTGTAAATAATGCTGCAATGAACATAAGGGTACATAAATTTTTTTTAAAGTTTCTGCTACTTATTATATTTATTAAAAATTCTGCTTTTATTTGTACATGCACATGGTCTAAAGATTAAAATGTTATAAATAGAATACAGCGGAAGGCAAGTCTCCTTTTCATTCAGATCTCTAGTTTCTGAATTTCTCCAGTCTTTCTTCCCAGAGGTGAACACTGTTGCCAATTTGTTATAACTCTTTCCAGAAATACAGATATGTGATTGAATACCTCTTTCCTTGTTTTTACACAAATAAGAAGCATTAAAAAACGTTAATCATGAATACATACACACATGCTCAAGATTTTTTCATAAATATATTTTCAAAAATAACTCAATAGTTCTTTCCCATTCTTTTTCAAGACTGAATATTTTTTGGTTGTACCAAAATTGATTTATACATTCCCCTAAATCAGTGTGACTGAAAATGCCAGTCCATGAGATAAGGAGGCTAATCAAAATGTAAATCAACATATTACTTTCTTGTTTGTGGTAGTCTTGCAATGTGCTGAGTTATGTAATAATATAGATGCTGGCACAAGTTTCTCATCTTGTCACACAGTGGCTACAAAACAGTTTCCAGTTTGACCCTCACCTGTGCTAGTACCACCCAGATATCAGGTTGTTACCAGTCTTGAAATATGACAAACAATACTTCAATGGACATCTTTGTATACATTACATATTTTTCAAATACATTAAAAATACATATGCAGGATTAATTCTTAGAAATAAAAATGCTGGTTCAGTGGATATGTTTATTAAAAATGTCAGTAGCTATTTGTCAAATTGTGGAAAGTTACAGAAGTTTATACTCTCAAATGTATGATGGTGGCTATTTCCCCATATTCTTGGCAACATTGTGTTTACCACATATTTTAATCTTCATTTTTCTGAAATATAAAACATATAATTTTTTGTTTTAATTTCTAATTATTTAATTATCAGTACAATTAAGTGTATTTAAAAATATTTTTAACAAGCCATTTGAATATTTGTCTTTTCTATGAACTATATGTTTAAATTCTTTGTCTATTTGGTTTTCTAATGGAATGTTAATTTTCATTGAGTTGATCTATAAGAACATTTTATATAGTTAAAAACTGACTCTTCATTGCTGATATTATTTTTCAACATTGTCTTTTTTACTGCCATTAAAAATGTCTATCTTTTACATGATTACCAGTATTGTATGGATTTGGGGTTTCATATCATAATTTAAAGGCACTTACCAATGCAAGATTATGAAAATAATCTTCTTTTGCTTACTTCCAATATTTTTATATATATTTAAATTTTCTTCTATATGACAACTAATGTTATGGGGCAGAAGAAACTACCACCCATAGTGTGGGCAGAGGGAGATGAGATTAAAAAAGAACACATTAAGACAAAAGAGATTAGAAGTCAACCTGCCTTACCCACAGAACATCAGCAGCCAAAGGTCAACTGCTAATGTAGAAGATTAATAGATTCTTCTCTGCAGAAACTGGATGCATCTAGAGAAAATATCTCCTCATTCCTAAATTTGGAGTATCCCCAATAAAATTCATGGTTCCATACTCAATTCCACAAGAGAAGTTCCCCATCCCCAGTTTATGAGCCTCATCCATGCCTTCAAACACTTAATCTATTATTTTAGTGCCTCACTGTTAAACATAACACATAATGAAGGATCTAGAGACATTTAAGGAAAAGTTGCAAGATGAGAGGACAATATGTGAGGAAACAATGCAGAGAAAAACTCAAACTAAAAGAAAAAATTTAACAATATACTTATAGATAAACAAGAACAAGATATTGTAAAGTAAAACAATCTGATAGCTAGAACTCTTGGAATTTAAAATTTTGAGTCAAAATTAATAAGAAAATAGAAGGGCTGGAAGTTAAAATGAATAGAATCTATTAGAAGATAGATTCAAATAATGAACAGTTGAAAGAGCTTGGGTCGTCAACCAGAAAGGTAAAAAAAATCAATTATTAGGATTTATAGAAAAAGAAAACAGAAAACAGAAGGGAGGGAATAATCAAAGAAATACAAGCGGTTTTTCCAGAACTGGTTGGCATTCAGTTTCAAATTGAAATTGCTCCTTGGCTATCCATGCATAAAACACTCACATTATTTTGGAATTTTAGAACCAGGGAAGAAATCATCTTGTAAGCATCCAGAGAAAAGAAGAAGATGAACAAAGGGAAAGAAATCTCATATAAAGCAATAAGAATATAAATGTTATTATGTTTCTTAAAAGCAACATTTGGTGCCAGAAGCATTATCAACCTAAATTTTTAACCCAGATAAACTGTCAAGTGTGAGTACAAAACATAAACACTGTCCAGGATGAAGGGCTCAGAATATTTATCTGATGGTTTCTTTCCAGGAAGCTACTTGCTTCTGCAAATCAAGGGAAAAAATCAAGAAAGAGAAAGGTATGGGATCCTGGAAATGATGGTTCCAACTCAGGTGACTGGCAAGGAAAAGTTCTAGATGGTGACCTTGTAGACCTAGAGAAGAACCTGTCCAGGCCATGTCAGGAGCATTGAGGACCTGAAGGACAGTCTTTAGGAAAAAAAAAAAAAGGAGACTCATAGAATTGATGATTTGATAGATTATGTAATGGAGTGTCCAGATATACAAAAATTTATGAAAAAATAAAGGCAATTATTAACTATGAGAAAAAAAGTGCAAGGAGATACTCTTGGTTCAGTCCTTGGCTTTACAGTGAAGAACATGAGCAAAGCCAGCAATTTGTAAACACTGAATGGTTTAACTTAAACGAGTGATAAACTATACACTAAGTCCCCTACATACGAACCTTCAAGTTGCGAATTTTCAAAGATGTGAATGTGTGTTCTTATGTGCAATCACGTAAGTTAGTTCACGTCTGGCATACATTGTCACATGTGTGCATCCTCTACAAGTGGTTGTGCTTTTTTGTACTTTACTGTACAGTACTGTACAGATTATAGTAATACAGTATCTTTATTTCAAGCTCAGGATATCCAGAAGCAAGCGCAAAAGCACTGGTGATGTAGCTAGTACTGCTAAGAAGTGCCAAGAGATAAAAATGTAAACAAAAGTGAAAATAATTGAGAGAGTGGAGCGAGGCGAAAAGATGGTAGACGTCACTCTTTCTTATAATGTGAATTATTCAACCATCGGCACAATTCTAAAGAACAAGGAAAAGCTCATGGAACATGTGAAGTCTGCTGTGCTGATGATGTTGACAGAAATATTGAAGAACCATGGAAAAGTGATGGAGGAGATGGAGAAACTTCTCAGTGTGTGGATGCAGTATCAGCATCAGTGTCAAGTCCCACTCAGCTTAATGCTGATTCAAGAGAAAATAAAAGCCTTTATGAAGACTTGAAGAAGAAACACAGTGAAGAATCAGAGGGCCCATCTTTTAATGCCATCCATGGCTGGTTTCATTGGTTCAAGGCTAGAGCCAACCCTCACAACGTAAAAGTAAATGGTGAGGCAGCGAGTGCAGATACAGTAGCTGCCTGGGAATTTCCTGAAACGCTTCAAGAAATTGTTGATGAAGGTGCATATTTACCCAAGCAGGTTTTTAATGTGGATGAGACAGGATTGTACTGGAAGAGGATGCCACACAGAAGTTACATCAGTAAGGAGGAAAAGTTGATGCCAGGCTATAAAGGCAGCAAAGGATAGGCTAACTCTGTTGTTTGGTGGCAATGCTTCTGGCGATATGAAGCTGAAGCCTCTCTAAGTTTATCATTCAGAGAACCCAAAATCCCTTAAAAACATAGCCAAGGGCTCTCTTCCTGTTGTACAGAAGAGTAACCCCAAAGCCTGGGTTACACAGACAATTTTCTAGGACTGGTTTTTCTACCACTTTATCCAGGAGGTAGAGAAATATTGCTTGGAGAAGGACATCCCATTCAACATTGTTTTGCTGCTTGACGATACCCCCCATTCATAGACAACTTTCATCCTAACGTCAAAGTAGTGCATCTGCCCCCGAATCGTCGCTCATCTAACCTATGGACCAGGGAGTTACAGCGACTTTCAAGAAATATTATTTATGTCACGCTTTTTGTCAGGCCATAAAGGTGAGTGACGAATCGGGAACAACCTTGTGACAATTTTGGAAGGACTATAACATCTACAAGGCCATAAAAAACATTGACTTTGCTTGGTGTGAGTTTACAGCCATCACCGTGAATGGGGTTTGGAAGAACCTTTGCCTGCAGTTTGTTCATGATTTTCGTGGATTTGAGAAGGTGGATGAGGGGTCCAAAGAGGTCTTCAGCAACTTAGTGACCCTCAGAGAGAAGCTGGAACTAGATCTGCCAGAGGATGACTTCACTGAACTCCTTGCTGTGCAACACAAGGAGCTTACTAATGAAGACCTGATAGAATTGGAGGCCCAGAGAAAGGATGAATAGAGACAAGAGGAAGAAGTAACTGAAGAACTGAAGAGATTCATGACACAGGAAATGGCAAGGGGATTTTCTTTATTTGAGGAGGCACTGGTAGTTTTTGAGGCACAGGATCCAAATGTAGAATAGTACACGAAGGTTGCAGCAGCTGTTCAGAATGCAATCCAAGGCTACCGTGTCATCTATGATGAGAAAAAAAGAGCTACTACCCAGACATCACTGGATTGTTTTTTCAAGAAGGTAGATATAAGTGAATCCAGCAAGGAACCAGAACCTGTGCCATCAACGTCAGGTGTGAATGAAATTGTAGCTTGCCCTCCATCTCCTATTGCTGACGGTCCTTCAGCTCTACCATCTCCCACCTCCTTTCCCTTCACCAGTCAATAACTCTTCTTGTCTGTTTACTCGATGCCAGCCCCTGTATGCCAGCTGTTGTACTGTACTGCTGTACTTTTCAAGGTACTGTACTGTAGATTAAAAACGTTTTCTTTGTTTTTTTGTGTTTGTTTGTTTTTTATGTATTATTTGTGTGAAAAGTATTATAAACCTATTACAGTACAATATTATTTAGCCAATTGTGTTAGTCGGGTACCTAGGCTAACTTTGCTGGACTTACAAACAAATTGGACTTATGAACATGCTCTTGGAATGGAACTCGTTCATATGTAGGGAATTTACTATATTGGGAGAACAGATGGAAGGGAAGTGAAGAGAAGGTGTTAAAAGAATAAAACTGCAACTGTCATAAAAGGAAGTGAACAATGTCTAAAACTGAAAAATCAAGAAATTAGTAGTGTAAGCAAATTTAAAAGTAAAGCCATAAACATAAAAAAAGAACCAAAAATGTTAAAAGTAGGTGCTTCTGAGAGTGGAATAGGATGGAGAGGGTAGTTGTTTATCTAAGATTTTCACTTGGATGCATATGACACAAAGCCCAAATCATGGTGACTTAAACAAGACTTTGTTGTAGTTGTTTGCTTTCTATTCAGAGGAAGGGGACTGGCTCATGATGCCATTGAGGTCCCAGATTCTTTTACTCTTTCTGTGCAGTCTTTCTTAGCATGTGGCTTTTGTTCTTATTGATTCAAGATGGCTTTTGTACCTCAGGTTCTGCAGCTGCATACCAGGCAGTTAGAAGAGGAAGGACAAATTCTAAAAGATACATTCCAACTGTCTTCTTTTTTTAAAAAAATGAGAGCTTTTAAAAAAATAATAGTTGTGTTGATATATGATTATTCATATACTATACAATCTAACCATTTAAAGTATGCAATTCAAAGTTTCTTAGTATATTTATATAGTTGTGCAACCACCACAGTTAATTTTAGAACATTTTTATCAGCACAAAGAGAAACCTTGTTTCCATTTGAAGTCACATTCCATTTCCTCCCAAATCCTCAGCCCTAGGCAACCATGAACATACATTCTGTCTGTTTAGATTTGCCTATTATAGACATTTTATATAAATGGAATCATACAATATATGGTCTTTTGTGAGTAGCTTCTTTCACATAATATGTGTTTAAGGTTCATCCATGTAATTGCATATATCAGTCATTGGTTACTTTTTATTGCTGAATAATATTTCACTGGGTGGACATGCCACATTTTGTTTGTCCACTCATCAGTTGAACATTTGGGTTGTTTCCACTTTTTGGCTATTATAAATAGTGTTGCTATGAACATCCATATAAAAGTTACTGGCATGGAAACTCTACCCTATAAGTAAGTTGGTGCAAAAGCCATTGGCAAATACTCTCAGTTTTCCATGGGTGAAGGGTAAAGCTAGGATTTTACCCTCTGCAACTTGGAGTTGGAGGGGATGAGAAATATTGGCTTCTTGTCCTTTCTGGTGATATCCCTTGATTGACGGATGAGGTTAAGGGGTCACTATCTTCTTGGCCTCACTCACCCAGATGGAAGCTTTCCTCCTGCTGAGGGAGTGGGTAGGGGATGCAGATAGGAGGGGAAAGAGGGGGCTGGTTGCAGCTCAAGGGCCACAGATTCTCACTGTTCCTATGGAGATATAGTAGGTTTTCTTTAGTAAACGCTCCTTCATTTGCTGTCTACCTTTAGGACAATTTCCTGAAACTTTAAATGGTTGTTATTTTTACAGTTTTCACCAGTTGTTGTTATTTTGCTTGGGAATGGGTCCATAGGGCTCTTCACATTGCCATTCCAGAAGTGAAACTTATACAAGAGCTTTCTTAAAAGAGCAACTCAGTGACTTCTGCTAATATCTCATTGGCTGGTATTGTGACAATGGCCACTCATGTCTGTGAGGGAGGCTGGGAATGAGCCACTTAACTAGACACATAAGCACCCCATGTAGGGCTGGTGGAAAATGGGGTTTAACCAGTGCTATTGTCACAGAAGTGTTGAACTACTATGTGGTTTTTGAAATAAATTATTTTGATAAAAGTTAATTTCTAGAATGTGAAAACAAATTCACTGCCCATGAACATCAATTTACAACATCTTCTTTTTTCATTCCATGATTGGCTTAAGTTTGTACTCTAGTAGGTTTGTTTTTTATTTTATTTTTTCTCTTTTCCAAAAAGCAGGCATGGAAATGGTACTTTTATTAAAAAAATTAATTTATTTGTTTTTATTTTTGGCTGTGTTGGGTCATCGTTGCTGTGCACGGGCTTTCTCTAGTTGTGGTGAGTGGGAGCTACTCTTTGTTGAGATGTGTGGGCTTCTCATTGCGGTGGCTTCTCTTGTTGCAAAGCACGGGCTCTAGGTGCGTGGTCTTCAGGAGTTGTGGCACATGGGCTCAGTAGTTGTGGCTTGTGGACTCTTGAGTGCAGGCTCAGTAGCTGTGGCGCATGGGCTTAGTTGCTCGGCGGCATGTGGGATCTTCCCGGATCAGGGCTCGAACCTGTGTCCACTGCATTGGCAGGCAGATTCTTAAGTATTGCACCACCAGGGAAGCCCTGGAAAAGATACTTTAAAAGTGCTTATCTGTTTAAAAATGTTTCTCTTGGGACTTCCCTGGCCGTCCAGTGTTTAAGACTTTGCCTTCCAATGCAGGGGGTGTGGGTTTGATCCCTGATCGGGGAGCTAAGATCCCACATGCCTTGTAGCCAAAAAGCCAAAACATAAAACAGAAGCAATATTGTAACAAATTCAACAAAGACTTCAAAAATGGTCCACGTCAGGGCTTCCCTGGTGGTGCAGTGGTAAAGAATCCGCCTGCCAATGCAGGGGATATGGGTCGAGCCCTGGTCCGGGAAGATCCTACATACCGCAGAGCAACTAAGCCCTTGCACTGCAACTACTGAGCCTGCACTCTAGAGCCCGCTGTGTCACAACTGCTGAGCCCGCGTGCCACAACTACTGAAGCTTGTGCACCTAGAGCCCGTGCTCAGCAACAAGAGAAGCCACAGCAATGCGAAGCCCGTGCACTTCAATGAAGAGTAGCCCCCACTCAGTACAACTAAAGAAAGCCCACATGCAGCAACAAAGACCCAATGCAGCTAAAAATAAATAAATAAATAAGTTTATAAAAAACCAAAAAAAGTGGTCCATGTGAAAAAAATCTTTAAAAAAATATGTTTCTCTTGACTATTTGCTTAAAAGAATGTTGGCTCTATATACAATTCTTAAGCCAAACTTTGCTTTAAGATTTTGATTAAACATTGCTGAGATTTTGATCAAAAGTTTGTGGGCAGCTTAATTGCTATTCTTAATAAATGCTTTTACCTGCTTATTTTTGTCCATAGGATTATTTTTCAGTCTTTGAAAGGTATGCCCAAATGTTGCACATTCCAAATCAGTTTTCCCTGTGACACACTGTGCCTTTTCAATTGGTAAATTCAAGCTTTTCTTTATTTTAGGAAGTTTTCTTTAAGTCTTTGATATTTTTTCCTATTTCATTTGCTCTTATCTTCAGGGACAAAATTTATGTATATGTTGGATCTCCTTTGTCTTATATACCGTTCCTTTGGCTTTAAAATTCTCTTAAACACTTTGTCCTTTCTTCTTTCTTTTTCTCAATTTCTCAAGTATGTTCTCCATGCTTGAATGATTTTGCAGATTCTATCTTTCTTTTCTGCTGCTCTTATGGTGATCTTCATTTCTGCGAGGCTTTCCCCTTTCCATTTGACCTGAGTTTGTGGGCTCATCATTTTATCTCCCTTTCTTCATGTTGTCCTCATTGTCCAACCCTTTATGCCTGTTCTTCAGACTCTTATGTGTAATAGATACTGCTTTTGGTAAATTAAATGATTTCATGGAGAACTAGGGGCTCTTTATTTAAAAAACTTATTGAAATATAGTTGATTTACAATATTGTGTTAGTTTTAGGTGTACAGCAAAGTGATTCATTTATACATATATATATTCTTTTTCAGATTCTTTTTTATTATAGGTTATTACAAGGTATTGGATATAATTCCCTGTGCTATGCAATAAATCGTTGTTGTTTATCTATTTTATACATAGTTGTGTGTACCTGTTAATCCCAAACTCTTAATTTATCCCTCTCCCCTCTTTCCCTTTTGGTAACCATAATTTTGTTTTCTATGCCTATGAGTCTGTTTCTGTTATGTAAATAACTTTATTTGTATTATTTTTTAGATTCCACATATAAATGATATCATATGATATTTGTCTTTTCTGTCTGACTTACTTCACTTAGTATCATAATCTCTAGGTCCAGCCATGTTGCTGCAAATGGCATTATTTCATTTTATTTTATGGCTGAGTAATATTCCATTGTATATATGTACCACATCTTTATCCACTCATCTGTTCATGGACACTTAGGTTGCTTCCATGCCTTGACTGTTATAAATAATACTGCTGCGAACATTGGGGTGCATGTATATTTTCGATTTAGAGTTTTCATCTTTTCTAAATATATGCCCAGGAGTAGGATTGCTACTTCATATGGTAACTCTATTTTTACTTATTTATTTATTTATTTGGCTGCGTTGGGTCTTCGTTGCTGCACGTGGGCTTTCTCTAGTTGCAGTGAGCGGGGGCTACTCTTCATTGCGGTGCTCAGACTTCTCATTGTGGTGGCTTCTCTTGTTGCAGAGCACGGGCTCTAGGTGTGTGGGCTTCAGTAGTTGCAGCATGCAGGCTCAGTAGTTGCAGCACGTGGGCCCTAGAGCGCAGGCTCAGCAGTTGTGGCGCATGGGCTTAGTTGCTCCACGGTATGTGGGATCTTCCTGGACCAGGGCTCGAACCCGTGTCCCCTGTATTGGCAGGTGGATTCTTAACCAGTGCACCACCAGGGAAGTCCTAGGGTTTTTTTAAAATTAATTTTTATTGGATTATAGTTGCTTTACAATGTTGTGTTAGTTTCTACTGTACAGCAAAATGATTCAGCTATACATACACATATATTCCCTCTTTTTTGGATTTCCTTCGCATTTAGGTCACCACAGTGCATTAAGTAGAGCTCCCTGTGCTATACAATATGTTCTCATTACTTGTCTATTTTATACATAGTATCAATAATGTATATGTGTCAATCCCAATTTCCCAATTCCTCCCTCCCTTCCCCCTTGGTATCCATACATTTGTTCTTTATGTCTGTGTCTCTATTTCTGCTTTGCAAATAAGATCATCTATACCATTTTTCTAGATTCCACGTATATGCGTTAATATACGATATTTGTTTTTCTCTTTCTGACTTGCTTCACTCTGTATGACACTCTCTAGGTCCATCCACATCTCTACAAATGACCCAATTTCGTTCCTTTTAATGGCTGAGTAATATTCCATTGTATATATGTACCACATCTTTATCCATTTATCTGTTGATGGACATTTAGGTTGCTTCCATGTCCTGGCTATTATAAATAGTACTGTTATGAACATCGGGGTGCATGTATATTTTCGATTTAGAGTTTTCATCTTTTCCAAATATATGCCCAGGAGTAGGATTGCTGGTTCATATGGTAACTCTATATTTAGTTTTTTAAGGAACATCCATACTGTTCTCCAAAGTGGCTGCATCAATTTAAATTGCCACCAACAGTGCAGGAGGGTTCCCTTTTCTCCACACCCATTCTAGCATTTATTATTTCTAGACTTTTTGATGATGGCCATTCTGACTGGCATGAGGTGATACCTCATTGTAGTTTTGATTTGCATTTCTCCAATAATTAGCCATGTTGAACATTATTTTCATGTGCTTGTTGGCCATCTGTTGTCTTCTTTGGAGAAAAGTCTATTTAGGTCTTCTGACCATTTTTTGATTGTTTTTGTTTTTGTTATTGAGTTGTGTGAGTTGTTTGTATATTTTGGATTTTAATCCCTTGTCAGTTGCATCATTTGCAAATATTTTCTCCCATTCTGTAGGTTGTCTTTTCATTTTGTTTATGGTTTCCTTTGCTGTGCAAAAGCTTATAAGTTTGATTAGGTCCCATGTGTTTATTTTTGCTTTTATTTCTTTTTCCTTGGGAGACTGACCTAAGAAAATATTGCTACGATGTATGTCAGAGAATGTTTTGCCTATGTTCTTTCTAGGAGTTTTATGGTGTCATGTCTTATATTTAAGTCTTTAAGCCATTTTGAGTTTATTTTTATGCATGGTGTGAAGGTGTGTTCTAACTTCGTTGATTTACATGCAGCTGTCCAACTTTCCCGGCACAGTTTGCTGAAGAGACTGTCTGTTTCCCATTTTATATTCTTGCCTCCTTTGTCGAAGATTAATTGACCATAGGTGTGTGGGTTTATTTCTGGACTGTCTATTCTGGGAGGACTAGGGCTTCTTAATTGTATTAGTTTTCCATGGGTGCCGTAAAAGATTGCCAAAAACTTATTGGTTTGAAACAATAAAAAATGATTATCTTCTACTTCTGCAGGTCTGAAATCAAATATGGGTCTCAGGGTGTTAAAATCATGGTGTCGGCAAGGCTGCATTCCGTTCTGGAGGCTCTAGGGGAGACCCTGTTTCTTTGCCTTTTCCAGCTTCTAGAGGTCTCTTTTCCTTGAGTCCTCACATCAAATCACTCTGAACTCTTCTACCTCCCTCTTCCACTTATAAGGACCTTTGTGATTATATTAGTCCCACCTGGATGATCCAGGATACTCTCCCCAATTTTGTCACCTCATTAGCAAACTTGATTCATGTGGTCCCTTAATTCCCTTTTGTCATGTAAGGTTATATATTCATGGTTTACGGGAACTAGCATGTAGACATGCTGGGGGGGGGGTGTGCGCTATTGTGCCTGCCCCACTAACTTCCACCTGCTTTGGAATGCTACTAACTTCCACCATGCTACTGTATTTAAGTGTTTTCCATTATCTTTTATTTGCCAGATGCCTTTTCTTCTTTTGTTTTTCCCTCCTGCATTATCTTTACATAGTTTCCATGGTAGTTCCTTTAAAAAATTTATCACTTTTCTTTGAAGTAATGGCGTTTTTCCTGGACAGCTCTTTTTGAAAAAGTAGTTGGAGGAAGAGGTAGCATATATCCCCAAGGCTTCTGTGGATATAATTCAGGGGATCTGTTAACTTGGATGGGAAAAATTTTAATCTTGATTTTCTCTAATGAAAGCAGGCAACACAGCCCAGTAGTATTCATAGATCCTATACATTTGTCACCAGTAGAAATTAGAGATATTTTCTTTTTTAAAAAATAAATAAATTTATTTATTTATTTACTTACTTACTTACTTACTGGCTGCATTGGGTCTTCGTTGTTGTGCACAGGCTTTCTCTAGTTGCAGCGAGCAGGGGCTACTCTTCGTTGTGGTGCGCAGGCTTCTCTTGTTGCAGACCATGGGCTCTAGGAGCACAGGCTTCAGTAGTTGTGGCACGTGGGCTCAGTAGTTGTGGCTCATGGGCTTAGTTGCTCTGCGGCATGTGGGATCTTCCCAGACCAGGGCTTGAACCTGTGTCCCCTGCATTGGCAGGTGGATTTTTAACCACTGTGCTACCAGGGTAGTTCCTAAAGATATTTTGATATCACTTTACAGATATACTGAAATACCAGTTACCCTCATCATTTCTTCCAAATTATAACAGTTATTAGGCCCACTGCTAGATCTCATTAATTGAGGCATAAATATCACAAATTAAAAAAAATATTTTGGTACCTGTATTTCAATATGTCTCCCTTTGTAATCTTCTGTGCTTTATTTTATGCATTTGAAAATATTATTCTGAGAGGGACCCATGCACGTCAGCAGGCTGCAGTGTGGGTCCAGTCTTCCTGCCTTTTGCCCTGTTCTTGCTGTTCCTCTCTGCTGGGTGTGGTCCCCTTCCGAAAAACAGGAAGTCTCCTTGACTCATGTCAAAACCCTGCATGTCATAGATTTTGGGTGATTTAGCTTGGGCTTCTCCTTAGCTAACCAGTGTCAGAAAGGATCAGGCTCCTATTGGTTCACTCACAGTTTCTCCCCACACTGGTAACAGATAACCACCCACTCTTGAAAACGTATGTCCCTGTTTCATCCCAACATCCTTCCACTACTGTGGTCCACAGGGTTCAAAGATGTTTGGTGATTTGCCCATATACCCAGACCTTGCAATTCAAAGGAGGGTGGGGCTGGGATTGCTGTTTCCCACTAGTGTGTGTTCCCTACTCTGGAAAACCTTGGATTCTCTTTATTTTCCTGCAGATGGTCTCTCTCATTGTGTCCCTTCTCACTCCAGTCCCAGGCCCCAAGAGCATAGGGGCCCTCTCATGATTGGTGACTTCATAGAAGTGGAAGTTCTTTTTTTGTTTCTCTTTGTTGTTCTGGGTTGATTTCAGAGAAGACACAAGAGTTAGAGGTTTCTCTTCTGCTATCTTTAATAGGAAATCTTTTTAGCTTCTTTCCATAACTTTTAAAAAGTTGCTGAAGTTCATTATAATAGAGACAATACAGAATTGCATGTAGTGGAAATGTCTCCTTCTTCCCACATAGTGACCTCTTTTAGGGATGATATCAGAAGAAAAAATGTGATGTGTGTCTATTTTCCAGTCTTTTCTATATATTTATATAAACACTTAAAGTATCCAATCCATCCACAATTTATATAGATGTAGCTGGTAAAGTGAAATATAATTTCTTCCTTTTAACTGAGTGCTAGGAGTAGCACTTGTACTACAGTTTTTCTTTACTCTCTTCTGGGTTAAATGAGAGAGAGGGAAAATCAGGGGTGGAAATGTATAAAACAACTGATTTTCTTCTTTTTTACTGTGGAAAATATATATAACATGCAATTTACCATTTTAATAATTTCTAAGTGTATAGTCCAGCAGTGTAATGTACATTCACATTGTTGTGCACCATCCATCTCCAGAACTCTTCTTCTTTTTTTTTTGTTTTTGGCCATGCTGTGTGGCTTGCAGGATCTTAGTTCCCTGACCAGGGATCAAACCCATGCCCCCTGCAGTGGAAGCACAGAGTCCTAACCACTGGACCGCCAGGGAATCCCAAGAACTCTTCATCTGGCAAAACTGAAACTTTGTACCCATCAAACAATGAGTCCCCATTTCCCCCTCCCCTGGGTCCCTGCCAACCACTATTCTTTCTGTTTCTGTGAATGTGACTATTCTAAGAATCTTATATAAGTGGAACAGTATTTGTTCTTTTGTGACTGGCTTATTTCACTTAGCGTAATGTCATCATGGTCATGTTGTAGTATACTGAGGAACTGCTGATAAGGAGGGCTGACTCTAAGTTATAGGCAAACTTTCGACTGTGCAGAGGGTCAGCATCCCTTAACCCCTGCCAGTTGTTTAAGGGTCAACTGTACTTCTGAGTAGTAGTTTATCTGTTTTCCTCTCAAAATGTTTATCTGTTTTCCTTCTGGTTTCGAGTTTGCAGTAAAAGCTCCTAGATTTGCTTCAACTTGGAATGTGTCTTCCAGAAACACAATAGGGAACACTGACGGGGGGGGGGGGTGTCATTTAAAGGTAGATGAGACAGTAAGCCATAGTTGGAACCCCATGACTAAGGTCTCTGACCCTAATGCTGTTTATAAAAAGTAATTCTAGAGAAAAGCTTATGAACACAGAAAAAGGGAAAGCTAAATGGGAACCAAGAAACTGATTCCAAATATGGTTCATGGGATGTTTGTGTGGAGGACTTGGTTCTTAAAAAGCAGGACTTGACAACTTTTTTCACAATTGTCAGCCAAATCTTCTTCAATCCATTACTCAGAAGGTGTAGAGGTCCAAGAACTGGGGGTCTTGGAAACACTTGGGCTCATAAGTCCATGGAAACCCATCTCCACTGGGGATGGTGACTGCCAGGAGAAGGGTGTGTTCCCAGCATTCTAAGCCCCAGGGAAATACACCTTGTGGGAAACAGGGAAGAGCACAGTAGCGACATAAAGTGATTATGCCAGGCTTCTCCCTACAAGAGATCACGAAGACTCAGTAATGCTAAATTGTAACTTTATTTTCAAAAATTGAATTTGTCTTTGTGCAAATTCAAATTGTGCATCACTGCCCCTTCCTGCCACATCATGTTTCTGCCATGTGATTTGTCCAACAGTCACTTTCAGTTTAAAATGCAGTCTCTTTCTAAGAAAGCTCAGCTGCCTTGGGACTCTCTACCTCCTGTCTCTTCTCTTCTCCCTAGTAGGGGAAGGGTGTCTGGCTGCTGGGCTGATCTCTGTCCTTTCTAGGCCCCTCTGAAATCTCCCCTGGGTACCAGCGTCCTTCCCAGCTACTTCTGGCACCATGTCCTCATCCCGGTCTTAGGTCTCTTGGAATTTCTGGTTGTCCCAGAATGCGTGCTCCCTCCTTGGGTCTGGGCCAGGTAGGGTTTTGTGAATATGTCATGGCCTGCCCACCTGGCATCTCAGTCACCATTTCCTTGTTTTAGAAGAGAGAGTTCTCTGGGAGGTGTGTACTCTCTCTGGGCTACATCTGGGACAGTGAGGCATGTTTTCCTCTATTCTCAGATCCCCTGCATCCACTAGTAGTTTCTGTAACTCCTCACCCTGGGGCTTGGGCTGCAGGTATGCTGTTGGGCTTTTGGTCCTTACCCAGGGACTGTGTTAGTCAGGGTTCTCCAGAGAAACAGATGTATATGTGTGTGTGTGTGTGTGTGTGTGTATATATAATATACTGAATGTTTGTGTCCCTTCAAAATCCATATGTTGAGACCTAATCCCCAGTGTGATTAGTATTTAGAGGTGGGGCCTTTGGGAGGTGATTATGTCTGAGGGGGGAACCCTTATGAATGCAATTAGTGCTCTTCTTATAAAAGATCCCAGAGAGGTCCCTCACTCCTCCTGCAATGTGAGGACAGAGTAAAAAGATGACCTTCGATGAACCAGGAAGCAGCCCTCATTACTCATTGAATCTGCTGGCACTTTGATCTTGAACTTCCCAGCCTTCATAACTATGAGAAATAAATGTTTGTTGTTTGAAGTCACCCATTTTTTTAGTATGGTATTTTTGTTATAGTAGCCTGAACACACTAAGACAATATATATGTATATATATATAGTGTGTGTATATATATATATATGTATATATATCACATTTATATATATGTAACTATGTCTATATTTATATCAACATCTATATCTATCTATCTATCTATCTTGAGGGATTTTAAGTATTTGGCTCATGTGATTGTGCAGGCTGGCAAGTCTGAAATCTGCAGGGCAGGCTGGAGACTCAGGGGAGAAGTTGATGTTGCATTGTTGAGTCTGAAGGCAAACTGCAGGCAGAATTCCTTCTTTCTTGAGGGATCTCAGTCTTTTCTCTTAATACCTTCAACTGATTATGTGAGGCCCAACCACATTACGGTGGGTAATCTGTTTTACTCAAAATCTACTGATTTAAAAGTTAATCTCATCTAAAAAAATACCTTCACAACAGCATCCAGACTGGTGTTTGGCCAAATGTCTGGGTACCACGGCCTGGCCAAACTGACACATTAAATTAACCATTGCAGGGACTCTCCATTTCTCCAATTCAGTCTCCTGTTGAAATGTTCATGTTCTTTGAAATTGTTCTCATATCACCTTACAATCTTCCCTGTGCTATAGTTTATGAGATAAAATTTATTTTATGAATTCATGAATGCTCATGCTATTTGGAGCTCAACGAAGATTTTCTCTCTCAAAAACCTCCATTCTATCATAAAAGCCTTCCATTCAAGACCATTGTTCTACCTTGAAATTCAGAGCTGCCTGATAACTCCTTATTTTGTGGCCATGTTGCCACAGGGAAAAACTATGATGAGCAAATGGTGAGGAAATGGTAGTGGCTGACAGCTAGGGTCTTTTTTAGAACTATTTAACAATCCTCAGGACACCGATGCCCACCTGTTAGCCCAGGCACAAGTTGATAGCCATGCTACTACACCTGTACTGGTGAGTATTAGCTCAGTGTTGACCTCAGGGAAATCAAAACTCACAGAGAAGAATAGTCAATCATACTTCAACAATGGCATCTATGTATAAGTTGCCTTTGGATTTAAGGAATAGAGAAACCATATTAATTGGCTTAAACACCAGAGCATTTCACTGTTGGGCTGGTTGCTTCAGTGGACATGTTTCTTCCATCTCTGGCTCTGCCATCCTTAGGGTCTTTCATGTTCCCTTAGAGTCATTAAATGGCCACAGCAGTTCCAGGCATCATAACCTGATGTGACCACATCTATTGGCAGCAAAGGACCAAACCTTATGGAAAGTCTTTCTTCAGAGCACAGACTGTTTTATGTGAAGTCCTGGTCTTATAACCAGAACTTACTCACCAGCCCACTCCTTAAACCATCATTATTAGGAGAGCAGGATCCAATTATTGGGTTATATAAACCAGAATATACCCCTTAATTTGGAGAAAAGAATTAACTTTTCCTGAGTCCTGTAAGGAAAAAGTGAATGCTTGCACAAAATTGGGGTCCTTTTAGCAAGGAAAAAGGTGGCCACTGGATGATGGTCTGACCACCTACAGTATCTGCTCCACTTCTGTGAAATTCTACACTCATCATAATACGAGTACATGCTTGGCCTTTTGCAGTTCATGCCTTGACATGGATTAGAAGGCATGGGAGAAAGAATTAGCACCTAGTGGAGGAGGAGGAAAAAAAGTAGCGTTATTAGTTAGAGGACTGGTGTACTGATGGAAGCTAGAAAAGCAGGGAAGCCCAACTGTCACTGTCATCCTATTTTAAGGCCACAAGAACCTACCAACTTGATACCTGTGCTGGGTAAAACTCCCTTTTTTTCTTTTTCAATTACAAAGTTATATATGCTTTGGAAAAAAGCCAGTCAATAAAGAAATATATAATGTACAACATAAAAGTCCTCTGTATTAATGTAGAAAATAAAAATCCTCTGTTTGTTCTAACTTCATATTTGTAGTTTCAAATACAGTTCTTCCAAATTTGTCTACACATGTATTAATAAGTGCATATATATGTATTTTAAAAATAAGTAATCCTATATATATATGTGTGTGTGTATATATATATAAATATCTATATATCTATATATCTATATATATATATAGATATCTTCAACAACCTACCTAATGTCTGATAGAATAATGTTCTGCAGGAAATATTTTAAGATTTCCAACATGAGGAATTAAGCTCCAGGAAGCCCCTTCCAGGCAAAGAAAGGAGTCAGACCAGGGCTGACCAGTAAAACTCAGTAGTGATATACTTGTCCTATTTTGCACTGTCCCCACATGTGGCTACTGACCCCTTAAAATGCCACCAGTGCAGCCAGAACTGAATTGTTAATTTTAATTAATTTACATTTCAGTAGCCATGTATAGCTAGTGGCTACTGTATTGATCAGTGCAGGGTTGACAAATGGAAAGTGGCAGCGATGCCTGCAGCCTAAGAGAATCTCTTTTCCAGGAAAGCAATGTGCTTTCTTTCTGCCCGTGTAGAAGTGAAACCACCTTCCTCGCAGGCCTAGAGAGGGTGATTAGCATATCATGTTGTACCCTGTGTGTAGAGGTCAAGGGAAGGGGAAGCTGGGTGAGGATTTGGAGGCATTCAGGCCCAGAGATACATGCATGATTTAGGGTATCTTACACTATTACTCTTTTGCTTTGGACTTTTCAATAGAATCTTGACTTTAAATGTTTGGGGTCTTTGTCACCACACCTATACTTTCATGTCTCGTGTCTGGATTTTTGGTTCAGCAAAGCCCTATGACATTTCCTCACTCTGCCCCGACCTGTAGAATCAGGGCTTGTTCATATGTACTTGGAGGTGGTTGGGGGAAGCACATCTGTCCTGGCTTGCTTTATTTCCCCTTCAGCCTTTGGCAGGCTATTTCTTTGTAACTTACAGCAGTCATTGATTTCCTAGTGGATTTACTTTTGTTTTGGTTTGGTTTCCTGTAGATTATTCAATTAGAAAGAATTTGTGGCAAATTTGGGTTTGGAACCCAATACCCAGAGCTCCAGTTCACCCTGCTTTATAGAAGTGAGCGGCAGTTGTTTCAAGGGTGTAATTGTTTTTCTTTGGTGCACAGTATTAAATTGTTATTCTCCATGATTTTAGGAGGGGGGTCATGAATAGGTAGGAAGGAGAATCATTATATTCTATTTTTGTGACCTTCTTTGTTTATTATTTGTGTTGATTTTGATATTCCCATACCTGAAACAATGTTTTCAGAAGGCAGAATAACAAGGAAAGCATGGTCATTTTTTTTCTTGATTAGTTTTTATACATGATTAGAATATATTTTCAAAATTCTGGAATGACATTTGAACACTGCTTTCTACCTTGCATTTCCCTCTCAGGTCTTGTTTGATTGATCTGCTGTCTCTCTCTTTGGCCTCAGCATTTGGATTCCTCACTGCTCCTGCATGCACCCTGGCCCTTAACAACATGCAGAGCTTTAGACTCAGGTCTTGCTATCCTGCCCTTGCTTCAGTGGGAGTAGATGCCTCTCTTTCATCCCTCGGAGCATTTTGCACATAATTCTGTAACAACGGTAGTAACAGGAGCTAACCACGGATACCAGCTTCTTTGATTCAGGCTCTGTTCCAAAGGCCTCACATCTACCCATTTGCTCAATCCTTATGACAGCCATCTCCTATTGGTGCTATTGTCACCCCCATTTCACAGATGAGGAAACTGAGGCATGAAGTAGCATACCAGTGCCCCTCTGTTAGACTTGGATGCTTTTCCTTCTTGCTCCAAGTTTCCTGCACTCTCCTGGAGGTGCTGAGTGCTTCTCACTCACCATGCTCTATGGAACTCATGCCACTGTTGAACTGTGGTCCTGGAGCCATGATGAGAGCTAGGAAAGCAGGTCTGGGTGTTTCTCTCTCCTCCAGCTCCTCTTGGGTAAGGCAAGGTGCTTTTCAGCTTTGTGTTCATGCCTGACACACACTAGATACTCCATAAATGTTAGTTGAACAAGTAAGTCAGTGAGTCAGAGAGTAGA
The DNA here is from genome assembly GCF_028564815.1 of Eubalaena glacialis. Taxonomy (NCBI): domain Eukaryota; kingdom Metazoa; phylum Chordata; class Mammalia; order Artiodactyla; family Balaenidae; genus Eubalaena; species Eubalaena glacialis. Next base: position 172,185,264 of record NC_083719.1, read on the forward strand.
GTTTGTGCCCATCCAAAGGAATTTAAATCAGGATCTTGAAGAGATATCTGCTCCCATGTTCATTGTGGCATTATTCACAATAGGCAAGATGTGGAAACAACCTTGTCCATAATAGAAGAATGGATAAAATGTCCGTAAATAGAAGAATGGATAAAGACAAACAAAGTGTCCATCAATAGATGAATGAATAAAGAAGATGTGGTATATATGTACAATGGAATGTTATTCAGGCATGACAAAGAAAGAAATCCTACCATTTGCAACAACATGGATGGATCTTGATGACATTAATAAATAAATGAGACAGGAAAGATAAATACTGAATGAAATCAGTGAAATAAATGAGACAGGAAAGATAAATACTGAATGAAATCACTCATGTGGAATCTAAAATAGTCAAACTCATTGAAACAGAGTAGAATGACAGTTGCCAGGAGCTAGGGAGAGGAAGAAAAGGGAAAATATTAGTCAGAGGGTGGGCAGTTTCTATTATGCAAGATGAAAAAGTCCTAGAGATCTGCTGTACAGCATAGAGCCTGTAGCTAATAATACTGTATTGTGGACTTCCCTGGTGGCACAGTGGTTAAGAATCCACTTGCCAATGCAGGGGACACGGGTTCGATCCCTGGTCCAGGAAGATCCCACACGCCGCGGAGCAACTAAGCCCATGCACCACAACTGCTGAGCCTGTGCTCTAGAGCCCACGAGCCACAACTACTGAAGTCCACGTGCCTAGAGCCCGTACTTCGCAACAAGAGAAGCGCACCACAACGAAGGGTAGCCCCCGCCTTGCTGCAACTAGAGAAAACCCGCGCTCAGCAACGAAGACCCAACACAGCCAAAAATAAATAACTAAATAAATTTATATTAAAAAATACTGTATTGTGTACTTATTATTTGGTAAAAGGGTAGATCTTATATTGTGTTCTCACCACACACACAAAATCATAATCATTATAGGGTGGGGAGAAACTTTGGGAGGTGATAAATATGTTTATAGCTTTGATGGTGGTGATGGTTTCACAGGTATATACTTACCCCTAATAAGGTGGTTAAAAATATAACAGTCAATTGTTATTGTACTGTCTGCAGACTGCCTCCATGTGACGGCTTGAAAGTGCATGGGATTTGCAGTCTGATGACCAGGTTATGCTCTCAATTCTCTATTTACCAGCTCCGGTGGTATTCTTCATCGTACTCCCCTCTCTGTCAACAAAACACTCACGTGGCTGCTGTCAGAGTTACAGGGAACATCCACTGAGTAGCAGTTGAATTTCCTCCCATTCTGTACCCCAGTGGCCACTGAGGAGAGGCCAGACATCTCTGGCTACAACCAGTCTCAGCTTTGAGAACTTCAGTTTGGAAAATCCAGTGATGTGAGTAATCGTTAGTCTCTGCCTTTGTCTGTGATGCAAGCCTGTTCACTCCATAGTGAGACCACATCCTTCCTGCTGGGCTGTGACTGCTATAAAATTCATCTAGTTTCCTCTCCGGCTGTTCCTGAGGCTGACATCTGGGTGAGTCCAGCTCTGTGGAGCGGGGTGGCTGCAATGGTCTTGGGAAGAATGGGGAGATTGTGTCAAGGGCCAGAACTTGACTAGAGATTTCTTTTGCCAGCCTTCAGGTCCGTCCTTCAACAATGCTTCTGGAATGTTCTTTTATGTTTATCACTATTTGGGTGCTATGTGTGCGAGGGCATGTGTGTGGGGGGGGACGGGGGGTGAGGACAGGAGCAGCAACCACTGCTTACACCCATGACTCCAGCAGATTTGCCAAGCATTCCCCCAGGGAGAGGATAGATGGGATGCATAAAAGCAAATGAGTATTTTAGAAACCAAGGGACAGAGAAGGTAAAGGTCAAGGTGGGGTGCACTAGGGTTAGGGATAGGGGAGCACATAGGAAAGGCAGAGTCCTGATGTGGATGGAAAGATCAATGGAATGGGACCTGGGAGGGTCTGCAGCGCTGGTGGATCTGTCTGGAGTGCCCCCTCCCCTCCTGCTACCTGCCAGATGCATAGGGAATGGATTTGGTGTGGGGTGCATGAGGCCAGGAGTGGAGAGGCAAGAATGAAGATAGAAGGAGAGATGAACATGTTTGAGATGTCTTGAACATTAAACTGTGTTCTTTATAAATTCCGTTTTGGAGAGTTCCAAAGCTTCGTAGGGCCTCTCTCTTCCTTTAACATCATTTATGTCTTTGGGCTAATGTTGTGCTTTTCCAAATTCAGTAATATGAAGGGATAAATTCCAAACAAAGCCAATGTGTTCATCCATCTAAAATCTAGGAGATGTGTATGATCAAAAGATATAGCAGCTTATTTCTGGTTTTTGTGGAACTCAAACTCTAGTTAGGAAACTGAATTGTTGAACACTGTAATGAAAGACTCTGTGTGATAAAACCTGGGAAAATGTCTTTGCCTTTTAACCATTTATTTTTATCATCTTTGATAATTTTTCCTCCTATCTGACTGAGATAGCTACTTAAATGGTGGAAGAAACGGTCTCACACTTTTTAAGCTGAGAAAAATGCAACGTTAGGGGCATGACTCAGAAATCAGTGACCCTGGTCTAAATCCTGGCTTTGTCCCTCCTGGCTGTGAAAACCTGGGCAAGTCACTTAGCCTAAGACTCAGTCTCTACTTCCATACCATGGGACTAGGAATTTAATCTTTGGGCTTTGTGCATCAGGGCAGCACCTAGCCCATGAGAAGCTCTCAATAAATGTGAGTTCTAATAATTATTATAATTGTGATTTTTGCAAAGAGACATTAAAGAAATATATGTGTTTATTATTCTCCCTTATCACCCCAAGTTCCATCCCATTTCAGTTTTTATCAATCAGTGGACTGATAAAAGTGCTATTGCAGACCATCCTCTCCTCTACATGCTTTTATGTTCTCTCTCCTTTTCTCTCTCTATACATATGCTGCTCTGTTATCGCCATATTTACTCATTCCTGGCATCCTTCTTCTTTTGTCCCTTACTCATCTTTCCTTGGTTCAAAACAGAAACAAGAAACCAGAGTCTTTCAGTTGGAAGGAATGTAAAAAACATATTTTCTACTCTGTCATTTTATAGACGAGGAAACTGAAGTTGAAGAACAGTGAAGAATTTGTCCAAGGTCACACATAGCCAGTGATCAGTGGGACCAAAGTTCTCTTGGTGATACATCAAGGTGGCATCAGGAAGTGGTTTAAGATACACATTGCAATGTTAATGTGACTGTGCTTGTGGGTTTAATTGTTTCTCTCCACAGGAGCACCTTTTTTCCATGGCTCAGGACACACTCCTGGGTCAAGCCAATAGGAAAGCTCTCTGGTAAGTATTTGACTCGCTTTTCAAAACGAAAGATGGCAACTCGTTAGAGTCTGGTGATTTCTTTTTTTCCTTTCAATCTTCTGGGTTTTTGATAGTTTAGTTTTCTCTGAGGGTAGACTTCTTAAAAGACTTCTTATCCATATGCTGTTTTCACCACCTGATTTCCCAGTGTGGACCTATGCCCAAGGACTCTGACCAGGGCTGCAGATGAGCATGGCAAGTGTCCGCTGCAAGCTGGCTCGTTACCTGGAGGATCTGGAAGACGTAGACTTTAAGAAATTCAAGATGCACTTAGAAGACTATCCTAGTCAGAAGGGCTGCACGTCACTTCCTCGGGGTCAGACAGAGAAAGCAGATCACGTGGATCTAGCCACTCTGATGATTGATTTCAATGGAGAGGAGAAAGCATGGGCCATGGCCAAGTGGATTTTTGCTGCAATCAACAGGAGAGACCTTTATGAGAAAGCTAAGAGGGATGAGCCAGAATGGGGTGAGTGGAAGGAAGATGGTATATTTTTTAAAATTGTGATAAAATACCCATAATACAAAACTTACTGTCAACCATTTTAAAGTGTATGATTCATTGGTGTTAAGCACATTCACATTTTTGTGCAATCAATCTCCAGAAATCTTTTCATCTTGCAAAACTCTGTACCCATTAAACAATGATTCCTCATTCTACCCTCCCCTCAGCCCCTGGCAATCTCTTTCTGTCTCTATGAATTTGACTATTCCAGTACCTTTTATAAGTGGAATCATACAGTATTTGTCTTTTTGTATCTGGCTTATTTCACTCAGCATAAACATCCTCAAGCCTCACCCATGTTGTCACATATGGCAGGATTTCGTTCCTTTTTAAGGTGGAATAATATTTTGTGGTATGTATATACCACAGTTTGTTCATCCATTCATCCATCAGTGGACTTTCTGGTTGCTTCTAGCTTTTGATTATTGTAAATAATGCTGCTATGAACATGGCTGTACAAATCTCTTTGAGACCTTGATTTCAATTCTTTTGGATATATGCCCAGAAGTGGAATTACTGGATTACATGGTAATTCTAGTTTAAATTTTTGAGGAATGTTTTCCATAATGACCGCATCATATTACACTCCCACTAGCAGTGTACAATTGTTCTAATTTCTCCACATCCTTACCAACACTTATTTTATATATATATTTATATTTTTTTGATAGTAGCAGTCCTAATGGGTGTGAGATGGTATCTCATTGTGGTTTTGATTTGCATTTCCCTATTGACGAGTGACGTGAGCACCTTCTCATGTGCTTGTTAGTCATTTGGTTATCTTTGGAGAAATGCCTGTTCAAGTCCCTTTCCCATGTTTTAATTGGGTTGTTTGTCTTTTTTGTTGTTGACTTGTAGGAGTTCTTTATATATCTTGGATATTAACCTCTCATCAGATATATGATTTGCAAATGTTTTCTCCCATTCTATGGGTTGCCTTTTCACTCTGTTAATGGTATCCTTTGACGAATCAAAGTTAGTATGTTTGTTTGTTTGTTTAAATTTATTTTATTTATTTATTTTTTGGCTGTGTTGGGTCTTCGTTGCGGTGCGCGGGCTTCTCACTGCGGTGCTTCTCTTGTTGTGGAGCACAGGGTCTAGGTGCACGGGCTTCAGTAGTTGTAGCACTTGGGTTCAGTAGTTGTGGCTTGTGTGCTCTAGAGCGGAGGCTCAGTACTTGTGGTGCACGGGCTTAGTTGCTCTGCGGCATGTGGGATCTTCCCGGACCAGGGCTCGAACCCACGACCCCGGCATTGGCAGGCGGATTCTTAACAACTGTGCCACCAGGGAAGCCCAGTATGTTTGTTTTTTAATCACTTGTTTTATTATCTTGGCTTCATCTTCTTTTTTCTTCTCATGATAGTGCTATGAGAAGATGGAGGAAAGCAGTTTACTTTTTTCTAACTTTTTTAAAAACCTAAGTCAGGGCTCATATACCGCTAGGAATCTTCTCTGAATAGTTACACTTAATCCAAATCTCTCCTGTGCCTGAAACTTCCTCCAGGTCTCCATCTAGCTCCTCATGTGTCTGCCTGCATAGTCAACAAACTTGAATCTCTGCTTCCCATGGCTCAGGGGGCAACCTCTCACCTTATAGAACTACATAATTTCTGGGGAAAAGCTTTTCCTATGGCCATTACTTTGGGTGTTGGAATGATCAAAGAAATACTCTTTAGCCCTGTGGACAGGCTGAGGGTGAGGTTCTTCCTTCTGGCTCTGGTTCTGAGCAAGGGAAGGGTACAAGGATGGGCTCAGAGGAATCTAGAAAATCACAGGATGATGATGTTGAGCTAGCGGAAAGGGGGAATAAAAATGAATCAGCGTTTCTGAAATGGTCAGACAAAAATGGTGGTGTGTATGTAGTATATCCATGCCATTTGAAGTCAGTTTTATATATTTAAACTTCTGTTTTCTAATGAATGTTTACCCTGTTTACCCTGTTTTTTCTTCCAACCCTGTATTGTCCATATTGGCATGTCTAAAGTCAATTAAAATGTATTTATACTGGCAAAAAAAAAAAAATGAATCATCAGGTCAGAAGCACAGTGAACTGGGGAAGCAATATGGGTCTAATGAGGGAGATAAAAATAATATGGGGGCATGAGGGCAAGGGCGTACACCAGTGGGATGTTATAAACAAATTGCATATAATAACACAGTTATTAATGTGTCAGTACTTACATACTCAATAACCCTTTTAAAGTATAATAATCATAGTGGCAGAAGTAGTTCACTAAGCAGTTTTTGTGGATTTTATTCATTCTTCACAAGAACCCCAGGAAGCCTGTGCTTTTTCAAATGAACTTTCAGTTTTATTATACTGAGTGAAATAAGCCAGTCACAGCCCCTGGCGGTTGCCAGGGGCTGCAGGGAATGGGGAATGGAGAATTGTTGTTTAATGGGTATAGAGTTTCATTTTTACAAGATGAAAAATAATTCTGGAGATTGGTTGCACAACCATGTGAAGTGAGCCTGGAAAAGGTTTTGGTTGTCCATGACTCTGTTCTAATCAGAGCCAAGACTGGGATTCAATGCCAAGTGTGTCTTTGGTGGAAGCCTGGCTCTTAACCACTGTGCCATTTGGCTTTTACATCTGGGTTGTGGGGTTGAAGAATGATAACTAGGGTTAGAATTTTTTTGTTTTTATGGGGGGTGCTGGCTAGGGTTAGGTTTTAGGTAAGAATTAAATTTTAGTCTTGGTTTGAGTTAATGTTTAGATTTTGTTTTGTGGTTTTGTGTGTGTTGGATTAACAGCATTGCCATTCAGAATAAGTAGACACCTATCAGGAATCCTTTATGTAGCTCTTCGGTTCCTGCCCACCTAAAGTTATCTGTCCCGTGTGTTTCCCTTGGTGCCTAGCTCTTATTCTACTGTGTCTAATTTCTCCTATAAGATGCTTCTTTGGGATGTGTTATTCAGTGATTGTTTAGATCTGTGATTCTCAACTGTGGATGCATGTTGGAGCTTTTAAAATATAATGGTGCCTGGGCTCCACCTCAGAGAATTGACAAAGGATCACTGGAGGTGGAGTCCTGGAATCAGTGTTTTTAAAGCTTTCTAGGTGAATCTAAAGTCAGCCAGGATTCTGAATACTGAAATAGAGAAATAGACATAAGTCAGATTGGTTATTCTTACTCTTAAGACTCAGGATATGGGTAAGATGAATTTCAGGTGTTTGGGGTCAAGGAAGGATGATATTGCTGGCCTTTAGCCATCTTGGGGATATTGGAAAGTGTGTGGGATGGCCTCAAAACAAGAGCACCAGGGAGGGAGTCTGCCAAAGACAAATGAGGATAAGAAACCTTGATGCCTCACATGTTTACTGTTTGATTTCCAGGCTTGGGAGACAGATTCCAAGACTGGATACAGTGTGGACATAATTCTGGGTGGTATCCATTGCTTTGAAATTAGGAGTACAGGAATGCCCCTAACTGGACATTCAACTGAGCTGTATTCTGGTTTGGGAGATGTTCAGGGCAGGTGCCTTTGACCTGTGCCAGGTGTTAGATATTGGATCTCAATGACGTCACCTTAATCAGGAGTCCTGAGTTTTGACACTTTGAATTTTTCTTCCTTTTACTCTCAGACAATGCAAATGTTTCTGTGATAAGCCAGGAAGAAAGCCTTGAAGAGGAGTGGATGGGTTTACTGGGGTACCTTTCCAGAATCTCTATTTGTAAAAAAAAGAAAGGTAAGCAATGGGGGTGGCACTTCTAGTTGGGTTTGGAGACCTGGTTCTGTAGGTACTTGAAGCTAGGAAGGTGGATAATTTGGTGATCCTAACATGTTCCTGCTCCTTGGGGTGAAAAGGCCTGTCTCAGGAAATCCACTTCAGCTTAAGAAATAGATTCATGTTTGCATGGCTCCTGGGAGTCCCAGAACCAAGGGGAGGCAATTGAGTGTTTCAGGTTTTATCAGGCATGAGCTGCAGACTACCTAAAGGAGTAAGATTGAATAAAAAGGATCTTCTGGCCAGGGCCAGTTCATATGGCGCTTTGCTGTTCTTTTGTTTAACCGTGTCTAGGAAGACTTTGACATCCTAGATTTTCTGGGGCTGTTCATACCCAGGCAGTGGAGAGAAACTGCAACTCCCATTCCTCAATTCCAGTTACCATTCCTTACAGACCACCGGCCCCTGCTGATAGCTCATCTCTGGTGGATGTGCTCAGGCTTCTTCCAAAATCTAACTTTCTGTCTCTGCCACAGATTACTGTAAGAAGTACAGAAAATATGTGAGAAGCAGATTCCAGTGTATCAAAGACAGGAATGCCCGTCTGGGTGAGAGCGTGAACCTCAACAAACGCTTCACCAGGCTGCGTCTCATCAAGGAACACCGGAGCCAGCAGGAGAGAGAGCATGAGCTCCTGGCCATTGGTAGGACCTCAGCCAAGATGCAGGATGGCCCCGTGAGTTCCATGAACTTGGAATTGCTTTTTGATCCTGAGGACCAACACTCTGAGCCTGTGCACACGGTGGTATTCCAGGGAGCAGCGGGCATTGGGAAGACAATACTGGCCAGGAAGATCATGTTGGACTGGGCGTCAGGGGAACTTTACCAGGACAAATTTGACTATTTGTTTTACATTCACTGTCGGGAGGTGAGCCTTGGGATGCAGAGGAGCCTGGGGGACCTGATCGCCAGCTGCTGCCCTGGCCCAAACCCACCCATAGGCAAGATTGTGAGCAAGCCTTCCAGGATCCTCTTCCTCATGGATGGTTTTGATGAGCTGCAAGGTGCCTTTGATGAGCACACAGAAGCACTCTGCACCAACTGGCAGAAGGTGGAGCGGGGAGACATTCTCCTGAGCAGCCTCATAAGGAAAAGACTGCTTCCCGAGGCCTCTCTGCTCATCACCACAAGACCCGTGGCCCTGGAGAAACTTCAGCACTTGCTGGGCCGGGCTCGTCATGTGGAGATCCTGGGTTTCTCGGAGGTCAGAAAGAAGGAATATTTCTTTAAGTATTTCTCAGATGAACAGCAAGCCAGGGAAGCCTTCAGGCTGATTCAGGAGAATGAGATCCTCTTCACCATGTGCTTTATTCCCCTGGTCTGCTGGATCGTGTGCACTGGGCTGAAACAGCAGATGGACAGTGGCAAGAGCCTTGCCCGGACATCCAAGACCACCACTGCCGTGTATATCTTCTTCCTCTCCAGTTTGTTGCAGTCCCAAGGAGGGAGCCAGGAGCACCACAACTCTGCCACCCTCTGGGGTCTCTGTTCATTGGCTGCAGATGGAATCTGGAACCAAAAAATCCTGTTTGAGGAGTGTGACCTCAGGAATCATGGCCTGCAGAAGGCAGATGTGTCTGCTTTCTTGAGGATGAACCTATTCCAAAAGGAAGTGGACTGTGAGAAATTCTACAGCTTCATCCACATGACGTTCCAGGAGTTCTTTGCTGCCATGTACTATCTGCTGGAAGAGGAGAATCAGGGGGAGATGAGCAACACGCAGCAGAGTAGTCTGAAGCTTCCCAACCGAGATGTGACAGTCCTTCTCGAAAACTATGGCAAGTTTGAAAAAGGGTATCTGATTTTCGTTGTCCGTTTTCTCTTTGGTCTTATAAACCAGGAGAGAACCTCCTACTTGGAGAAAAAACTGAGTTGCAAGATCTCTCAGAAAATCAGGCTGGAGTTGCTAAAATGGATTGAAGCAAAAGCCGAGGCAAAGATGCTACAGATTGAGCCCAGCCAGCTGGAATTGTTCTACTGTTTGTATGAGATGCAGGAGGAGGACTTTGTGCAAAGGGCCATGGGCTATTTCCCCAAAATTGAGATCAAGCTCTCCACCAGAATGGACCATGTGGTTTCTTCTTTTTGTATTGAGAACTGTCGCCACGTGGAATCACTTTCCCTGAGATTGCTCCATAACTCATCCAAGGAGGAGGAGGAGGAGGAAGAGGAGGAGGAGAAAGAGGAGGAAGTTCAACACTCTGATGTGAACCATTGTGTCCTCTCTAATCCTCATGTTGCATATTCTCAGCGGTAAGGAGATTCTGCTTCAGGCAGGTGGTAGTATATGTCTTCTATTTTCCAGCCACCTATCTCTTGGCACCTGCTCTCTCTCCTTCCTTCTCAACTGTCTTGCAAATGCGGTTGCCACAGCTACATAATAATGCCACCACCACTCATTTCTACCAGACCCCTTCATTGGCAGATATTGACTAGTAGAGAAAGGGTAGGTGGACAAACGCCATGAGAAAAAAGACAATGAAACAAAAAGCAAATGTTTGGTGGATGCCAATTTAGCACAAGGCATTCTGTGGGAGAAAGAATGGAATAAAAATGTTCGTAAACTCAAATTGCTTGTAATGTACTTGGGGCTTTAGTGCATAATACCCTATCAGTACCTAAGGGGCAAAACAACCCCTTTGACTCTGCCCAGGGACACAGAGGACAGAGGGCCCTCAGCGTTGGATGCTTGGGGGAGGTTTCTTGGAGGAGTGGAGTTTGAGCCTGCCGTGAAGGATTGATAGGATGTGCGTGAGTGGAGGAGAAGGTAAAGGGATTTGTGCAATGGGCTCTTGTATGAAGAAAGCATGAATATGATCTGAGGAAGAGTACTTATGTTGGAGAAAATGGGGAGGGACATGGCTTCACTGGACCAACCAATGAGGGGAAATCGAGGGAAATAGGGCTGGAAAGGAGAGAGTGCTCCAAGGCCCCCACCTTGTGTTTGCAGCCAGGCATTCATCAACAGCACCCCCTTCAGGGTCTGTTCACCCACTTGCTAGGGGGTTGGACGCCAGTTGCTGTGTGTGTACAGTGAAGGGATTGAGTTACTTGACTTCTAAGTCCTTGCACAGAAACTGCCACAGCTACAGTGGCTGTGGGGAGGTGGTTGCTCTGTGAATGCTTGGGTTTAACCGCTATAGAAGACACTTGACATAGGACAAAATTCAGGAGAAAGAGAGCTGACCCTTTCACTGGCAGCAATAAATTTTCAGCTCCCTCTCTTTGCCTCAGCACCACTACCAGGATGACTTTTCTATTTACTGTCGGGTCATCAAGGACCACCCGCTGGGGCTTCAGTGGTGGCTAAGACCAAGGTCCTGCTCACAGCGACTTACAGTTGGTTTGTGGGGACAGGCAGGAAACAAGGGCAGTTGGTAGAGAGGATGGGCTTTGGCAAGAACACTGGTGGAGTGCACCTGAAGCACATGGGTGGAGCCCTTGAACAGCCGGACCCTGAACGATGGGGCATGAGAGAGCCATGGATGTGCAAAGGGCAGCCCAGATTGAGAGAATAGTGGGTTCAAAGGGTGGGAGGTGGGAAAGCAGGGTACATTTTGACAATGGCAAATAGTTCAGAATAGCTAGAAAGAAGATGGGAGAGGGAGAGAAAGAGAGAGGGGGACTAAGAGGAGAAGATCTGCTCTCTAGGGCTCTAAAATTGAAGCTGAGTAAACAAGACATCTGACAAAGATCACACGGCTGTGAGGAAGGCTGGCAGAGACTCAGACTAAAACTCCTGATGAAGAGCCTGATGCCCATTTTGCTAGATGACAGCTACCTTCTTTGAGGGCAGGCGCTTGCTTTGCGTGTTCTAGAGCCTTCGAAGGGCCAGCAGCATGGGCATCCACCTGGTGCCTGTTAGAAGTGCAGGACTGCAGGCCTGATCCTAGATCCATGGAGTCAGAATCTGCATTTTAACAAGAGCTGAACTTTGAAATCACCTGGAAGTCTTAAAAATATCAATATGCTTGGTCCCACCTCAGAGATTCTGACTTTATTCCTATGGCCTGGCCTAGGGATTTTCGAGAGCACTGCTGATGCTATTGTGCAGCCAATGTGAGAACTGGTCTCTGGGTCACTTAGCAGAGTGTCCAGGGCCATGGACAAGACAGCCGACTGTTGAAGGAGGAGAAGGATGCCTGAGGGAAGGGCCAGAGGGTATTCACAGTCAGCCAAAGTCACAGGCTCTTTCTTAATTGTTTTTTACTTTTAATTTTATTATTATTATTTTTTATTGAGGTATAGTTGATGTACAATATTATATAAGTTTCAGGTGTATGGCATAGTGATTCACAATTTTTAAAGGTTACATTCCATTTATAGCTATTATAAAATATTGGCTATATTCCTTGTGTTGTACAATGTATTCTTATAGTTTATTTATTTTACACATAGTAGTTTGTACCTCTTAATCCCCTACCCCTATCTTGTTCCTCCCCCTTCCTTCTCCCCACTGGTAACCACTAGTTTGTTCTTTATATCCGTGAGTTTGTTTCTTTTCCATTGTAGTCACTAGTTTGTTTTATTTTTTAGATTCCACATATAAGTGATATCATACAGTATTTGTCTTTCACTTATTTCACTTAGCATAATACCCTCTAAGTTCATCCATGTTGTTAAGACAAAATTTCATTATTTTTAAATTTAATTTAGTTTTTTAAATTTTAATTATTTTTTTTGTATTTATTTATTTATTTATGTGTTGGGTCTTCGTTTCTGTGCGAGGGCTTTCTCTAGTTGTGGCAAGCGGGGGCCACTCTTCAACACGGTGTGCGGGCCTCTCACTATCGCGGCCTCTCTTGTTGCGGAGCACAAGCTCCAGACGCGCAGGCTCAGTAATTGTGGCTCACGGGCCCAGCTGCTCCGCGGCACGTGGGATCTTCCCAGACCAGGGCTCGAACCCGTGTCCCCTGCATTGGCAGGCAGATTCTCAACCACTGTGCCACCAGGGAAGCCCTTTAATTTAGTTTTTAATTTTTATTTCTTTAATTGAAGTATAGTTAATTTATAGTGTCATGTTAGTTTCAGGTGTACAGCACAGTGATTCAGATATATATTCTTCTTCAGATTATTTTCCCTTATAGGTTATTACAAAATATTGAATATAGTTCCCTGTGCTATACAGTAGGTCCTTGTTGGTTATCTATTTTATATATAGTAGTTTGTATATGTTAATCCCAACCTTCTAATTTATTCCTCCCCCCCACTTTGGTAACCGTAACTTTGTTTTCTATGTCTGTGAGTCTCTTTCTGTTTTGTAAATAAGTTTATTTGTATTATTTTTTAGATTCCACATATAAGTGATATCATATAGCATTTGTCTTTCACTTATTTCACTTAGCGTAATACCCTCAAGTCCATCCATGTTGTTGCAAATGACAAAATTTCATTATTTTTTTATGGCTGAGTAGTATTCCATTGTGTGGCATGTGTGTGTGTGTGTGTGTGTGTGTGTATACATCACATCTTCTTTATCCATTCCTCACAGGCTCTTTGAATCATAGGTGTGTAGAACAGTCTTACCAAGGCTCCTCTGGCCTTTTTCATTCCTCAGTGCACAATCTTTGGTTCTGTGACTGATTTCTTAATTCCCGGGAGGCCTTTGAACTGGTGTCAGCCACTCCTGGCCCCTAGCTTCAGTTTGCTATTCTTAGAGATTGACTTTGTTTTCTGTCCTTCCTTCCTTCCAATTTCTAGATTGGTGAACTATCTCACTTCCAGCATTTGCAGGGGCATCTTCTCAGTCTTGAGCAATAACTGGAACCTCACTGAATTGAACCTCAGTGGCAATAGCCTGGGAGACCCAGGGATGAAGGTATTATGTGAAACACTCCATCAACCTGGATGTAACATTCGCAGATTGTGGTAAGAACATGTGTGTGTGTATGTGTGTGTGTGTGTGTGTGTGTGTGTGTGTCAGAGAGAGAGAGAGAGAGGGAGAGAGAAGAAGGACCAGATTAGTGATTAGTTTTCTAAGGTTGTCATAACAAAGTACAACAGACTGGGAGCCTTAAACAACAGAAATTAATTTTCTCACAGTCCTGGGGGCTAGAAGTCCAAGATGAAGTTGTCAGAAGGGTTGGTTTCTTCTGCATCTTCTCTCCTTGGCTTGTAGTTGGCTGTCCTCTCCTTGTGTCTTCACATGGTCTCTGTGTGTGTCTGATTTCTTCTTCTTACAAGAACACAAGTCATGTTGGATTAGGGCCTACCCTAATGACCTATTTTAACTTAATTACTTTTTAAACCCTGTCTCCAAATATAGTCACATTCTGAGGTCCTAAGTGTTGAGACTTCAACTTGAAATATTTGGGGGGACACAATTCAGCCCATAGTAAGTGGGAAGGCAAAATTGATTGGAGGACAGTTGTTTGGGAAGTTTAAGATGGGGAAGAATAAAGGGGAACTGAAAATAAGTCATTTGTTGGTGTTATGAAAGGACGTGACTTTCAGTATCTTCCATTTCTTCATTAGCCATGCTTACAGATGAGATCTGAAGAGTTTCATCAAATGCAGCAATGGCTACCTGGGCTGGAACCCATCAAAATATTTTGCATAGATTAAATTGTCACAGGGAATCTCTTGTAGATTTATTAATAAAATGCTTACTGTGAGCCCACACTGTGAATCAGACTCGCATGCCCTGAGTTGAGCACACAGTTGTATGGGCCATCCCTCCAGCCCTCTTCCATCACACATCTGCATTTTTGATGAGCTACACAGCCAGTGCTAAAGCCCACCACTCCAGGACATTTTCATTCTTTCCTCTCTTGCTCGTCATAACCACTCCATCACCAGTCTTATTTTACCTATTACACAAACCATTGTCCACTTTTCCTCATCCTCACTCTATTACTGACTAGAGTCCTTAGACTCCTTAATCAACATAAATTAATTAGAGGCCAGATGATGAATTCAGGCAAGGCTTTATTGGGGCTCATGCTACAGCACAAGGGAGCAAAAACAAGTAACAGGTGCCCTTGCTCGCTCCCTGAGCGGGGGGCGAGCTGGTCCCTTAAATGGGGTGAGAGTAGGGGCAGATCCAGGGGTCTGGCCAGAGGCGTGGCTTAGGTGGTCTGCCACCCCCTTGGTGGTGCTGTGTGCAGGGATCATGCACAGTACCCTGCTTTTGCTCCTGGCACCTCAGAAATGGCAGTTGGGTTTTGACTTTTTTGTATCTTATTGTTCATAATTTGCCCCAACTGCACACATGCATGCAGTTATGTTTAGTCCCTTATAGTTTCTTTGTATTCTGTTGCTTGAGTAGATATTTGTCCAGGTGCAAGCACTGCAGTAAAGAGTCCCAGGTCCCAGCCTATCTCAACTCCACCAGCCCAGGTCCAACAACCACCATGATTTGCCTGGATAGTGCAATAGACTCTAAGACCATAAACTTCTCATGACAGGATTCATGTTTGTTCTGCAATTGTCTCTGTAATGTCTGGAGACATTGTTCTTACCATGTGTTCATGCCCCAAAATACATATTGAATGAATGTTGGCTGTTTGGTCTCCCTGCATCTACTTTTGCCACTCACCAATCATTCTCTGTACAAAAGACAGAGTGTTATTTAGAAAATTATACTTTGATCGTGGCATTTCTATGCTTAAGTGCTTTTTCTTTGCTCTTTTGACAAACATAAAATGTTCTTCTTGCCTTCAAGGCTCTGGCTGGTTTTGACATTTAACCTTCCTCTCCACCATCATCCCATGCCACTCTCCCCATCGCCCCTGTGGGTGCCCCTGTGTGATTCCAGAAAGTGAGACACAAATCGGGAGACATGGGTGAGAATGAGATGTTTTGCAGATAAGATCTATTATCCATTTGCTTCTAGTTGGTGTGGAAATGGAGGCAGAAAAGATGATCCAACGAGCTCCAGGACATTTGAACTATTCGCCTGGAGATGAGCTGGAATATTGTTCTTGCTCCTCTGATAGGGACTAATTGTTGTTATTGGTGG
This sequence comes from Eubalaena glacialis, assembly GCF_028564815.1. Classification (NCBI taxonomy): domain Eukaryota; kingdom Metazoa; phylum Chordata; class Mammalia; order Artiodactyla; family Balaenidae; genus Eubalaena; species Eubalaena glacialis. The sequence goes on from NC_083719.1 coordinate 172,200,800, forward strand.
TGATGGTGGTGACAGAGTGTGTGTTTGTGTGTGTGTAAAGCAAATCAAGAATCAGAGCTGCTTGCTCCTTCGGTTTAGATGAAGGGCTGGGATTAACTCATCAAACAGTATAGGGGCTTCCCTGGTGGCGCAGTGGTTGAGAATCTGCCTGCCAATGCAGGGGACACGGGTTCGAGCCCTGGTCTGGGAAGATCCCATATGCCGCGGAGCAACTGGGCCCGTGAGCCACAATTACTGAGCCTGCGCGTCTGGAGCCTGTGCTCCGCAACAAGAGAGGCCGCGATAGTGAGAGGCCCGCGCACCGTGATGAAGAGTGGCCCCCGCTTGCCACAACTAGAGAAAGCTCTCGCACAGAAACAAAGACCCAACACAGCCAAAAATAAATAAATTAATTAATTTAAAAAAAATCATCAAACAGTATAGCAGGGACAAGGTTGGCAAAGAGAAAAGGTAGATGCGTACAACGCTAGAGAGAATAGTATCCACCTGAAGGAGTTTCAGCTGTTAGCAACATGTGGTAAAGAGGTGGAACCCATAGGTTCACCATTGTTTTCATTTACAAAACTGGAACTTGCCAATAATATACTCATATATATGCCCATTATTTTTGGAGGGTGTTCACTGGCAGCTGTGGTCTCAGACTGTGAGCCAGTGAGCCCAACAGCTAACTTCCCAATATGTCTTGAGCTGTATTCAGGAGTTCTGATAAGATAATTCTTTCTTCCATAAAAAATTTAGTTATAACTTTCTCTTTGTAACATGAGAACACAGTGCCCCTTCCGGGTGCTAAAAACCAACGTAGACCAGAAAGTAGTGACAGAAAAGCTGCCCACGTTCTGACGTTTCCTGTTTCTGTGCTTGGCATGAAGGTTGGGGCAGTGTTGCCTTTCCCATCAGTGCTGCTTCAACATCTCCTCGGTCTTGAGTAACAATCAGAAGCTGGTGGAACTGGATCTGAGCCACAATGCCCTGGGAGACTTTGGAATCAGACTTTTGTGTGTGGGACTGAGGCATCTATTTTGCAATCTGAAGAAGCTCTGGTGAGTCTGAACTAATTTCCTTCAAGAAGTATGAGCTGTGGCTTCAATGAGTCACGATGGTTTAGAATTTTAGTGTGAGAATGGCCTTTGCTGCTCAGAGGATTCCCTGTGTTTATCTCTGGGTGTTTGTCAATAATTAATTCAGTTAGTGTTTGTTGTAGGAAAAGCCACATACCCAGCCCTGGAGGGGAACTTAAAAAAGCAAAAATGTCATGCTTGCCTTTAAGGTATTTACAACCTAGCTGAGAAAATAAAGCCAATGTACTGCATTGCTTTAGAAGAGTTTTGGGACTTGATGACAGGGCCTTGGTCCACACAGAATAGGAAAAACGATGCTAAAGCAACGCAGACACTTGACATTCTATGCAGCTCTTCATTAAATGCTTCTGGGAGACTTGAATTTTGAAGAAGACAAGAAAGCACTTGAAAATGGTACCCATTAGGGTGGCTATTATAAAAAAGCAAAGCAAAACAAGACTATATATTCAGTAAAATAAGCCAGAAGAAAAAGGGCAATATTTGTATGATTTCACTTATATGAAGTACCTAGAATTGTCAAATTCATAGAGACAAGATGTAGAATGGTGGTTTCCAGGGGCTCGGGGGAGGGGAATTGGGAGTTATTGTTTAATGGGTACAAAGTTTCAGTTTGGGAAGATGAAAAGAGTTCTGGAGATAAACAGCGGTAGTGTTGCACAATTATGTGAATGTACTTAAGTGCTACTGAGTTGTAGCGCTTATAAATGAACACTTATAAATGTTTACAATGGTAAATTTTATGTTATGCATATTTTACCACAATAAAAATACATGTAGAGATCTGGGAAGATGTTGTAACATTGCATGGGCTTGGAAGGTGTTTACGTGCTATTATACCAACCAGAAAAAGAAGCAAAAAGTTAATAAAGAGCTTGGATGTACTCTTTCCATGTGTGGACTGGACTATAGGCAAGGGCAGGACAAGTGCTTTCTTGAGTCACAGGAGAGTGGGGGGTGGCATGAGAGAGGTGTTGTGACATTCTGCCATCTCTGAAGGTTGGTCAGTTGCTGTCTCACATCGGTGTGTTGTGATGATCTCGCATCCGTCCTGAGCACCAACCATTCCCTGACCAGACTCTACTTGGGGGAAAATGCTCTGGGAGACTCAGGAGTTGGAATTTTATGTGAAAAAGCAAAGAATCCACAATGTAACCTGCAGAAACTGGGGTAAGTCTTCATGAGTGTCTCAGCAATAAAGCAACTTATCTTTAGGGATACATTGTTTGGAAAATGTGAATGGGGGTCACTCTAAAAAAGATTAATCAGGTGGAGTTGAGGGTAGAGAATGGAAGAGACAATATCTGAAGTAGTTTGAAGCACTAGATACTACCCACTGCTAGTAAGTTAGTTATGTCTATGCTACTGAATGCAAGTTCATGTGCCCAGCACACAGTGAGGCAAAACAAACTGAAACATTGCAGTTTGGAGCAGAGAAAGGTTTATTGCAGGGCCATGCAAGGAGATGCGTGGCTCATGTACCCCAAAACCCTGCACTCCTTTAAGGGTTTCAGCAAACATTTTTAAAGGCAAGTTGAGGGAAGGGCATGGGTGGTTGTTGCAGACTTCTTGGTGTTGTAATCCTTTGTTCTTGCACTGTCCATGTAGGTCAGGTCACACTGTTCCCATAAACCTCCAACAAGACAAATGTTACCCTCTGTTCTGCAACATTTTGTCTCCAAATGGATGACTCTTAAAAGTCAGAGCCTTGAGAATAGGCTATTCTGTATATTTCAGGCTACAGGCAACATTCTTATACAAAGGTGCAAAGCATGACTAAGCACAGGCAACAGAGCACAAAGGTTAAAGTAAAAGAACCAGATCTAATATGGAGTCAGATTTGTTCTTCTCTATTACATATAGAAGTGGAGAGTCTCAGAGTTGAAAGAAAGCTTAGGAATTGTGCAGCCCAGTGAAGCAGCGAAACACTTGCTTCTAAGACATTCACATGGGTAGTCACCTGTTTTACGCGTAAAAATTTCTAGGCATGCTAGTCATTGCTACACTGCCTGCAGTTCTTATTTCTATGCAGCCCCTTCTTTGTTTTTGTGCATTGGTCTTTGTTCTGCTCCCCAGGGTCTGCTAAGAGATGCTGATCTCAATTCCTCAGAGACAACACTCACACTCTAGGTCTTCTCATCTTTTGCCTGGATGTCTCTAAACCCTTAACTAGGATGTGGCTTAGCACCTTCACCTATTTAGTTATGTTGTCCTAGGTGAGGGTTGGTCTGTTAATGTGTCTATTTGAAGTGCAATGCTCAGACCTGAACCTGATACTCCTAAAGATGCCTGGTGGAACTTCCACCTCCTGTGGCAGGGCACTATAATGTCACCGGTGAAGCCTGGGATTTCCTTATATTTCTGGCAATCACATTAGAACATGAGTTCTACTGGATGTCTGCAGTCAATAATACACATTTTGGGGGTGTTTCGAATACCAATAACCAATTCTCTGCAGACACCAACTGGGTGTCTTACAAGTCAATTCGATTTTGATGCTAACTACCCAGAGTTATAGCAGACCCTTCAGCTAAGGTCTCAGTCCAAAAAGACTGCCTCCACCAACCCCTGCCAATGTCAGACATCAATTGCAAGTAGTGGGTCCCCAGATTACTCACACTTCTTTCTGACTTGGCTACAAATTGAGGATTCACACGACCCCCTACTCAGGTGGGAAAATTTGCTAGAATGACTCACAGAAATCAGGGAAATACTTTACTTACGTTTACATTTTTTATAAAGGGTACAAATAATCAGATGAAGAGACACACAGGGTGAAGTACAGTAGGGTCTGGAGCCCAGGGGCTTCTATCCCCATGGAGTTGGGGTGCTTTACACTCCTGGCATGTGGATATATTCACCAACCCAGAAGGTCTCCAAATCTCATTGTTCAAGAGATTTTATAGAGCTTAATCTCCAGCCTTCCTCCCCTCTCCTTCCTGAAAGTTGGTGGATGGTGCTGAAAGTTCCAACTTTCTAATCACTTGGGCTTTCTGATGATCAGCCCATCGTGAGCCTATCTGGGGGCCCGACCTTAAGTTACCTCATTAGCATAAACTCAGGTGTGATCAAAAGGGGCTCCTTTGAATAACAAGAGACACTCCTTGTTACTACTTGTTACTCCTTATTACTCAGGAAATCCCCAGGGTTTTAGGACCTCTGAGCTGGGAATGGGGGACAAAGACCAAATATATTTCTTTTTAAAAATTTTTTAACATCTTTATTGCAGTATAATTGCTTTACAATGGTGTGTTAGTTTCTGCTTTATAACAAAGTGAATCAGCTATACATATACATATATCCCCATATCTCCTCCCTCTTGCATCTCCGTCCCACCCTCCCTATCCCACCCCTCTAGGTGGTCACAAAGCACCGAGCTGATCTCCCTGTGCTATGCAGCTGCTTCCCACTAGCTATCTATTTTACATTTGGTAGTGTATATATGTTCATGCCATTCTTTCACTTCATCCCAGCTTACCCTTCCCCCTCCCCACGTCCTCAAGTCCATTCTCTACGTCTGCGTCTTTATTTCTGTCCTGCCCCTAGGTTCTTCAGAACATTTTTTTTTTTTTTAGATTCCATATATATGTGTTAGCATACAGTATTTGTTTTTCTCTTTCTGACTTACTTCACTCTGCATGACAGACTCTAGGTCCATCCATCTCACTACAAATAACTCAATTTTGTTTCTTTTTATGGCTGAGTAATATTCCATTGTATATATGTGCCTACCACAAAAATACCCACTGATATATGCACTTAACCATGTATCACTGCTCTTCCATGTTCTTTACATGGGTTATCTCAGTTGGCCTCATAAAAACTACACTGAGTAGATATCAGTGTCTCCAATTGAAAGACGAGAACGTGAGGCTCAAAGAGCTTAAAGGCAGTGGAACCCAATGCAGATATAGTCCAGTGTAACCCACCACCCACCCCTTAACTCCAGCACAACACTGCTTCATGATGAGTTGCTAGTAGGCTCTCTAGAAGGCTTCTACAATATATCTTGCCCTCTCCAACCTGTGTGGCACCTCACATTTAGGTCTGTTAAATTTCTTCATATCTTTCTTTTGACTCATTTTCTAGGCATTTTTTAAATTTAATTTTTAAAAATATACAGCAGGTTCTTATTAGTAATCTATTTTATACATATTAGTGTATATATGTCAATCCCAATCTCCCACTTCATCCCACCACCTCCTCCACCCCCCTGCTTTCCCCCCTTGGTGTCCATACATTTGTTCTCTACATCTGTGTCTCTATTTCTGCCTTGCAAACCGGTTCATCTGTATCATTTTTCTAGATTCCACATATATGCATTAATATACGATATTTGTTTTTCTCTTTCTGAATTACTTCACTCTGTATGACATTCTCTAGGTCCATTCACGTCTCTACAAATGACCCAATTTCATTCCTTTTTTATGGCTCAGTAATATTCCATTGTATATATGTACCACATCTTCTTTATCCATATATCTGTCGATGGGCATTTAGGTTGCTTCCATGACCTAGCTATTGCAAATAGTGCTGCAGTGAACATTAGTGTGCATATGTCTTTTTGAATTATGGTTTTCTCTGGGTATATGCCCAGTAGTGGGTCATAAGATAATTCTATTTTCAGTTTTTTAAGAAACCTCCATACTGTTCTCCATAGTGGCTGTACCAATTTATATTCCCACCAACAGTGCAAGAAGGTTCCCTTTCCTCCACACCCTCTCCAGCATTTGTTGTTTGTAGATTTTCTGATGATGCCCATTCTAACCAGTGTGAGCTGATACCTCTTTGTAGCTTTGATTTGCATTTCTCTAATAATTAGTGATGTTGAGCAGTTTTTCATGTGCCTCTTGGCCATCTGTATGTCTTCTTTGGAGAAATGTCTATTTAGGTCTTCTGCCCATTTTTGGATTGGGTTGTTTGTTTTTGTAATATTGAGTTGCATGAGCTGTTTATATATTTTGGAGATTAATCCTTTGTCCATTGATTCATTTGCAAATATTTTCTCCCATTCTGAGGATTGTCTTTTTGTCTTTTTTATAGTTTCCTTTGCTGTGCAAAAGCTTTTAAATTTCATTAGGTCCCATTTGTTTATTTTTGTTTTAATTTCCAATACTCTGGGTGGTGGGTCAAAAATATGTTGCTGTGATTTATGTCAAAGAGTGTTTGTTCTTCCTATGTTTTCCTCCAAGAGTTTTATAGTGTCTGGTCTTACATTTAGGTCTTTCATCCATTTTGAGTTTATTTTTGTGTATGGTGTTAGGGAGTGTTCTAATTTCATTCTTTTACATGTAGCTGTCCAGTTTTCCCAGCACCACTTATTGAAGAGACTGTCTTTTCTCCATTGTATATCCCTGCCACCATTGTCATAGATTAGTTGACCATAGGTGTGTGGGTTTATCTCTGGGCTTTCTATCCTGTTCTACTCATCTATATTTCTGTTTTTGTGCCAGTACCATATTGTCTTGATTACTGTAGCTTTGTAGTATAGTCTAAAGTCAGGGAGTCTGATTCCTCCAGCTCCATTTTTTCTCCTCAAGATGGCTATGGCTATAAGCGGTCTTTTGTGTCTCCATACAAATTTTAAGATTTTTTGTTCTAGTTCTGTAAAAAATGCCATTGGTAATTTGATAGGGATTGAATTGAATCTGTAGATTGCTTTGGGTAGTATAGTCATCTTCACAGTATTGATTCTTCCAATCCAAGAACATGGTATATCTCTTGATCTGTTTGTGTCATATTTGATTTCTTTCATCAGTGCCTTATAGTTTTCTGAGTACAGGTGTTTTACCTCCTTAAGTAGGTTTATTCCTAGGTATTTTTTTTTTTTTGCAATGGTGAATGGGATTGTTTCCTTAATTTCTCTTTCTCATCTTTCATTGTTAGTGTATAGGAATGCAAGAGATTTCTGTGCATTAATTTTGTGTCTTGCAACTTTACCAAATTCATGGATTAGCTCTAGTAGTTTTCTGGTGACATCTTCAGGATTATCTATGTACAGTATCATATCATCTGTGAACAGTGACAGTTTTACTTCTTCTTTTCCAATTTGTATTCCTTTTATTATTTTTTCTTCTCTGATTGCCATGGCTAGGACTTCCAAAACTATGTTGAATAATAGTGGTGAGAGTGGACATCCTTGTCTTGTTCCTGATCTTAGAGGAAATGCTTTCAGTTTTTCACCATTGAGAATGATGTTTGCTGTGGGTTTGTCATATATGGCCTCTACTATGTTGAGGTAGGTTCCCTCTATGCCCACTTTCTGGAGAGTTTTTTTCATAAATGAGTGTTGAATCTTGTGAAAAGCTTTTTCTGCATCTATTGAGATGATCATATGGTTTTTATTCTTCAATTTGTTAATATGGTGTATCACATTGCTTGATTTGTGTATATTGAAGAATCCTTACATCCCTGGGATAAATCTCACTTGACCATGGTGTATGATCCTTTTAATGTGTTGTTGGATTCTGTTTGCTAGTATTTTGTTGAGGATTTTTGCATCTATATATATCAGTGATATTGGTCTGTAATTTTCTTTTTTTTGTAGTATCTTTGTCTGGTTTTGGTATCAGGGTGATGGTGGCCTCATAGAATGAGTTCAGGAGTGTTCCTTCCTCTGCAATTTTTTGGAAGAGTTTGAGAAGGATTGGTGTTAGCTCTCCTCTAAGTGTTTGAAAGAATTCACCCGTGAAGCCATCTGGTCCTCAACTTTTGTTTGTTGGAAGATTTTAAATCACAGCTTCAATTTCATTCCTTGTGATTGGTCTGTTCATATTTTCTATTTCTTCCTCGTTCAGTCTCGGAAGGTTATACCTTTCTAAGAATTTGTCCATTTCTTCCAGGTTGTCCATTTTATTGGCATAGAGTTGCTTGTAGTAGTCTCTTAGGATGCTTTGTATTTTTACGGTGTCTGTTGTAACTTCTCCTTTTTCATTTCTAATTTTATTGATTTGAGTCCTCTCCCTCTTTTTCTTGATGAGTCTGACTAAAAGTTTATCAATTTTGCTTATCTTCTCAAAGAACCAGCTTTTAGTTTTATTTATCTTTGCTACTGTTTTCTTTGTTTCTATTTCATTTATTTCTGCTCTGATCTTTATGATTTCTTTCCTTCTACTAATTTTGGGTTTTGGGTTTCTTTTTCTAGTTCCTTTAGGTGTAATGTTAGATTGTTTATTTGAGATTTTTCTTGTTTCTTGAGTTAGGATTGTATTGCTATAAACTTCCGTCTTAGAACTGCTTTTGCTGCAACCCATAGCTTTTGGATTGTCGTGTTTTCATTGTCATTTTTCTCTAGGTATTTTTCGATTTCCTCTTTGATTTCTTCAATGATCTCTTGGTTATTTAGTAGTGTATTCTTTAGCCTCCATGTTTATGTGTTTTTTATGTTTTTTTCCCTATAATTTATTCCTAATCTCATAGCGTTGTGGTTGGAAAAGATGCTTGATATGATTTCAATTTTCTTAAATTTACTTAGGCTTGATTTGTGACCCAAGATGTGATCTATCCTGGAAAATGTTCTATGTGCACTTGAGAAGAAATTGTAATCTGCTCTTTTCAGATGGAATGTCCTATAAATATCAATTAAATCTATCTGGTCTATTGCATCATTTAATGCTTGTGTTTCCTTATTAATTTTCTGTCTTGATGATCTGTCCATTGGTGTAAGTGAGCTGTTACAGTCCCCCACTATTATTGTGTTACTGTCAATTTCCTCTTTTATAATTGTTTTTTGCATTTGCCTTATGTATTGAGGTACTCCTGTGTTGGGTGCATATATATTTATAATTGTTATATCTTCTTCTGGGATTGATCCCTTGATCATTATGTAGTATCATTTCTTGTCTCTTGTAACATTCTTTATTTTAAAGGCTATTTTATCTGATATGAGTATTGCTACTCCAGCTTTCTTTTGATTTCCATTTGCATGGAATATCTTTTTCCATCCCCTCACTTTCAGCCTGTATGTGTCCCTAGGTCTGAGGTGAGTCTCTTGTAGACAGCATATATATGGGTCTTGTTTTTGTATCCATTCAGTGAGCCAGTGTCTTTTGGTTGGAGCATTTAATCCATTCACATTTAAGGTAATTATATGTATGTTCTTATTACCATTTTCTAATTGTTTTGGGTTAGTTTTTGTAGGTCCTTTTCTTCTCTTGTGTTTCCCACTTGGAGAAGTTCCTTTAGCATTTGTTGTAGAGCTAGTTTGGTGGTGCTGAATCCTCTTAGCTTTTTCTTGTTTGTAAAGCTTTTGATTTCTCCATCAAATCTGAATGAGTTCCTTGCCAGTAGAGTAATTTTGGTTGTAGATTCTTCCCTTTCATCACTTTAAATATATCATGCCACTCCCTTCTGGCTTGTAGAGTTTCTGCTGAGAAATCAGCTCTTAACCTTATGGGAGTTCCCTTGTATGTTATTTGTCATTTTTCACTTACTGCTTTTAATAATTTTTCTTTGCCTTTAATTTTTGTCAATTTGATTACTATGTGTCTCAGCATGTTTCTCCTTGGGTTTATCCTGCCTGGGACTCTCTGCACTTCCTGGACTTGGGTGGCTATTTCCTTTCCCATGTTAGGGAAGTTTTTTACTATAATCTCTTCAAATATTTTCTCAGGTCATAACTCTCTCTCTTCTCTTTCTGGGACCCCTATAATGTGAATCTTGTTGCATTTAATGTTGTCCCAGAGATCTCTTAGGCTGTCTTCATTTCTTTTTATTCTGTTTTCTTTATTCTGTTCCGTGGCAGTGAATTCCACCATTCTGTCTTCCAGGTCACTTATCCATCCTTCTGCCTCAGTTATTCTGCTATTGATTCCTTCTAGTGTGTTTTTCATTTCAGTTATTGTATTGTTCATCTCTGTTTGTTTGTTCTTTAATCCTTCTAGGTCGTTGTTCTTTAATTCTTCTAGGTCTTTGTTAAACATTTCTTGCATCTTCTCGATCTTTGCCTCCATTCTTTTTCCGACGTCCTGGATCATCTTCACTATCATTATTCTGAATTCTTTTTCTGGAAGGTTGCCTATCTCCTCTTCATTTAGCTGTTTTTCTGGGGTTTTATCTTGTTCCTTCATCTGCTACATAGTCCTCTGCCTTTTCATTTTGTCTGTCTTTATGTGAATGTGGTTTTCATTCCACAGGCTGCAAGATTGTAGTTCTTCTTGCTTCTGCTGTCTGCCCTCTGGTGGATGAGGCTATCTAAGAGGTTTGTGCAAGGTTCCTGATGGGAGGGACTGGTGGTGGGTAGAGCTGGGTGTTGCTCTGGTGGAAAGAGCTCAGTAAAACTTTAATCCATTTGTCTGCTGATGGGTGGGGCTGTGTTCCCTCCCTGTTGGTTGTTTGGCCTGAGGCAACCCAGCACTGGAGGCTACAGGCTCTTTGGTGGGGCTAATGGTGGACTCTGGGAGGGCTCACGCCAAGGAGTACTTCCCAGAACTTCTGCTGCCAGTGTCCTTGTCCTCACGGTGAGCCACAGCCACCCCACCCCGCCTCTGCAGGAGGCCCTCCAACACTAGCAGGTAGGTCTGGTTCAGTCTCCTATGGGGTCACTGCTCCTTCCCCTTGGGTCCTGATGTGCACACTACTTTGTGTGTGCCCTCTAAGAGTGGAGTCTCTGTTTCCCCCAGTCCTGTTGAAGTCCTGCAATCAAATCCCACTAGCCTTCAAAGTCTGATTCCCCAGGAATTCCTCCTCCCATTTCTGGACCCCCAGGTTGGGAAGCCTGACGTGGGGTTCAGAACCTTCACTCCAGTGGGTGGGCTTCTGTGGTATAATTGTTCTCCAGTTTGTGAGTCACCCACCCAGTGGTTATGGGATTTAATTTTATTGTGATTGTGCCCCTCCTACCGTCTCATTGCGGCTTCTCCTTTGTCTTTGGATGTAGGGTATCTTTTTTGGTGAGTTCCAGTTTCTTCCTGTCCGTGATTGTCCAGCAGTTAGTTGTGATTCTGGTGCTCTCGCAAGAGGGAGTGAGCGCACGTCCTTCTACTCTGCCATCTTGAAGAAATCTCTGTGCTGGACTTATTGAGGCTCAGGTTCTTTGTGTCTCAACACAGAAGGACTTCAGTGAGAGGCACATTGATAGGCAAGAAGTAGATTTATTAATGTAGGACGCTTGTAAGAGATGCAAGCAGGCAGGTGAGAGAGCTGTCTAGGCATTTTTGAATCATGATCCTGTCAGTATTACCTAGACATATAACAAGCAAACTGTAAATGTCTTCATTAATGTTACTGACAGAAATACCAACCAGATCAGCACCAAATACAGCAGGAAGGGTCTTTACTGAGGGATAATCTGTTAATCCATAATTAAAACCCATAGATGTTCACAAAGCTCTGTTACCTCCTTGGGCCTGTCCCAGTGGCCCATCCTCAGATATTGCCAAACTCTTTACCCAAAAAAGTCTATATTCAATGCCTTCATTTCCTTCCCTTATATCATTACTCTATCTTAGCAATTTGGCTTCTGCTATTCTTGGTTTGTTCAACAGATATGATTTAGCCCCTTTATTTTCCAGGTGCTCTGGGGGCTCAGTTGTGGGTGTTGATAGTAGCAGTGAGTAAAACAAACCAAGACCCGGGTTTCATAAACATTCTTATAGTGGGTGATAAACACTAGACAATAGACAAGCAAAATAATGTACAATATATGTAAGTGGTATAATAAAAACTGGAGTGACAGTGAGGACTGCTTCCTTGCCCAAGTGTTCAGTAAATGCCTCTCATGCAAATGACATGGGATTGGGTACTAAATAAACTGAGGGTGAGAGCCATGAAGAAGCCAGGGGAAAACACTCCACACAAAGCAAAAAGAAGTGAAGAGGCTCAGAGCATAAACTCTCAGTTGACCCTCAGTGATCCTGTTTCTGACTCTTGTAGATTCTCCTCAGTCCTAATCCTAGTTGAAATCTGTTGCCTTTAATTCTGTTCATCATCTCCTCCTTGAAACCCTTCTTTCTTGTTTTTAGGGCACTGCTCAGTTTTTCCTGCTAATTTTATAGCTTCTGCTCCTCTGGCTTCTGCATTGACTTCTCTTCCTGTGGTCTGGGGATTTCACCATTGGTTTTATTTTTCACTAAATGTTTCTACACTCTCTGGGAACTCTCATATGCCCCTCAGCTTTGAAAACAACCTGTATACAGGTGGCTCCCCAAACAGATCTTAAACCTAGGTATTGCTCTTGTGCTTTTTTCTTTTTAAATAGACATTTTTTAGAGGGGAATTAGATACACAGCAAAATTGAGAGGAAGATACAGAGATTTCCCATATGCCCCCTACCTCACATATGCATAATCTCCCCCATTATCACCATCACCCCCCAGAGTCGTACATTTGTTACAACTGACGAACCTACACTGACATATCATAATCACCCAAAGTTCATAGTTTACATTAGGTTCACTCTTCATTTGGTATGCTCTGTGGGTTTGGACAATTGTATAATGATATGTATCTACTATTGTAGTAACATAGAGAGTAGGTTTACTGCCCCCCAAATCCTCCATGCTTGGTCTATTCATCCCACCCTCACATCTAATCCCTGGTAACCACTGATCTTTTTACTGTCTTCATAATTTTGCCTTAAACAGAATGTCATACAGTTGGAATCATACAATATGTAGCCTTTTCAGATTGGCTTGTTTTATTTAGTAATATGTATTTAAGTTTTTGCCATTTCTTTATAGCACTGACTAGTATTCCATTGTCTGGATGTACCAGTTTATTTATCCATTCACCTAATGAAGGATATCTTGGTTGTTTCCAAGTTTTGATAATTATGAATAAAGCTTCCATAAACATCTGTGGACAGGCTTTTGCATGGACATAAGTTTTCAGCTCCTTTGGGTAAATACCAAGGAGTGATACTGCTGGATCATATAGTAACAAATATTTAGTTTTGTAAGAAACTGAAAAACTGTCTTCCAAAGTGGGTATAAAATTTTGCATTCCCACCACCAATGAATGAGAGTTCCTGTTGCTCCATATCATTGCCAGTATTTGGTGTTTTCAGTGTACCAGACTTTGGCTATTCTGATATGTATGTGGTGGTATCTCATTGTTGTTTTAATTTGCATTTCATTGATGACGTATGATGTGGAGCATATTTTCATAAGTTTATTTGCCATCTGTATATCCTCTTTGATAAGGTGTCTGTTAAGGCATTTAGCCCATTTTTTGACTGGATTTTTTCTTTTCTTACTGTTGGGTTTTAAGTGTTCTTTGTATATTTTGGATAACAGTCCTTTATCAGATATATCTTTTGCAAATATTTTCTCCCAGTGTAGCTTGTCTCTTTATTCTCTTGACAGTGTCTTTCCCAGAGAAGAAAATTTTAATTTTGATAAAGTCCAACTTATCAATTATTTATTTCTTGGATCATGAGTTTGGTCATCGCCAAACTAAAGTCATTGCCAAACCCAAAGTCCTCCAGATTTTCTCCTCTGTTATCTTCTAGGAGTTTTATGGTTTTGTGTTTTTTTTGTGAAGGGTATGAGTGTCTGGATTCATGTTTTTGTATGTGGATGTCTAGTTGTCCAGCACCATTTGTTGAAAGGACTTATCTTTGCCCTTGCTCCTTTGTCAAAGATCAGTTGACTATATTTATGTTCCTCTATTTCTGGGCTCTCTATTCTGTTCCATTGATCAATTTGCCTGTTCTTTTGTCCTCATTACTGTTATTTTACAGTAAGTCATTGAGCTGAATAGTGTCAGTCCTCCAACTTTGTTCTTCTCCTTCACTATTTTGTTGGCTATTCTGGGTCTTTTGCTTCTACATATAAACTTTAGAATCATTTTGTCAATATCCACACACACAAAAAAACTTGCTGGGAAGTTTATTGGGACTGCATTGAATCTATAGATCACATTGGGCAGAACGGACATCTTGACAACATTGAGCCTTCCTATCCATGAACATGAAATATCTGTCCATATATGTAGTTCTTTGATTTCTTTTATCAGGCTTTTGTAGTTTTCCTTATGTAGATCTTATACATATTTTGTTAGATTTATACCTAAGTATTGTTGCCGAAATTTGGCCTCTGTTCACCTGCACCGAATAGAAATGTGGACACAGAGTTTTGGATGAAGTAGAAAAGAATAGCTTTATTGCTTTGCCAGGCAAAGGGGGCCACAGTGGGCTAACGCCCTCAGAACTGTGAGTCCCACCCTGGAGGGTGTAGTAAGGAGCCTTATACTGTTCAAGGAGCAGGGCGTGGTCAGCTTGTGGACATTCTTCTGATTGGTTAGTGGTGAGGTAATCAAGAGTCAGCATCATCAACCTTCTGGTTCCAAATGGTCTGGGGTCTACGCACTTGTGGGCAGCATACAGTTAACTTCTTCCACCTGGTGGGGGTTTCAGTTTCTGCAAAACAGCTCAAAGAACATGGCTCAGAATATTATCTATAGTCCTTGAGGAAGAACTAAAGGTCCTTGACTTTGTTTAATGACTAAAGTATTATTATTTTGTCTTGCTTGACTGTTTTCCTTTCTTTCTGCATTTTCTCACTTCTCTGATTAAATTTATTCTTTGACTAAAGTTTTTCTTCAGACAAAAGGCAGGTGGAGGACATGGGTGTAGGTCTATTCTGGGAAGGCCTCATAGGGTCCTGCTCGGTTAAAATGTTTCAGTTTTTTGGGTGCTAATATAAATGGTATTGTGTTTTATTTCAAATTCTACTAGTTCGTTGCTAGTATAGGAAAGGGATGGATTTTTTTTAATTAAAATTTTATTTTATATTAGAGTATAGTTGATTTACAATGTTGTGTTAGATTCAGGTGTTCAGCTAAGTGATTCAGTTATACATATTCATATATCCATTCTTTTTCAGATTCTTTTCCCATATAGGTTATTACAGAATATTGAGTAGAGTTCCCTGTGCTATACAGTAGGTCCTTGTTGATTATCTGTTTTATATATAGTGGTGTGTATATGTTAATCCCCAAATCCTAATTTATCCCTCCCCTCTCCCCACATTTCCCCTTTGTTAACCATGAGTTTGTTTCCCAAGTCTGTGAGTCTGTTTCTGTTTTGTGAATAAGTTCATTTGTATCATTTTTTTCTTTTGAGTCCACATATAAATGATATCATATGATATTTGTCTTTCTCTGACTTACTTCACTTAGTATGATAATTTCCATATCCCTCCATGTTGCTGCAAATAGCATTGTTTCATTCTTTTTTTATGGCTGGGTAATATTCCATTGTATATATGTACCACATCTTTTTAAAAAATAGTTGATTTACAATGTTGTGTTTATTTCTGCTGCACAGCAAAGTGATTCAGTTATACATATATTTATATATACATTCTTTTTGCAATATTCTTTTCCATTATGGTTTGTCCCAAGATACTGACCATAGTTCCCTGTGCCATACAGTAAGACCCCATTGTCCATCCATTCCATAGATAGCAGTTTGCAACTGCTAACCCCAAACTTCCACTCCATCCCCCAACTCCCTCCCCCTTGGCAACCACAAGTCTATCCTCTATGTCTGTGAGTCCATTTCTGTTTCATAGATAAGTTCATTTGTGTCATATTTTAGATTCCACATGTAAGTGATATCATATGGTATTTGTCTTTCTCTTTCTGAGTTACTTCACTTAGTATGACAATCTCTAGTTCAATCCCTGTTGCTGCAAATGGCATTATTTCATTCTTTATTTTTTTTAATTTTTGACTGCATTGGGTCTTCGTTGCTGCTTGTGAGCTTTCTCTAGTTGCGGCGAGTGGGGCTACTCTTTGATGACGTGCATGGGTTTCTCATTGCGGTGGCTTCTCTTGTTGTGGAGCACGGGCTCTAGGCATGTGGACTTCAGTAGTTGTGGCACGTGGGCTCGTAGTTGTGGCCCATGTGCTCTAGAGTGCAGGCTCAGTAGTTGTGGCCCACAGGCTTAGTTGATCCGCGGCAGGTTGGATCTACCTGGACCAGGGATTGAACCCATGTCCCCACATTGGCAGGCGGATTCTTAACCACTGCACCACCAGGTCGCTATTTCATTCTATTTTTATGGATGGGTTGTATTTCATTATATATATATATATCACATTTTTTTAACATCTTTATTGGAGTATAATTGCTTTACAATGTTGTGTTTCTGCTGTATAACAAAACTGAACCAGCTATATGTATACATGTATCCCCATATCCCCTTCCTCTTGTGCCTCCCTCCCACCATCCCTATCCCACCCCTCTACATGGTCACAGGGTACCAAGCTGATCTCCCTGTGTTATGCAGCTGCTTCCCACTAGCTATCTGTTTTACATTTGGTAGTGTATATGTGTCAGTGCTACTCTCTCACTTCATCCCAGCTTACCCTTCCCCCTCCCTGTGTCCTCATAACCTTATATCCTGCAACCATGCTGAAATTGCTTTTTCATTGTAAGAGTTTTTTTCAGTTCTTTCAGATTTTCTATATGGAAGATCATGCCCTCTGTGAACACAGCTTTATTTTTTCTTCCCAATCTGTATACCTTTTATTATTTTTTCCTTTTGCTGTCTTATTGCATTAGCTAGGACTTCTACTATGATGAAGAAAAGGAGTGGTGAGAGGGGACATCCTTGTCTTTTTCCTAATCTTAGTGGGAAAACTTCAAGTTCCTTACCTTTAAGTTGCTGTTACCAGTAGGTTTTTTTGTCGATTTTTAAAAACAAGTCCAGGAAGTTTCCCTCATTCCTAGTTTGCTGAGTACTTTTATCATGAATGGGTGTTGGATTTTGTCAAATGCTTTTTCTGTATCTATTGATATGATCATGCAATTTTTTCTATATTCTGTTGATGTGTTGGATTATATTAATTGATTTTCAAATGTTGATTCAGTCTTGAATATCTGGGATAAATTCCATGTGATCATGGTATATAACTTTTTATACATTGTTGGATTCAATTTGGTAATATTCTGTTGAGGATTTTTGCACCTTTGGTCATAAGAGATATTTATAATGCTGGCTTTATAGAATGAGTTTGGAAATGTTCCCTTTGCTTCTCTCTTCTGAAAGAAGTTGTAGAGAATTGGTAAAATTTCTTCCTTAAACATTTGTTAGAATTCATCAGTGAAACCATTTGTGTCTAGTACTTTCTCTTTTGGAAGTTTGTTAATTATTGATTCAATTTCTTTAATAGATAAAGTTCTATTCAGACTATTTCTTCTTGTTTAAGTCTTGGCAAATTTTGTCCTTAAAGGATTGGTTCATTTTGTCTAACTTATAAAATATGTGCACATAGAATTGTTTGTAGGACTCCTTTCTTATCCTTTTAATATTTTGGGGAACTGTAGAGATTTCCCTTCTTTCATTTCTGATATTAGTAATTTGTGTCCTCTCTCTTTGTTTTTCTTCGTTAGCCTGGCTAGAAATTTATCAATTTTATTGATCTTTTCAGGAGATCAGTTTTTGGATTCATTGATTTTCTTTTTTACTTTTTTTTTTTTTAATTATTTTTGTCTGCATTGGGTCTTCGTTGTTGTGCGTGGACTTTCTCTAGTTGTGGAGAGTGGGGGCTGCTCTTCCTTGCAGTGCACGGGCCTCTCATTGCAGTGACTTCTCTTGTTGCGGAGCACCAGTTCTAGGTACGCGGGCTTCAGTAGTTGTGGCTCACGGGCTCTAGAGCGCAAGCTCAGTAGTTCTGGCACATGGACTTAGTTGCTCTGCAGCGTGTGGGATCTTCCCGGACCAGGGCTCGAACCTGTGTCCCCTGCATTGGCAGGTGGATTCTTAACCACTGCACCACAAGGAAAGCCCAAGATTCTTTTTTTAAAAAATTAATTAATTAATTTATTTATTTATTTATTTTTGGCTGTGTTGGGTCTTTGTTGCTGTGTGTGGGCTTTCTCTAGTTGAGGCAAGCAGGGGCTACTCTTCGTTGCGTTGCATGGGCTTTTCATTGCAGTGGCTTCCCTTGTTGCAGAGCACGGGCTCTAGGCGCGTGGGCTTCAGTAGTTGTGGCATGGGGTCAGTCGTTGTGGTTTGCAGGCTCCAGAGTGGAGGCTCAGTACTTGTGGTGCATGGGCTTATTTGCTCCACGGCACATGGGATCTTCCCAGGCCAGGGCTCAAACCCGTGTCCCCTGCATTGGCAGGCAGATTCTTAACCACTGTGCCACCAGGGAAGCCCTCGTTGATTTTCTTGATATGAATTTATTGTTTTCAATTTCATTGATTCCTGCTCTAATTTTTATTGCTTTTCTTCTGCTTACTTTGAATTTAACTTGCTCTTCTTCTAGTTTCCTAAGGTGGAAGCTTAGATGATTGATTTTAGATTTTTATTTTTTACTAATATATGCATCCCTTGCTATAAATTTCCATCTAAGCACTGCTTTTGCTGCATTCCACAAATTTTAAGTTGTGTTTTTATTTTCATTTAGTTTAAAATATTTTAAAATTTCTTTTGAGATTTCTTCCTTGATCCATGTTTTATTTAGAAGTGTGTTGTTTAGAAAATTGACTGTGTTATGAAATTCTATGCCAGAAGTTACTTTGCCTGGGTCATTAATATTTATAACTAACCTGTCCTTTGATTTGCATTAATAATGTACCTTGGGATTACACAAAGAATAATTCATAAATATTCTGGTAAAGGGGAAGATGCCATAATTAAAACACAGTAATTAACATGGAAAGAAAAAAGAAGTGTGTTGTTTAGTGTCCATGTATTTTGGAATTTTCCAGCTATCTTTCTGTTATCTATTTCTAGTTTCATTTGATTGCAGTCTGATTTGTTTTTTAAACTTGTTAAGATATGTTTTATGACACAGAATGTGGTCTATCTTGGTGAATGTTACATGTGAGCCTGAGAAGAATGTGTATTCCTCTGTTGTTGGATGAAGTAGTCCATAGATGTCAATTTTTTTTAATTTATTTTTTTGAAGTATAGTTGATTTACAGTGTTGTGTTAATTTCTGCTGTACAGCAAAGTGATTCAGATATATACATATATACTCTTTTCCATTATGGTTTATCACAGGATATTGAATACAGTTCCCCGTGCTATACAGTGGGACCTTGTTGTTTATCCATTCTAAATATAATAGTTTGCATCTGCTAATCCAAAACTCCCAATCCCTCCCTCCCCTACTCCCACTCCCCCTTGGCAACCACACATAGATGTCAATTATTTTCAGTTCATTGATAGAGTTGCTGAGTTCAACTATGTCCTTACTGATTTTCTGCCTGCTGGATCTGTTAGTTTCCGATAGAGGGGTGTTAAAGTCTCCAACAATGTGTTATAGATACATATATTTTTTCTCCTTGCAGTTCTATCAGTTTTTGCCTCACATATTTTGACTTTTTTTAGGCACACATATGTTAAGAATTGTTATGTCTTCTTGGAAAATTGACCAATATAAACATCATATAATGTCCCACTTTATCCTTAATAATTTTCATTGCTCTGCAGGCTGCTCTGTCTGAAATTAATATAGATACTCCTGCTTTATTTTTTATTTTTTAAATTAAAAACATTTTCAAGCTTTATCGAGGTATGATTGACCAATAAAAGTCATATATATTTAATATGTACCACATGATGTTTTTATATATGTATACATTGTGAACTAATGTCCACAAACAAGCTAATTAACATACCCATCACATTGTTACTTTTTTGTCTGTGTGTGGTGAGAGCACTTGAATCTACTCTTAGCAAATATCAAGTATACAACATATTAACTTGGTGAATGTACAGTCACCAAGTTGTACATTCAGTCTTCAGAACTTTTAATTGAAAGTTTATATTCTTTGATCAATATCTCCCTTTTTCCCCCATCCCCCCAACCTTTGGTAACCCCCATTCTACTCTGTTAACTATGAGTTTGGTGGGTTTTTTGTTTTTTTGTTTTTTTTTGATTCCACATATAGGTGAGATTACATGGTATTTGTCTTTCTCTCTTTGGCTTAAATCACTTAGCATAATGTCCTCTGGGTTCATTCATGTCACAAATGGCAGGATTTCCTTCTTTTTTAAGGATGAATAATATTCCACTGCATATATGTATATGTATATCTATCTATCTATCTATCTATCTATCTATCTATCTATCTATCTATCATCTATTACCTATGCCACATATCCTCTGCTTTTTTTTGATTAGTGTTAGCATGCTATATCTTTCTCTATCCCTTTACACTTATTTTTTAAAACATTGTTTCCATTCCTGTAATTTTAATCTGTATGTGTTTATATTTAAAGTGGATTTCTATTTATTTATTTATTTTTGGCTGCCTTGGGTCTTCGTTGCTATGCACGGGCTTTCTCTAGTTGTGGTGAGTGGGGGCTACTCTTTGGTGCATTGTGCAGGCTTCTCATTGCAGTGGCTTCTCTTGTTGCAGAGCACGGGCTCTAGGTGCATGGGCTTCAGTAGCTGTGGCACATGGGCTCAGTAGTTGTGGCTCGTGGTCTCTAGAGTGCAGGCTCAGTAGTTGTGGTGCATGGGCTTAGTTGCTCCGCAGCATGTAGGATCTTCCCAGACCAGGGCTCGAACCCGTGTCCCCTGCGTTGGCAGGTGGATTCTTAACCACTGTGCCACCAGGGAAGTCCTAAAGTGGATTTCTTGTAGACAATAAACAGTTGGGTCTTATTTTTTGTTCATTCTCTGATACCTGCCTTTTAATCGATTTATTTAGATCATTGATGAATTAATTATTGACATTGTTGGATTAATATCTCATATTTGTTCCCATTTTCCATTTATTGCTCTTGTTCTTTTATCTTATTTTTGTCTTCATCTCTTTTTCTGCCTTTTGTGACTTTAACTGGACCTTTTATATAATTCCATTTTGTCTCTTTTCTTAGCACATCCGTCATACTTTATTTTTTTGGCCGTGCTGCCTGCTTTACAGGATCTTTGCTTTCTGACCAGGGATTGAACTGGGCCCATGGCAGTGAAAGTGCTGAATCCTAACCACTGGACAGCCAGGATTCCCTCCATTTTACTTTCAAAAAATTTTTCTTAGTGGTTGCTCCAGAGTTTGGAATACATATTTACAACTAATCTGTCTACTTTCAAAAAACCTTAAGCCACTTCACAGTATGAATACCTTATAATAACAAAGTAATCCTAATTCCTCCTTTCTGTCCCTTGTATAATTGCTGTCATTCATTCAATTTATATGTAAGCATATATATACACATAAATATAAATCATTGAATACATTGTTGCTATTATTTTGAACATGATGTTATCTGTTTGATCAATTAAGAATAAGAAAAATAAAAGTTTTTATTTAACCTTCACTTGTTCCTTCTCTGGTGCTCTTCCTTTCTTTATGCACATCTGACATATATTATTTTCCTTCTCTCTAAAGAACTTTTTAAAGTAACATTTCATTTCTTGCAAGGTGTTCTATTGGTGACAAATTCCCTCAATTTTTGTTTGTCTGAGAAACAAAGGCTGAATAATATTCAGTTTTGATGGCTAATTTCACAGGGTTCAGAATTCTAGGATTTTTTTTTCTCTCAACACTAAATATTTCACTCCATTCTTTTCTTGTTTGCATGATTTCTGTGAATAAGTCAGTTGTAATTCTTATCTTTGCTCCTAAACAGGAAAAGTATATTCCCCCCTCTGGCTTCTTTCAGGATTTTTCCTTTACCTTTGATTTTTTGTGTTCTGAAAATGATATGCCTAGCCGTAGTTTTTTTTTTTTCTTTTTTTCCATTTTTTTTTGGGTATCTATGTTGCTTGGCGTTCTCTGGATCTGTGATTTGGCATCTGACATTAACTTAGTGAAAATTCTTGGTCATATTTGTTTCCTGTAATTCTTCTGTTCCATTCTCCTCTCCTTCTGGTATTTCCATTATGTGTCTGTTACACTCATATGGCAACTTTTATAGTTATTCCACAGTTCTTGGATATTCTGGGGGTTTTTTTCCATCCTTTTTTTCTGTTCACTTTTCAGTTCTAGAGCTTCCTATTAAGATATCCTCAAGCTCAGAGATTCTTTTCTCAGCTATGTCCAGTCTACTAATAATCCCATCAAAGGCATTCTTCTTTTCTGTTACACTGTTATTATTTTTGGGGTTTTTGTTGTTGTTGTTGTTCTTGTTTTAATCTCTAGCTTTCCTTTTTGGTTCCTTCTTGGAATTTCCATCACTCTGCTTACTTTTTTTTTTTTTATGGTTTATCATAGGGTACTGAATATAGATCCCTGTGCTATACAGTAGGACCCTGTGGTTTACCCATTCCATATATAATAGCTTACATCTGCTAACTCCAACCTCCCACTCCATCCCTCCCCTAACTCCCTAGGCTCAGGTTTTTGTTTTTTTTCTTTATACAGCAGGTTCTTATTAGTCATCAATTTTATATTCATCAGTGTATACATGTCAATCCCAATCGCCCAATTCATCAAACCACCACCCCCACCACCCCACAGCTTTCCCCCCTTGGTGTCCATACGTTTGTTCTCTACATCTGCCCTGTCTCAATTTCTGCCCTGAAAACTGGTTCATCTGTACCATTTTTCTAGGTTCCACATATATGCTTTAATGTACAATATTTGTTTTTCTCTCTCTGACTTACTTCACTCTGTATGACAGTCTCTAGATCCATCCACGTCTCAACAAATGACCCAATGTCGCTCCTTTTTATGGCTGAGTAATATTCCATTGTATATATGTACCACATCTTCTTTATCCATTCATCTGTTGATGGGCATTTAGGTTGCTTCCATGACCTGGCTATTGTAAATAGTGCTGCAATGAACATTGGGGTGCATGTGTCTTTTTGAATTGTGGTTTTCTCTGGGTATATGGCCAGTAGTAGGATTGCTGGATCATATGGTAATTCCATTTTTAGTTTTTTAAGGAAGCTCCATACTGTTCTCCATAGTGGCTGTATAAATTTACATTCCCACCAACAGTGCAACACGGTTCCCTTTTCTCCACACCCTCTCCAGCATTTGTTGTTTGTAGATTTTCTGATGAAGCCCATTCTAACTGGTGTGAGGTGATACCTCATTGTAGTTTTGATTTGCATTTCTCTAATAATTAGTGATGTTGAGCATCTTTTCATGTGCTTCTTGGCCATCTGTATGTCTTCTTTGGAGAAATGTCTATTTAGGTCTTCTGCCCATTTTTGGATTCGGTTGTTTGTTTTTTTAATATGGAGCTGCATGAGCTGTTTATATATTTTGGAGATTAATCCTTTGTCCGTTGATTCGTTTGCAAATATTTTCTCCCATTCTGAGGGTTGTCTTTTCGTCTTGTTTTTGGTTTCCTTTGCTGTGCAAAAGCTTTTAAGCTTCATTAGGTCCCATTTGTTTATTTTTGTTTTTATTTCCATTACTCTAGGAGGTGGATCAAAAAGGATCTTGCTGTGATTTATGTCAAAGAGTGTTCTTCCTATGTTTTCCTCTGAGAGTTTTATAGTGTCCAGTCTTACATTTAGGTCTCTAATCCATTTGGAGTTTATTTTTGTGTATGGTGTTAGGGAGTGTTCTAATTTCATTCTTTTACATGTAGCTGTCCAGTTTTCCCAGCACCACTTATTGAAGAGACTGTCTTTTCTCCATTGTATATCCTTGCCTCCTTTGTCATAGATTAGTTGACCATAGGTGCATGGGTTTACCTCTGGGCTTTCTATCTTGTTCCATTGATCTATGTTTCTGTTTTTGTGCCAGTACCATATTGTCTTGATTACTGTAGCTTTGTAGTATAGGCTGAAGTCAGGGAGTCTGATTCCTCCACCTCCGCTTTTTTCCCTCAAGACTGCTTTGGCTGTTTGGGGTCTTTTGTGTCTCCATACAAATTTTAAGATTTTTTGTTCTAGTTCCGCAAAAAATGCCATTGGTAATTTGATAGGGATTGCATTAAATCTGTAGATTGCTTTGGGTAGTATACTCATTTTCACAATATTGATTCTTCCAATCCAAGAACATGGTATTTCTCTCCATCTGTTGGTATCACCTTTAATTTCTTTCATCAGTGTCTTATAGTTTTCTGCATATAGGTCTTTTGTCTCCCAGGTACGTTTATTCCTAGGTATATTATTGTTTTTGTTGCAATGGTGAATGGGATTGTTTCCTTAATTTCTCTTTCTCATCTTTCATTGTTAGTGTATAGGAATGCAAGAGATTTCTGTGCATTAATTTTGTGTCTTGCAACTTTACCAAATTCATGGATTAGCTATAGAAGTTTTCTGGTGGCATTTTCAGGATTATCTATGTACAGTATCATATCATCTGCAAACAGTGACAGTTTTACTTCTTCTTTTCCAATTTGTATTGCTTTTATTTTTTTTTCTTCTCTGATTGCCATGGCTAGGACTTCCAAAACTATGTTGAATAATAGTGGTGAGAGTGGACATCCTTGTCTTGTTCCTGATCTTAGAGGAAATGTTTTCAGTTTTTCACCATTGAGAATGATGTTTGCTGTGGGTTTGTCATATATGCCCTCTATTATGTTGAGGTAGGTTCCCTCTATGCCCACTTTCTGGAGAGTTTTTTTCATAAATGAGTGTTGAATCTTGTGAAAAGCTTTTTCTGCATCTATTGAGATGATCATATGGTTTTTATTCTTCAGTTTGTTAATATGGTGTATCACATTGATTGATTTGCGTATATTGAAGAATCCTTGCATCACTGGGATAAATCCCACTTGATCGTGGTGTATGATCCTTTTAATGTGTTGTTGGATTCTGTTTGCTAGTATTTTGTTGAGGATTTTTGCATCTGTAATCAGCAGTGATATTGGTCTGTAATTTTCTTTTTTTGTAGTATCTTTGTCTGGTTCTGGTATCAGGGTGATGGTGGCCTCATAGAATGAATTTGGGAGTGTTCCTTCCTCCACAATTTTTTGGAAGAGTTTGAGCAGGATGGGTGTTAGCTCTTCTCTAAATGTTTGATAGATTCACCCGTGAAGCCATGTGGTCCAGGACTTTTGTTTGTTGGAAGATTTTTAATACAGTTTCAATTTCATTACTTGTGACTGGTCAGTTCATATTTTCTATTTCTTCCTAGTTCAGTCTTGGAAGGTTATACCTTTCTAAGAATTTGTCCATTTTTTCCAGGTTGTCCATTTTATTGGCATAGAGTTGCTTGTAGTAGTCTCTTAGGATGCTTCATATTTCTGTGGTGTCTGTTGTAACTTCTCCTTTTTCATTTCTAATTTTATTGATCTGAGTCCTCTCCCTCTTTTTCTTGATGAGTCTGGCTAATGGTTTATCAATTTTGTTTATCTTCTCAAAGAACCAACTTTTAGTTTTATTGATCTTTGCTATTGTTTTCTTTGTT
Organism: Eubalaena glacialis; assembly: GCF_028564815.1. Lineage (NCBI taxonomy): Eukaryota > Metazoa > Chordata > Mammalia > Artiodactyla > Balaenidae > Eubalaena > Eubalaena glacialis. Next base: position 172,226,099 of record NC_083719.1, read on the forward strand.
TCTATTTCATTTATTTCTGCTCTGATCTTTATGATTTCTTTCCTTCTGCTAACTTTGGGTTTTGTTTCTTCTTCTTTCTCTAGTTCCTTTAGGTGTTAGGTTAGATTGTTTATTTGCCATTTTTCTTGTTTCTTGAGGTACGCTTTTATAGCTATAAACTTCCCTCTTAGAACTGCTTTTGCTGCATCCCATAGGTTTTGGATCGTCATGTTTTCATTGTCATTTGTCTCTAGGTATTTTTTGATTTCCTCTTTGATTTCTTCAGTGATCTCTTGGTTATTTAGTAACGTATTGTTTAGCTTCCATGTGTTTGTGTTTTTTATGTTTTTTTCCCTGTAATTCATTTCTAATCTCATAGCATTGTGGTCAGAAAAGACGCTTGATATGATTTCAATTTTCTTAAATTTACTGAGGCTTGATTTGTGACCCAAGATGTGATCTATCCTGGAGAATGTTCCGTGCGCACTTGAGAAGAAAGTGTAATCTGCTGTTTTTGGATGGAATGTCCTATAAATATCAACTAATCTATCTGGTCTATTGTGTCATTTAAAGCTTCTGTTTCCTTATTTATTTTCATTTTGGATGATCTGTCCATTGGTGTAAGTGAGGTGTTAAAGTCCCCCACTATTATTGTGTTACTGTCAATTTCCTCTTTTATAGCTGTTAGCAGTTGCCTTATGTATTGAGGTGCTCCTTTGTTGGGTGCATATATATTTATAATTGTTATATCTTCTTCTTGGATTGATCCCTTGATCATTATGTAGTGTCCTTCCTTGTCTCTTGTAACATTCTTTATTTTAAAGTCTATTTTATCTGATATGAGTATAGCTACTCCAGCTTTCTTTTGATTTCCATTTGCATGGAATATCTTTTTCCATCCCCTCACTTTCAGTCTGTATGTGTCCCTAGGTCTGAAGTGGGTCTCTTGTAGACAGCATATAGATGGGTCTTGTTTTTGTATCCATTCAGCAAGCCTGTGCCTTTGGTTGGAGCATTTAATCCATTCACGTTTAAGGTAATTATCGATATGTATGTTCCTATGACCATTTTCTTAATTGTTTTGGGTTTGTTTTTGTAGATCTTTTTCTTCTCCTGTGTTTCCCACTTAGAGAAGTTCCTTTAGCATTTGTTGTAGAGCTGGTTTGGTGATGCTGAATTCTCTTAGCTTTTGCTTGTCTGTAAAGCTTTTGATTTCTCCATCGAATCTGAATGAGTTCCTTGCCGGGTAGATTAATCTTGGTTGTAGGTTCTTCCCTTTCATCACTTTAAGTATATCATGCCACTCCCTTCTGGCTTATAGAGTTTCTGCTGAGAAATCAGCTGTTAACCTTATGGGAGTTCCCTTGTATGTTATCTGTCATTTTTCCCTTGCTGCTTTCAATAATTTTTCTGTGTCTTTAATTTTTGCCAGTTTGATTAGTATGTGTCTCGGTGTGTTTCTCCTTGGGTTTATCCTGTATGGGACTCTCTGGGCTTCCTGGACTTGGGTGGCTATCTCCTTTCCCATGTTAGGGAAGTTTTTGACTATAATCTCTTCAAATATTTTCTCTGGTCCTTTCTCTCTCTCTTCTCTTTCTGGGACCCCTATAATGCAAATGTTGTTGCGTTTAATGTTGTCCCAGAGGTCTCTTAGGCTGTCTTCATTTCTTTTCATTCTTTTTGCTTTATTCTGTTCTGCAGCAGTGAATTCCACCCTTCTGTCTTCCAGGTCACTTATCCGTTCTTCTGCCTCAGTTATTCTGCTATTGATTCCTTCTAGTGTAGTTTTTATTTTAGTTATTGTATTGTTCTTCTCTGTTTGTTTGTTCTTTAATTCTTCTAGGTCTCTGTTAAACATTTCTTGCACCTTCTCGATCTTTGCCTCCATTGTTTTTCCGAGGTCCTGGCTCATCTTCACTATCATTATTCTGAATTCTTTTTCTGGAAGGTTGCCTATCTCCACTTCATTTAGTTGTTTTTCTGGGGTTTTATCCTGTTCCTTCATCTGGTACGTAGCCCTCTGCCTTTTCATCTTGTCTATCTATCTGTGACTGTGGTTTTTGTTCCACAGGCTGCAGGATTGTAGTTCTTCTTGCTTCTGCTGTCTGTCCTCTGGTGGATGAGGCTATCTAAGAGGCTTGTGCAGGTTTTCTGATGGGAGAGACTGGTCCTCTCTCTGCTTACTTTGCCTGTCTGTTCTTCCATGCTGTTTACTTAATCCGTTAGAGCTCTTAGGGTATTAGTTATAATTATTTTAAATGCCTGGTCTGATAATTTCACATTCCTGCCATATCTGACTCTGGTTCTGATGTTTTCTCTGTTTCTTCAACCTTTATTCTTTGACTTTTAAAATGTTTTGTAACTTTTTCTTGAAACCTGGACATGATGTACTGGGTAGAGGGAACTACTCTAAATAGAAGTTTAGTAATATGGTAATGAAGTGTGGGAGGAGGTGAAGCATTCTATAATCCTATGATTAGGTTTCAGCCTTTTAGTGAATTTATACATCTGGACTGTGAATTCTCAGTGCTTTTCAACTGCTTCTCAGTTTTTTTCCTCCCTTCTTAGCAGAACAGGTTGCCTAGAGTAGGCTGAAGCTGAGTATTTCCCTTCCCTAAGATCAGTTAGACTAATAATATCCCAGCAGATTAGGCTTTGGGCAACTATTTTCTCCTGAGGACAAGTATTGTTGAAAAGAACAGAGTGCTCTGGTATATAGGCATACGTTAATTTATTGATCTTTGCTTTATTGTGCTTCGCAGACATTGCAATTTTTACAAATTGAAGGTTTGTGGCAACCCTGTGTTGAGCAAGTCTATTCGCACCATTTTCCAACAGCATTTCCTCACTTTGTGTCTCTGTGTCACATTTTGGTAATTCTTGCCATATTTCATACTTTTTGATTATTATTATATTTGTTATGGTGATCCGTGATCAGCAATTTTTATTGGTTCCATTGTAACTGTTTTGGGGGCACCACAGACCACACCCATATAAGTCAGTGAACTTAACTGATAAATGTTGTGTGTGTTCTGACTGCTCCACAGATCGGCTGTTCCTGTGTCATCTCTCTTCCTCTCAGTGGGCCTCCCTATTCTCTGAGACACAACAATATTGAAATTAGGCCAATTAATAACCCTACAATTCTTCTAAGTGTTCAAGTGAAGAGTCAATCAATCTGGCAAACTTCATGGTTGTCTTTTTAAAAAAAAATTATTGAAGTGTAGTTGATTTACAATGTTGTGTTAGTTTCTACTGTACAGCAAAGTGAGTCAGTTATACATATGTATACGTTCTTTTTCATGTTCATTTCCATTACGGTTTATCACAGAATGTTGAATATAGTTCCCTGTGCTCTACAGTAGGACCTTGTTGTTCACTGTTGTCTTATTTCAAGGCATCGCCACAGCCACCCTAAACCTCAGCAACCACCATTCTGATCAGTCAGCAGCCATCAACACTGAGTCAAGACCTTCCACCAGCAAAGATTATGACTCACTGAAGGCTCAGACGATGGTTAGCATTTTTTAGCAATAAAGTATTTTTTAATTAAAGTATGCACATTGTTTTTTTTTTAGACATACTGCTATTGCACACTTAATAGACTACAGTATAGTGTAAACATAACTTTTATATGCACTGGGAAACCAAAAAATTCGTGTGACTAATTTGGTTGTGATATTTGTTTCATTAGGGTAGTCTGGAACTGAACTGACAATATCTCTGACATATGCTTGTATTTTAAAATGGTTCCTTTACTCCTCCCTGTACTGGAAGCACAGAGGGATTTTTCCCTGATATTTAATGTGAGAACTTGGTTGAGCTCCTGGAGATAAAACTCACAAAAGTATGCAGGTCCCCTTATGATGGGGTCCCCCGGTGTTTTTATTGTTCAGACTTGTCCACAACTAGCCTTTAGTTATTTGTCAATTACAATTCAGGTTTTCCTACCTGGGCACTGATTCCCATGGAGGTTTAAACTCATGGGTTTCTGATCCAGGAAGTTATGATTCTTTGTATTTGCCTCTGTGTCTCCCCGATTTTGGGGGCAGCAAATTGTGCTGTGGCCACACTTCTCGTGGATTTAAGAAGTATTGTTGATTCATCAGCTTTTTCAGCTTTTACCTTGTTGTTAGGACAGAATGGCAACTTCTAAGCTTTCTACATGCTGGCCTGGAAACTGGAAGTCCTGCTTGTGAGTTTTTTAATTACAAAAGTAATACATGCTTAGTGTGAAAATGTTAAATAATACAAATACATGAAGTAAGAATTGAAAGCTCCTTTTCAGCTCACTTCCCAAGAGAACAATTTACAGCAGGCTGATGAGCAAACTTCCAGACATTTTGTTATACATGAACAATCATCCATCCATTAATCTGTCCATCTACCCACCCATCTTAATACACTCTGTGTATTGGTTTTCTAGGGCTACTGTAATAAAGTACCACAAAAGGAGTGGCTTAAGCAACATTTATTTTTACTTTTTTTCTTTCAATTTTATTGGCATATAATTAAAGTACAGCACTGTATAAGTTTAAGGTGTATAGCATAATGACTTGACATACATATATTGCAAAATGATTACCACTGTTAATATCCATCACTTCATATAGTTACAAAAAATGTTTTAGAATTACTCTCTTAACAACTTTCAAATATACCATACAGCAGTGTTATCTATAGTTATTGCTTGTCTTTTTGATGATGGCCATTTTAGCAGACATGAGGTAGTAGCTCATTGTGTTTTTAATTTACATTTCCCTGGTGAGTAGTCCTGTTGAGCATCTTTTCATGTACCTGTTGGCTATTTGAATATCTTCTTTGGAAAAATATCTATTCAGGCCCTTTGCTCATTTTTAAATTGGATTATTTGCTTTTTTGCTATTGAGTTATATGAGTTCTTTACATTTTGTATATTAACCTTTTATCAGATACATGATTTGCAAATATTGTCTCCCATTCTGTAGGTTGCCTTTTCATTTTGTTGATTATTTCTTTTGCTATGCAGAAACTTTAGTTTTATGTAGTCCCATTTGTTTATTTTTAATTTTGTTGCCAATGCTTTAGGAGTCATATTAAAAAATAATCATTACTAAGACCCATGTCAAGGAGCTTTGTTTTCTATATTTTCTTCCAGGAATTTTATGGTTTCAGGTCTTATCTTTAAGTCTTTAATCCTATTCAAGTTGATTTTTGTGAATGATATATGAAAGGGGTCTAGTTTCATTCCTTTTCATGTGAATATCTAATTTCCCCAGCACCATTTATGGAAGAGATTGTCTTCTCCATTGAGTATTCTTGGCTCCTCATCAAATATATGTTGATGGCATATTCATGGGCTTATTTCTGGTCTCTGGATCCTGTTCCATTGGTCTAGTGTCTGTTTTTATGCCACTATGATACTGTTTTGATTACCATAGCTTTACAATATACTTTGAAATTAGGAGGTATGATGCCTCTAGCTTTGTTCTTCTCTATCAGGATTACTTTGGCTATTCTGGGTCTTTTATGGTTCCATATAAATTTTAGAAGTGTTTTTTCTACTTCTGTGAAAAATTCCAGTGAAGTCTTGATAAGGATTGCATTGAATTGGTAGATGTCTTCAAGTAGTATGGACATTTTGATGATATTAATTCTTCCAATACATGAACAGGGGATATCTTTCTGTTTGTTTATGTCTTCTTAAATTTCTTTCACCCGTGTCTTATAGTTTTCAGTGTAGAGATCTTTCACCTCTTTGATTAAGTTTATTCCTAAGTATTTTATTGCTTTTGATGCTACTGTAAATGGGATAGTTTTCTTTATTTCTTTTTTATATAATATTATTAGTGTATAGAAATGCTACTGGCTTTTGGAAGGCAGCTATGCTCACCACTATACCACCAATGCTACATGAAATGTTACTGACATTTGTTTGTTGATTTTTGTATACTGCAACTTTACTGAATTCATTGATTAGATCTAACAGTTTTTTTGGTTGAGTCTTTAGGATTTTCTATATAAAAATCATGTCATCTGTAGAGTCAATTTTACTTCTTCCTTTCCAATTCTGATACACTTATTTCTTTTTCTGGCCTGATTGCTCTTGCTAGGACTTTCAGTACTATGTTGAATAGGAGTGGGGAGGGTGGGCACTTTTGTCATGTTTCTGATTTTAGAGAAAAGCTTTCAACATTTCACTGTTGAGTATGATGTTAATTGTGGGCTTGTAATATATGGCCTTTATTATGATGGGGTATATTCCTTCTCTACCTAATTTGTTAAGAGTTTTTATCATGAACAGATATTGAATTTTGTCAAATGCTTTTTCTGCATCTACTGAGATGGTCATGTGATTTTTTATTTCATTCTATTAATGTGATGTATCACATTAATGGATTTGCATATGTTGAACTATCCTTGCATCCCAGAGATAAATTCCACTTGATCATATTGCATGATTCTTTTTTTTTTTTTTCTTTTTTTTGGCTGTGCTGTGTCTTCATTGCTGCGCATGGGCTTTCTCTAGTTGCGGTGAGCAGGGGCTACTCTTCATTGTGGTGCATGGGCTTCTCATTGTAGTGGCTTCTCTTATTGCAGAGCACAGGCTCTAGGCACACGGGCTTCAGTAGTTGTGGCTCATGGTCTCAGTAGTTGCAGCTCGCAGGCTCTAGAGCGCAGGCTCAGTAGTCGTGGTTCATGGGCTTAGTTGTCCCGCAGCATGTGAGATCTTCCCGGACCAGGGATTGAACCCATGTCCCCTGCATTGGCAGGCAGATTCTTAACCACTGGACCACCAGGGAAGTCCTGCATGATTCTTATAATGTGCTGCTGAATTCAGTTTACTAGTATTTTGTTGAGAATTTTTACATCTATATTCATCAAGGAAATTGGTCTCTGGTTTTCTTTTCTTATAGTGTCCTATCTGGTATCAAGGTAATGTTGGCCTCATAAAATGAGTTAAGGAGTGTTCCCTCCTTTTTGATTTTTGGAAAAGTCTGTGGAGAATTGGTGATAATTCTTCTTTAAATGTTTAATAAAATTCACTAGTGAAGCCATCTGGTCCTGGGCCTTCTTTTGCTGGGAGTTTTTAAATTTCTGATTCAATCTCCTTACTAGTAATTGGTCTGGTTAGATTTTCTATTTCTTCCTGATTCAGTCCTGGTAGGTTGTATGTTTCTAAGAATTTTTCCATTTCTTCTAGGTTGTCCAGTTTGTTATAGTTGTTTATAACAGTTCTTATGATCTTCTGTATTTCTGTGATATCAGTTTTAATGTCTCCTCTTTTGGTTATAATTTTATTGATTTAGGTTTTCTTTCTCTCTCTCCTTTTTTTGGGGGGGGGAGGTTTCTAGCTAAAAGTTTGTAAATTTTGTTTATCTTTTCAAAGGTTCAACTCTTAGTTTGTTATTTTTTTCTATTATTTTTCTACTTTTTATTTTACTTATTTCTGCTGTAATCTTTTATTTCCTTCCTTTTGTTAACTTTAGGCTTTGTTTATTCCTCTTTTTCTAGTTCTTTGAGGTGTAGAGTTAGTTGTTTAATTAAGATCTTTCAATTTTCTTGATGTATGCATTTATGGCTAGAAACTTTCCCATTAGAAATGATTTTCCTGCATCTTATAAGTTTTGGTATGTTGTTTTTAATTTTTTTTGACTCAAGATATTTTATTTCCCCTATAATTTTTCTTTGACTCATCGGTTGTTCAGAAGAGCATTGTTTAATTTTCATGGATTTTTGAGTTTTTCAATTATCCTCTTGTTATTGATTTCTAGTTTCATACCATTGTGGTCTGAGACGATACTTGGCATAATTTCAATCTTCTTGAATTTGCTAAGACTTGTTTTGTGGCCTAACATATGATCTATCCTAGAAAATGTTTCATGTGCACTTGAGAAGAATGTTCTGCTATTGTTAAAATGTTCCAAACAAAATTTATTTTGTCTTAGTAATGGAAGCTAAAAGTCCAAGATCAAGGTGTTGGCAGGATTTGTTCCTCTGACAGCTGTGAGGAAGAATATGTTCCATACTTCTCTTCCAGCTTCTGGTGGTTTACTGGCAATCTTTGACATTCCTTGGCTTGTAGATGTATCACCTCAGTCTTAGCCTTCATCTGCACATGGTGTTCTCACTGTGTGGGTGTGTGTCTGTCTTTGAGTTTAAACATCTCCCTTTTATAAGGATATCAGTCATATTGGGTTAGGGCTTACCTTAATGACCTCATTTTAACTAATTACATCTTCAATGACCCTATTTCTAAATAAGGTCATATTCTGAAGTACTGGGGGATAAGACTTCAACATATAAAATGTTGGGGGACATGATTCAACCCCAAACACTCTGTCTATCCAAACTGGAATCATTATGAGACCATTTTTTCATGATTTACTTTTTTCATTTATTGTGGACACATTGCCATGCTGGTATATACAGATATACAGATTTTGGCATAATGCTGTATAGTATGCATTATGGTAATATATTTAGCTGCTCATTGAATGATGAACCTTTGGATGAGTTTCTACTTTTTCACTATTACAAATAACTCTGCAGCAAGCATATTTATATATATAACTTTATGTGTGTGTATTTGTTTTGAGACAGATACCTACAAGTAGAATTAATGAGGCAAAACTTTTAGGCATTTTATATTTTGTTAGGTATAGCCAACATTTCTTTTCTTGAACTTTAGGTCTTTCTCTCTGGCTGTATATTGCCCCTGCCCCCTCCACAATATTACACAAGCATCACACACTAAGCATTTGCAAAATTCTTTATTTCTTGTAACCTTTTTCCCACCCCTCTCCTTTTTCTTGCCCTCTCTATTCTGCCCTCTTGCCCTCTCTATTCTGCCTTGTTGAATAGTGGGACTTTCCAGGGAGCTGACAAGTAAACAGAGGATAATTCTAATCTTGTGTTTACTTTCAATTTCCTCTGCCTCTCATCTTTCTTTTACATAACACCAGAGGGAATTTTCTGAAATGCAAATTTGATAATACTGGGCTTTTGCTCAAAAAAACCTTCAAACATTCTTCTTTGAAATCAGGGTAAATTTGGTATATCTTAGCTTGGCACACAAGGCTATCCCTGATCAGCCCTAAATTGCTGCTTCTTCCCTCTTGCCTACCACACCCTTCACTCTTTTGAGTCATACTGAAGTTTTAGTTCTAAGAAACTGGCCCACTCTTTCACCCTTCCTCACCCTTGCATACTATTTTCCTTTTTGCCTGAGGGTTAGCCTTACTCTCCCATTCCTATTGTCCATCTAGAAAGCTCCGTCTTATTCTTCAACTGATTTCTCTGATCCTCAGTTTTTCTATTTAAAAATAGATATAAAAACAACACGTGCATCTTGGTTTTGTAATAATTCAATGAGATAATCCTATTTAAAGTCATCATCACACAGCCAAGCAATTAGTAGATACTTAATAAATGTTAAATCTTCTTCCTCAATTTTCTTTGTGAGACATTTTTGTGACATAAGGCATATCATTAGTAAATTTTTTAAAAATCAGTAACAATATAGTACATGGAAAGATATCTATGTTCAGTAAATGTAGATCTGAGTCGAATGGATTGAGTGAAACAAAGATATATGATGTTGGTTACATTCTTCTAATCTAGTGGTTTGGTTGGTAGGGCTTGGTTGTTTGATTTTCTAAACATTTCATTATGTACTCTATGTACCCATCACTCAGTCTCAGTGGTTACCAACATTCTGATAATCCCGATGTGACTTATTCTTAACAAAACCACCCTATCTACTTGTAATTGCTGCCACTTCACTGTGTACTTCTCCTCAAACATCTGTTGCATAATACTTTTTAGCCCTTTTCTGGAAATAGTAGTAAATCTTACTATTCTGTAACTTTCAAAATATTCTTTCTTTTCCCTTTTGAGGACCATCTCTAGTCTTCTGGAATGGTCTTCATCTTTGCCAGTGTCTTAGTCTATTTGGGCTGCAGTAACAAAAATACCATAGACTAGGTGGCTCAAACAACAAACATTTATTTCTCACAGTTCTGGTGGCTGGAAATCCAAGATCAAGGTGCCTGTAGATCACCTGGTTCCTGGTGAGGACTCTATTCTTGGCTTGCATACAGCCACTCTTGCTGTGTTCTCACATGGTGATAGGGGTGAGGCAGCTCTCTGGGGTCTCTTTTAAAAGGGCACTAATCCCATCATGAGGATTCTATCCTCAAGATCTAATCACATCTTAAACCCCCACATTCTACTGGATTGGCCAAAAAGTTCTTTTGGGTTTTTCCCTAAGATGTTACAGAAAAACCCAAATGATCTTTGTGGCCAACCCAATAATACCATCACATTGAGAGTTAAGATTTCAACATATGAAATTTGGAGGAGGGGGAACTACAAACATTCAGTCTATGATAGCCAGAAATCCTGAAAATCCCTTCTGCATGTTCACTGAAGATCCTCTGATAAAATTCTCCTTAGCTAGAAAGAAGAACTTACTATAAACCACTCAATTGTTTTTGTTCATACCTCTTGGGCTTCATTTCCCTCTTTGTCTTGCTTACTCAGTCTTTTTTGTTGTGATTCATTCTTGACTGGGAAGATGGAGACTAGTGGATGGATAATTATTTCTGTTCCCTTTTGGTCATCTGTTCATGCTATGCTGTCTGGATCACTTCTTTCTGTATTTCTATTTTTTCTGATTCTAAGACACCTTGGAACTTAAAAACATGTCATTGTTAAGAAAGAAATGTGACTGCATGAGATATTCTTAAATTAAAGCTTTGTTGAAGGCCTAGCACATGTGACTTTCTGCATACTGTATATCACTCTTTGAGCGTCTATGCAGGAGTGACACAGCTCTCTATTTCAGAGCCCTTATGCTCTTGTTGGGTGATAGTATATTCTCAACTTGACCAAAAGTAGTACATCAAGAATCTTAGTTCCACTGCGTATAATGCAAACCTAGGGCTTTGTACTCTGAGAGGCCATTTACAAGGCAGAAGGTAGTGTGAAATGGACAGAAGGGCCAATAGAGCAGGGGATGGCTCTAGAAGGTGTAAGTCTGGGTCCCCTCTCTACCAAATACTCTCTCTTTGACCTTAAAAGCAACACATGATTTGATGAGCTTCAGCTTTCTAATCTGTAGAAAATATTCAATAGTTACAGCTGCACTGCCACCTTGCTTGGTTGGTATAAGAATCAAATAAGGTAGGCCTCTGCAGTGTTAATATAATAATAATGAGAATTATTAGTAAGAGACAATCTGGGATGTCTTTCTGGAAGAAGTGGTAGTGAGGAACATGTATGGCCAGAGGGAATACGTGTAAGAAGGAGGAATGTGGAGGGAATGTGGATCAGTTTGCTTTTGCTCTGTCTCTTCTGCTGATCCCAGGAAAGCATCTGCTAAGAAATCATTTGTCTCTTTTATGGGGCCAGAGATAGGGAGTCATGCTCTCCTCAGATTATATCCAAGATGCTGGCCACTGACCTTTAAGTTGAAGCATGAAGCTTTTCAGATAAAATGAAGTTCCTGTGTTGAGACAGCTGTGCAATGTTCAAGGAAGTCTGGGCATTGAGGATTCTTCTCCCTGTTCCTTCTACAGGTTGGTGAATTCTGGCATTACATCAGGTGGTTGTCTAGCTCTATGCTCGGTGCTCAGCACAAACCAGAATCTCACACACCTTTACCTACGGGGCAATGCTCTCGGAGACGTGGGGATCAAGCTACTCTGTAAGGGACTCTTACATGCCCACTGCAAGCTTCAGGTGTTGGAGTAAGTCTCTGAGCTTATTACAGTGATGGGAATGCATGGTGGCTACAGGGAAGGGGACAGTTGAGGGGAATGATGATGAGATAATCTATATCTGAGAGTCTTCCTAGGGCTTGGCTTCTTACAGGATTATGGGACTAGGAGGAGCTGTACTTTTAGATGGTGTAAAGGTAAATACTGAAGTTCCTTTCACCATAAATCTCTCTACCACAAAAGAGTGGGGGTTGTATGGCACTAGTGTTTTAGGAAAATCTGGGGGGGAGACACAGAATTTGGGAAAAATCATTTCATAAACTGCTGTTAATCATTTGAACTGCAAAATCCAGTAGACTGGAAAAAATATTCTCATCTGAAGAGGAGAGAATGATAACCCTTGGCACATAAGGCAGTTCCAAGTTTGTTAATCCTGAGCCTTTTCTGCATTTGAAATATTACAGGCTAAGATCTGGGAGACCTGTGGAGGATAATTAAGGGTACATTTTCTTGAAATCACCTTCTTTCTTGCAGATTAGACAACTGCAGCCTCACGTCACACTGCTGCTGGGGTCTTTCCACACTTCTGACTTCTAACCAGAGCCTGCGAAAGTTGAGCTTAGGCAACAATGACCTGGGTGATCTGGGGGTCATGCTACTCTGTGAAGTGCTGAAACAGCAGGGCTGCCTCCTGAAAAGCCTGAAGTAAGTGTGCTCTGTAGAGATTTGTGTGGCAGGGCTCCTAGTGCTTAGGAAAAGTTGGCCAGTTTCCAAAATCCAGGTTGGCTTCATTTGCACTCTGGGTGAGGTTGGGCTTGGGCCAGTTGCAGATTTATATATGTATACAGTAATTGAGTCATGAACTATGTATTCAATTTCATCCAGACATTTAGAATAATCAAGGTTCATTTGGGTGTGAAAAGACCTTTCATCCATATTCCTGAAAGAAACACAAGTCCCAATGAAAAATAGCCAAAAAGAATTGTATTTCTATGCAAGGTATCATACTTTGTAGAACTAGACCTGTCCATGGGTCATCCTTATTGCAAAGTCCTTGCATAGTAAGGGTGTTGTTGGTCTTGTTTCAGAGAATTTCTAAATAGAAAGTGCTCCAGAAACATCAAGATTAGAAATTCCATAAACTTTGGCATGTCTTCAGGGTGTTGGGACCATTGGCTCCTTTCCATCATCAATGATACCACTGAGGTACACATACCTCGCTAGTAAGAGCTTCCTAATTAGTTTCATAACTTCTGTCAGCTCTGATGATCACAGTCTCCACTAAAGACATTTCTTTCGCTTGGTTTTAGGGTCAACACACTCTCCTCTGGATTTTCTCCTACTACATTGGCTGTTTCTGCTCAGTCTCCTCTGGTATCCCTTCATCATTCTGACCTTTACATACTGAATCCCCAGGACTCAATCACTGGGTTAATTTTTCTTCTTTACACTTTCTCCCTTGTTTACATCATCTAGTCTTCTGGTTTCATCATATATGTGCTGTTCCCCTCCCCCTAGTTCATATCTCCATGAATTCCATGTTCAAATGCTTGTCTCACCTTTCTACTTGGATGTCTAATAAGCCTCCCAAATTTCACACGTCCAAATCCAAACCTGTGCTGTTCCCTTCTGTCTAAAATCTGCTTCTTCCCTATCTCAGTCAATGGTAACTCAGTCTGAATTGTTCAGGTCAACACAATCCTGGTGTCATCTTTGACACATCTTTTTCCTTATGCACATATCCAATCCATTGGCATGTCCTGTTAACTCTGCTTTCACAGCATGCCCACTCATTGACCACTTTTTGCCAGCTTCATGGGTCCTACCCTAGTTCAAACCACTGTCACCTCTTGTCTGGATTGTCCTGGTAGCATTCTGCCAGGCTACTCTGCATCTACCATTGCAGATGGAGGGTGTAGCTAAAACATGAGTCAGAGCATATCACTCCTACCAACATGCTTCTATCACAAAGTAAGAGCCACAAACTCATGGCAGTGTCTAAGGCCCCATGTGATCTGGCTCCTGCTATTTTTGCAAAGTCATCTTCTAACCCTAGTTCCGTCTGCTCCACTCACACTGGTTTCCTTGCTATTTCAAAAAACACTGTCATCTCCGAAACTATGCACTTGCAGTTCCCTCTGCCTGGAACTTCCCCCCTTTCATATCCACATGCCTTATTCCTGTGCATCATTAAATCCTCTGCTCAGGGTTTTCTCTGTGAGTCTGACTGTAACCATCCTACTGAAAATAGCAGCCCAGCATGCCTTTCCTCTTCTTTGCTTATTTTCCTCCATAGTGTTGACCATCATAATACATGCTATATCATTTTCTTATTTATTTATTATCTATATCTTACCCCTAGTGTATAAATTCTATTAGCCCAGAAATTTCTGTCCTTGTTCATGGACTCAAGGCTGAGAACCAATTGGAATACAGGTTTGAATAAACAGTAGTTCAGATCAGCATTGTATCCTTGTGTGGACACAGTGGAACATGTTTCTTGCAAGAAAAGCCATTTCCAGAGCTAAGAGAAATAGGAACGAAAGGAATTATTGGTCAGGATGAAGCTGGGGACATTGCTGTATGTGGGCTAATTGACCCAGCCCTGAAGGACACTCTGGAGATAAGGGACAGGCTCAAAATAGACTGGGGAATCCATGGATGCAGTCAACCTGTCTTGTGAGCTCAGGTTGCCATAACAAAATAGCATAGACTAGGTGCCTTAAACAAATCATAGACATTTACTTCTCACAGTTCTGGCAGCTGGAACATCCAAGATCATGGCGCTGGCTGATTTGGTTTCTGGTGAGAGCTCTCTTCTGGACTTGTTGTGTTCTCATGTGGTACACAGAGAGAGAGACAGAGATAGACAGAGAGTGTGTGCTGTGGTATCTCTTATTATAAGGGCACTAATCCCATCATGAGGACCCACCCCCATGACCTCATCTAACCCTCATTACCTCCCAAAGACCTCATATCCAAATACCATCACATTGAGGGTTAGGGCTTTAACATATGAATTTTGAAGGAACACAAACAGTCCATAACACAACCAAATCAAGATTATTAGAAATGATTCAGGACAAATGGTATGATTTCTTAGTTAAGTTGCAAGGGAAACTTAAAAAAAGAGAAGGAGGAAGAACTGATATCAAAGAAGACTTGAGAGGCATACCAAGCAATTACAATGTGTGGACCTTTTTTTTTTAGCTGCATTGTGCGGCCTGCAGGATCTTAGTTCCCCCACCAGCAATTGAACCTGGGCCATGGCAGTGAAAGCACCAAGTCTTAACCACTGGACCTCCAGGGAATTCCCAATGTGTGGACTTTATATGGCTCCTGATTAAATGAACATAATATAAAAATTTTATCAGACAGTTGAGGAAGTTTAAACACTGATTGGACATATACTGATATTTAGAAATTATTGTTAACTTTTTTGGGTGTGATAATGGCATTGCAGTTATGTTTTAAAAGTCTGCATTTAGTTTCACACACTGAAATATTTATAGATGCATGAACTGCTGTGTTTAAGATAATCCACTGATGTGAGGAGTGGGTGGGTGATAGATGAAACAAGATTGGCCATGAGCTGTTAACTGTCAAACCTGGGTAATGGGATTCATTATACTATTCTCTCTATATTTGCACATGTTTAAACATTTCCAAACTTGAAGGTTAAAAATATTGAATATCACAGAAACCACATTAGGCATGAAGTGCAGCATTGGAAAGCTTAAAAGTGTGAGGCTAAGTGAGGAGATGAGATTTTTAAAGCCAAAAACTGAAAGTGTTTATTTGAAGAGTACAATCCAAAGCTTCTCTATTTGCTTTTACAGGTTGTGTGGAATGTATTTCAATTATGATACAAAACGTGCGTTAGAAACACTTCAAGAAGAAAAGCCTGAGTTGACCATTGTCCTTGAGCCTGCTCGGTAATGGTGGAAGCAGGGCTGCTAGACGCCAAGGTTCTTTGCCTTCCCTGCCATCTAGGTGTGGATAAGTGGTAGTGAGTACTCCTCCATCAGGGTTAAGACCACCACTCTGTGATTCTTCTGGTCCAGTGAGGAAGAGTGGAAGCTTTCTGATGGTGCCTTTGCCTAGAGAATGTGAGCATCTCCTTTACCTCTGGGTTGAAGACACCAGGGCAATAAAATCATCAAACAACACAGGTCTCACCATAGTGCCTCAGTCAGAGGATGTGTTCCTCTTGGTGACCTCATGTAACTAACTCATTCAATAAAGCACTTTTTCTTTCTTTTTCTCTTTTTGCTCTAGCTCTCCTTTCCCTCACATCTTCCCCCCCCCCTTTTTTTGTTTACTTTTGACTGTATCATTCCTCCTGCCATCTTTCTCTTAACTGACCATAAAAGAATGAGTTAACTGTATATTATGTTGCAATTTTGTGGCAGCAACTTATTTATTTTTAATCTTTGAACAGTTATATTTTCTAATAAAATAATTCATTTTATTGTATTGTAGCTGGCTGAAAATTTGGAAAATAGAAAAACTTTATTGTATTTATTGAGTTAATTTGTTTCCTTTCCTTAATTTTAAGAGAGGGTGCCTAGAAATCTTTTTACTTATTTATCTAAACTACTAAAGATAAATTAAATTGCTTCATGTGTTAAAAAATCTCTTTGCCAAATGATTCAATTGTAATGACTAAGGGGAAAAAAATGTCTTATCCTAACTCTGATGGTTGAAATTTCAACTCTGGTAGGACAGGAAGTTGAAATCATGCAAAAGAAAGTTTTAGAGTAGAGGGAGCCTATATTCATAAATAGAAGTATTATGTAGAAAATGCATTTTGCCTTCAGTTATAAGAACTTATCTTGGATTTATCACATTCCAGGAGCATTTCATCTACCACACTTCACATAGCATTAAATCATTAATATATATATTGAATGATTGCTTCTCCGCACATGGAGCAACTCTTAAACCACATGGAATTTTTCAGGATGGAAATACCACTTTCTTTTTCAAATGAGTCATCTAGACCTCTGCTTGTCAAAGTATAGCCTATGGACTATTGATGTAAGGAGATTTTGCAAGAATGTAAATCAATCGAATTACTAAGTATGCTTTTTAGATGAGCTGACTTTTTTCATGATAAGACTTTTTTAATAAGGGAAGCAGTATGTGATTTATATTCTGGTGCAAAGTCTTTTTCTAGTCTAGGACGAGCACTTTTGAGTAACTCTGATCTCGATATTTGTTTTTTTGCATCTTAGTGAAGTGAGATATTGCAGACTGCCTCTCTGCCACAAATACCTTGACTTGCAGGATAAAATATAGCTAGAAAAACACAGTTAAGCTGGAAAGACAGAAGAAAAATTTCTGTTCCTTAAGATCTCAAAATTGGATTGAGAGTTTACCTTTCAGTGGTCAAGAGGAATATCTGAATAGATAAATACCCCACAATATAACTATTAATTTGGAAAATTCCATGAGGTTTTCCACACTAGTAGAACTAAAAAATAAGTAAAGTTGATGGATAGAAAATCAATATACAAACATCAACACATGCAGTTGGAAAGAAATCATTCGTTCCAACCATCACAATTAAAATTGGGTGAGGGGTGAAGCAGCAATGGGTGCTAAAACCTAATAGGAAATTTAAATGATAAGCAGTATTCTTGTGTAGTCTGAAATTATCTTTTTACAGTTGGCTAATCAGTTGCAAAAGAAAAATAGTAACTATATAAAGAGCAGAAATTGGACAGTACCTGACCATCTAATAAAAAATATCAGTGAGGGCAGATGGATGTCTGCTTTCAGGTGAGATGACTTGAGACGGAACCAATATCACTACTGTGTGTTTCTGGTTGAGAACCCGAAATTTAATCATCAGCAAACACCAGACAAACTCCAAATGAGGAAGTTCTATTAAAAGGGGGAAGGGACTATATTCTTCAAGAATGTCAATGTCAGTGTTGACAATGGGTAAATCTTGGGGTGGGAGGGTTATGGAATTATTCTTTAGACTGTTCTTATTCTTGCATCTTTTATGTACATATGACATATTTCCAAATAAAAGGTTTAAATAATCAAAACAGCAGTATTTCTAAGCACTTGCAATTTAAAATGTAATAAAATCCTATTAATCAAGGGACTTCCCTGCTGGTGCAGTGGTTAAGAATCCACCTGCTAATGCAGGGGACATGGTTTCAAGCCCTCGTCTGGGAAGATCCCACATGCCGCGGAGCAGCTAAGCCCGTGCACCACAACTACTGAAGCCCGTGCACCTAGAGCCCGTGCTCTGCAACAAGAGAAGCCACCACAATGAGAAGCTCACACACTGCAACGAAGAGTAGCCCCCACTCGCCACAGCTAGAGAAAGCCCATGCACAGCAACGAAGACCCAACGCAGCCAAAAATAAATGAATAAATTTATTTTTAAAAATCCCATTAATCATAGCAATAAAAGTTATTAAGTATGCAAACAAAAGAAGAGCAAAGAGCATTTTTCTCACCATCCAATCTACAAAGATTTACCCACTACAGTCACTGACCAACAGTGCACTCTGTGTTTCAGACAGAGGAAATTAAAGATGACAACAGGATGCTCTGTGCTTTGGACAAACAGGTTCCTTAGAGAGTTAGATGTAGCTCAGGAAGAGTTTTAATAAACCCAGTTTCTTTCATCTTCTCATAGATAGAAAAGCACGTTAATCAGTAACTTGAGATATCTGTTCTTTATGACTAGCAGTAATCTTTTACCAAGATGTATACTTGACTACATGCATTCCCTAGCCAAAAAAAAAAAAAAAAATCACATATATACTGGCTTCTTCCCCTACTTCTTTGGAGCAGTTCCTCAGAGCTATCTGAAAGGTTGTCTCCTGGGCTATAGTCCTCAGTAAGACCCTGAATAAAATGTAACTTGTGTGTTTTTCTTTCAGTCAATATTTACCTGGAGTGAATCTCTTAAAAATTAAAAGTTGTAAAAAACCATACAAAAGAAGACCTGAATGAATGGAGAGATGGAGATATATGTCATATTCATGGATGGGAAGTTTCAAAGGCATGACAATGCTATCTGTTCCTCCCCTCAAACTAAAATTTGATGCAATTGTCATTAACATACTGACAGGGATTTTCACAGAACTGAGCAAGATAATTTTTTAAATGTATAAGAAAAATAGGGATCAAAGAATATCCAGAAAAAATTTGACAACGTAGGAGAACTTGCTACACTAGATATTAAAAAGCTATAAAACTGATGATTGATGCAGTATAGGCAGGATAGAGTTCATGCACAGGCATAGGCATGCATGGAAATGTAATTTGTGACATTGAAAATGTTGAGGAAAGGAAGGACTAGTCAACCTGGCTGGGACAAACAGCCACGCACATGGAAACATTGTATTTCTGCCTTATATCATACAAACAAATTCCAAAAGTAATGAAGACACATTTTCAAAGTAAAGCTACATGTACAACAACGTGACTATAGTTAACAATACTGTATTGTATAATTGAAGTTTGCTAAGAGGGTAGATCTTAAATGTTCTCACCACACACACACACAAAAGGAAAAGTGCAACTATGTGAGACAATAGATATGTTAATTAGCTTGATTGAGTTGATTGTTTCACAGTGTATACTTAACCAAAACATCACATTGTTTTCTACCTATCTATCTATCTAATTTTTATTTGTCAGTTATAACTCAATGAAGCTGGGGGAGAAACAGAATGACAGGAAAGTGCATTACATGACATAAGCACATTGACACAGATCATTAAATTAACAGAATGCAGTCACAATAAAAGCACATTGTTTTCTTCAGGGAAAAAAGTATAAACACTTTAGAAGAAATAGAGCAAAATGTGTAAGTTTAGGTAATGTGCTTCTTGAAATAAATATAAAATACACAAAGTATAAAGGAAAGGTTGATAAACTATAAAATGTAAAACTTTTGAGTATTGTTGTAAAGATAAAATATTAGCCCCAGCTTGAACCCTCTTGTGCCCGGTTCTGGTTCACATTTCACTCCAGCCATTGTTGTGCTCACCAGCTGCACACAGATGCAATATGATAGTATGTCAAGTCAGAGGTATCACCTATCTTTCTTTGCCTTTCAGCCATGAGGCTTCTCTGATACTCCATGGGACATTTGCTGAACAACCCCATGCTGCCCAGCCTGCCAATACAACAAAGCTAATGCCCTTGAGCAACAGGGGTGGGGACCACTATGAAGGTTTCCTCTTCCTTTGAGTGATACATTCTACATGCTTTTCAGAAGGCCTTGCTAGGATTGAGACCCTGTAACTTACTGTAGAGGTTCAGCTTATTACACCTCCCTTGTGTTTGCTTTCCTTCTGTTATGGATTATGTCAACTTGAATGAAAATGCGCAACGCAAGAACTGTGAGTGTAGTTTATTCAGTGTCTTACTGAGGTCTATAGCCTGGGAGAGAGCCTCTAAGATAGCTCTGAGAAACTGTTCTGAAGAGGTAAGGGGGGAGGCCCACATAAATATGATTTTGCTGAAGCGTACTTGTAATCAATCACACATCTCAGTAGAAGATTGCTGCTAGTTGCCAAGAACAAATATCTTAGTGGTTTTAGTGTTTTTCTAAGTATGGGAAGATGCAAGAATTAGGGTTCATAAAATTTTCTCCTGAAAAAATCTATCTGAAGGCTTGTTCTGCCAGTTTTCCCAGAGTGCTTCATTCCTGATCTCTGCCCTGAATTTCTTTCAAGTTGTATTGAAGGCCAGCGACTACAGTGGCTAATGACTTAATTCTTGTAGAACCAGTGGCGAGTGACATTCTTTAGTTTGCAGTTACATTGTGTTCCCTCGCCCCACAACCTGTCTCAATTCATATGTTGAAACCCCAACCTTCAGTAACTCAGAATGTGACCCTATTTGGAAACAGGGTCTTTATAGATGTAATTAGTTAAGGTGGGAACATGCTGGAGTAGGATGGGCCCTAATTCAATATGCCTGGTATCCTTGTAAAAGGGTAAAATTTAGACAGACATAAACACAGGGAGAACATCATGTGCAGATGAAGGCAGAACTCTACAAACCGAGGAATGCCAAGGATTTTCAGCAAACCACCTGAGAGACAGACAGAGACAGAGACAGAGACAGAGACATGGAGCAGATTCTTCCTCATAGCTCTCAGAAGGAACCAACCTGGCTGACATCCCGGTCTCAGATGTCTAACCTCCAGAACTGTGAGATAGTGCATTTCTATTATTTAAACCACGCGGTTTGTGGCACTTTGTTATGGCAGTGCTAGTAAACTAATACAATTTGTAATAGCAAAATGTTTAGTCAGGTTAAAATGGTAACACTCACTCTCAGAACTGACGTGTCACTAGCAGCCAGTGGAGCTTTTCCAGTGACGAAACTTTATAGGAACATTTGTAGAAATGGAGGAGGCCCACCCTACTCCCGTATGTCCTCATCTTAACTAATTACAACTGCAATAATGCTATTTCCAAATAAGGTCACATTCTGGGGTACTGGGAGATAGACCTTCAATATATAAATTTTGGGGGACACAAACTCATAAGCGTGCTGTCTCTGGCTCTCCAAATTCATGTTCTTTTCACATGTAAAATTCATTCACTGTATCCCAACCTCCCTAAAGGTCTTCACCCATTCCACTATCCAAGCTCATCTAATTATCATCTAGAATTCCCTGGTAGTCCAGAGGTTAGGACTCCGGGCTTTCACTGTCAAAGGCCTGGGTTCAATCCCTGGTTGGGGAACTAAGATCCTGCAAGCTGTGCAGCGCGACCAAAAAAAATACATCATCTAAATCAGGTATGGGTGAGACTTGAGGAATAATTCATCCTGAGGCAAAATTCCTGTCCAGCTGTGAACATGTGAAACCAAACATCAGGTTATGTACTTCCAAAATATAATGGTGGGACAGGCATAGGATAGACATTCCCATTCAAAAGGAGAAAAATCAGAAGGAAACAAATAATCACTGGTCCCAAGCAAGTATGAAACCTGACAGAACAAATTCCATTAGATTTTAAGTCTTGAGAATAATCTGCTCTGATTATGCACTGCCTTCCTGGTCACAGAAAAGTAGATGACCTCACCCCCTGGGCCTGTGCTCTCTGGACCCTGGTGGCAATGGCAGCCTTGTCAAACTCTGAACCACCAATAGGATCAGTCTTCCATTTTCTTGAAGGATAACATGTATTCCTAGACAGATAGCCCTGTTGGCCCATTTCTTGCCTCTGGAATCCTAGAAATCTGACAGTCTTCTTTATTTTATTCTGTTTCTGTCTCCTTTAGTCCAATCTGTCAGTATTTCTGCTGATAGAACATTCACAAAAATCTTGTTGGTCTCCTGTGAAATTCACAGGAGTCCAAATCATCAAACAAGAGGGACCTTTATAGATCTTACCTGGACAACAACAACTTTATTCCTGGTTTCTACTGAGATAGTTGATTGGATCCATGAGTCACATGCCTAATCCCTTTAGCAAACAGTTGTCCAGTCACATTCTTGATCCTGTAGCTTAAACTACACACGTGCACACACACACACACACACACACATACACCTTGCATGAAAGCATCCATGCACTTCTGTTGAACTTAAGTTTAAATTGGGAAAGAATCACAGTTTTGTGATATGTCATGCCATCTGTAAACATTGTATATCT
Organism: Eubalaena glacialis; assembly: GCF_028564815.1. NCBI lineage: Eukaryota > Metazoa > Chordata > Mammalia > Artiodactyla > Balaenidae > Eubalaena > Eubalaena glacialis. The sequence continues at coordinate 172,248,429 of NC_083719.1, forward strand.
ACCCCATTATTCTCCTTTTCTATCTTTCAGTAATGTTTAGTTATTTTTTTAATATGTATCTCCCTCAGTTTTAAAAATTAGCTTTATTCCTATATACTCTAATATCTTTGTGGCCTTTATAAATGGGGTTGCATTTCTATTGCATTTTATAATGTCATTGTTGGATTGTGAAATTGCTGTAGATAAATAAATATTTATCTATAGCAAAACAATTAGATTTAATATTCTAGTGGTTTGTCTAATGAATTTGCTTGCTTTTTCTATATAAATATTACCTTCAAATAATAATAATTCTGATTCTTCCTTTCTCTTTCTCCTACATCTTATTTTTGTTTCTAGTTTGTTACATTATGTAGTTTTTACTACTTGGAGTGGTAGTGAATATCCTTGCTATGCTCCAAATTTAATGAGAATTAACCTAAGATTCACAATTCCTGGTTTCTTTTATTTTTTAAAATTTTTTATTTATTTTATTTATTTTATTTTTTAACATCTTTATTGGAGTATAATGGCTTTACAATAGTGTGTTAGTTTCTGCTTTATAACAAAGTGAATCAGTTATACATATACATATATCTGCATATCTCTTCCCTCTTGTGTCTCCCTCCCTCCCACCCTTCCTATCCCACCCTTCTAGCTGGTCACAAAGCACCGAGCTGATCTCCCTGTGCTATGCAACTGCTTCCCACTAGCTATCTATTGTACATTTGGTAGTGTATATATGTCCATATATACACTACCACTCTCTCACTTTGTCCCAGCTTACCCTATCCCCTCCCCATGTCCTCAAGTCCATTCTCTAGTAAGTCTGTGCCTTTATTCCGGTCTTGCCCCTAGTTCTTCATGACCTTTTTTTTTTTTTTAGATTCCATATATATGTGTTAGCATACGGTATTTGTTTTTCTCTTTCTGACTTAACTTCACTCTGTATGACAGACTCTAGGTCCATCCACCTCACTACAAATAACTCAATTTCGTTTCTTTTTATGGCTGAGTAATATTCCATTGTATATATGTGCCACATCTTCTTTGTCCATTCATCTGTCGATGGACACTTAGGTTGCTTCCAAGTCCTGGCTATTGTAAATAGAGCTGCAATGAACATTGTGGTACATGACTCTTTTTGAGTTATGGTTTTCTCAGGGTATATGCCCAGTAGTGGGATTGCTGGATCATATGGTAGTTCTATTTTCAGTTTTTTAAGGAACCTCCATACTGTTCTCCATAGTGGCTGTATCAATTTACATTCGCACCAACAGTGTATGAGGGTTCCCTTTTCTCCACACCCTCTCCAGCATTTATTGTTTGTAGATTTTATGATGATGGCCATTCTGACCGGTGTGAAATGATATCGCATTGTAGTTTTGATTTGCATTTCCCTGATGATTAACGATGTTGAGCATCTTTTCATGTGTTTGTTGGCAATCTGTTTATCTTCTTTGGAGAAATGTCTATTTAGGTCTTCTGCCCATTTTTGGATTGGGTTGTTTGTTTTTTGATATTGAGCTGCATGAGCTGCTCGTAAATTTTGGAGATTAATCCTTTGTCAGTTGCCTCATTTGCAATTTTTTTCTCCCATTCTGAGGGTTGTCTTTTCGTCTTGTTTATGGTTTCCTTTGCTGTGCAAAAGCTTTTAAGTTTCATTAGGTCCCATTTGTTTATTTTTGTTTATTTTTGTTTTTATTTCCATTTCTCTAGGAAGTATGTCAAAAAGGATCTTGCTGTGATTTATGTCATAGAGTGTTCTGCCTAAGTTTTCCTCTAAGAGTTTTATAGTGTCTGGCCTTAAATTTAGTCTTAAATCCATTTTGAATTTATTTTTGTGTATGGTGTTGAGTGTTCTATTTTCATTCTTTTACATGTAGCTGTCCAGTTTCCCCAGTACCACTTATTGAAGAGGCTGTCTTTTCTCCATTGTATATTCTTGCCTCCTTTATCAAAGATAAGGTGATCATATGTGCGTGGGTATATCACTGGGCTTTCTCTCCTGTTTCATTGATCTATATTTCTGTTTTTGTGCCAGTACCGTACTGTCTTGATTACTGTAGCTTTGTAATATAGTCTGAAGCCAGGGAGCCTGATTCCTCCAGCTCTGTTTTTCTTTCTCAAGATTGTTTGATGATTCAGGGTGTTTTTTGTTTCCATACAAATTGTGAAATTTTTTGTTCTAATTCTGTGAAAAATGCCATTCATAATTTGATAGAGATTGCATTGAATCTGTAGATTGCTTTGGTCAGTATAGTCATTTTCACAATATTGATTCTTCCAATCCAACAACATGGTGTATCTCTCCATCTGTTTTTGTCATCTTTGATTTCTTTCATCAGTGTCTTATAGTTTTCTGAGTACAGGTTTTTTGCCTCCTTAGGTAGGTTTATTCCTAGGTATTTTATTCTTTTGTTGCAATGGTAAATGGGATTGTTTCCTTAATTTCTCTTTCTGATCTTTCGTTGTTAGTGTATAGGAATGCAAGAGATTTCTGTGCATGAATTTTGTATCCTGCAAATTTACCAGATTCATTGATTAGCTCTAGTAGTTTTCTGGTGGCATCTTTAGGATTTTCTGTGCATAGTGTCATATCATCTGCAAACAGTGACAGCTTTACTTCTTCTTTTCCAATTTGGATTCCTTTTATTTATGTTTCTTCTCTGATTGCTGTGGCTAAAACTTCCAAAACTATGTTGAATAATCGTGGTGAGAGTGGGTTAACCTTGTCTTGTTCCTGATCTTAGAGTAAATGGTTTCAGTTTTTCACCACTGAGAATGATGTTGGCTGTGGGTTTGTCATATATGGCCATTATTATGTTGAGGTAAGTTCCCTCTATGCCTACTTTCTGGAGGGTTTTTATCATAAATGGGTGTTGAATTTTGTCAAAAGATTTTTATGTATCCATTGAGATTATCATATGGTGTTTCTCCTTCAATTTGTTAATATGGTGTATCACATTGATTGATTTGCATGTATTGAAGAATCCTTGCATTCCTGGGATAAACCCCACTTGATCATGATGTATGATCCTTTTAATGTGCTACTGGATTCAGTTTGCTAGTGTTTTGTTGAGGATTTTTGCATCTATGTTCATCAGTGATATTGGTCTGTAATTTTCTTTTTTTGTGACATCTTTGTCTGGTTTTGGTATCAGGGTGATGGTGGCCCTGTAGAATGAGTTTGGGAGTGTTCTTCCCTCTGTTATATTTTGGAAGAGTTTAGGAAGGATAGGTATTAGCTCTTCTCTAAATGTTTGATAGGATTCGCCTGTGAAGCCATCTGGTCCTGGGCTTTTATTTGTTGGAAGATTTTTTATCACAGTTTCAATTTCAATGCTTGTGATTGGTCTGTTTATATTTTCTATTTCTTCCTTGTTTAGCCTCGGAAGGTTGTGCTTTTCTAAGAATTTGTCCATTTCTTACAAGTTGTCCATTTTATTGGCATATACTTGCTTGTAGTAATCTCTCATGATCCTTTGTTTTTCTGCAGTGTCAGTTGTTACTTCTCCTTTTTCATTACTAATCCTATTGATTTGCATCTTCTCCCTTTTTTTCTTGATGAGTCTGGCTAATGGTTTATCAATTTTCTGTATCTTCTAAAAGAACCAGCTGTTTGTTTATTGATCTTTGCTATTGTTTCCTTCATTTCTTTTTCATTTATTTCTGCTCTGATCTTTATGATTTCTTTCCTTCTGCTAACTTTGGGGTTTTTTTGTTCTTCTTTCTCTAATTGCTTTAGGTGTAATGTTAGGTTGTTTATTTGAGATGTTCCTTTTTTCTTGCAGTAGGATTGTATTGCTATAAATTTCTCTCTTAGAACTGCTTTTGCTACATTCCATAGGTTTTGGGTCGTCGTGTTTTCATTGTCATTTGTTTCTAGGTATTATTTGATTTCCTCTTTATTTTCTTCAGTGATCTCTTGCTTATTTAGTAATGTATGTTTAGCCTCCATGTGTTTGTATTTTTTACAGATTTTTTCCTGTAATTGATATCTAGTCTCATAGCATTGTGGTCGGAAATGATACTTGATACAATTTCAATTTTCTTAAATTCACCAAGGCTTGATTTGTGCCCCAAGATATGCTCTATCCTGGAGAATGTTCTATGAACACTAGAGAAGATAGTGTTTTCTGTTGTTTTTGGATGGAATGTCCTATAAATATTAATTAAATTCATCTTGTCTAATGTGTCATTTAAAGCTTGTGTTTCCTTATTTCTTTTCATTTTGGATGATCTGTCCATTGGTGAAAGTGGGGTGTTAAAGTCTTAGTATTATTGTGTTACTGTCGATTTCCCTTTCTATGGCTGTTAGCATTTGCTTTATGTATTGAGGTGCTCCTATGTTGGGTGCATAAATATTTACAACTGTAATATCTTCTTCTTGGATTGATCCTTTGATCATTATGCAGTGTCCTTCTTTGTTTCTTATAACAGTCTTTATTTTAACGTCTATTTTGTCTGATATGATAATTGCTACTCCAGCTTTCTTTTGATTTCCATTTGTATGGAATATCTTTTTCCATCCCATCCCTTTCAGTCTGTATGTGTCCCTAGGTCTGAAGTGGGTCTCTTGTAGACAGCATATATACAGGTCTCGTTTCTGTATCCATTCAGCCTGCCAGTGTCTTTTGGTTGGAGCATTTAATCCATTTACTTTTAAGGTAATTATCGCTATATATGTTCCTATTACCATTTTCTTAATTGTTTTGAGTTTGTTTTTGTAGGTCTTTTCCTTCTCTTGTCTTTTCTGCCTAGAGAAGTTCCTTTAGCATTTGTTGTAAAGCTGGTTTGGTGGTGCTGAATTCTTTTAGCTTTTGCTAAAAGATTTTAATTTCTCCATCAAATCTGAATGGGATCCTTGCTGGGTAGAATAATTTCGGTTGTAGGTTTTTCCCTTTCATCACTTTAAATATGTCCTGCCACTCCCTTCTGGCTTGCAGAGTTTCTGCCGAAAGATCAGCTGTTAGCCTTATGGGGATTTCCTTGTATGTTATTTGTTGCTTTTCCCTTGCTGCTTTTAATATTCTTTCTTTGTATTTAACTTTTGATAGTTTGATTAATATGTTTCTTGGCGTGTTTCTCCTTGGGTTTATCCTGTATGGGACTCTCTGCGCTTCCTGGACTTGATTGACTATTTCCTTTCCCATATTAGGGAAGTTTTCAACTATAAATCTTCAAATATTTTCTCAGACCCTTTCTTTTTCTCTTCCTCATCTGGAACCCCTATAATTCGAAAGTTGGTGCATTTAATGTTGTCCCAGAGGTTTCTGAGACTGTCCTTAATTCTTTTCATTCTTTTTTCTTTATTCTGCTCTGCAGTAGTTATTTCCACTATTTTATCTTCCAGGTCACTTATCCGTTCTTCTGCTTCAGTAATTCTGCTATTGCTTCCTTCTAGAGAATTTTCAATTTCATTTATTGTGTTGTTCATCATTGTTTGTTTGCTCTTCAGTTCTTCTAGGTCCTTGTTAAACATTTCTTGTATTTTCTCCATCCTATTTCCAAGACTTTGGATCATCTTTATTATTATTACTCTGAATTCTTTTTCAGGTAGACTGTTTATTTTCTGCTTCATTTGTTTGGTCTGGTGTGTTTTTATCTTGCTCCTTCACCTGCTGTATATTTCTCTGTCTTCTCATTTTGTTTAGCTCACTGTGTTTGGGGTCTCCTTTTCACAGGCTGCAGGTTCATAGTTCTCATTGTTTATGGTGTCTACCCCCAGTGGGTTAAGGTCGGTACGGTGGTATGTATAGGCTTCCTGGTGGAGGGGAATGGTGCCTGTGTTCTGGTGGGTGGGGCTGGATCTTGTCCTTCTGGTGGGAAGGGTCGAGTCTGGTGGTGTGTTTTGTGGTGTCTGTGAACTTAATATGATTTTAGGCAACCTCTGTGCTAACAAGTGGGGTTGTGTTCCTGTCTTGCTAGTTGTTTGGCATGGAGAATCCAGCACTGGAGCTTGCTGGCTGTTGGGTGGAGCTGCATCTTAGCATTTAGCTGGAGATTTCTGGCAGAGCTCTTGATGATTGATATTACTTGGGGCTGCAAGGTGTCTGGTGGTCCAGTGTCCTGAAGTCAGCTCTCCCACCTCGGCGGCTCAGGCCTTACACCAGGCTGGAGCACCAAGACCCTGTTAGCAGATGTCCCTGGTGGTACAGGGGTAAAGAATCCACCTACCATTGCAGGGGACACAGATTCAATCCCTGGTCTCACATGCCACATAGCAACTAAGCCCGTGTGCCACAACTACTGAGCCTGCGCTCTAGAGCCCGCAAGCCACAACTACTGAAGCCCATGCGTCTAGAGCCCATGCTCCGCAACAAGGAGAAGCCACCGCAATGAGAAGCCCGTGTGCACCACAATGAAGTTTAGCCCCTGCTCGCCACAACTAGATATAGCCCGCACAGAGCAATGAAGACCCAATGCAGCTAAAAATAAAATAAATAAATAAATAAAGTAAAAAAAAAAAAAAGACCCTGTGAACCACATGGCTCAGAAGAAAAGGGAGGAAAAAAGAAAGAAAAAAAGATAATAATTATAAAAAAGTAAAATAATAATAATAATAAAAAGAGAGCTTCCAAACCAATAAACAAATCCACGAATGATAACAAGCACTAAAAACCATACTAAGATAAACATAAAAATCAGAAACAGATTAGTTGCAGACAGCAAACCCTAAGTCTACAGTTGCTCCCAAAGACCACCACCTCAATTTTGGGATGATTCATTGTCTATTCAGTTATTCCACAGGTGCAGGTACATCAAGTTGATTGTGTGGGTTTAATCCACTGCTCTTGAGGCTTCACGGAGAAATTTCCCTTTCTCTTCTTTGTTTGCACAGCTCCTGGGGTTCAGCTTTGGTTTTGGCCCCACCTTTGCATGAAGGTGGCCCTCAGGCATCTGTTCCCCTTCCAGACAGGAGGAGGTTAAAGCAGTGGCTGATTAGGGCACTCTTGTTCACTCAGGTTGGGAGGAGGGAGGGTTACTGTAATCATACTTGGAATGAAGAGTGAGCCTGGGGCGGCAGAGACTGGCGTGACATTGCAACAGCCTGAGGTGTGCTGTGTTTTCTCCCAGGGAAGTTGTTCTTGGATCACAGGACCCTGGCAGGCTGCACAGGCTCCCAGGGGGAGGTGTGGATAGTGACCTGTGCTTGCACATAGGATTCTTGGTGACAGCAGCAGCAGTGTTAGAGTTTCATGCCCGTCTCTGGGGTCCGAGCTGATAGCTGTGGCTTGCACCCATCTATGGAGCTCTTTTAGCTGGTGCTCTGAATCCCCTCTACTCGCACACCCTGCAACAATGGTCTCTTGCCTTGTAGGTAGTTCCAGACTTTTTCCCAGACTCCCTCCTGGCTAGCTGTGGTGCAGTAGCCCCCTCAGGCTGTCTTCACGTAGCCAACCCCAGTCCTATCCGTGGAGTATGACGTCCAAAGCCTGAGCCTCAGCTCCCAGCTCTGACTCTCCCTGGCAGGTGAGCAGACAAGCCTCTCAGGCTGGTGAGTGCTGGCCGGCACCAATCCTCTGTGTGGGAATCTCTCTGCTTTGCCCTCTGCACTGCTGTTGCTGCGTTCTCCTCCGTGGCTCTGAAGATTCACCCCTGCCCATCCCCTGTGTCCACCAGTGAAGGGGCTTCCTAGTGTGTGGAAACTTTTCCTCCTTCACAGCTCCCTCCCAGAGGTGCAGGTCCCATCCCTATTCTTTTGTCTCTGTTTTTTCTTTTGCCCTACTCAGGTACATGGAGACTTTCTTGCCTTTGGGAAGTCTGAGGTCTTCTGCCAGCATTCAGTAGGTGTTCTGCAGGAGTTGCTCCACATGTAGATGTATTTTTGATGTGTTTGTGGGGAGGAAGGTGATCTCCATGTCTTACTCCTCCACCATGTTGAAGGTACCCCCTTTGCCAGGAGTCTTCTAAGAGCACCCTCCACATCCTTGTTCCTCAGGGTATAGATGAAGGGATTGAGGGTGGGTGTGATTTGGAATAGAAGAGGGAGATAAATTTGCCCTGCTCCTGGGAGTAGCTGGAAGGAGGTTGCAAGTACAAGTAGATGGCAGGTAGGTAGATGAGGGAGACCACCACCAGGTGGGAAGAACAGGTCCCAAATGCCTTGTGCCATCCCTTGGAGGACTGGATCATGAGCACTGCATGAGCAATGAAGCCATAGGAGAGAAGGATGAGAGCTAGGGGGACCAGCACAAAGAAGGTCACCAGCACAGCCAGTGTGGTGTCATTCACAGCTGTGTCAGCACACGCTAGCTTGATCTTGGCTGGCACCTCACAGAAGAAGTTGTTTAGCACCTTTTGCCCACAGAAAGGCAACTGTACTCTCAGGACTACCTAAACAAGGGAGTTGCCAAAGCCACTGAGCCAGGCCACAACCACAAGCTGCTGGCAGAGAAGGCAGTGCATGATAATGGTGTATCAGAGGGGCTCACAGATGGCCACATAGTGGTCCAGAACCATGGCTGCTAGTGCATCCCAACTAGTGGAAAATTGCATACTGTACAGTGCAGCCACTATAGCTGATGGTCTTGCTGGAGCTGCCCATGTTGACCAGCATCTGAGGGACCTTGGTGGTGGTATAGCAGAGGTCAAGGAAGGAGAGGTGGCTGAGGAAGATTTACATGGGGCTGTGGAGCTGGGGATCCAGCTGGGACACCAGGACGATGGAAATGTTCCCCAACATGGACAGAACATAGGACACCAGGAGGACCACAAAGAAAGGAAGTTCCAGACATGGCCTATCAGAAACACCCAGAAGGATGAAGTCCTTAGGGGGGGTCCCCCAAAAAGCTTTGGTTGTCACTTCTCATGCTGAGGCATTTTCTGGCACCTGTGATGAATTGAGAAAGTTGGGATGAATAAAATCTAAGAAGCAAAATTAACTGTCTTTCTCATACCAGTGCCTGTGCTTTCTTATACAGGTTCCACCATGTCTCATCTTCCTTACCTCTGTAAAGACACTGAAATATGGAGGAAATTAGAACCAAGAGTCAGACAGTTGCTTGTATGTCTTGCTCTCCTTCCTACTCTGTGACCCTCTCTGAACTTCAATTTCTGCATCTGTAACATGGGGAAAAAATACCTGCTTCAACTACATTCTTGGGGATGATAAAGGGCCATTAGGTTTGTGAAAGCATATCATAAGAGCAATTTTCTTCCAATTTGGTCCAAATCTGCCATAGCTCCCATCACTATTAGAAGGTTTGAATTCTCTCTACAAACTCATTAACCAGGCATTGATCACTTTCTTAGGCTTTCTTGTTTGGCCTTTTTGACGTGGTGGCAGGAGGGAGGTGAAAGGTGGCATAAAGCAAGAGTAAGGGCTTTGCGTTGGTGGGAAGGTAAATTGGTACAACCATCGTGGAGAACAGTATAGAGGTTCCTTAAAAAACTAAAAATAGAGCTACCATATGATCCTGCAATCCCACTCCTGGGCATATATCCAGAGAAAACTACAATTTGAAAAGATACATGCACCGCAATGTTCATTGCAGCACTATTTACAATAGCCAGAACATGGAAGCAACCTAAATGTCCGTCGACAGATGAATGGATAAAGAAGATGTGGTGCATATATACAATGAAATATTACTCAGCCACAAAAAAGAATGAAATAATGTTACTTGCAGCAACATGGATGGACCTAGAGATTATCATACTGAGTGAAATAAGCCAGACAGAGAAAGACAAATATCATACTATATTGCTTATATGTGGAATCTAAAAAAATGATACAAATGAACTTATTTACAAAACAGAAATAGAGTCACAGATGTAGAAAACAAACTTATGGTTACCAGGGAGGAAAGTGGGGGGTTGGGGGGAGGAATAAATTGGGAGATTGGGATTGACATATATATGCTACTGTATATATAATAGATAACTAATAAAGACTTACTGTATAACACAGGGAACTCTTCTCAGTACTCTGTAATGACCTATATGGGAAAAGAATGTAAAAAAGAGTGGATATATGTATATGTACAACTGATTCACTTTGCTGTACAGCAGAAACTAACACAACATTTTAAATCAAATATACTCCAATAAAAATTTTTTTAAAAAGTAAGGGCTTTGTAAATAGCTAAGGGGTTTATTGATATGAACACATCCTACTCACCTCCTAAGGTTTATATTGCCTCCCTGGCTCTCCATGCTGGTCTCTCTCTCCATGACTGCTCGTACATGGACAGCACTATCATTCACTTTGGCAGTAAAAAAAAAAAACAAAAAACAACACAGTCCAAAATCCTGAGTGGAGGAGCTAAGTCCCTTCCACATTTGACTGGGTCATGGTACCTAATGAGACTCCAGAACATAGAATTTTGAGCAAAGGGAGAAAGGTGTTGATCAGGGTAAGAAACGTAGCCCCTGGAGTTGTCTACTGAAGGATAAGATTGCCTCTAGAGGTAACATTTATCAGGCAGTTTGAGTGACATTTGAATTCCCTGTACAACTTTTTTTGCCAAGGAGCTGTTTCCTCTTGGAGTTGGAAAACACAACTGATCTGATTTCCAGATTCCATTGCTGTCATAAAACAACTGTGTTGCCCTCTTCTGACTCAGGGGGTGTTACTACTGAGCTGCATTGGTCTCCAACTTCCTACACTCCCCTCAGGACTGTACACCCTCAAGTTCATGGTGGGGATGATACAGTCCATGATAATATTGAAAGGGAATTAAGTCCTGTGTGCAGGTAACTTATGAAGGATTCATTTTTTAGTTCTTTATTTGGTGCTTTATACATAACTCTAAAATTCATAGAGATCTCTTCAGCCTAGATGCTGTAATAAACATGTTTCCTCCCATTCCCCACAGTTCTACATTCTAAGGAATGTATTATTTGAAAATAACTCAAATTCTGGGGTTGAAATGGATAAATAAGTGCAAATTACCTTTCTTCCTCTGCTGTTTCAAAACTATATAATATTTCCTATTAAGTTCCCAATATTCTTGTGGAACACCCAATTGTTGCACTTCTACCCACCATTCTATCAAAAATACTTCTAAGATAATTCTATAAGAGAATTTGATTATTTTCTCTCTAATGGGAACCCAAGACCCAGATTTTGACACATGAGTTGCAGCAGGGCAAAGTCAGGCTTGCTCCTTTTTTAAGATGAAAAGTAATTATGTCATTTTCCTTTCCTAATTTCTGATTCCAAGGTTTCTTCTCAGAACCTAAACTAGACAAGAAAGAGAAAAGTTGGGGAATGGTGAAAAAAAGAGATAAAAGGATGGAGGAAGCAAGAAAGATAGAGGGATAGATATAGGAGATTTTTAATAATAAATACCAATTATTAAGCACTCATGTGAGTGAGGTACTGTGATAACAACAGTACATGGTTATCTTACTTAGTGCTTTAACAACCCAGTAAGGTAGAAGTTTTCAACCCTGTTTTACTGTTAAGCAGTGTCTTGGGGAGGATAACTGGTCTACCTTATATTATTTATGTAGCAGCAACTGATAGTCAATACTGAAAGCTAAGATCTTCCTTTTAGCCATTATTCTCTCTAGCACTTTGCTTTTTAAAAATTTTTTTGATTTTTTAAAATTAAGGTATAATCGACATATAACATTAGTTTCAGGTGTACAACATAATGATTCTATATTTGTATATATTGCAAAATGATCACCACAGTAATTCTAGTTAACATCTGTTCCCATACATAGTTACAATGTTTTTTCTTGTGATTGAAACTTTTAAAATCTACTCTCTCAGCAACTTCCAAATACGCAATACAGTATTATTAACTATAGTTGCTATGCTGTACATTACATCCCCATTACTTATTTAATTTATAAGTGGAAATTCGTTCCTTTTGACCTTGTGAGCCCATTTTGTCCATCTCCCCACCTCTGGCAACTACAAGTCTGTTCTCTGTGTCTATGAGCTTTTTTTTTTTTTTGGTATTCTACATATAAGTACAATCATATGGTATTTTTTTCCCTCATACTTAGTTCACTTAGCATAAAGCCCTCAAGATCCATCCATGTTCTCACAAATGGCAAGGTTTCATTCTTTTTATGGTCCAGTAGCATTCCATGTGTATACATACCACAGTTTCTTTATCCATTCATCCATTGATAGACATTTAGGTTGGTTCCATATCTTGGCTATTGTAAATAATGCTGCAGTGGATATGGGGTGTATATGTCTTTTTGAATGATGGGTATACCTCATTTTATTGAAGTTCACTTTATTGCCCTTTGTAGATACTTTTTTTTTTTTTTTTTTTACAAGTTAAAGGTTTATGGAAACCCTGCACTGAGAAAGTCTGTTGGCATCATTTTTTTCAACAGCATTTGCTCACTTCACGTCTTGGTGCCACATTTTGGTAATTCTCACAATATTTTAAACTTTTGTATTATTATTTTATTTATTATGGTTATCTGTGATCAGTGATCTTTGTCCTGTTTTTTTTTTTTGTTGTTGTTGTTGTTTTTGTTTTTTGGCCTTGCTGCACAGATTGTGGGATCTTAGTTCCCTGACCAGGGATTGAACCTGGGCCCTTGGCAGTGAAAGTGCAGATTCCTAACCACTGGACCACCAGGGAATTCCTTGTGATCAGTAATCTTTGATATTACTGTTGCAAAAAGATTATAACTCCTGGAAGGCTCAGATAATGGCTAGCATTTTTTAGCAATAGAGAATTTTAAAATTAAGGCATGTACATTGATTTTTTAGACATAATGCTGTTACACACTTAATACACTACAACGTAGTGTAAACATAACTTTTATATTCACTGGGGAACTGAAAATTTTGTGTCACTTGTTTTATTGTGATATTTGCTCTATTGTGGTGGTCTAGAATGGAACCCACTATATCTCTGAGGTATGCCAAGAGTGTTTTTGTTTTCTTCAGATAAACACCCAGAAGTTTAACTTCTGGATTATATATAATGGTTCCACTTTTAATTTTTCCCATACCACTTACCATAGTGGTTGCATCAATTTACATCTCCACCAATAGTGAACGAGGGTGACTTTTTCTCCACATCTTCACCAACAATTGTTGTTTTTGTCTTTTTGATAATAGCCATTCTGACAGGTATGAGGTGATACCTCACTGTGGTTTGGGTTTGCAATTCCCTAATGATTAGTGATGTTGAACACCTTTTCTTGATGGCTGTCTGTATGTCTCCTTTGGAAAAATGTCTACTGAGATCCTCTGCCCATTTTAATTGGGATCGTTGGTTTTTTGTTATTAAGTTATATGAGTTCTATATATATTTTGGATATTAACCCATTATCAGTTATTGTAATTTGCAAATATTTTCTCCCATTCAGTAAGTTGCCTTTTCATTTTGTTGATAATTTCCTTTGCTGTGCAGAAACTTTTTAGTTTGATGTAATCCCACTTGTTTATTTTTGCTTTTGTTGATTTTTGTTTTAGCACTTTGCTTTTGAAAAAGCAGCTAGTGACTTGGAGAACATCAACAACATTTGTGCAAATGACTAAGATAGAAGAAAATGCCAGAAAGAGAAGAGCAGTGTCACAGGAGGGAAAGTGGTAAGATAATTGAGAAGAGGTTTTTTGTAATTTCCAGTTCAGTGTACCAGGCATTTCTGGGCACATGCACCCACACACACACTCACACACACACTCACACACCCACCCACACACCCTCTCAACTGCAAAGCTTGGAGTCATCCCAGCCCGACACTTCTCACCCTGCATCAGATGCCTTGCTGTCCAGCCCTCCATTTAGAGCTCTGCTTCAGATCTGGCCTCTGCTCTCCCTTGACATCCTTGTGTTTTTCTTCTACCAAAAAAGAGACGTTCCCCAACATGCTGCTTCGCTTCTCTGGGTAAACAGTAATTTCCACATCTGCTACAATAACCCTCAAGCAGAATCCAGACCTGTGTCTACAGCTGTCACTTATTCACTGATGTCCAATTTCCCTCTTGAGATTACTAACTGAAACAGCCCCAATTTAACTTAGCCATTCCTCCAACCTCAAACCAGCACCTTCCTACTAATTTTTGGCTGCCTCTGCGTTAGTCATCCTGACTCAGAGTACTCAGGTTATTTCTAATGATGTTCTATTCCTTACTTACCATATTTCATCAGTGACTTTGTTCTATTTATTCTACCAGCACAATGTTGTAGATACAAGCTATCTATTTTCTCGCCACTGCCATTCTGGGCCAGAATGGTCTTCCAGACCCCTCTTAGAGCCTGTTAACTGTCTTCTTGCAGGCAGTCCCTGCCTTATCTAACCCATCACTCACATTCACAATGGAGTCATCTTTCTAAGACTCAGGTGTTAAGAGCAAATATATCTTTATGTCTTCCAATTACCTAAAAAATAAAAACCCATCTCCTTAATAGTTACTGAGCAAGAGTAAGGATTTTATCCTTCTCACACCAAATTCCCTGCAGTTTCTTCTGACCTCTGTCACATGTCTCTCTTAGCAGCTGCCATGGGAAATTTTAAGGACAGTATTTACACCATACCAATTGGCAGGCTGGATGGGAACACATTGATATACCCTGTGATATATATCATTCCATATCATTACCCTGTATGATATATAAACCTTGTTATCTATCTATCTATCTATCTATCTATCTATCTATCTATCTATCATCTATCTGTACACATGCACATACACACACACACACACATGCCTGACACTGGCTGCTGAAATTCCTCTTGGGAGTTGACAGAACACGTTACCTACTCCAACAAACAAGAGAGAAAATCTAGAAATAAGCTTATGAGATGGGGAAACAAGGTCTAGGCCATGAGGTTTTATTGTCTATCAACCCCAAAGATCTCTTTCTTCAATCAAAATTCAGCCTCAGGGCTTCCCTGGTGGCGCAGTGGTTGGGAATCTGCCTGCTAATGCAGGGGACACGGGTTCGAGCCCTGGTCTGGGAAGATCCCACATGCCGCAGAGCAACTAGGCCCGTGAGCCACAACTACTGAGCCTGCGCGTCTGGAGCCTGTGCTCTGCAGCGAGAGAGCCCGTGATAGTGAGAGGCCCACGCACCGCGATGAAGAGTAGCCCCCACTTGCCACAACTAGAGAAAGCCCTCGCACAGAAACGAAGACCCAACACAGCCATAAATAAATTAATTAATAATAAAAAAAAATTCAGCCTCAAATTCCCACCACTCAGATAACCAAGTGAAAGTCCTGTTTAACAGCCAAGGCCATAACTAAAACTATATTGCAGATTGAGTCTTGGGGACAAGGCTTAAGAATGCCAATATTGGGCTTCCCCGGTGGCGCAGTGGTTGAGAATCTGCCTGCCAATGCAGGGGACACGGGTTCGAGCCCTGGTCTGGGAAGATCCCACATGCCGCGGAGCAACTAGGCCCGTGAGCCACAACTACTGAGCCTGCGCGTCTGGAGCTTGTGCTCCGCAACGAGAGGCCGCTACAGTGAGAGGCCCGCGCACCGCGATGAAGAGTGGCCCCCGCTTGCTGCAACTAGAGAAAGCCCTCGCACAGAAACGAAGACCCAACACAGCCAAAAATAAATAAATAAATTAATTAATTAAAGAAAAAAGAATGCCAATATTTTCCTTCACTGATATTAATAGGAAGTTTTTCCTCAAAAAAGAAAAAAGTACTTTTCTTATGATTTGTTTGTATTTCCAATTCTGTTCTGATGACATGCTTATTCTTGGATGGAAGTTCTGATTAGAGTAAAATGAAGAAGTGAACTGGCACAATGAGGAAGAGTACTTTTAGACTCTTTCCCCTTCAGCTCTGCCCCCTTTAGCTTTGTTCCACGAACTCTCAATCCATCAGCCCCTTCAACATAGTTAATGCCCAGGTCCACTCACAGGTCTCAGTCATCCTGAGACAGGCCTTTGCCCATCTGCCAGGATGCTGTTTCACTTCACATCATACATTTGATTTCACTATAGCTCAGCTTCTGCTTCTTTCATAAACCATCCTCACTGATCCTCACCATGGGTCATCCCTTATAAACTCCTACATACAGAGAGGTTTGAGGACCATTGGTAACCACATCTCCACAAGAGGCTTGAGGTAAAACTTTTCAAAATGCTCTACTTTTAGAGATTATTAAAAAAAAACAATTTCTAGCAAATAGTGAGAAAGGAAAGGAGGTAAATCAGCATTGAGTGAGCATTACCACCCTTCAGTCTGTGTACCAGGTACTATATATGTGCTATCTCATGTCCTACCTCAAAAACTCTGGGAAAACTGAGAAGTTCATAAAGGTTAAGAACATCTTCCTTGCTCAGGTCAAAGCTGCAATATGACTCCATGGGGTAAGATATTTAAGCCCCCTGATATTGGTTCATACAGAGGGAAAGTTACCTCTTCATAAGCCCCCAGATGTCATAACCATTGACCCAGGACATCACTGCCTCCAAAGTATGAGCAGTCCCCTTTCAGATGCACAACTCTTTCTTAAATACCCTGAAAAATATTGAAAACCTTGCCTAAAGGAAAACTTAATAATGTGCTATATTGTTTGATAATAATTTCCAATTTGTTAATCCTTACTTTTTGCAGAGATTGTAATTTCTCTAAAAGCAAGGATCTTACACATTGTGTCATTTACAGCACTTAGACAGCATGCCTAATGCAATTAATTCATGAAGTGATTACTAATTATGTTCACAAACCTAAAGGTCTCATTCTTCAAATAGCTCCTTATTCCAGATGGTATGTAGAGTCCTGAGCTGCATCTGTTATTCTTTCTAGTGGTGGTGGGGAGGGGAAAAGGGAAGAAGGAGCTGGAACACAGCAGTGATGGGTCTTTGGGACCACAAAGAGAGGACACAAGCCCTCACAGGGAGGGCACCAGTCTCTGCAAGCAAACACATGTCACCGAGACAGGGATGGCCTCGCCTGCATAAATCTGGTCCCCCACCCATAATCCATTGCCTTTTAATGTTCTCTGGATATTTCAGTTTGCTGCTAAAATGTAGCTAGAAGCTTGCTTTCTCTAGGGATTGGTACTATTTGGCTTTACTTGTTCTGTTTCTCTCTTTTCATGACCATGAAGTGTTTAATATTGTTCTTGTGACTATGACTCAGCATTGTCGAAAATATTGAGAGTTAGCAGGAATGAGACTCAGGGTCTCATTTACTCTGGGCAATATCCACTCTTCCAGTGAGTACTGAACAGCTCATTTACCTAGAGGTAGGGGCAGCCTAGTATGTTCCTGGCTGTCTTTTCTAGCTTTTAAGTACACAATCTTACATATGTTGCTTAATGCTTAGCCACTGATCATTGATCTGCCTGTCCGCTGTCCCACATCATCTTGGTCTCCAGCACAGACCAGTGTTCCTGCTGCCACAGCCTGACCAACTTCTACTGCACTGTGCAGATTTTAGTTTGTCTAGAGTTGAGGACTAACCACTTACCTCCATGTTTCCCTGGCTTCTACAGAGGGCTTGCTTAAGGAATGGAGGCTCTATTAGCAGCATGTGGTGCTTTTTGTTGGAGAGAGACATTTAGGGATGGAGTCATTGGAAATGTTCTTTATATTCCAGGAAGACACAACATGCTTTCTCTGATGAAGTTGCTGGGACTTCACCTTTACCTGAGCCTTGCCCTCTGAGTAGATGTGGAGAGATTATTAGTCTAGAAGAAAAGTCTGTCTTCCATCACAACACGATCACTGGGGATACTCAGTGCTTTCTGTGTGATCTCCGTGGATCTGCTATAATCTTGGTGGTCCCCAGACCTGAAGACATTTTGATTTGGTGGAGCAAGCTTATGTGCTTATGTAGTGGAGGTTACTTCTGAGGATAAGAGTCTTAGGTGGCAAACCATCCTGTGTCATGCTCCTTGATCATTTCAAAGTTATCCCTCAGATGAAATTTGACCTCATTTTCTCTGTTTTATTAAGGCTTTGCTCTTTCTCCCCAGGCATTGAGAAGAAAACCTTGTTCTCCTCTGGCTGGGAAGTTATCCCTGATGTTTTGTTTAATTAGTGTCTGAGGGGTTAGCTGGTAATTGATGTAGTGTGTGAGACTGGAGTACTCGCAATTAATGATAAATCTTAGAAGACCAGAAGACCAGAGGAAATGGACCAATAATGGGGAACGAGAACCCTGTATTTTTAACTTTTCAGGGTAGGTAGGGGCTGCTGTAAAATCAGAGTGGAAGATAGACTTGTATAGCACATAATTCAGTTAGAGTGTGGGCACTGAACAGCCTTCAGCACCAAGCTCAGCTACTCACTGTCTGTGTGTCTTTGAGCAGGTTACCTAACTTCTGTGTACCTCACTCATGATCAGAAAAGTACAGGAAGCACTAGAGTCACCCTTTAGTCTATTTCAAGTGCAAAATGAGTTGGTTTTTGTAAAGCACTCAGAACAGTGACTGGCACAGAGTAAAAACTTTGAAAAATTTTTTTCTGACTACTACACATGGTCTCAACTACCTGTTCTATTTGTCACATGGAAAGGATGGACAAAAAAGTCTTTAGGTTGACAGCCAGTATGAAGTAGTGCAAGTTAATTCATGAGCTGTAATTCAGGTGAATAAGAGCTATTATGTACTATAAACCACCATGAATAGTGACGCTTTGGGACAGTTATTTATTTATTTATTTATTTTTAAACATCTTTATTGGAGTATAATTTGCTTTACAATGTTGTGTTAGTTGCTGCTGTATAACAAAGTGAATCAGCTACATGTATACATATATCCTCATATCTTCTCCCTCTTACATCTCCTTCCCACCCTCCCTATCCCACCTCTTTAGGTGGTCACAAAGCACTGAGCTGATCTCCCTGTGCTATGTGGCTGCTTCCCACTAGCCATCTATTTTACATTTAGTAGTGTATATATGTCCATGCCACTCTCTTACTTCATCCCAGCTTACGCTCCCCCCTCCACATGTCCTCAAGTCCATTCTCTACCTCTGGGACAGTTATTTTTACTCTCTAGGTTTCAACTTGGTTATTCCTGACCTCTAGTTCTAGATGTCTTGATTTGGCATGAGGTCGGATTATGGCAGTGGTTTCATTTTTACGCTCTGGCGTTCAGGAAGCATTTTGTCTAGGGTTAGAGTGAGGAGAGAAGGCCTGTCCCAAAGAAGACAGTAGATTGTGCTTGGGTGATGAAGTGGGAAAATTCCCTGATTCTAAGCATTTCTCTCACATGTGCTCTGTCCCATGGAGAGCCAGATGTGGGATGTGGGAATTCTTGAGAACTGTCTTGATGTCCAGATGGGATAAATTCCAAAGATATAGAGGCTTAAATATACGTGAAGTTGGAAAAAAATAGATGAAATCCACAGTTTTGTGCTGTGAAAATGATGGTATAAGTAGATGGAAACTGTTATGACTGCGACAGAGTCCCTTTATGCTAATCATCACCTTCCTCATCTTACTTCAGATATCTGTTTGGCCACTCTTATTTTTGGCAGTCTCTGTTACTCCAGACAACATGGTACCCTGTGAAGGAGTTATATTTTTCACTTTCTTTGATAGAGGACAATAATGAGATGAATGAGATGCTGGGAAAACTTGTAGAAATATTTGTCAATCCTCCTTTCTTCATTTTCCTGTGGGCAATTTAGACTTGATGGCTGGAACCCTAGCAGCCATTTTTCTCCTTGAAGCAAACTTGAAGGTGAAAGCTGCACACTATGAATGGTGGAGCATTCAGAGGAACCAGGGTACCTGATGATCAGGGAGGTACCATGAGCTGTTGAACCCCAGCATCTGTGACAGGAGAGTGACAGCCTTCCACATTGTTTATAGCACCAATTTGGGTTTTGTGCTTTAGGAAGCTGAACCTAATCATGACAGACCTTTCAAGAAGATTTTCTGAAATTTCTTTCTTAACATTATTATATTATGGGCTATAATAAAGTTGTTGATGTCAGTATTCCCAACAATCTCCCAATCTCTGGGAGAATGTAACCTGAAGCAGTCTCTGTTGATATGGACACAACAGATTAATAATTGAACTAACAATGAACAAATGAATACATTTAATGATCAAATAGGTGATAAAAAATAATGTGGTTATGGTTAGTGGAGAAGAGAGATGCCTTGTTCTGCTCGGAATGAACTGGAAGGTTCTCTTGTGGAGGGGGGAGGGTGTAATACAGATTGCCCATATTTCTGGGATTTCATGTTATTTCAGCTGCAGTTAAGATTCAAGGAGCAAAAGATTTGTGCTGATAACACATCTCTAGACCAATATTTATTTAACATGAAACCAGTGAAAAATGGTGGTGAAAAATGGACTTTTGTAATCAAATGAACTGGATTCAAACCCCAGCACCCACTTATTAACTATTGGACCTTGAATGACTTACAAAAGTTTTATGAAGCCCAGTCTACTCATCTGTAAAATAGGAATAGTAAAATCTGAGCATTGTGTTGTAATGAGAAAAACTGAAATAATAAATGCAAATATCTTAGTATATTTCCTGGTATATAATTTAATAAGTGGTAGTCTACACTTTCCTTCTTTCCTTCCTGTATTCTTTCTTTCCATTGACCCATCAACAAGTATTGCATAGATTCTTACAATGTATCATGCAGTATGATAAGTGGTGGTAAATAGAATGCAACTAGAATTATTTGGCCCTCAAGGAAACTTTTTGGGGTGATGGCAGTGTTCTACGATTTGATTGGAATGGTAGTATCATAACTGCCTATGTTTATGAAAACCTCAAACTGTGTATTAAAATGTATGAATTTTGTTATATGTGAATTATACCTCAAAAAATTTGTAAAAAAATTTGTTTACAAGCATCTCCATTGGCTTCCATCCCTGTAGTAGGCGTGGCTTCATTTCCAGACTGTGCATGCTTGAGTTAAGCATGTGGGGAGACCCAGAGGAGAAGTTGGGGAGTTCACAAAGGGGGCCTGGGGTGACTCAGGGTCTGTTTGCTTTGGTGAGAGGGCATCAAAACCTGTGTGCAACTCTTTGATGCAAAAGGGGGCAGGAGTGACAGGAGTAATGGTGGAGACTAGAAGATTCTGATGTATTGGGCAGAAAAGGTGCATAATACAAATCAGTAGATGGCTAGTTTCCAATAGGTCACATAATCATCTTTTCCCCTTTCACTGTAACTTAAGGACTTACACACAAATAAGACGGAAATTCACTCTATTTAGGAAGACCTTCCCTCACTCTCCCTCAGGCTGCACTGCCTCAGGATGTCTCTGTTGGTGGGTCTGCCATACTTCTACTGGACATGGGGAGAGAAATTGTGGAATCACTGGTGCTCCTTTCAGGTCTTGACTTCATTCTGAGGCACATATCTCACTTCAAGTGTATCTCTTTGGGTTCTCAGGGGGATGTCTTCATTGGCAAGCATATGTAACAGAGAAAGAAAAGAACTAACACCGTGTTGAAACTGCCTCCCTCATTCTTTAGCCTATGTATTCTATTACTTTATCCCTGTATGTAAAGATAAAGTAATAGAATACATAGGCTTTACCCATTAATCTTGAACCCTCCTGTTTCTTCTTTTCCCTTAGCATAATAGAAGCCTGAATTCTACTCTGAGTTAAGATGGTTCTTTAGGACATTAGTCCACCATCTTCTCAATTGTCCAGCTTTCTGAATAAAGTCACTATTCCTTGCCCCAACACCTTTTGTCTCAACTTATTGGCCTGTCATGCAGCGATCAGTGGGAGCTTGAATTCGGTGACGTATATAGGTAGCAGTTGGGTTAGCAAATGACCCATCAGCCTGGACATTTAAAGCAACTGGAAGAAAGTGCTAGTAATGGTCATCAATCTTCTTTGAACCAGAGGGTGGCTGAGAGATGAGCAGAGCTCAGTGCTGTCCTCCATGTTTCCAGGAGGACCTGTTTGGTCGACTATTCCTGAATAAACTGATGAAACCCTGTACTACTCTCTTGAGTTGATATCCAACACTGAGATCAAGAGGATGATGCATGCTTGGGGAAATGGGGATCCCAGTGGGTACCCCTGCCCCCTTCCTTGCTGCAATGTTTGGAGGTTCTAAAAACTTGACTACTAAGTTTAGACAAAACCATGAGCAGGCAAAGGAAAATAACAGCACATCTAAACACCAGGAGATTTTTTAATACATCTTTTCAAGGAGTCAGTGAAAGATTTCAGTATACAAATTGAAATTGTTCTTCAGATCTTGAAAATTTTCATCTAATGCTTTCAAAGTTATTACTTTCCTCCTTGTTCTTTTTATTCTGTGGGTACTAAACTGAGTAAAAATTGTCAATTGACTCCATTAACTCCCTTCCTAATTTATGTTACTGCTCTGACTCCCTAGGTAACAATTGACCTACTTTTTTACCTCTCTTTCTTCCCTGCCTAAACCTCCAAAAGTTGTGTAATGCTTAACCAGTTATCAACGGAGGAAAAGCAAGGTCCAGTTTACAGATAAATTTAAATTATATACAGCAGCAGAAAGAAATGAACGTCTTATGCCTCAGTCCCCTCTGAATGTCTTAAAAGATGCTGGCAAATAGACATTTTACCAGTGAACAGACTACAGGCAGTTCATCTGGCTGTTAATTTTCATGGGAGATATGCGCTTAAGTATGGATGTGCACTGGTTTCTGGTCATTGGTGGTCTTTTGTTCAGGGATTTGAGAAGAACAAAACTGGGAAATTAATGACAGAAATCTGGAAAGAGGATGCAGATGAAGTTCTTGAAAGGGGCACAAGAGCATGATAACTGTGTCCTACATAAATCCCTGCTAAAGGACATCCACTGCAGAGATGGATCTTGATAGTAATGTAGGTGAGAACTCTTCCAGTAGATATTAGTCTTTTTTGCCAGCAGGTTTGCTCCTAGGCCCAAGAAAAATTGAACATGGAAGCAGGGATGGAGGCTATGGATTGATTCAAAATTATGACCTTTCTATCAATAAGGTTGACCCCTGATTTGGCACATTCGCAAGGGTCTAGGGGACCAACTAGTGGCATGTTGATTACATTAGACTCCTTTGATCATTCAGTCAATAATGTTTGTTTTCATAAGGATAGAAAAATATTCTCACAGTTTTGTTTTCCTGCACCAACCACTTACAGAATGGACTCTCACAATGCCTTAGCCATCACCATGGCATCCTATGCAATATCACCTGTGGTCAGAGAATACATTTTAAGCAAAGGGAGTGTGGCATTAGGATCACCATTGGAATTCATGATTCTTACTTTATACTTTACTATTCAGAAGCAGTAGGCTTGAGAGGTTGATGGACTGGCCTGATGAAGGTTCAGTTATGGTGCAAGCTGAGAAACAATACTGTGTGAATATACACTGCTTTCCTGCAGGTGTGGTATATGTCCTAAATCTGAAGCCAGTATGTGAGGACAACTTCCACATAGAGTGATGCATGGGTCCAGGAACCAACAGGTGAGGAGGGGGTGTCCCCACTCACTATTACTCATAATCATTCAGTTGAAGAATTTTGCTTCATGGCACTGAAAGTTTGGGCTTGGTGAATGTGATGATGAATTCTATGTGTCACCTTGAATAAACTATGTTATGCAGTTTTTTCTCAAATGCCAGTCTAGATATTGCTGTCAAGGTATCTGTTGAGCTGTGATGAACATTTAAATCAATAGACTGAGTAAAGTAGATTATTCTCCACAATGTGGGTGGGTCTCATTCATCCAATCAGTGCCTTAGGGGAAAAGACTGAGTTCCTCCAAGGAAGAGAGAATTCTGTCTCCAGACTCTTGGATTCGAGCTACAACATCAACTCCTATCAGAAATTTCAGGTTGCTGGCCCATACTACAGATGTTCGGTTTGACACTCTCCAAAATTGCTTGAGTTAATTTCTTAAAATCAATCTCTCCTTCCTCTCTCTCTCTTTCTCTCTCTCCTCCCCCTCCTTCTCCCTCTCCTTCTATTTCTCTCACTCTCTGTCTCTCTCTCTCTCTACACACACACACACACACACACACACACACACACACCCCTTATTGGTTCTGTTTCTCTGGGGAACCCTGACTAACATAGTGGATTTGAAGATCCTAGAACTAAAAGAAACAACACTTCCACCAGAATATATAGATAGCCATGTGATGTCTTTAAATTAGAAGCTAGAGATGTTACTTTGTTAATATGGGCTCCCCATGCCTCTAAATCAGCAGGTGGAGAATGAGATAATTCTATTAGCAGGGGTGAATAATCTGGATTACTACAATAACTTGAAATGCTGTTATAGAATGTTGCAAGCAGAAATAATTGGGAAGAAGCTCCCAGTACATGTCCAATAGTCCTGGACAATAGAAAAATATAACAGCCCAATAAAGCCCAGACCTTAAGGACTCAAATCTCACTGGAACTAAAAAGTGATAAAGGTATGGTTCACATCACCAGGTAAAAAATTCCTTCCAGCTGAGATGCTGGAATAAGGTTAGGGAAACATGGATTGGGTGGTGGAAGAAGGTAGCTATGATTGAACCTCCTGTCTCATACTCATGAAGAGCTGTGGGGACTGTAGCAGCTTTATTTTATGTTAAATTATTATCCTCCTTCTCTTCTCATAATCTTTATGAAGAACACTGATGGTGGCTAATATTTTAGTTCCTGATGCGCTTATCCCTCAATTGACATCACTGCTTGGTGATATGATAACCAACACAAGTTTCTATGTTTCTGGAGTTGGAGATGTAAACTTTAACCTAAATTAAGGTCAAGAATAGAGACTGAGGCAATAAGGATGGACTCCTTGCCCCTCTAGATTAACTCTCCACTTTCTCTGACTTGCTCTGTGCTTCACCTGCATTGGACTACTTCAGTGGGTCCCTAGCCTTTAGTTTGTGGTTGTGATCAGCCAATGGGGGGCCATGCCATGATGTAGTAAGGATGGAATAGAGTGAGGTCAGCACACTGATCCCCCATCATTCTTCCTGGGAGTGCCACCTCTGGGTGTTTTTCTCCCTGAAGTTCATAACTCCTATTAGGTATTCCTCCCCCCACAGCCCTTCTGTCTTCAGGTTCCTGTAACTGTTCCTGTCCTCTGGCCTCCACCCCTGAGAAGTAACAGTCCCCACTTGTACTAGCCCTTGCAGTTTCCATAGAATCTTCCCATACTTTAGGCAATTTTATCCATATTAAACATTATTCAAATTATGCACTTTGACATCTGGTTTTTTTTTTTTTTTGGTTGGGACCCTGATTAACATAACATCTCCATACTTGATTGTCAAGGTTGATTGTAAACCCAGGTTCTCTAGCTCCAAATCCAGACTCATTTCCTTCCTGCCTCATAACTCAGTGGTGGGATGACAGATGTTGGGTAAGCTAGAAGGCAGTTTTGGTTTACATTATCTTATTAACTCAGAGAAAAAGAGTAGTCACACCATTTTTCTCACTTCAGAAAAGTAAATGGAGTTCTATGCTCCTGAGTCTGAAACCTGGGGATGCTTTATAGAGAACTATGCGGTGATGCAATGTAAAATAGAGAATTGATAAAAATAAATAAGTATGATGCAATATTTGGTAAGAAGGTGAATTTTATTTTTAAGGTAAATTTGTGAAGCAAAATGAGCTGCATCTTGATGTGTTTTCCCCTCCAGTCGCCGATATGTGGGCAATCATCAAAAAAAAAAAAAAAAAAATGAAATTCTTGTAATATTTGACTCAGTAATGTATATCCTGGGGATTATCTTAAGAAAAGAATTCAATAGAAGGCATAAACCTACTCAAATCACATAACAGCAAAAATAAAAGAAAATAAAAATATCCCAAATGTCTACACATAACAATTGCTGGAAATCAATTGAAGGGATATCTATTTTTGGAATGTTACACACTATTTTCAAAAACGTTATGACACTGCATCAGTGTGAACATTTTAATGTCATTTAATGAAAAAAGTACTCAAGAAGCAGCAGGGCACTCTGAAACTAACCGCCTAGATTTAAATATGAGCTTCCTTGCATCCAAACTTTGATAATTAGGGCCTCAGTTTACTCATTTATAAAATGGGGATAATGAGAACACCTAAATAATAGCTTCATTGAGAAAACTAAATCAGTGAAATCAGGTAAATTTCCTAGAAATGTGCCTGGGAATACTTAGCACTCAATAGGTGTCAGATATGATTGTTGTTATTCTTATTGAGTAAAGGAAATAGAAAGTTCTACCTATACTATGTTAATCCCCACCTATGAATGAACAACATATAGGGATTGGGTAGAAGACAATATATAAAATAATCAGTATTTGGGTAGAATGTAGGTAATGTTTTGGTTTTATAATTTTTAAAAATCATTTTATGTTTACAGTATATATAAATACATGTATGAATTATTGGTGTTCATTTTCTACAGACCTACAGACTCAGCTTTAATAGAAATAAGCTAAGGAGTTAATAGTTGATAAATCTGATAATATATGAACCCCAATACTCTATTTGTTTTACCATATCTAAGAACCAAATCTCCCAATGTCTGTTGGTATTAATCAAATGAGCAGTCTGAGAATCAATATGTGACATTTAGTGATGTGTTGAATTAAAAAAAGTGGGAGCACAATTTCTAGAGGCAGGGGTTTGGTCAAAAAAAAAAGTCTACCTAAAGAAACACCAGCAAAACATTGTTGCAAGTAGGTGAGTCTGCGGTACTCCCACTTAAAGTAAGTTTCTAAGAAAAACATTAATACTATTTTTTTAAATTTCTGATCAAAGTTTTTTTCTCTTCCTACTTCAGTCCTAGGTCCACATACAGACTGAAAGTGAGGGGATGGAAAAAAGTACTGCATGTAAATGGAGATCAAAGGAAAGCTGGAGTAGCAATACTCATATCAGACAAAATAGACTTTGAAATAAAGACTGTTATAAGAGACAAAGGACACTACATAATGATCAAGGGATCAATCCAAGAAGAAGACATAACAATTGTAAATATATATGCACCTAACATAGGAACACCTCAATATATAAGGCAAATATTTTACTAAGAGCTATAAAGGGGGAAGTCAACAGTAATACAATAATGGGAGACTTTAATGCCCCACTTTCATCAATGGACAGATCATACAGACAGAAAATCAATAAGGAAACACAGGCCTTAAATGACACACTAGACCAGAAGGACATAATTGATATTTATAGGGCATTCTATCCAAAAGCAGTAGAACACACAATCTTCTCAAGTGTACATAGAACATTCTCCAGGATTTAATACATTCTGGGCCACAAAGCAAACCTTGGTAAATTTAAGAAAACTGAAATCATATCAAACGTCTTTTCCAACCATAATGCTATGATATTAGAAATAAACTACAAGAAAAATACTGTAAAAAATACAAACACATGGAGGCTAAACAATATGGTACTAAACAACCAATGAATCACTGAAGAAATCAAAGAAGAAATAAAAAAATACCTAGAGACAAATGAAAATGAAAGCACAAAGATCCAAAATCTATGATATGCAGCAAAAGAAGTTCTAAGAGGGAAGTTTATAGTGATACAATCTTACCTCAAGAAACAAGAAAAATCTCAAATAAATAACCTAACCTTACACCTAAAGTGACTAGAGAGAGAACAAAGAAAACCTAAAATTAGTAGAAGGAAAAATATAATAAAGATCAGAGCAGAAATAAATGAAATAAAGATGAAGAATGAAACTAAATTGGTTCTTTGAAAGGATAAATGAAATTGATAAACCTTTAGCCAGACTCATCAAGAAAAAATGGCAGAGGAGCCAAATCAATAAAATTAGAAATGAAAAAGGAGAACTTACAACTGACACCACAGAAATACAAACAATCATAAGAGGCTACTTCAAGCAACTATATGCCAATAAAATGGGCAACCTGGAAGAAATGGAGAAATTTTTAGAAAGGTCCAAACTTCCAAGACCAAAGCAGGAAAAAATAGAAAATATGAACAGACTAATCACAGGTACTGAAATTGAAACTGTGACTTAAAAACTCCCTCAAAACAGAAGTCCAGGACCAGATGGCTTCACAGGCAAATTCCATCAAATACTTAGAGAAGAGCTAGAACCGATCCTCTGAAACTGTTTCCAAAAATTGCAAAGGAAGGAAAACTTCCAAACTCATTCTATGAGGCTACCACCACCCTCATACCAAAACCAGACAAAGAAACCACAAAAAAAGAAAATTACAGGCCAATATCACTAGTGAACACAGATGCAAAAGTCCTCAACAAAATACTAGCAATCCAAATCCAGCAATACATTAAAAGTATCATACACCATGATCAAGTGGGATTCATCTCAGGGATGCAAGGATTTTTCAGTTTCTGCAAATCAATCCATGTGATACACCACATCAACAAAGTGAAGATTAAAAACCATATGATCATCTCAATAGATGCAGAAAAAGCTTTTGACAAAATTCAACACCTATTTATGGTAAAAACTCTCCAGAAAGTGCGCATAGAGGGAACCTACCTCAACATCAAAAAGCCATATACAACAAACCCACAGCAAACACTATTCTCAATGGTGAAGACCTGAAAGAATTTCCTCAAGATCAGGAACAAGACAAGGATTTTCCCTCTTGCCACTATTATTCAACATAGTTTTGGAAGTCCTAGCCGTGGCAATCACAGGAGAAAAAGAAATAAAAGGAATCCAAATAGTAAAAGAAGAAGTAATACTGTCACTGTAAGAAGATGACATGAGGCTATACATAGAAAATCCTAAAGATGCCACCAGAAAATTAATAGAGTTAATCAGTGAATTTAGTAAAATCGCAGGATGCAAAAATAATACACAGAGGACCTTCAAGATGGCAGAGGAGTAAGATGTGGAGATCACCTTCCTCCCCACAAATACCTCAAAAATACATCTACATGTGGAACAACTCCTACAGAACACCTACTAAATGCTGGCAGAAGACCTCAGACTTCCCAAAAGGCAAGAAACTCCCCCACATACCTGGATAGGGCAAAAGAAAAAAGAAAATTCAGAGGCAAAAGGATAGGGACAGGACCTGCACTTCTGGGAGGGAGCTGTAAAGGAGGAAATGTTTTCAAACACTAGGAAGCCCCTTCACTGGCGGAGCCCGAGGGTAGGCTGGGGGGGGGGCGGGGGCAGGAAGCTTCAGATCCATGGATAAGAGCACAGCAACAGGGGTGCAGAGGGCAAAGTGGAGAGATTCCCACACAGAGGATCAGTGTCTACCAGTACGCACCATCCTGAGAGGCTTGTCTGCTCACCCACTGGGGCAGGTGGGGGCTGGGAGCTGAGGCTCAGGCTTCAGAGATCAGATCCCAGGGAGAGGACTGGGATGGGCTGTCTGAACACAGCCTGAAGGGGGCAAGGGTGCCACAGCTAGCCGGGAGGCAGTCTGGAAAAAAGTCTGGAACTGCCTAAGAGGCCAGAGACCATTGTTTTGGGGTGTGCAAGGAGAGGGGATTCAGAGCACCACCTAAACCAGCTCCAGAGAGAGGCGTAAGCTGCGGCTATCAGCGCAGACACCAGAGACGGGAATGAAACACTAAGGCTGCTGCTGCAGCCACCCCGAAGCCTGTGTGCAAGCAAAGGTCACTATCCACACCTCCCCTCCCAGGAGCCTGTGCAGCTTGCCACTGGCAGGGTCCTGTGATCCAGGGACAATTTCCCCGGGAGAACATATGGCATGCCTCAGGCTGTTGCAACATCAAGCTTGGCCTGAGTGAGCCACAGCTACCTAATAAGCTGCTACTTTAACCCTGTCCTGTCTGGGTGCGGAACAGATGTCCTCAGGTGACCTACACACAGGGGTGGGGCCAAACCCAAAGCTGAACCCCAGGAGCTGTGCAAACAAAGAAGACAAAGGGAAATTTCTCCCAGTAGCCTCAGGAGCAGTGGATTAAATCTCCACAATCAACTTGATGTACACTGCATCTGTGGAATACCTGAATAGACAACGAATCATCCCAAAATTGAGGCGGTGGACATTGGGAGCAACAGTAGACTTGGGATTTGCTTCCTGCATCTAATCTGTTTCTGGTTTTATGTTTTTCTTGGTTTAGTATTTAGAGCTTATTATCATTGGTAGATTTCTTTATTGATTTGTTTGCTCTCTTCCTTTCTTTGTTAATATATATATATATATTTCCTTTTTCTCTTTTTGTGAGTGAGTATGTGCATGCTTCTTTGTGTGATTTTATCTGTAGAGCTTTGCATTTACCATTTGTCCTAGGGTTCTGTCTGTCCTTTTTTTTTTTTTAGTGTAGTTTTTAGTGTTTGTTGTCATTGGTGGATTTGTTTATTGGTTTGGTTGCTCTCTTCTTTCTTTCCTTCTTTATTTTTTTAAATTACTTTTTATTTTTAATAATATTTTTTATTTTATTTTATTTTATTTTTCTTTCTTTATTTATTTTCTCACTTTTCTTCTGAGCTGTGTGGCTGACAGGGTCTTGGTGCTTCAGTTGGGTGTCAGGCTTGAGCCTCTTAGATGGGAAAGCCGAGTTCAGGACATTGGACCACCAGAGACCTCCCGGCCCCACATAATATCAAACAGTGAAAGCTGTCCCAGAGATCTCCATCTCAATGTTAATACCCAGCTCCACTCAATGACCAGCAAGCTACAATGCTGGACACCCTATGCCAAACAACAAGCAAGACAGGAACACAACCCCACCCATTAGCAGAGGGGCTGCCTAAAATCACAATAAGGTCACAGACACCCCAAAACACACTGCTGGACGTGATCCTGCCAACCAGAAAGACAAGATCCAGCCTGATCCACCATAACACAGGAACCAATCCCCTCCACCAGGAAGCCTACAGAACCCACTGAACCAACCTTACCCACTGGGAGCAGACACCAAATACAATGGGAACTACAAACCTGCAGCCTGCAAAAAGGAGAACCCAAACACAGTAAATTAAGCAAAACAAGAAGACAGAGAAGCACACAGAAGATGAAGGAGCAAGGTAAAAACCCATCAGACCAAACAAATAAAGAGGAAATAGACAGTCTACCTGAAAGAGAATTCAGAGTACTGATAGTAAAGATGATCCAAAATACTGGAAATAGAATGGAGAAAATACAAGAACCATTTAACAAGGACTTAGAAGAAATAAAGAGCAAACAAACAATGATGAACAACACAATAAATGAAATTAAAAATTCTCTAGAAGGAATCAATAGCAGAATAACTGAGGCAGAAGAACAGATAAGTGACCTGGAAGATAAAATAGTGGAAATAACTACTGCAGGACAGAATAAAGAAAAAAGAATGAAAAGAATTGAGGACAGTCTCAGAGACCTCTGGGACAATATTAAACACACCAACATTTGAATTATTGAGGTCCCAGAAGAAGAAGAGAAAAAGAAAAGGACTGAGAAACTATTTGAAGAGATTATAGTTGAAAACTTTCTTAATATGGGAAAGGAAATAGTCAATCAAGTCCAGGAAGTGAAGAGAGTCCCATACAGGATAAACCCAGGGAGAAACACGCCAAGACACATATTAGTCAAACTATCAAAAATTAAATACAAAGAAAAAATATTAAAAGCACCAAGGGAAAAAAAACAAACAACATACAAGGGAATCCCTGTAAGGTTTATGCTGATCTTTCAGCAGAAACTCTGCAAGCCAGAAGGGAGTGGCAAGACATATTTAAAGTGATGAAAGGGAAAACCTAAAACCAAGATTACTCTACCTAGCAAGGATCTCATTCAGTTTTGATGGAGAAATTAAAACCTTTATAGACAAGCAAAAGCTAAGAGAATTCAGCACCACCAAACCAGCTTTACAACAAATGCTAAAGGAACTTCTCTAGGCAGGAAAAATAAGAGAAGGAAAAGACCTACAAAAACAACCCCAAAACAGTTAAGAAAATGGTAATAGGAACATACATATCGATAATTACCTTAAATGTAAATGGAGAAAATGCTCCAACCAAAAGACACAGACTGGCTGAATGGATACAAAAACAAGACCCGTATATATGCTGTGTACAAGAGACCCACTTCAGACCTAGGGACACATACAGACAGAAAGTGAGGGGATGGAAAAAGATATTCCATGCAAATGGAAATCAAAAGAAAGCTGGAAAGGCAATTCTCATATCAGACAAAATAGACTTTAAAATAAAGACTATTACAAAAGACAAAGAAGGGCACTACATAATGATCAAGGGATCAATCCAAAAGAAGATATAACAATTGTAAATATTTATGCACCCAACATAGGAGCATAAAAATACATAAGGCAAATGGTAACAGCCATAGAAGGGGAAATCGACAGTGGCACAGTAATAGTAGGGGATTTCAACACCTTACTTTCACCAAAGAATAGATCATCGAAAATGAAAATAAAAAAGGAAACACAAGCTTTAAATGACACATTAAACAAGATGAACTTAATTGATATTTATAGTACATTCCATCCAAAAACAACAGAATACACTTTCTTCTCAAGTGCTCATGGAACATTTTCCAAGACAGACCATATCCTGGGTCACAAATCAAACCTTGGTAAATTTAAGAAAATTGAAATTGTATCATATATGTTTTCTGAATGCTATGCGACTACATATCAATTACAGGAAAAAAACTGTAAAAAATAGAAACACATAGAGGCTAAAAAGTATGCTACTAAATAACCAAGGGATCACTGAAGAAATCAAAGAGGAAATAAAAAAACACCTAGAAACAGATGGCAATGAAAACATGATGACCCAAAACCTATGGGATGCAGCAAAAGCATTTCTAAGAGGGAAGTTTATAGCAATAGAATCCTACCTCAGGAAACAAGAAAAATCTTGAAGACACAACCTAACCTTATATCTAAAGCAATTAGAGAAAGAAGAAGAAGAAGAACAAAAAAAACCCCAAAGTTACCAGTAGGAAAGAAATCATAAAGATCAGATCAGAAATAAATGAAAAAGACATGAAGGAAACAATAGTAAGAATCAGTGAAACTAAAAGCTGGGTCTTTGAGAAGATAAACAAAATTGATAAACCATTAGCCAGACTCATCAAGAAAAAAAGGGAGAAGACTCAAATCAATAGAATTAGAAATGAAAAAGGAGAAGTAACCACTGACACTGAAGAAATACAAAGGATCATGAGAGATTACTACAAGCAACTCTATGCCAATAAAATGGACAACCTGGAAGAAATGGACAAATTCTTACAAAAGCACAACCTTCTGAGACTGAACCAGGAAGAAATAGAAAATATAAACGGACAAATCACATGTGCTGAAACTGAAACTGTGATTAAAAATCTTCCAACAAATAAAAGCCCAGGATCAGATGGCTTCACAGGCGAGTTCTATCAAACATTTAAAGAAGAGCTAATACCTATCTTTTTCAAACTCTTCCCAAATATAGCAGAGGGAGGAACACTCCCAAACTCATTCTACGAGGCCAGCATCACGCTGATATCAAAACCAGACAAAGATTTCACAAAAAAAGAAAACAACAGGCCAATATCACTGATGAACACAGATGCAAAAATCCACAACAAAATATTAGCAAACAGAATCCAACAGCACATTAAAAGGATCATACACCATGATTAAGTGGGGTTTGTCCCAGGAATGCAAGGATTCTTCAATATATGCAAATCAATCAATGTGATACACCATATTAACAAACTGAAGCAGAAAAAACATATGATCATCTCAATAGATGCAGAAAAAGCTTTCGACAAAATCAACACCCATATATTATAAAAAAAAAAACACCCTCCAGATAGTAGGCATAGAGGGAACTTGCCTCAACATAATAAAGGTCATATATGACAAACCCACAGCCAATATCATTCTCAATGTTGAAAAACTGAAAGCATTTCCTCTATGACCAGGAACAAGACAGGGTTGCCCACCCTCACCATTATTATTCAACACAGTTTTGGAAGCTTTAGCCACAGCAGTCAGAGAAGAAAAAGAAATAACAGGAATCCAAATTGGAAAAGAAGTAAAACTGTCACTGTTTGCAGATGACATGATACTAGACATAGAGAATCCTAAAGATGACACCAGAAAACTAGTAGAGCTAATCAGTGAATTTGGTAGAGTAGCAGGATACACAATTAATGCCAGAAATCTCTTGCATTCCTATACACTAATGATGAAAAATCTGAAAGTGAAATTAAGGAAACACTCCCATTTACCATTGCAACAAAATGAATAAAATAGCTAGGAATAAACCTACCTAAGGAGACAAAAGACCTGTATGCGGAAAACTATAAGACACTGATGAAATAAAGATGATACAAACAGATGGAGAAATATACCATGTTCTTGAATTGGAAGAATCAACATTGTGAAAATGACTATACTACTCAAAGCAATCTACAGATTCAGTGCAATCCCTATAAAACTACCACTGGCATTTTTCACAGAACTAGAAAGAAAAATTTCACAATTTGTATTGAAACACAAAAGACCCCAAATAGCCAAAGTAATCTTGAGAACGAAAAACGGAGCTGGAGGAATCAGGCTCACTGACTTCAGACTATACTGCAAAGCTACAAATCAAGACAGTAAGGTACTGGCACAAAAACAGAAATATAGATCAATGGAACAGGATAGAAAGCCTAGAGATAAACCCATGCACATATGGTCACCGTATCTTTGATGAAGGAGGCAAGAATATACAATGGAGAAAAGACAGCCTCTTCAATAAATGGTGCTGGGAAAACTGGAAAGCTACATGTAAAAGAATGAAATTAGAACTCTTCCTAACACTATACATAAAAAAAAACTCAAAATGGATTAAAGACCTAAATCTAAGGCCAGACACTGTAAAACTTTTAGAGGAAAACATAGGCAGAACACTCTATGACATAAATCACAGCAAGATCCTTTTTGATCCACCTCCTAGAGAAATGGAAATAAAAACAAAAATAAACAAATGGGACCTAATGAAACTTAAAAACTTCTGCACAGCAAAGGAAACCACAAACAAGACAAAAAGACAACCCTCAGAATGGGAGAAAATATTTGCAAACTAAGCAACTGACAAAAGATTAATCTCCAAAATGTACAGGCAGCTCATGCAGCTCAGTATCTAACAAACAAAAACCCCAATCCAAATATGGGCAGAAAACCTAAGTAGACATTTCTCCAAAGAAGATATACAGATTGCCAACAAACACATGAAAGGTTGCTCAACATCACTAATCATTAGAGAAATGCAAGTCAAAACTACAATGAGGTATCACCTCACACCGGTCAGAATGGCCATCATCAAAAAATTTACAAACAGTAACTGCTGGAGAGGGTGTGGAGAAAAGGGAACCCTCGTGCGCTGTTGGTGGGAATGGAAAATGATACGACCACTATGGAGAACAGTATGGAGGCTCCTTAAAAAAAAGAACTACCATATGACCTAGCAATCCCACTACTGGGCATATACCCTGAGAAAACCATAAGTGAAAAAGAGTCGCGTACCACAATATTCATTGCAGAACTATTTATAATAGCCAGGACATGGAAGCAATGTAAGTGTCCATGGACAGAAGAATGGATAAAGAAGATGTGGCATATATATACAATGGAATATTACTCAGCCATAACAAGAAACGAAACTGAGTTATTTGTAGTGAGGTGGATGGACCTAGAGTCTGTCATACAGAGTGAAGTAAGTCAGAAAGAGAAAAACAAATACCATATGCTAACACGTATATATGGAATCTAAAAAAAAAATGCTTTTGATGAACCTAGGTGCAGGACAGGAATAAAGAAGCAGACGTAGAAAATGGACTTGAGTACATGGGGAGGGGGAAGGGTAAGCTGGGACGAAGTGAGAGAGTATCATTGACATATATACACTACCAAATGTAAAATAGATAGCTAGTTGGAAGCAGCCACATAGCACAGGGAGATCAGCTCGGTGCTTTGTGATCATCTAGAGAGGTGGGATAGGGAGGGTGGGAGGGAGACGCAAGAGGGAGGAGATATGGGGATATATGTATATGTATAGCTGATTCACTTTGTTATACAGCAGAAACCAACACACCATTGTAAAGCAATTATACTCCAATAAAGATGTTAAGAAAAATAACAAAACTCAACTCTCAACCATTTTGAAATCCCAGGGAGGGAATCTTACCCATTTCTAAAACTGGAAATTGACCAAACAAAATAAATTGAACACATGTACAGTCACAGTGTTTTAAAATACATTTAGAGTTTCCCTGTGCATTTGTAGAAATGGGGCTCAGAGAGTTTCAGTCATTTGCCAAAATTCATACACAGAAGTTGTAGTGGTATGGACTTTTGTGAGCCAGAATGCTGAGACATTCCTCTGCTTTGCATATAGCAGACCAGAGTAGCACTGATACTCTGAAAAAGCACCAGGGAGATGGATTCTGATCCCCTCCAAATTCAGGAGGCATCGAGAGTTGTCAGAACATAGGTGGTTTCATAATGTGGATGTAGGAGAGGAGAGGCGCATGCGGATGGTTATGTGCAAGTGAATCATGACACAATAAAGTAATTGCCCCATAAAAAGAGTCACCTCAGATGAACTGATGAGGACATAGAAAAGCAACAGGTTAAACTGAGGACTACATTGTCCCCCATGGGTGTAAGTATCCTCTCTGGAGATAAGAAATTTTTGTTGACTCACATATGAAGAAAATGTATGAATGTCACCAAAAGATGGGGACCAAAATGTCAATCGTAGTCATGAAATAAAAGTTTGGTAGAATTTTTGAGGAAATGGAGATCTTAGTGATAATCTGATTCATTTCTAGAAATGTTTAGTGGCTTACTCAAAGTCCAAGAGCTGTTCAGTGTAAGTACTGGAGCTACATTCAAGACAACCAGATTCTTAGTACAAAAAAAAAAAATTCCCACTAAAGGAAGAGTTTTGCTCATCCAATAATTCACCAAAATAATTACAATGAAAAATCATTCTTGAAAATGTGACTCAACCCTTAGTCCTGTGACATTATGACAAAAAATATAGCATGGTGACAGTTACAGGAATGAGTCCATATTTTGTGAGTCAATTATGCAGTCACAAACTCTACCCCTGAAGGTAGGAACCTGATAAAATACCAAATACCTTAAGAAGAGCAAATCAGTTTACTGAAATGGATCAGTGCTCATTAAACTTAATTGGAATTACCAGAAACTCTCTGATCATAGTTTATCTGAAATACCACCTAAAACAAGTAAACCCAAGAATATCACTTACTGATGGTGAAGTAGCAGCATCATATCTCTGTAGGCAGGTTGCAAATATTGTATAATGGATAGTATCTTACTTCAAGGATTGTTAAAATCCACAAATTCAGCGCATGTAGCATTAAAAAATAGGAGAGCAGCCAAGGGATTTGGAAGTTCTAAAAGTATTGGAAATCCCCAAGTCAATGGTGTGCTAGATTCTCTTCAAATGCATGTGTAAGGACACGGTCTTAAATTTTAAAATCAGAATCGTTTTAAATTAGAAGTATTTATTTTTTTCCCTAAGAAAACTCTTAGTATAAGGAGTAAGGATGATTCACGTGTTTTCAGAATGAGAAATATACGCCAACCCCCTAAAAGACCAAAAAACTCTAAAAATCACAAGACATTCATTTTATCCCCTGGAACATTCAGGAAGGAGACAGAGGGTGATGATATCAGGGCAGTGCAATTGAAGGGAAAGAAGTTTTCGGGATTTTTTTCCCTATTGAATAATTACAATTCTATTATAATTTCCGTACACACAGAATTGATCATGTGTGTACAGAAGGTTTATTTTGAATGTTATTTCAATATTATTTTAGGTTTTTATACTGCAAAACATTGATTGCAGAACATAAGAATCATGTGTCTACACAAAGTGTCCTCACATGTACTGGAGAAAAGAGTCTGAAATATTTGCTCACTACAGTAATTTTGGTACATGTGCTACAGGTTTTTTTTCAAAATCAAATTATTCTATTCTTAGTGTAGAGTACAGTGATGAAATAATATTTTTCTTGATAGAACAAGTTTATTTTTACTTGTAAAAATAAACATATAACACATAAATTTACTGCTGTAACCATTTTAAAGTGTACAAATCAGTGGAATTAAGTGCATTCACAAAATAGTGCAACCATCACCAATATCAAGTTCCAGAACTTTTTCATTAACTCCAATGTACCCCTTTTTTAAATTAATTTTTTTGGAGTATAGTTGCTTTACAATGTTATGTTAATTTCTTGCTGTACAGCAAAGTGAATCAGTCATAGGTATATATATACCTACCCTTTTTTAGATTTCCTTCCCATTTAGGCCACCACAGAGCACTGAGTAGAATTCCCCGTGCTCTACAGTAGGTTCTCATTAGTTATCTATTTTATACATAGTAGTGTATATATATCAGTCCCAATCTCCCAATTCATCCTAGCCTCCCTTCCCCTGTTGGTAACCATAAGTTTGTTCTCTACATCTGTGACTCTATTTCTGCTTTGCAAATAAGTTCATCTCTACCATTTGTTCTAAATTCCACATATAAGTGATATTATACATTTCTTTTTCTCATTCTGACTTACTTCACTCTGTATGAAACCTCTAGATCCATCCATGTCTCCTCAAATGGCACTATTTCATTCCTTTTTATGGCTGAGTAATATTCCACTGTATATATGTACCACATATTCTTTATCCATTCCTCTGTGGATGGACATTTAGGTTGCTTCCATATCCTGGCTATTGTAAATAGCGCTGCAATGAACATCCGGGTGCATGCATCCTTTCGAATTATGCTTTTCTCCAGATATATGCCTAGGAGTGGGATTGCTGGTTCATATGGTAGCTATATTTTTATTTTTTTAAGGAACCTCCATAATATTCTTCACAGTGGCTGTACCATTTTTCATTCCTACCAACAGTGTAGGAGGGTTCCCTTTTCTCCACAGCCTCTCCAGCATTTACTGTTTGTAGATTTTTTGATGATGGCCATTCAGACTATTGTGAGGCAATACTTCATTGTAGTTTTGATTTGCATTTTTCTAATAATTAGTGATGTAGAGCCTCTTTTCATGTGTTTGTTGGCCATCTGTAGGTCTTCTTTGGAGAAATGTCTATTTAGGTCTTCCGCCTGGTTTTTGATTGGGTTGTTTGTGTTTTTGATATTGAGCTGCATGAACTGTTCATATATTTTGGAGATTAATCCCTTGTCAGTTGGTTCATTTGCAAAAATTTTCTCCCATTCTGAGGGTTGTCTTTTCCTTTTGTTTATGATTTCCTTTGCTGTGCAAAAGCTTTTAAGTTTAATTAGGTCCCATTTGTTTATAGTTGTTTTTATTTTCATTACTTTACATGGTGGGTCGTAAAAGATCTTGCTGTGGTTTATGTCAAAGAGTGGTCTTCCTATATTTTTCTCTAAGAGTTTTATAGTTTCCAGCCCTACACTGAGGTCTATAATCCATTTTGAGTTTATTTTTCTGTATGGTTTTATGGAGTGTTCTAATTTCATTCTTTTACATGTAGCTGTCCAGTTTCCCCAGCACCACTTATTGAAGAGACTGTCTTTGCTCCAGTGTATATTCTGGCTACCTTTGTCATAGACTAGGTGGCCATAGGTGTGTGGGTTTATCTTTGGGCTTTCTATCTTGTTTCATTCATCTATATTTCTGTCTTTGTGCCAGTACCATACTGTCTTGATTACTGTAGCTTTGTAGTATAGTCTGAAGTCAGGAGCATGATTCCTCCAGCTCCATTCTTTCTCAAGATTGTTCTGGCTATTTGGGGTGTTTTGCGTTTCCATACAGAGAGTAAAATTTTTTGTTCTAGTTCTGTGAAAAATGCCATTGGTAATTTGATAGGGATTGCATTGAATCTGTAGATTGCTTTGGGTAGTATAGTTATTTTCACAATATTGATTCTTTTGATCCAAGAACATAGTATATCTCTTCACCTGTTTGTGTCATCTTTGAGTTCTTTCATCAGTATCTTATAGTTTTCTGAGTACAGGTGTTTTGCCTCCTTATGTATGTTTATTCCTAAGTGTTTTATTCTTTTTGATGTGATGGTAAATGGGATTGTTTCCTTAATCTCTCTTTCTTATCTTTCATTGGTAGTGTTTAGGAATGCAAGATATTTCTGTGCATTAATTTTGTATCCTGCAACTTTACCAAATTTATTGATGAGCTCAAGTATTTTTCTGGTAACATCTTTAGGATTTTCTATGTATAGCATCATGTCATCTTCAAACAGTGTCAATTTTTCTAATTCTTTTCCAATTTGGATTCATTTTATTTCTTTTTCTTGTCTGATAACCATGGCTAGGACTTACAAAACCATGTTGAATAAAATTGATGAGGGTGGATATCCTTGTTTTGTTCCTGATCATAGAGGAAATGCTTTCAGCTTTTCATCATTGAGCATGATGTTAGTTGTAGTTTTGTCTTATATAGCCTTTATTGTGTTGAGGTTGGTTCCCTCTAAGCCTACTTTCTGGAGGGTTTTTATCATAAATCAGTGTTGAACTTTGTGAAAAGCTTTTTCTGCATCTATTGAGATGATTACATGGTTTTTATTCTTCAATTTGTTAATGTAGTGTTTCACATTGATTGATTTGCGTATACTGAAGAATCCTTGCATCCCTGGGATAAATCCCACTTGGTCAGGGTGTATGATCCTTTTAATGTGTTGTTGGATTCTGTTTGCAAGTATTTTGTTGAGGATTTTTGTGTCTATGTTCATCAGTGATATTGGCCCGTAGTTTTCTTTTTTTGTAGTATCTTTGTTTGGTTTTGGTATCAGGGTGATGGAGACCTCATAGAATGACCTTGGAAGTGTTCCTATGTAATTTTTTGGAAGAGTTTCAGAAAGGTAGGTGTCAACTCTTCTCTAAATGTTTGATGGAATTCACCTGTGGAGGCATCTGGTCCTTGACTTTTGTTTGTTGGAAGATTTTTAATCACAGTTTCAATTTCAGTACTTTTGATTGTTCTGTTCATATTTTCTCTTTCTTACTGGTTCAGTCTTGGAAGTTTGTATCATTCTAAGAATTTGTGCATTTCTTCTCAGTTGTCCATTTTATTGGCATATAGCTGCTTGTAATAATCTCTTATTACCCTTTGTATTTCTGTGGTGTCAGTTGTAACTTCCTATTTTTCATTTCTAATTTTATTGATTGGAGTCCTCTTCCTTTTTTCTTGATGAGTCTTGCTAAAGATTTATCAATTTTGCTTATCTTTTCAAATAACAAATTTCATTGATCTTTGCTATTTTTTCTTCATTTCTATTTCATTTGTTTCTCCTCTGATATTTATGATTTCTTCTACTTACTTTGAATTTTGTTTGTTCTTCTATCTCTAGTTGTTATAGGGATAAGGATAGGTTTTATATTTGAGCTTTTTCTTGTTTCTTCAGGTAAGATTGTATTGCTATAAACTTCCCTCTTAGAACTGCTTTTGCTACATCCCATAGGTTTTGGATTGTCGTGTTTTTGTTGTCATTTGTCTCTAGGTATCTTTTGACTTTTTCAGTGATCCATTGATTATTTAGTAATATATTGTTTAGCCTCCCTGTGTTTGTGTTTTTTACACTGTTTTTCTTTTAGTTTATTCCTAATCTCATAGCACTGTGTTCAGAAAAGGTACTTGATACAATTTCAATTTTCTTAAATTTACCAAGGCTTCATTTGTGACCCAAGATGTGATCTATCCTGGAGAATGTTCTGTGTGCACTTGAGAAGCAAGAATATTCTGTTGCTTTAGGATGGAATGTCCCATAAACATCAATTAAATCTATCTGGTCTAATGTATCATTTAAGGCTTGTGTTTCCTTATTAATTTTCTGAATGATGTGGATGACCTATCCCTTGGTGTAAGTGGGGTGGTAAAGTCCCACACTATTATTGTGTTACTGTCAATTTCCCCTATTATGCCTTTAACATTTGCCTTATATATTGAGGTGCACCTATATTTGGTGCATATATATTTACAATTGTTATGTCTTCTTCTTGGATTGATCCCTGATCATTACGTAGTGTCCTTCCTTGTCTCTTGTAACAGTCTCTATTTTAGTCTATTTTGTCTGATATGAGTATTGTTACTGCAGCTTTCTTTTGATTTCCATTTGCATGGGATATCTTTTTCCATCCCCTCACTTTCAGTCTGTATGTGTCACTAGGTCTGGAGTTTGTAGACAGCATATATACAGTTCTTGTTTTTGTATTCATTCAGCCAGTCTGTGTCTTTTGGTTGGAGCATTTAATCCATTTACATTTAAGGTAATTATCGATATGTATGTTCCTATTGCCATTTTCTTAAATGTTTTTAGCTTGTTTTTGTAGGTCTTTTTCTTCTCTTATTTTTCCTGCCTAGAGAAGTTCCTTTAGCATTTGTTGTAAAGCTGGTTTGGTGGTGCTGAATTCTCTTAGCTTTTGCTTGTCTGTAAATCTTTTGATTTCTCTATACAATCTGAATGAGATCCTTGCTGGGTAGAGTAATCTTGGTTGTAGGTTTTTCCCTTTCATCACTTTAAATATATCCTGCCATTCCCTTCTGGCCTGCAGAGTTTCTGCTGAAAAATCAGCCAATCACCTTATGGTGATTCCCTTGTATAGTATTTGTGGCATTTCCCTTGCAGTTTTTAATATTTTTTCTTTGTATTTAATTTTTGTTTGCTTGATTAATACGTGTCTCAACATGTTTCTCCTTAGATTTATCCTGTATGGGACTCTCTGTGCTTCCTGGACTTGGGTGACTATTTCCTTTCCCATGTTAGGGAATTTTTTGACTATAATCTCTTCAAATATTTTCTCAGACCCTTTCATTCCTCTTCTTCTTTGGGACACCTGTAATTTGAATATTGGTGCATATAATGCTGTCCCAGAAGTCTCTGAGACTGTACTCATTTCTTTTCATTATTTTTTCTTTATTCTGCACCATGGCAGTTATTGCTACCATTCTATCTTCCAGCTCACTTACCTGTTCTTCTGCCTCAGTTATTCTGTTATTGATTCCTTCTAGTGTATATTTCATTTCGGTTGTGTGTTGTTCATTACTGTTTGTTTGTTCTTTAGTTCTAGGTCCTTTTTGCACTGTTCTTGTATCTTCTCAACCTTTGCTTCCATTCTATTTCCGATATCTTGGATCATCTTTACTACCATTACTTTGAATTCTTTTTCAGGTAGATTGCCTATTTTCTCTTCATTTATTTGGTCTTGTAATTTTTTACCTTGCTCCTTCGTCTGCAACATATTTCTCTGTCATCTCATTTTTTCAAACTTACTGTGTTTGTGGTCTCCTTTCTGCAGGCTACAGGGTTGTTGTTCCTCTTGCTTCTGGTGTCTGCCCCCTGGTGGGTGAGGTTGGTTCAGGGGTTTGTGTAGGCTTCCTTGTGGGAGGGGCTGGTGCCTGCACTCTGGAGGGTGGAGCTGAGTCTTGTCCCTCTGATAGGCAGGGTCACGTTAGGGGTGTGTTTTGGGGTGTCTATGAGCTTAGTATGACTTTAGGTAGCCTGTCTGCTGATGGGTGGTGCTGTGTTGCTGTCTTACTAGTTGTTTGGCCTGAGGCGTCCAGCACTGGAGCTTGCAGGGAGTTGGGTGGAGTCGGGTGTTTGTGCCAAGATGGGAACATCTGGGAGAGCTCAAGTCGATTAGTATTCCCTGGGGCTGGGAATTCTCTGGTGGTCCAGTGTCCTTGACTCAAGACTCCCACCCCAGGGGCCCAGGCCCGACCCCTGGCTGGGGGACCAAGACCTCACCAGCCTCATGTTTGCAACCAAAAAAGGAATAAAAAGACAACAAAAAAACAGTCAAACAAAACCCAAGACAAATAACAAAAACTAACAAACAACAACAAAAACAAAGAAAGATAAGAAAACAAACAAAACTCAA
The DNA here is from genome assembly GCF_028564815.1 of Eubalaena glacialis. Taxonomy (NCBI): domain Eukaryota; kingdom Metazoa; phylum Chordata; class Mammalia; order Artiodactyla; family Balaenidae; genus Eubalaena; species Eubalaena glacialis. The sequence goes on from NC_083719.1 coordinate 172,292,088, forward strand.
GACAAGCAATAAAAACAAAACACAAACAAACAAAAACAAACAAAAAACACAAAGAGAAGAAAAAGCAAGAAAGCAACCAAAGAAAAGAAACCAAAAACAAAAACAAAAAATAAAAACAAGCCTAACAAAAATAAAATAAAAGGCAGAAAGTGAAATAAAAAAAGCGAAGAAAACAAAAACCAAACACTTAGACATGACAAGGAAATATAAAAACAAAACAGAACAAAACAACAAAAAACCATACTAACAAAAACAAACAAACAAACAAAAGCAAACCCCAAAAATAACAGAAAAAAAATCAAATGAACAGAGAAACAAACAAACAAAAAAGAAAAAAGATTTTCCTGGGGCCTCTGCTATCAGTGTACTTGCTCTCATGGTCAGCCACAGCCAACCCCCTCCTCCCTCGGAGGCCCTCTGAGACCTCTAAGTAGGTTGCAATGGCGGCCCCGCCCCTTGTGTGCCACTCATCAATGACGTCTTGCTTCTACAGTGGCCTGGGCTTCTTCTGCAAACTTTCCCAGTCATGGAACTCCTTACTCCCATCCCTTCAGGTTGACTCTTCACAGCCAACAGCTGTCCCCTATTTGGGTCCCCTCTTCAAACCCCACTTTCCAGCACCCAGCCTCACTCTGCACCAGGAGACACATGACTCAGGCTGGAGTGCTTAGGGCTGCAGTATGCACCACACACACAGATCTTACTCTGTCCTGCCTTCCAGAGACCTGTTGCTGCATTCCCCTCCGATCCTCTGAAGTCTATAGTTTTCTTTAATGTCTATATAAGAGTGATATACTTTTATGTGTACTATGGAATAACTACTACTTTACTGGATGGAATTTTTTTCTCCTATCAAGGGACCCTATTTGCACCATGATTAATATACTCTTTGATTTGTATAGTAAGAAGTGCCTTGAGACTGCACCGTTAATAAGAATTTGGTCTTTGAAATCAGTCAGGACTGGGTTTGCACATTGCACTGGCACTAATTAGTTCAGGCTGTTGGTCAAGCCTCTTAAGTTTACTTGCTTAAAGTTTTTTGATATGTATTTTGAAGGGTTTCAGAGTATTATTCTAATTCTTTAGGTAAGGTCTGTGTCTGTCATAGTTAGTATTGGCTTGGCCAATGAGTTCATTTGGGGTTTTCCGTAAGATGTTACAGAAAAACAAGAATGAACTGTCTGGCCAACCCAATATTATGTTCTCCATTGTCCCAATATATTTGCCTGATACCTGGCATGTTGACAACATCTAATACATATTTGTTATTATAATAATTGTTATTATTGTTAGTCAATGAATGAATGATTCTGGAGCTAGTCTGTTAATCAGAGTATAAAACGCTATTTTTTTCTAGCTTTATTTAGATATAATTGACATATAACCTTGCATAAGTTTAAGGTGTTCCAGCATGTGTTTTCTCCCAACACCACCAAGTGACACTCTGACACCAGCTGGGTGTCAATCCAAGCAATTCTGACACTATCTGAAGACAGTGTCAGATCCCACAGGTTAAAGGCTCAATACTACAAAACTGCCTCTCCCCCATACACTTTAGAGTCTAATTGCAATTCCAAGCTGTCACTTGTGATTCTGACTGATGGGACTAGACCAGAGGTTCCCACAACCCCCTCCTTGGGTTTGGTTAATTTGCTAGAGTGGCTCACATACTCAGAGAAACATTTTTCTTACTAGATTATCAGTTTATTATAAAATAATGTAACTCAAGAATAGCCAGATGGAAGGGATGCATAGGGTAAGGTATATGGGAAGGGCACAAAGCTTCCACACCCTCTCTGAGCGTGATACTCTCCCAGAACCTCCACATGTTCAGCAACCTAGAAGCTCTCTTAACTCAATTTTTCTGAGTTTTTTATGGAGGTCCCGTTACATAGGCATGATTTATTAAAGCATTGGCAATTTGATTGAACTCAGTCTCCAGCTGCTTTCCCCTCCCCAGAGGTCCAGTGATGGGACTAAAAATTCCCCTAGCAAGCAGCCCTCATTCTTAAGTTACCTAGGGATTTTCCACAAGTCACTTTATTAACATAATAAAAGACATCTTTATGGCTTTCCTCCATTAGGAAATTCGAAAGGTTTAAGCAGCTCCCTGCCAGGAATGGGGACAAAGGCCAAATATATATTTCTTATTATAAATCACATTGCAGTATATAACATGTTGATTTGATACACTTATATATTGCAAAATGATTACCACTATAGCATTAGCAAACACCTCCATCATGTCACATAGCTACCATTTTTTTTGGTGGTGTGAACATTTAAGGTCTACTCTCCTAGCAACTTTCAATAATATAATACAGTATTATTTTTTTTTTTATTTTATTGAATTATAGTTGATTTACGATGTTGTGTTAGTTTCAGGTGTACAGCACAGTGATTCAGTTATATGTATGTATATATCCATATCTATCTATCTATCTATCTACATTCTTTTTCAGATTCTTTTCCCTTATAGGCTATTATAAAATATTGAGTATAGTTTCCTGTGCTATACAGTAGGTCCTATAACACAGTATTATTAACTATAATCAATATGCAGTATATAAGATCCTCAGGACTTGTTAATATTATAATTGGAAGTTTGTACCCTTTGATCAACATCTCCCCATTTTCCCCACCCTCAGCCCCTGGTAACCACCTGTCAACAGACAAAAATGCACAACATAAGAGCTGTGAGTTGAGTTTTATTCAGTGTCTTACTGAGGCCTATAGCCTGGGAGACAGCCCCTCAGATAGCTCTGAGGAACTACTCTGAAGAGGTAGGGGGAGAGGTCAGTATATATATGATTTTGGCTAAGGTATATGTGCAATCCACCATACGTCTAGGTAGAAGGTTAGTTACTTCTAGTCAAGAGGGACAGATATCTCAGTTAATGCTTTTAGTGCTTTTTTAAGTATGGGAAGATGCAAGAATTCAGGTTCATAAAAAATTTCTCCTGAAATATATCTAACTATCTAAGGACATTTTTTGCCGCTTTTCCCAAAGCACAGAGTGTCTCATCCTGCTCTTTATTCTGAATTCCTTTCAGAGTGTATTGTAGGTCAGCGACTGCAGTGGTTAGTAACTTAATCTTTGTAGAACCTGATAGTGAGCAACATTCCTTGTTTTACACGCTATTCTATTCTCTGTTTCTATGAGTCTCACATACAAGTGATTCCATGTATAAGGTATTCCACATATAAACAATTCCACATGTAAGTGATATCATACAGAATTTGTCTTTCTCTGTCTGGCTTATTTCACACAACATAATGCCCTCAAGGTTTATCCATGTTGCAAATGGCAGGATTTCCCTCTTTCTCATAGCTGAATAGTATTTTCGTTACCCATACATCTGTTGTTCAACACTTAGGTTGTTTCCATATCTTGGCTATTGGGTATAATGCTACAATAAACATAGGAGTGCACATATCTGTTTAAGATCCTGTTTTCAATTCCTTTAGATATATACTCCAAAGTGAGATTGCTAGATCATATGGTAATTCTATTTTTAATTTTTCTTTTTTTATTTTTTTGAGGAGTATCCATGTTGTTTCCCATAGTGGCTGTACCAACTTACATTCCTACCAGCAGTGCAGAAGTGTTCCCTTTTCACCACATACTCATCAACACTTGTCATCCCTCATCTTTCTGATGATAGCCATTCTGACAGGTGTGAGGTCATATCTGGTTGTGGTTGTAATATGCATTTTGCTGATGATTAAAAATATACCTTTTCATATATCTGTGTCTATTTGTATGTCTTCTTTGAATAATTATCTACTCAGATCCTCTGCCCATTTTAATAGGATTGTTTGATTTTTTGCTATTCACTTGTATGATATTAACCCCTTATTAGATTATGATTTGCAAATATTTTCTCCCATTCTATAGGTTGCTTTTTTATTTTGTTGATTGTTTCTTTTACTGTGAAGTGTTTTAATTTGATGTGGTCTGACATTAATTTTTGCTTTTGTTGCTTGTGATTTTGTTGTCATATCCAAAAAATTGTTGTCAAGACCAATTTCAAGGAATTTCTTTCAGTTTTCTTTTAGGTATTTTACAGTTTCAGATCTTTAAGCCTTTAACTGAGTTCAAGTTAATTTTTGTGAGTGGTGTAAGATAGGGATTCAAATTTATTCTTCTACATGTGATTATCCAGTTTTCCCCATTGAATTCTTGGTTGTATATGTGAGATTTTATTTCTGGGCTATTGATTCTGTTCCATTGGTTTGTGTGTCTATTTTTATGCCAGTACCATACTGTTATTAGTACTATGGCTTTGTAGTATATTTTGAGATCAGGAAATGTGAGACTTCCAGCTTTGTTATCTTTCTTCAAGATTGCTTTGGCTATTTGGAATCTTTTATGGTTCCATCCAAATATTAGGATTTTAAAATTTTCTGTAAAAAATGCCATTGTATTTTGATTGGTATTGCTTTGAATCTATAGATGTCTTTGGGTAGTATGGACATTTTAACAACATTAATTCTTCTGATCCGTGAACATCGTTTATCTTTCCATTTATTTGTGTCTTATTTTATTTCTTTCTTCAAAGTCCTAGAGTTTTGAGTATACAGATATTTCACCACCTTGATTAAGTTTATTATTAAGTATTTTATTGTTTTTGATGCTATTGTGAATGGGATACAACCAAGCAATGTAGGCAGTGAAATATGTGCTTGACACAATCTACTGCCTATGATCCAATATGACATTTATACCAATAAATATTTTATCTTATTTTTGAGTCTAAATTATTCAAATTACTCAATTTAACTCTGCAAAGAGCTATTATGAACCCCACTTTAAAGATTAGGCAACTGAGGCTTTGAATGGGCAAGTGACTTGCTCAAGGTTATGTGGCCATTAAGTGTTGGAGCAAGGAGTGCACATGGGTTTGCACTAATAAATAATATTAGTTTCCTATCTCACACACCCTTAGTGATCTAATGTAGTCTAATGGGTTCAAATACTAACTATGCTTAAGGCTCTCTAAATTATATCCCTGGCCAGCATCTCCATGCCAAACTTCAGACTCAAACAGCTTATTGTCTATGTTGTATCTTCATTTATATGGTGTTGTGGACTGAATTGTTTTTCCCCAAAATATATGTGTTGAAGCTCTCACCCCTATTTTGACTGTGTTTGGAGATGGGGCCTTTAAGGAATAATTAAGATTATCTGAAGGATGTCGTAAGAGTTACACCCTAATCCCATAGGAGTGATGTCCTTATAAGAAGCTGAAAAACACCAGACCTGCATCTCTCTCTCCCTCTCTCCCTCCCTGAGCATGCATAAAGGAAAGGCCATGTGAACACACAGTAACAGGGAGGCAATCTACAAGGCAGGAAGAGAGACCTTACCAGAAACCAACCTTGACTGAGTCCTGATCTAGGACCTCCAATGTCCAACCTATGAGAAAATAAATTTCTGTTGTTTAAGCCACCCAATGTGTAACATTTTGTTTGGCAATCCAAGGTAAAATACAGATGGCTAATACACATCCCAAACTTAATGCTTCAGAAAATGAACCCTGTTCCTTACCAGACCTGCTCCCCATCTCAGTTGATGATAACCCTTATTCTACTAGTTTCTCAGTCAGAAACCTCAGTGTCAACTTGGACCACTCTCTTTTCCACTATACCTCCTCCCCCACAACTCAGCACATATAATCTACCAGCAAATCTTATTAGCTCTCCCTTCAAAATACTCAGATTGCAATTATTTTTCACACTTTACATCAGCAATAATAATTGTATTAAAATGTAAGTCAAATCATATGCATCTTACTTGAAGCTCTTCACTGTCTTCCACCTGACTCTGAGTAAATGTGCAACATTGTTATAATAATCCACAAAGCCCTACACCAGTTGTTCCTTCATCCCTTCCATACCCATTACTTCTCTGATCCTATTTCCCACCACTTCCCACATTCCTCCTTTGACTGCAGGCACAGAAGTCTCCAGGTTGTTCCTGAAAGGTGCCAGGTGATCATTTGCCACATTGCCTTTGTCCCTGCTGTCAACTCTGCCTAGAATTGCTACCATCTCCTCATGTCTGTACTTAAGCTTCACCCCAGGAGTGACTTTCCCTACTGTGCTACTCAGAATTGCAGAATCACCCTTTCTCCATTCCTGCTCTGCTTCTCTCAAGAGTACTTTCCACCACCTGACATTCTATATGCTTATTTCCTTATGTTTACATATGTGCATCTTTCTTTCAGAATGTAAGCTCATGAGGGTAATGGCTTGTTGTTTGCTTCATTCCCTTCTGCATCCCCAGTTCTTAGAACATGGTCACATACATGCTGTTTAATGCCCATGTGTATAAATATGTTGGACTCTAGACTGCAGGACAGTGGCCAGCTGGGGAATGCAGATAGCTTATGGAAAAATGAACTTTCACCCTGCTAAAAATGAGTAGTCTTCTTTTCAACTTGTTCCTCCCAGAGCTGAGCTAGCCTATAAGAAAAGATGATTAGCTTGACTGTGGTAATAGTTTCACAATATATACATATATCAAAATGTCACGTCATACATCTTAAATATATGCAACTTTTATTTGTGTCTCATACCTCAATAAGGTGAGAAAAGTAACAAAAAAGAGATAAGGTCTCACACTGGGTTTTGCAGTTTCTTCCTTTCTTTTCTATTTACCTATAATATTTTACAATCACTATGCTACCTTCACATATCTCCTAAGTTGTCACCATCTATAGAAAAAAACAATCAAGAACCTTGAGAAAGTTATAATTATTTGCTTAAGGTTATTCTTATATATTCTCCATTTCTGTATAGAAGTTATTGAGTTATGGAATATATATATGTATTTATATTTCTTTTTGGCTGCATTGGGTCTCCGTTGCTGCACGTGGACTTTCTCTAGTTACAGTGAGCGGGAGCTACTCTTCTTTGTGGTGCACGGGCTTCTCATTGTGGTGGCTTCTCTTGTTGCAGAGCACAGGCTCTAGGCGTTTGGACTTCAGTAGTTGCAGCACACGAGCTCAGTAGTTGTGGCTCACAGGTTCTAGAGTGCAGGCTCAGTAGTTGTGGCTCAGTTGCTCTGCAGCATGTGGGTTCTTCCCAGACCAGGGATCGAACTCTTGTCCCCTGCATTGGCAGGTGCCACCAGGGAAGTCTTGAGTTATGGGATATTAACACTAAGATAAACTAATTCTTCAGGGAAGAATTTGTTTTTCCCAAATGACACAAATATTAAGTGCTAATTACATTATGCTAGTCTTCTATTTTTTTCATTTATGCATTCCTCCAAGACCTATGTGGTCTTAGTTTTGTCTTAAAATATATATATTTTTTACCATACTGCTTTTTTTTTGCAAAAAAAAATTTCAATTCATACATTTTTTCCTATTGAAGATAATAAAACAAAAAGAAATACACTTTGTGAGTTAGAGTGATGCATTACATATGCCCAGCCATTGAGCTTCTCAGAATTTAAGTTTCTAAGTGCATCATGGTGCAAAGAATTGGTGTGGCCTCACCTGTCATGTACATCACATTAAGTGGGGTAGAAGTATTTCAGCCATTCATCATATGTTGGTATATATCAGACTGTCTCACCATGCCCTATTTGGAGTATGCAGTCTACTCCAAAGAAGGCTGAAACTGAGGTACAGATCCCAAATAGAGGTTCCCAAATAGAAAATCAGGCTTCTTGCATTAAGACACTGTGCATGCTAAAAATAAACGGTGGTTTCTAATGAGACCCAACTAATAAAAAAAACACAATAGACACTACAAGTGTGGGTGTTGATGTGACACCTAGCTGCTTCTTAAAGTGGGGAATCCTTAGGTAAATACTGGAAGGAATTTCTATTTTTGAGGATGGTGATGGGCTTTTAGAAAGATAGGAAGACAAACTAATAACTAGTAAATATGTCTTTTCTTCCCATAGTGCATGTAATTTTATGTTTTAGAAGAAAATGCACGCTAGTTAATATCTTTGGTGTAAAGTGACTTCTTGTAGAATACTGGTGATCCGAGAAACGGCATGTTGGAAAGGTTGGCTTAAGTCATTTCCCCCATGGGAGAAAAAGTTGCACAGAAAAGCCCCAAGTGAATTATTTAGTTATTGGAAGGTATATATTCTCCTAGACTTTCTCTTTTTATTATTTGTACTTTGAGAATCCATACACCTCAAAGAGAAAGGTGAATTGCTTTCTAGGTTTGTGATGTATGCAAACCTGAAATTTTCAGTATCAATAAAATCCTCAAATTTCACCTGCTCCATACTCTATGAAGGGATAGATTAACATTTCAAAATAATGTCAACTACAGACTGAAATGTGTTTCTACCTCAGTCTCTTATCACTTTGTGGTGTCAAAGCCTCCTTCAGATGAAGAATGGCATTAATTTGGCAAACAAGGACTTAATTCAATGACTACTAGCCCAGATTTATTAAAATACTCCATGTATTCAAAAGAAAATTACAGAGAAAAATAAGTAAAATATGTAGGGAATTTAAAAATGAAATTTGTCCCTGATAATCAGTAGAGGAGTAGTTTTTCTTTGTTAGTTGAGCTGCATTGGAGCTGGGAAAAGATAAAGAGCTTGCAGGTCTGCTTCACCATCTGCAGCCTGAATCTGTCTCCTGCTTACAACACTGAGCACGCTGACATTATGAAAATTATAACATAAGTGCCCAGGAAGTAACTTTTATTTCTTTGTGGCCCATTCATTCCCCTCTACAGGTCAAAGAAATATACTTTTAACAATTCTTTCTTTGTGTTTGTGCTTGTGAGTGAATGTGTATGTGGCAAACTGTGGTGAAAACTGTGTATATTAGTTTGCTAGAGCTGATACTTGAGGGTAGGTTCTTGTCTTGTTGCAGAAAGAATTCAGAGATGAGACAGGGAGGTCAAGAAAGTAAAGTGATGATTTATTTAAGTGATAGTATGCTCTCAAGGGGAGAGTAGGCAGTGTCAGGTGAGTAGCTGTGCTGAGTTTCTTTGGCAAGCCAGTTATGTGGGGTGTCAAAATGAAGGGGTGGAATATCCATTGGGGAGGGAATGGTTTGGGGGTTGTATTTCCTGGTTTTCGTCTCAGCTCCACCTTCCTGAGGGGAGGAGGGATTTTTGTCCTTATTTAGCCTTGATTGTAAGTCTCATGGTGTCAGTGCATGATGGGAACTTCTTATCTGCAATGCTAATTTTATTGTAAGGAGGGTATAGTGAGCAAAATGTTACATTCAGATGCGGATATTCCTGCCTTTTCCCACCTTTCTTTGTCTGCTTCCAGGACCCTTATCACCCCCAAATATGTGGTTTCCTGTCAGTCTGGAGGTTCCTGTTTTTCTTTGTCTACCCAAGGACCCCATTGTTTACAAGATGTGTGGTTTCCTGCCATTTGGCCCGTGCCCCCTTTCTCTGCTCATATCTAGCCACCTGCCTGCTTTAACAGAGCTACTATAACAAAATTCTATAGACTAGGTGGCTTAAAAAGAAGAAATTAATTTCTTATTGTTCTGGAACAAAGAAAACTAAGATCAAGTTGCCATCATGGTCGGTTTCTCCTGAGACATCTCTCCTTGGCTTGTATATGGTAACATTTTCTCTGTGTCCTCACATGCTCTTTCCTCTGTGTGTGCATAAATCTGGCATTTCTCTCTGTGTCCAAATCTCCTCTTTTTATAAGGACACTAGTCAGATTGGATTAGGGCTTATCCTAATGGCCTCATTTAAATTAATCACCTCCTTAAAGACACTGTTTCCAAATACAGTCACATTATGTATTACTGGGGGTTAAGGCCTCACCATAAAAATTTTTAGGGGAAGCAATTCAGTTTGTAACACTGTGATTCTTCATTTTGAAAGCTCAGAACTGAGTTCAGTGTCTTAAAAGAGAAGCACTCACCAAAGTTAGTTATTTCCTCCCCACTTTTTCCCCAGCTTGTTGAGAAATGATTAACACATCAACATTGCACATATTTAAGATGTATGTTTTGTTTTGATATATGTACACATTGTGAAATGATGCAATCAAGGTAATTAACCCATCTATCACCTCACAAATTTACCTTTCGTGTGTGTGTGTGTGTGTGTGTGTGTGTGTGTGTTTGTGGTGAGGAAATCCAAGATCTACTCTTTTGGCAGATTTCAAGTATTCATTACAGTACTGTTAACTATCGTCACCACACTGTGCATTACATCCCCAGAACTTATTCATCTTACATCTGAAAGCTTGTACCCTTATAGTACAGCTACTTCTGACAAGATCTAAGTCTCCTATTTATTAAGCAATACAGAAATGAGGATGTCACAAAAGCCACCTCTCAGGCTGACGTGTCACCGCTTACATTCCTTCCAGACACACTGTAGACACCAACGCATGATATATGTGTGCACAGATGCACAGATGCACACACACATATACACATACAAACACCTTTGCTATGTTTGCCCAGCACCTTTGCTGAAATGCAGAGTATATCATGTGATTATAATTCCTGCCTGAAGAACTCCAGAAACACTTTTCTGATGCAACAAACCACATCAGAGCCCCTAGGTGCTTTGTAGCAAACAAAAGCAGGATGTCACATGACTCAGTTAATTACTTGATTGCTTTACTTAAGCAATGAGGTTCTTATTGAACTACTTGAGGTTTAAAGTAAAAATGCTGAAAAGCTTCCATACTATTTTCCATAGTGGCTGTACCACTTCACATTCCCACCAACAGTGCACAAGGGTTCCTTTTCTCCACATCCTCACCAGTGTTTGTTTTCTTTTGTCTTTTTGATAATAGCCAACCTAACAGGTATGAGATGATATCTCATTGTGGGTTTGATGTTTATTTTCCTATTCATTAGTGATGTTGAGCATGTTTTCATGTACTATTGGCCAATATCTATACTCCCATGTTCACGCAGCATTATTCACAATAACCAAGATATGGAAACAACCTGTCTGTCAGAGGATGTATGGATAAAGAAAATGTGGCATATAAATATATCCAATAGAATATTAATCAACTATTAAAAAAAAAGGAAATTCTGCCATTTGTGATAACATGGGTGAAACTGAAGGGAGTTGTGTGAAGTGAAATAAGCCATAGAGAAAAAGACAAACATTGCACGCTATCACTTATATATAGAATCTAAAAAAAAGAGTCAAACGCATAGAAACAGAGAGCAGAATACTGGTTGCCAGGGGCTGGGGGGAAATTGAAATGGTGAGATGAAAAAGTATAAACTTTTAGGTATAAGATGATTAAGCTCTGAGGATCTAATGTACAGCACTGTGACTATTGTTAATAGTACTGTATTATATACTTGAAATTTGCTGAGAGTAGATCCTAAGTGTTTTCACCACATAAAAAGGTAACTGTGTGAGGTGACAGATGTGACAATTAAATTGATCATTGTGATCATTTTACAACATATATCAAATCATCACACTGAACCCTTTAGGTATACACAATTTTGTCAATTCTAACTAAAAATAAATTAATAAATAATAATAATAAAATAACATAAAGTACTGATATGTGGTCCAGGGAGATGTATGGGGATACAAGTCCTGCATCTTTCCCCCTGAGAACCTTTTCTTGTTCATCCCAACAAGTCATAGCCCATGACCATCACCACAGACATGATATGCTTCACACACTCAGGACATTCACTGTCCAGGATCCTGGATCTACTCCTAGAACATGATGCTTGAATCAGCATATTTAATAATGACCCTCTGGGCTTGAGTCTTCTCCCCCAGGACGAGGCAGAACTGAGATCCCCATCTGGGTAAGCTCCATTGGCCATGACTTCTAACAATGGATCTGGGTACCCATGGGTAGAGGGACTGTGGTAATCTCTTCCGCTGGGTATTTTCACATTGTTCCTAAATGTTTGCTCAAGGCCAGAGCATGAGATAATGAAGGAGTAAGGATCCTTGGGAAACATTTGCAATTATAATTTTGTAGGATTGTGGGGTGAAGCATCAGAAATAAGAATATTCTGCACACTGTTCTTTTGAAAAACATGTGGATATTACAGAGTGGGATTGTGTGAGGCAGAGCAATTACAACCTCTAGTTCTGGATTAGAATTTTCCACTCTTTCAAAGATGAGCCAAATTGGTGATGGTGGTTTAGTTAATCAGATTTTAAAGGGATTTCTGTCCACAATGCCATGTCCACTTACTAAATTTTGTAATTTCTAATGAGAGATGGTTGCATCTTGGCCTTACAGCAGTGAGTTATACTGTTATTTTGCCTTATTAATAATCATAAATTAGGGGGCTTCCCTGGTGGCGCAGTGGTTGGGGGTCTGCCTGCCAATGTAGGGGACAAAGTTTCGAGCCCTGGTCCGGGAGGATCCCACGTGCCGTGGAGCGGCTAGGCCCATGCGCCACAGCTGCAGAGCCTGTGCTCTGGAGCCTATGAGCCACAACTGCTGAGCCCATGTGCCGCGACTGCTGAGGCCTGCGCACCTAGGGCCCGTGTTCCACAACAGGAGAGGCCACCGCAGTGGGAGGCCTGCGCACCGTGGCAAGGGGTTGCCCCCACTTGCCGCAGCTAGAGAGGGCCCACGTGCAGCAGCGAAGACCCAACGCAGCCAAATAAATAAATAAATAAAAATAAATTTTTAAAAAATCACATATTTGAAAAACTGAGAGTCAAACCTAATTTAATGCAATTAAAATATTTACTATAAACTCCTTTTAGGTAAAAGATACTGGATAGAAAGAACTGCTTTTGCTTTCTAGGTAATTACTGACTACAGTTACAAACCAGAGTAGTTTAGCTCATTTGCTATAGCTAAATGTCTGTGCTGGGCTTGCCTAATCTCAGGGTCTAATCAATAACAGAGCCAGCAGGGTGTGCCAGGTTGAATTTACTCAGCCTCATGGCTAGAATTAGCGCCCTTGAAAATTGGGGAGATGTTAGTCAATGGGTATACACTTGAAGTTGGAAGATGAAGAAGTTCTGGGGACCTAATGCACAACATTGTGTTTATAGTTAACAATATTACATTATATACTTGAAAGTTGCTAAGAGACTAGATCTTAAATGTTCTCACCATGAAAAAGAAAGAAATAGTAATTATGTAATGTGATGGAGGTATTAACTGTGTTAACAATGTTAACTATGGTGGGAATCATATTGCAATACATAAATGTATCAAATCAACACACCTTAAATTTACACATTATGTGTAAATTATATCTTGATTAAAAAAACTAATAAATCTTCTGACTTACTTAAAACAAGAAAGAAAATGGGAAAGAAATGCTCATGCATGGGGGATTTAACCATATAAGCCAGGTAATTGTCTTCAATAGGGTGTGTCTTTCCTTTAGAAATATATTAAAAGAACAGAGTGTTCAAAGTTATTATTGAGCATGGTTCAAAGAACATTTGAATAATATGGATTTTATTCCAGAAACAATGCTAAAATTAAGATTACAACTATATTATGTTTAACTTTCTGCTTATATTTATTTATTTATTTATTTTTGGGTGTGTTGGGTCTTCGTTTCTGTGCGAGGGCTTTCTCTAGTTGTGGCAAGCGGGGGCCACTCTTCATCGCGGTGCGCGGGCCTCTCGCTATCGCGGCCTCTCTTGTTGTGGAGCACAGGCTCCAGACGCGCAGGCTCAGTAGTTGTGGCTCACGGGCCTAGTTGCTCCGCGGCATGTGGGATCTTCCCAGACCAGGGCTCGGACCCGTGTCCCCTGCATTAGCAGGCAGACTCTCAACCACTGCGCCACCAGGGAAGCCCTCTGCTTATAATACATTGAAACCTTCTAATTCTCTGCCAGCTATCAAAACATAATGACATCAGTTTCTGCAAGTTAACCCCTAAATTACTAGGTTGTAAACATCAGAACCTTTCAGACTTGCTATTTCTTAGTGTCAATGACTGCCAGGTCATTCAATAAAGCTGAGTTTATTAACTACTGTACTAGGTAAAGGATCATATGCCAGGGGAAAATGCACCATGAAGTTTGCTGAGGGTAAAGTTCCTGGTAGGTGATAGAAAGGGTGTTCATGGTGAGCATGCTAACGAGAGGTTGAACACTTGCGTTCTGGATAGAAAGAATGAGGCCACAGATCTGTACACAGTTAGTTAAACAAAATTGCATCATTTGTTGGTCAGGAAAATGTTTTCAATTAGGTCTTGAACCTAAAAAAGATGGTAAACAAGCCCTCCTCAAGTTCTTCAACACCGTTAGCTTTGACTTTTGTATCCTTCAAAGTTTCTGGTCATTTCTGGACAGCAGCACTGTAGGAAACAACACTCAGATGTGACATATTTAGGCAAATGGTGTCATAAAGGGAAATTTTCCTTCTACATTTGAAAATATGTTGTGGCAACAAAGGTACATTCCCCACGAGTTCCAGATGAGAATCAGCTAAGATAATTATAACATTCTTCAGCATGAAATCATCATCATCTTCATCATCATCATCAACCAGGCAGTTGTAGGGGAGGAAAACTTTTCTTCTATCTCTCTCTACTTAAGCTTAGTGACTGGGGCCCTGTGAATTAAACTGACAATAGATCAACATAAGAAAAGCATACAAATTTATTAAATTTTAATTTTATGTCCATGGGGACATTGTTTGGAAAGTGAATGTCCAAAGGAGCAGTGAGATATGAGAGCTTAAATATCATCTTAATAGGAGAAAGTGAGAGAACAAAGCCTACTTACGGGAGAGCAAATGAATTTTAAGTCCTTAAGAGAATAATGGGAGGTAGGATAGACGGTGACAAAGTCTGTCTGGATGTGGTGCTGACTTGCCATCACCTTTCCTGTGATAAGTCAATCTTCCCTGTAATGAAACTCCCAGGGAGGGGATTTATGACAAATGAGTTCTTTCCTTGGAGGATTTGTTTTTAAGCAGATAAGGGGAGCTCAAAGAAAGCTTTTTCCTGAAGTTATTGACTATCAAATGTCTTCATTACACCAAAGTGGCATATTTTGATCTCATATGATCATCATTTTACCTTTTCTCAAAATGGAGATAATTTCTTTTTTTTCCATATTGTAAATATAGCAAAATTTAAATTTAGTCAAGCAACGACATTGAAAACATCTGATTTGTTGGCATGTTGACTTTTCCAGAGGTTAATTTTTATCTTATTGGTCTTTCCTTCCACATAAAATAATTGAGTCAGATTTGAGAGTCAGTTTCTCTATGCAGTGCTTGGGTAAGGAACCATTTTGGTTCCAAAATTATCTGCAAATAAACAGGGACTAGCTGTTAACAGATAAGAATCTTGTTTCATCTCACATGCTTGGTCTAGCTCCGAGCCTTACAGAAGTAACTGAGATCAAATCTCCCACATGGGTGGGCTGATGTAGTTTAATGTTACAAATATTTACAATTTTCATGGAGGGAAATTTCCAGCTAGTATTAGAAATTTTACATGTTATCAGCAATACGATGTTAAGATTTATTCATAAAAATGCTAATTGCAGCATTGTTATAATAGAAAAACTGAAGTAACCAAAAAAAAAAAAAAAAAAAGACTGAAAACAATCATTACATGATTATACAATGGGCTACTTTGCATCCATTAGTAATGATATTATGAAAATATAATAACAGCCATCCTAACTGGTATGAGGTGAAATCTCATTGTGGTTCTGATTTGCATTTCCCTGATGAGTAGTGATGTTGAGCATCTTTTCATATATCTGTTGCTATCTGTAAGACATCTTCAGAGAAATGTCTACTCAAATACTTTGTCCATTTTTTATCAGGTTATTTATTTTATTACTATTGTTATTTTTGTTATTGAGTTGTATGAGTTCCTTATATATTTTGGAATTACTCCCTTATCAGATACATAGTTTGCAAATATTTTTTCCCTTTCTGTAGTTTGCCTTTTCCCTCTGTTGATTGTTATAACATAATGCCTGTAGTTAACAAAAAGATATTGTACACTTAAAAATTTGTTAAAAGGGTAGATCTCATGCTAACACACACACACACACACCCCAAAAGAACACAAGGAAACTTTTGGAGGTGATGGATATTTTTATTACCTTCATTATGGTGATGTTATTGAGTATATATATGTCTAAACTCACCAAATTGTATATGTTAATTATATTTGGATATTTTTATACTAATTATCCCTCAATAAAGCTGGGAAAAAAAGGAAAAAAACAAATGTTCTTTGAAAAATCTATTTAATGGCATAGAAAGACATGTGCAAAAGATGATCGCCTTTTTGAAATTTTTTAAACCAGTGGGTGCACGCGTGTGTTCACAGAACAAAGACTATAAATATACATTAAAATACACATGGGAATTATTTCTGGGTAGTAGGAGTCTGGGTTATTTAAATGTTTTTATTTTTTCTTATTTGTACTTTCTGGATTTTCTATACCAAAGCATATAATAATTTATTGATAAAAACCCACGTTATTAAATGTCTGACTTTAAAAGCACAAAGTGAGATGATAATTCTGACTATAGGAGTAAATGGAAAGCATTTTGTGTCCTTTCCAAATAAATGAAAACTGAACTTGTTGGTAGGCAGGAGACCAAGTAGAGAGAGCAAACAAGTAGAGAATATTGACAGGAAGGACTCTTGAAGAGGACAGAAATGACCTGCATCAGGTGGGTAAGTTGAGGCATTGGTTTTGAAAGGACTAGTATCTCTTATTCTTCTACACAGCACTGAGAGTTCTAAATGAAGTTTCTTATATCATGCATGCCATGCTCAGTCAACAGTCACAGCTACCATCATTGCAGAATACTTTACACTAAAGCTCACTTTCACTTATATCACAGATGAAGAATGTGGGGTCCAAGAGGTTCATTGGTTAGCCTTCGGTAGTAGAATTAAAGCCTTGTCTTTTTCCAGATCAACTCATGCTAGAGTGAGCAGAAGGGAAGCTAAATAGATTGAAGAAACTGGAGATGTCGGTGTTACCACACCTCTGTCATTTAGTGTCTGGATCCCAACAGGGACCTACTTAATGGAACATTTAGGAACTGATGAGTTTATTTGTGATTAATAAGTGGTTTATTACACTGGTTCTCAAATCTTAGCAGGCAATAGGAGGAACACATCTCCAGAGTCTCTGATTCAGCAGGTGTGAGGTGGGACCTGAAAATTTGTATTCCTAACAAGTTCTCAGGTGACACTGGTGCTGTTGGTCTGGGACCATGCTGTGAGAATCCCCGGTCTAGCACTTTGCTCTTTAAAGGACCAGCAGGAGTGGCATCAACCTGAGAGCTTATTAGAAAGGCAGAATGTCAACACCAGCTTGACAGAATCAGAATCTTCATTTACAAGATCACCAGATGATGGGTATAGTTGTGAAAGTTTGGGAAGCAGGGCTTTAGTACATAGGTTTTCAGATATGAATTAGGTAAACCATAAACCCAGAATGGGGTATGTGACAATCTTCCTTCAAATATATTTTTCTCACACTTATGATTGAAACATAAACTAGTAATACGAAATTCAGAAATTATTATAAGGCACTTGAGACCCCGGAGCTCTGCCAATGGCTAGCAGTAACTTAAACATCCTCAGCCTTGGTATCTTTATTCGAAAAAAAAAAGAATTGGAACATATGAGCACACAGTTTCTGAATTCAGCAAATCAGTTTCATGCTGGATGAAAACTGAAGAAAACCGGTTACTTGTTCTGCATTCTACTGGGTGAGAAATATAATGAACAAGCTATTTCACTCCTCCAAAAGCAATAGCTCAAAGTCGGCAGTCAGCTAATTGCCTGCCTTGAAAGTATCACTGTGGCCAGCTTGTGCTTTGTGGCTCTGATGGGCGGTGTAGGGGAGGAAGTGGGGGACAGATGGTGGAGATGGGTAGGTTAGGCACTCTCTCCTTCCCCCTTGTAATGTTAACCTTGAAACAACAACAGGAAGAAAAATTTCTCATTTACCTACCTTGAATAAGGTCCAGACCCTTCTATTTTTCATACTCTTTCTTTGCAGTCTTGTCTTTTGAGCTATCAGACTGCTAAGGAAAGACATTTACATTTGATTTGACTTTTATGAATGGAAGAACAAATAGACATTTTGTTTTTAACTTTTCTTTCTTTTCCTTACAAGAGGGTTTCTTTTTGTGTGTTTTGAAGAGGACAAAATATTGAGAGTCTTGAAATCTTAGATTTCTGAGAAATAAGAAAGTCCCTGTGCTGTCTGATCCTGAAATCCTGGAATTTCCTTGAAAGCAAAATGAACTGAGACTGTTAGATTTATTCTCTCATGTTTCAGCCTGATTTTTTTCCACACTCTACACACACACACACACACACACACACCTTCCTTTTCCCCTCCCCTTCAGAATGGTTCCTGCCTTCTCCACCATGCCCTTGCCCAACCCCTGGCAGCTCGTGATTGGTGAAAGCACAAACCAGTGGTCAGATGCAACGTCCTGCCTTGTTTTGCGGCCATTGTTACTTTGGTCAAGACATCTAAACTGGAGTTAAACTCAGGATCTGAGAAACAGAGTCACAGTGAGAAGATGGGGAATTATCTCCTGAGAGAAATCAGGTGAGTCCTGAATCTGGGGACAACCCTTCTTTGGAGAAGGAGACAGGGAGAAGGAGGTTGAGCATATGCATCTGGAATAGTGGGGCAGTTGTGCTTTAAGAAGGTTGAACTTAAAGACAGCATCCTCTAAGATCACACAGGGACCTCCCAATTCACTTTCTCTTGGCTTATTTTGGAACCATGGTAGGTTGCCAGATTTAGAAAATAAAAATTCAAGATGCCAGTCAGATTTGAATTTCAGATAAACAAATACTTTTTTTTTTAGTATAAGTATCCCCCATGCAATATTTGGAGCATTATTGCATGAGTCATACTTATACTAAAAAAAATTGTGGTCTATCTGCAATTCAAATTTAGCTATGCATCCTGTATTTTATCCAGCAACCTTGGCCTATGGTCACTTGAATCTTCCTACACCTCTCTTTCCTCATCTGGGTAGAGGGATTATCTCCCCATTCATCAACTTCATGAGATCCGTATGAGAATAAACAGTCAGGTTCTTGCAAATTATGGAAGCAAACTAATTCACTCAAATGTTTTTAATTAAATAGTGCCTTTTTTTGGGTGATTTTTATCCCTATCCTCATCAAATGCTTCCCTCTTTCTCATAGCTGAATAATATTCTCTTTACCCAACATATATAGACACATCTTTTTTATCCATTCACCTGTTTCCAAACACTCTTGTTTGGAAGTGTCGGCAAAAGTGTAGAGGAAAAGGAACACTTGTTACATCTGTGGTTCATCTACTATGGAAAACAATTTTAAAAATTAAAAATAGAACTACCATACGATCCAGCAATCTTGCTTCTGGGTATATATGCAAAAGAAATGAAAACAGGATATTCAAGAGATATCTGCACTCCTATGTTTAGTGTAGCATTATTCACAATAGCTAAGATATGGAAACAACCTAAGTGTTGAACAATAGATCAGTGGTTAAAGATTGTCTTCTTTTCTTTTCTTTTTTCTCTTGTCTTCTTGATAGTAGCTATACTATCAAGGTAATAGGTGTGAGGTAATATCTTATTGTGGTTTTGATTGATTTGCATTTCCCTGATAATTAGTGGTGTTAAGCACATTTTCATGTACTTGTTGGCCATTTGGATGTGTTCTTTATTTTTTATATATTTTATTTTATTTATTTATTTTTTTTGGCTGCATTGGGTCTTTGTTGCTGCGTGGGCTTTCTCTAGTTGTGGCGAGCGGGGGCTACTCTTTGCTGCGGTGCACGGGCTTCTCATTGCAGTGGCTTCTCTTGTTGTGGAGCATGGGCTCTAGGTGTGCGGGCTCAGTAGTTGTGGCATGCAGGCTCCGTAGTTGTGGCATGCAGGCTCAGTAGTTGTGGTGCACGGGCTTAGTTGCTCAGCGACATGTGTGATCCTCCTGGACCAGGTATCGAACCCGGGTCCCCTGCATTGGCAGGTGGATTCTTAACCACTGAGCCACCAGGGAAGTCCCTGGGTGTGTTCTTTAAAACAACTAGACTGATCTGGCCTTGTGACACTCTAATCACATTACTCCTGTGTTCCAATGGTTTTATCCATTTCCCACTAGCTAACATCTAAAGTATAGGACACTTGTTTTAGAATTTAAAGTCCTGTATATTGTTTTAATCACTCCTTCCTTGTTCTCTTCTCACTTTGGGCATTGCCTCCACTGTTTTGTTTAGCAACAGCCTCTAATTAAGTAATTTCTACCTACTATGGAGTCTCTCAAAGGCAGTTGTTACTTTGACTGTATCCTTGCAGCTCCTATGATTCCCTAGAACTTAGAGCAAAATAGGAATCTAAAGAATGTGTACTTAGTTTAGTTAAATATACTTTTTTGCCCTTTCTGTCATAAATATGTTGTATGGATTTTGTCCATCTGGCCTCTTGCTAATCTTTTGAGTTCAAGCCTATGTGACTTGGCTGTCAGAACTTTTGCTCCAAAGTTCATTTTCAACCATTTTTACTTGTCAGAATATTCAGTCTGCAGTGCTCTGGCCAAATGCTACATCTTCCTCATCTCTGATGAAATTGTTCTTCATCTCTGAAATTATTCTTTTACTATTCAATGACTTGTGAATGGTTTATGTACATTGATGACACTAAACACATTGTGCCTCGTATAATGATTACATGTGTATAAGACTTTAAGATAATGGATTCTTTGATCATGAGGGCAATACCCCTAAACTCTTTGAAAATCCCTGAAATTCTTGCTAATGCTCTCCAGAAAGAATGCTCTCAGTAAATGTTTTCTGGCTGGTATGAAGATTCTCAATAGAGAAAAGCAGAGGGTTAAATGATCTGCTTCCTATTACTGAAACTTAAAGGAGCTTTCCATTTTTAGTTGTCTCCCTCTCTGCATTGATTTCTAAAATTTCCAACATCTATCTGTTACCATGTTCTGATACAGTTTGTGGTCTCTTTCAGAACAGCCATGAACTTCTCTTACTTTATAAACATGAAAGAATTGTGAGGATGCTGATTCAATTCAATCATGTTGTAAATGAAGCCAGTTAGACACAGACAGATGGAAGCGTCTTGGTTTGCTCACATTTGTCGTTGCAAAAACCCCTTCTCATTCTGCTTTTCAGCCATTGCTCTCTGTTTAGAATCCTGTGCCCACTTTCTGGAGAAGCCTATTGGCTGGATTTCAGTTCTATTTTAAAGTCTGGGCAGAAGTGAAGAGGAAATAGGCAGATGTTGCTTGAAGAGTTCTTATGGTTGGCATCTGTGAATGATGTCTCCACAGTCCAGGGACTTTTCTAGGTCCTGCATGCCCACACACTTCAAGGCAGCCAGATTCCGTAGTACTCAAGGAACTCACAGGGCTGAGTGAAGTATTCAACTTGCATTGCTACTAAAGACTGATAGTTTATCTCAGGCTTTCTTTCTGCCCTGCACACTGTTAAGAAGTTCATAGAATATCTCATTATTTTTCCATACAGAGTGGTTATTATTATCCTTATGTACTGTTTCATTGGAAAAATGCAATATTAAATATAAAAATGGGTCACATAGTTGGATTTGTTTATTAATTGGTGATGGGAGATTATTTTATTCCCAGTAAGTAAAATATGGGTAATTTCTGTCTAGAGTGCTCTTTTTATAGGTGAACTTGAGAAGGCAGCATTGCTTGCAGGTCATACAATCAGATAAAAGAGAAATGGATAGTTTCTGATAAATAATTCACCTGAGAAATCATGAAACTGGATTAAGCTTATATTTGATAATGGTCCTGCTTTTCTTGTAATCCTGGATAAGCTCCTTGGTTTCTGTGATTCCATATCCCCATGTCCATTGTGGGGGTAATGATATTGCCAGATCCTAGGTTTAGTTGTGGAGATAAAATGAAACAATGCATATATGTTAGCAGGAACATAGTAGGTGATTAATGAGTGACAGCTATTATTTAATTACTTTAGTGCTCTGAAGTCGACTTGATTTTCAGATTCTTGAGCTACAGTGTATTTTGTATCAAGGAATTACTCATAGAAATTATTTGGTTCACAAGGAACCTCATTTAATTCACTGCAGATATGATTGAGAACAAGGTGGAAAAAATTCTACCTCATGGAACGTGTTCTAGCAGGAGAAAGGGATTACAAACAATTATACAAATCATGCAATTCAGATAGTTACAAGTACTATGAATGAGGAGACCTAATCTTTGAGGAGAGACCTGGATAATTGGGAATAAGCAGATTAGGCAAAAATCTGTGGGATTAGCTTCCAGACAGAGAGACGATATGTAAAAAGCCCTGAGGAGAGACTGAGCATGTTGTGTAGTGGGATGAGGAGGGCAGAGGATATGAGGTTAATGAAATGAGTAGGGTCACTACTTGACCACACCATATTTTACAACTGGTTGTCTTGAGCTCATTTTTTCTCTAAGTTTTATTGAGATATAATTGGTATGCAAAAATTTTCACATATACACATATATTCACATATACATAAAGTATGCATTTTGTTAAATTGGTACATATGTAAAGTCCTGTGATATCAGCACCACAATCAAGGTCCTAAATCATATCCATCACCTCTAGTTTCCTTGTTTTGTTTTTTTTCCTGTGTGTATGCATGAGTGTGTGTTTTGTGTCTGTGTTAACAACACTTAACATGAGATCTATCTTCTTAACGTATTTTAAAATGCACAGTAGCTTATTATTAACTATAGGTACTATGTTGTACTGCAGATTTCTGGAACTTATTTATGGAGCATAAATGAAACTTTATATTCATTGAACAACAAGTCCCCCCTTCTCCTTCTCTCCAGACCTTGGCAACAACCACTCTACTTTCTGCTTCTTTGAGTTTGACTATTTTCAGTTCCACATATAAGTGAAGTCATGCAGTATTTGTCCTTCTGTGACTGGATTATTTCACTTAAGCATAATATCCTCAAGTTTCATCCACGTTGTTGTAAATGGTAGAATACCTTTTTTATGGCTGAATAATATGTGGTCATATGTATATGCCACGTTTTCTTTATCCATTCATCTGTGAATGGACATTTGTGTTGTTTCAATATCTTGCTTATTGTGACTAATGCTGCAATAAACATGGGAGGGCAGATATCTCTTTGAGATTCTGATTTTGATTCCTTTGGCTATATACCCAGAAGCAGGATTACTGGATCATATGATTATTCTGTTTTTATTATTTTGAGGAGTCTTCATATTGTTTTCCATAGTGCCTGCATCATTTGCCTACCTACCAACAGTGCACAAAGTTTCTAATTTCTTTACACCATTTCCAATACCTGCTGTACATATGTACATATATTTTTTTTGATAACAGCCATTCCAACAGGGGTGAGGTGATAGCTCCATGTGATTTTGATCTGCACTTACCTGATAATTAGTGTTGTTGAGCCTTTTCATGCACCTGCTGGTCATCTGTATGTCTTCTTTGGTGATGGAGGGAAAATGACACAATTGTGTTCAAAGAGTTGAATTCAAACATGTGCCTTAATGAAAAATGCTTCCCTCTTTTATAGGAAGCCTATATGAGACAGTACTCTTGGCCTTAAGAAAAAAATTAACATAGAGGAGAGACTGCAGTGGATGCTGATTAAAGATTGATAAGTCCCTTCAAGAAACACTGTACTTAAACACTGTTCTGTAGCTTTAAAAAAATTAGAAATTATATAGTTGAGAGAGGATAAAAACATTTTAAGGTCATTTCTGCTATAAAATGATGAAACAACAGTGTAATTTTTTTAGAGTGTACAACATGATGATTTAATACATATATACTTTGTGAAATGATTACCAGGATATAATTTCTGATGTCAAGTCATGTGTCATTTCCACTACAATAGCCTCTTTTTCATATAGGGCAGATGTTAATGTATTCTAGGTAGAAGCACAAATGATGTGCTGTAGAAACAGGAAGGGATGAATGGGATTCTGATGTGGAGTGGCTGGAAGGAAAGACATGTTTGAGGAATTGCTGCTTGGATTGTGCTTCAAATGTTAGGCAGGCTAAACAAAGTGGAAAAGACTCCAAACTAAAGGGACAACATGTGAAAATGTATGAGTTTGAAGTATATGGTGGTTCAGGAATTAGAATTGTCAATAATTGGAGCATATTGTTCAAGGATAGATCCAATAGGAGAAGAAATTGAAAATGAGATTTAGTTTTTGATGATGAAAAATCTTCAAAGGTATTTAGGAAGTGATAATGCAGTGAACATTTATGAGTAGGAGAAAATATAATGTGGCTTATATTTTAAGGAGAATTGTCTGTCCTTGGTGTGTAAGAAGGAATGAAGGAGAAAAATGAACAAAGTTAAGAAACTCTTAAAATACACCAATTAAGAGGAAATGAAGAGCTGAAATTCAGCAGGAACAACCAGAATGAACAAAGAAGTTTGGTGAAAGTAAATGCATTCCAATGATTCATTTTGGTGTTTGTCAGTCATTTAGATCACAAATGTGGTGTGAGAGAAGGATAAAATTATTCCCCTAAATGAAATATAAGTCTGCTCCTGGCCTCTCCTGGGGACCTCTCCATCATTAGAGAATCTTGGCATATGCTGAACGTATTTGGAGATGGAGGAGACACAGAAGCAGGGAGAGCAGCAATGGATCTTAGGAGAGGTGGTACTTCTCAACTTCCTCCTGCAACTGTCAAACAAATCCCCATCAAATCTACCAGACAGAGGAAACAGAAATGATAAGAATCAGACTTAACTCACCCTTTTTTCTTTCTCTATGATAACATTTTTTTACTCTCTCCAGACCCAACCGTTACCCCGTGCCTCTGTGTCGTCATTCACCCAGTGAAAGAGCCGTGAGACTTGTACGAAAGATTTTCCAGGTTTTATTCTCAGACACTCTAATCCAATGGTGTTGAGAGGAAAGGGAAATAAACATTTATCAAGCAACTGAAGGGTGCCAAACATATTTTATAGTTGGGTTAAATCATCATAATGATACCATGAAGGAGCCATCGTTATCCCCATTTTTACAAGTTTTGAAAATTAGGGTACAAGGGTTTCAGTCTCAAGGTTAGAAGAGGTGGTTTAAGTCATTAGACATGTAGCCAGCTACACTCCAAAGCCCGCAAGCATTGTCTGATTACTTGAGAGAGGCCTTCTATAAGACTTTTTTCTAAAGATAGGGTGAACCCAAGCTGTGCTCTGGACCTTCTGGAACGTGGAAAGTTGGAAAGCCTGCTGGTGGTTCTCAGAGGGTAGTAAGAGGATGCCATGCAGCCCTCTTCCTTCCTCATCTATTGGGTTCAGCATTAAATGGATAACAAGGACTGTTTCCTTCTTCTGGAAATCTATAGCTGACACACATTATATTTAGAATGCGTGAATCTTCTCTCCATCTATACAGTGACAGGGTTCAGGATGTACTACCCTAAAATATGGTACCTTGGTATATTGACTATCTTAAGCTGAAGGAGTTCAAGGAAACAGCAGAAGCAGGATGGTTATTCTGACCTCCCCACCCTTGCCTTTCTTCCCTGAAAACAGGAGATGAATCTCTCATGTGAAAGGTGCGCTCCCTGTACCAGGAGGAAGGGAGAAATTCTTATCACCAGAGACAAAGAATTTAGGGTTAAGAAAACTATATAAACAAACCTTGTTATTTACATCTTCATCATTTACTACTTCTAGCCCAAACCCCTCTGCCTTGTCAATGCTTTACAAATTTAATGTTTCTTTGGCTAAAAGATATACAAGCTTCCTGCTCTGGTCACTTCTGGTCTTCATTCTCTTGTGAAGGCTCCCATGTACATGTAAAAATTCAATAAAATTTGTATGCTTTTGTCCTGTTAATCTTTCTTATGCCAGTTTAATTTTTAGGCCCAGCCAGAGACCTAAAGAAAGTAGGGGGTACTTTACAGGGTACAACATCTATCTATCTATCTGAAGTGTGCATCTATATAGGCACACAGCATGCAAACAAACCCTTATTGACTAAAATTAGTATGATAATTTCTTAATATTGACCCCAAACTTCATAACTATAGATTAATAGCTTTATTGTTCTTGATCATCTTAAATACTTTATGATCTCTGTATAACTCAGCCTCTCAAAGATGATAGTTTAAAGGAAGATTCAATAACAGAAAATCTATACTGCCTCTGGAGAAATTAGACCCTATCCAAATTCCTCAGGCAACATGGATTTAGAACTTATTTTTTGGAGGAAACTTTATGACTGAATCTCCATGATTGTTCATAAAGAATACTTGCATTCCTGCTCAGGCCTAAAGTAATTAAATTAAAAGCTTGGCTATTCCCCAGAGAATAAGGCTTTAGTGTGCCTCTGTCTTCAGAAAGGGGAGATAGTAAACAGAATAAAGAGAAGGAAAATGGGTCTTAAGAGGAAATTCATTTACCATCTCATCATTCTGCCATTACTTTAAAAATTGTGTTCAGGGTCAAGTGCTTAGCCAGGCATCAGAGACTGGAGCATCTGAAGCTAAAGCAGATTAATTTTCCATGTATAGATGATCACATAGTTTTATCCTCTTTATTCTCATTAGTTAATAATTACACTAGTGTAGAATTTGATGACTTTTTGGTGATGCCATTCTACTTTCCAAAAAACAGAAAGAAAGAATGCATTAAAGATTTTCAAAACAAACTGCTCTTTGTGGCCACTGAAAAGTATTTTATATTGCCATTTTCATCCAATTTCTAATAAAGTTGCATGTGCTTTAAAAGTGGAGAAAGGAACAAGGAAATCACCACTAAGAGGGAAACTGAAGAGTGGTATAAAGTGGTATAAAGTATGAGGTGGTCTGGATTTAAGCCCCTTTCATGAGATTCTTTTGCCTATTTTAAAATTTTAGATTATTGAATTAATCATACACCCCAGTTCTTTTTTATTTGTTTATTTATTATTATTTATTATTTTCTCCAGTTTTATTGAGATGTAATTGACATATAACATTATATTAGTTTCGGGTATACAACATGATTGAATATTTGTATATGTTGCAAAATAATTACAAAATAATTCATTAACATCTATCACCTCACATAGTTACATCTTTTTGTGTGTGTGATGGGAACTTTTAAGATTTACTCTCTTAGCTGCTTTCAAATCTACAATACAGTATTATTAACTATAGCCACCATGGTGTACATTACATCCCCAGGACTTATTTATTTTATAATGGAAGGTTGTACCTTTTGACCACCTTGACATATTTCTCCCACTCCCCACCATTCACCTCTCCCCACCATTCACCATTCACCGTTCACCATTCACAATCTGTTCTCTGTATCTATGTGTTGGTTATTCTTAGATTACACATGAAAGTGGGATCACACAATGTTTGTCTTTCTCTGACTTACTTCACTTAGCATACTACTTTCAAGGTCCATTCCATACTCCCCAGTTCTTAACTTATTGTCAGCCTTCACCTATGTAAGACCATTCTCATTATTTTTTCTCCTTCCTCCCTAATTCTCAGTCTCACTTCCCTTCCCATAAGTATCAATTTTAACATATTTCATCTGTAGTCTTAAACTGCTTGGATCTGAGTGTTTGAAATTTTATTTTATAGTTACAAATAATAATAATAATGTCAACTTAGTCTATTTTCTACTTTACTCATCAATATCTTTGAGATCTAGATTTGTTAGTGTGAGTGTATCTGCCTTATAGCTGCTTATCTGCATTCACTTCATACCATTCATTCAGGGCCACCCCTCCTACCAAAGTCCTGCAGTGGACATCTAGAACACACCCCTTATATCCCTTTGGAAGGAGTAACCTGGCATATACCCTATTTCTTTCCCAGGAGGCTGCATCTTCTACTCCCCCTTTCTGGAACTTTTGAATCTTCACATCTGTTCCTATACTTGTAATATACATGTTTCCTAATTTTGCCATACATTTTTTAATGTAAATGTGTATCCAATTGCTATTTTAATTTTCATTTCTTGGTTGTTTGTTGGTGATATTGTGTATCTATTCATATGCTCGTGAGGCATTGAAGCTTATTTTATTTTATTTATCTTTTTAAATTTTTGGCTGCGCTGAGTCTTCATCGTGGTGCGTGGGCTCTTCATTGCAGCGTGCTGGCTTCTCTCTAGTTGCGGCATGTGGGTTTCTCTAGTTTTGGCACAGGGGCTCCAGAGCATGTGAGATCAGTAGTTGCAGTGCACAGCCTTCTCTCTAATTGTGGCGTGCAGGCTTAGTTGTCCCGCAGCATGTGGGATCTTAGTTCCCCCACCAGGGATCAAACCCATGTCTCCTGCATTGGAAGGTGGATTCTTAACCACTGGACCACCAGGGAAGTCCCTGAAGCTTCTTTTAAATGTTTGCTATTCAAATCCTTTGCTCATCTCCTCCCCACCCCCATTTGGTTTCTTGCATTCTTGTAGATTAGCAAGCACCTTTTGAATATTGTAGACTCACTTTTTTTTTTTTTAATGATTCCCGTTTTTATTAAAAACTGAACCCCAGTGAAATAAGCCAAAGACAAATACCAAATGATCTCACTTACATGTGGAATTTTAAAAAAAACAAACAAAAAAGCAACAACAATAAAAACCAAACTCATAGATACAGAGAACAGATTGGTGGTTGCCAGAGTTGGAGGGAGTGGGGAGAGATGGCTGAAGATGGGCAAAAAGTACAAACTTCCAGTTATAAGATAAAAATTCATGGAGATATAATATGTAGCATGGTGACTATAGTTAGTAATACTGTATTGTATATTTGAACCTTGTTGAGAGAGTAGATCTTAAAAGTTCTCATCCCCCCCCCCCCAAAAATTTGTAACTATGTGTAGTGATGGATGTTAACTAGACTTACTCTGGTGATCATTTCACAATAAATACAAATATCGAATCATGTTGCACACCTGAAACTAATATAATGTTAATGGTAGACTCACCTCTTGAGTGTTAGTCATGTTAAAGAAAGAAATACTCAGTGACACTTGTTAAAGATGGCAAGGAAGACTTGATTTTACAGCTGGGGAGAGAGATGGGCCTCAACTCCAAATATGGCATGGACAAGTGGGAATTTACAACCAAGGAACAGAGTAGGGATCAGTGGATGCAAAATTACTAAGAGGAAATAAGGGTAAAAGAGGTTTTGGCTAAACCGACCTAACAGAATTCTTGCTGAAGACAGGCCAGGATCATCAGACATCTCTTGGGGGATGGTGGGGGATGACAAACTTGGTCAGATATCGACAGTGGGGTTCTGGTTAAAGTGTCTTAGCAAGATTCTTGCTAAAACTGGATTTTACAAGGAAGTGTGCAGATGGGACTAGGAAGACGTTCAGGAGACTGACTCAAGTTTGCTCACACAAAGAATCTTTGTTAGACATTACAAATATCTATTCTTACCAGGCATCTATCTACTTGCTTTATTTTTTATTTACCAGAAACCCTAAATGTTGATGTAATAAAATTTGTCAAGTTTATGCTTCATTGTTTGTGGTTTGGTTCTTTTAAGATAGCTAAATTTCCTCTAATTGATTTCTATATTAAAGCAAAATTTGCATATAGCAAAATGAGCAAATTTTAAGTGTAACACTTGTTAAGTTTTACAAATGTGTATACCTATTTAACCTGTATCCCAATCATGACATATAATTTTTTCATCATCCCAGAAAATTTCCTCATTCCTCTTCTCAATCACCTCAAAATACTGTTCTGATTTCTATTCCCATGTTTGTCTTTTTGTAAATGGACCCACACAATATGTACTTTTTAGCGTTTGGTTTTCACTCACATTAATGAAGAGATTCATCCCTACTGTTGCATGTGCCAAAAGTTCATTCTTTTTTATTGCTGAATATTCCAGAGTCTGTTTATGTGCAAATAATGCACATAGTGCACGAGTATGATTATGCATTCTTCTATTCATAGCCTTTGAGTTGCTTCTGATTTGGGGCAATAATGAATAAAGCTACTACAAATATTCATGTACAAATGCTTTTGTGAATGTATGTTTTCCTTTCTCTTGGGTAATTTCTTAGGAGTGAAATTGAAGAAGTTTTCTCCTATTTTTATGTGACAAAGCTATTACTCTGAATTTTCTTCAACTGATTTCTTAGCTAGATCTTTGATCCCCATTAGTATATAAATTAAATTAGGGATTTTGCTTTTTTTCTCTCCAAAAAGTGAGCCAGATTTTGCAACTTCATTTACTAGAAGATCCATTCATTTCCCATTGAATTGTAATTCCTTCTTTATTATACATCAAGTGTCTACATCTAGATGGATCTGTTTCTTTGTACTTATTTTTTTTATATATTGGCCCATGTCTTGTATTCCTTATTAGCAGCATACAGTTTTTATTATTATGATTTTGTAGTATGACTTGGTATCTGGAGTGATGTTATCCTCTATGACATCATAGAGGTTTGACATAAGAAATATAAACCACAGCAGATTTTTTTGAGTAATATGGGTTTTAATGTAAAGAATTTAGTGCTTACAAGATCATTGGAATGGCTGAAGTTGTGGGTTTAAGGCTGGGCTTCTTTATAAACATACCTTCACCCTACAGAATTGACCAAGAGCAGCTACCTCTGCCAAAGAGACTTCTAGAGTGATTCTACATTCAAAAATTCCCCACCAATAATATCTATGGCTTGAGAATGGACACCAGAATGTTGATGCAGAGAAGCTTCCTGTCTGTGAGCCTGATTTTCAGAAGAAGAGCCACAAAAAGGCCTCTTTGCACTTTGCACAGCATCTAATTTGCAGCTTCAATATTGGTGGCAAATGATTCTGAGGAGGGTAGCCATTGCTTTCTTTTTTCCAGAAAGAAGGTGGAATAGATATTGACATTGCCCGTTAACTGTGTCCAGGACATGCCCTCTTTGTTCCTCATTTCAAAATTGATTTAGCTTTTTGAGAAATTTTCCCTCCCACATTCACTGAAAACTAAATTAGTTGAGTTTATCAAAAGTGCCAATTTAAATTTTGATTGGGATAACATTGGCTATATAGATTAATTTGAGGGCAAAAAGCTATGTTAAAGCAAATACACTATTACAATCAAAACAGTTGCTTATAACTGTATTTATTCAAATCTTTAATGTATTTTAATAGAGTTGTAATTTTTGTTTTTCTTTTATTCTTTTTTAGGTTGATTTCCAGATACCATTTAAAATATCAACTCTATGAAGTACATTATACTCTAGCCTAGTATTGTTGAAATGCTGTTGAATTTTGTAAGATCATTTTGTGTTTACAGCCTTGCTAACTTTCTCATTTATTTTAATGGTTTGTTAAGTTAATGCTACTGGGTTTTATACATAGTTGACATATAAAGTATAAAGATTTTTCTCTTCCTTTTCATTTTTTGAAACTCCTACCTTTTTCTTGTTTTGTTTTCATTAACTTTGCTGTATGCTTTTGATATATTGCTTTTATCAAAATAAGGAAGTTCCAACTTATAATACAGTTTATGAGAATTTTTATTGTTAATGAGGCTATTATCAAATGGATTTTTTGAAACTGTTGAGATAAACTTGTAAATTTTTTTCTTAGATTTCCAAGGTGGTAAATAATGTTAATAGATCTTTCTCTTCCCTTCCTTCCTTCCTTCCTTCCTTCCTTCTTCCCACCCTCCCTCCCTCCCTCCTTCCCACTCTCTTTCTTTCTTTCTTTCTTTCTTTCTTTCTTTCTTTCTTTCTTATTAGAGGCTTATTAGAGGTCTTATTAGAGGTCTGATATCAATCAGAGTTTGATAAACAGAGATGGCAGTGAGAAAGCAATGAAATAATGAACATAAAATCCATCATCAACATACAACCGTATTAAGTTACTCACTTTATTGTCTAGCAGTGTCCAAGTAAACTCTGGGCTTGTGGATAAAAGAGATTGTTGAAAAGTAATAGGAAACAATTAGGAAAGACTTTTTTGCTTGTCTTATTTCTCCATTAGTGAATTGGAAACATTGTCAGTTGCATGGCCCATATCCATTCCCAAAGATTCATTACTAATATAATCTTGATTTTATTTATTAGAGCAATATAATCAGCTCCAATATCCCTTACAGGTAGACGTACCATTAGATGTTCAATGAGATGATCTGGAGCTTCCTGTGAAATCACTTTCTTTTCCAGTAAATAGGTTCAGGAATATCTGGCATCTACTTTCCCTTTTATATTTACTTTGAATATGAACATGATGGCTGAGGTTGTGATAATGACATGACAAGCATGATAGTGACACCAACAAAGTAAGCATGGCAAAAGTAACATGCTTGGGTGCCAGATGACATCCCTGAATGTCTCAACCCAATACCTGTAAATGTCTCTCTCTCATTATTTTGGGAAAAATGAACAAATAACACAAACAAAAATCTGTTTGCTTAAGCTATAATTTTTCTGTTAGCAGGTTAATACAACCTAAGTGAAAAATATGGCACAAGTCCTGATAATGGCATTTAAGTTGTAATAGATGATAATATTATTCTTTTATTCAAACTTTTTATTTTATATTGGAGTACAGTTGAATAACAATGTTGTGTTAGTTTCAGGTGTACAGCAAAGTGATTCAGTTATACATATACATGTATCTATTTTTTTTCAAATTCTTTTCCCATTTAGGTTGTTACATAATATTGAGCAGAGTTCCCTGTGCTATACAGTAGGTCCTTGTTGGTTATCCATTTTAAATATAGTAGTGTGTACATGTCAATCCCCAAATCCTAGTCTATCCCTTCCACCCTGCCCTTCCCCTCTGGTAACCATAAGTTTGTTTTCTAAGACTGTGAGTCTGTTTCTGTTATCTGAATAAGTTCATTTGTATCATTTATTTTTTAGATCCCACATATAAGTGATATCATATGATATTTGTCTTTCTCTGTCTGACTTAATTCACTCAGTATGACAATCTTTATGTCCATCCATGTTGCTGTAAATGACATTATTTTATTCTTTTTAATGACTGAGTAATATTCCATTGTACATATGTAACATACATTCTTTTTTTAAAACATCTTTATTGGAGTATAATTGCTTTACAATGGTGTGTTAGTTTCTGCTTTATAACAAAGTGAATCAGTTATACATATACATATATCCCCATATCTCTTCCCTCTTGCGCCTCCCTCCCTACCACCCTCCATATCCCACCCCTCTAGGTGGTCACAAAGCACCAAGCTGATCTCCCTGTGCTATGCAGCTGCTTCCCACTAGTTATCAGTTTTACATTTGGGAGTGTATATATGTCCATGCCACTCTCTCACTTTGTCCCAGCTTACCCTTCCCCCTCCCTGTGTCCTCAAGTCCATGCTCCAGTAGGTCTGCATCTTTATTCCCGTCCTTCCTCTGGTTCTTCATGACCCTATATATATATATTTTTTTTTTAGATTCCATATATATGTGTTAGCATACAGTATTTGTTTTTCTCTTTCTGACTTACTTCACTCTGTATGAGAGACTCCAGGTCCATCCACCTCATTACAAATAACTTGATTTCGTTTCCTTTTATGGCTGAGCAATATTCCATTGTATATAAGTGCCACATCTTCTTTGTTCATTCATCTAGTCGATGGACACAGAGGTTGATCCATGTCCTGGCTATTGTAAATAGAGCTGCAATGAACATTGTGGTACATGACTCTTTTTGAATTATGGTTTTCTCAGGGTATATGCCCAGGAGTAGGATTGCTGGGCCATATGGTAGTTCTATCTTTAGTTTTTTAAGGAACCTCCATTGTGTTCTCCATAGTGGCTCTATCAATTAACATTCCCACCAGCAGTGCAAGAGGGTTCCCTTTTCTCCACACCCTCTCCAGCATTTATTGTTTGTAGATTTTTTGAAGATGGCCATTCTGACCGGTATGAGGTGATATCTCACTGTAGTTTTGATTTGCATATCTCTAATGATTAATGATGTTGAGCATTCTTTCATGTATTTGTTGGCAATCTGTTTGTCTTCTTTGGACAAATGTTTATTTAGGTCTTCTGCTCATTTTTGGATTGGGTTGTTTGTATTTTTGATATTGAGCTGCATGAGCTGCTTGTAAATTTTGGAGATTAATCCTTTGTCACTTGCTTCATTTGCAAATATTTTCTCCCATTCTGAGGGTTGTTTTTTTGTCTTATTTATGGTTTCCTTTGCTGTGCAAAAGATTTTAAGTTTCATTAGGTCTCATTTGTTTATTTTTGTTTTCATTTCCATTTCTCTAGGAGGTAGGTCAAAAAGGATCTTGCTGTGATTTATGTCATAGAGTGTTCTGCCTATGTTTTCCTCTATGAGTTTTATAGTGTCTGGCCTTACATTGAGGTCTTTAATTCATTTTGATTTTATTCTTGTGTATGGTGTTAGGGAGTGTTCTAATTCGATTTTTTACATGTAGCTGTCCAGTTTTCCCAGCACCACTTATTGAAGAGGCTCTCTTTTCTCCATTGTATATTCTTGTCTCCTTTATCAAAAATAAGGTGACCATATGTGCATGGGTTTGTCTCTGGGTTTTCTATCCTGTTCCATTGATCTGTATTTCTGTTTCTGTGCCAGTACCATACTGTCTTGATTACTATAGCATTGCAGTATAGTCTGAAGTCAGCGAGCCTGATTCCTCCAGCTCCGTTTTTCTTTCTCAAGGTTGCTTTTGCTATTCGGGGTCTTTTGTGTTTCCATACAAATTGTGAAATTTTTCGTTCTAGTTCTGTGAAAAATGCCATTGGTAGTTTGATAGGGATTGCATTGAATCTGTAGATTGCTTTGGGTAGTAGAGTCATTTTCACAATGTTGATTCTTCCAATCCAAGAACATGGTATATCTCTCCATCTGTTTCTATCATCTTTAATTTCTTTCATCAGTGTCTTATAGTTTTCTGCATACAGGTCTTTTGTCTCCCTAGGTAGGTTTATTCTTAAGTATTTTATTCTTTTTGTTGCAATGGTAAATGGAAGTGTTTCCTTAATTTCACTTTCAGATTTTTCATCATAAGTGTATAGGAATGCAAGGGATTTCTGTGCATTAATTGTGTATCCTGCTACTTTGCCAAATTCATTGATTAGCTCTAGTAGTTTTCTGGTAGCATCTTTAGGATTCTCTATGTTTAGTATCATGTCATCTGCAAATAGTGACAGCTTTACTTCCTCTTTTCCGATTTGGATTCCTTTTATTTCTTTTTTTTCTCTGATTGTTGTGGCTAAACCTTCCAAAACTGTGTTGAATAATAGTGGTGAGAGTGGACAACCTTGTCTTATTCCTGATCTTAGTGGAAATGGTTTCAGTTTTTCACAATTGAGGATGATGTTGGCTGTGGGTTTGTCATATATGGACTTTATTATGTAGAGGTAAGTTCCCTCTATGCTTACTTTCTGGAGGGTTTTTATCATAAATCGGTGTTGAATTTTGTCAAAAGCATTTCCGCATCTATTGAGATGATCATATGGTTTTTATTCTTCAATTTGTTAATATGGTTTACCACATTGATTGATTTGCATATATTGAAGAACCCTTGCATTCCTGGGATAAACCCCACTTGATCATGGTGTATGATCCTTTTAATATGCTGTTGGATTCTGCTTGCTAGTATTTTGTTAAGGATTTTTGCATCTATGTTCATCAGTGATATTGGGCTGTAGCTTTCTTTCTTTGTGACATCTTTGTTTGATTTTGGTATTAGGGTGATTGTGGCCTCGTAGAATGAGTTTGGGAGTGTTCCTCCCTCTGCTATATTTTGGAAGAGCTTGAGAAGGATAGGTGTTAGCTCTTCTCTAAATGTTTGATAGAATTCACCTCTGAAGCCATCTGGTCTGAGGCTTTTGTTTGTTCGAAGATTTTTAATCACAGTTTCAAGTTCAGTGCTTGTGATTGGTCTGTTTATATTTTCTATTTCTTCCTGGTTCAGTCTCACAAGTTTGCGCTTTTCTAAGAATTTGTCCATTTCTTCCAGATTGTACAGTTTATTGGCATATATTTGCTTGTAGTTATCTCTCATGGTCCTTCGTATTTCTGCAGTGTCAGTTGTTACTTCTCCTTTTTCATTTCTGATTCTATTGATTTGAGTCTTCTCCCTTTTTTTCTTGATGAGTCTGGCTAATGGTTTATCAATTTTGTTTATCTTCTCAAAGAACCAGCTTTTAGTTTTATTGATCTTTGTTATAGTTTCCTTCATTTCTTTTTTTTTTTTTAAACATCTTTATTGGAGTATAATTGCTTTACAATGGTGTGTTAGTTTCTGCTTTATAACAAAGTGAATCAGTTATACATATACATATGTTCCCATATCTCTTCCCTCTTGCATCTCCCTCCATCCCACCCACCCTATCCCAACCCTCTAGGTGGTCACAAAGCACCAAGCTGATCTCCCTGTGCTATGCGGCTGCTTCCCACTAGCTATCTATTTTACATTTGGTAGTGTATATATGTCCATGCCACTCTCTCACCCTGTCACATATTACCCCTCCCCCTCCCCATATCCTCAAGTCCATTCTCTAGTAGGTCTGTGTCTTTATTCCCATCTTGCCACTAGGTTCTTCATGACTTTTTTTCCCCCTTAGATTCCATATATATGTGTTAGCATACTGTATTTGTTTTTCTCTTTCTGACTTACTTCACTCTGTATGACATTTCTTTTTCATTTATTTCTGATCTGATCTTTGTGATTTCTTTCCTTCTGCTAACTTTGGGGTTTTTTTGTTCTTCTTTCTCTAATTGCTATAGGTGTAAGTTTAGGTTGTTTATTTGAGTTGTTTCTTGTTCCTTAAGGTAAGATTTTATTGCTCAAAACTTCCCTCTTAGAAATGCTTTTGCTGCATCCCATAGGTATTGGGTCATCATGTTTTCATTGTCATTTGTTTCTAGGTATTTTTTGATTTCCTCTTTGATTTCTTCAGTGATCTCTTGGTTATTTAATAGTGTGTTGTTTAGCCTCCCTGTTTTTGTATTTTTTACAGATTTTTTCCTGTAATTGTTACCTAGTCTCTTAGCATTGTGATTGGAAATGATATTTGATATGATTTCAATTTTCTTAAATTTACCAAAGCTTGATTTGTGACCCACGATATGATCTATCCTGGAGAATGTTCCATGAGCACTTGAGAAGAAAATGTATTCTGTTGTTTTTGGATGGAATGTCCTATAAATATCAATTAAGTCCATCTTGTTTAATGTATCATTTAAAGCTGTGTTTCCTTATTTATTTTCATTTCGGATGATCTGTACATTGGTGAAAGTGGAGTGTTAAAGTCCCCTACTATGATTGTGTTACTGTCAATTTCCCCTTTTATGGCTCTTAGCCTTTGCCTTATGTATTGAGGTGCTCCTATGTTGGGTGCATAAATATTTACAATTGTTATATCTTCCTCTTGGATTGATCCCTTGATCACTATGTAGTGTCCTTCTTTGTCTCTTGTAATAGTCTTTGTTTTAAAGTCTATTTTGTCTGATATAAGAATTGCTACTCCAGCTTTCTTTTGATTTCCATTTGCATGGAATATCTTTTTCCATCCCCTCACTTTCAGTCTGTATGTGTCTCTAGGTCTGAAGTGGGTCTCTTGTAGACAGCATATATATGGGTCTTGTTTTGGTATGCATTCAGCCAGTCTGTGTCTTTTGGTGGGAGCATTTAATCCATTTACATTTAAGGTAATTATCAATATGTATGTTCCTATTCCCATTTTCTTAAATGTTTTGGGTTTGTTATTGTAGGTGTTTTCCTTCTCTTGTGTTTCTTGCCTAGCGAAGTTCCTTTAGCATTTGTTGTAAAGCTGGTTTGGTGGTGCTGAACTCTCTCAGCTTTTGCTTGTCTGTAAAGGTTTTAATTTCTCCATCAAATCTGAATGAGATCCTTGCTGGGTAGATTAATCTTGGTTGTAGGTTTTTCTCCTTCATCACTTTAAGTATATCCTGCCACTCCCTTCTGGCTTGCAGAGTTTCTGCTGAAAGATCAGCTGTTAACCTTATGGGGATTCCCTCGTGTGTTATTTGTTGTTTTTCCCTTGCTGCTTTTAATATGTTTTCTTTATATTTAATTTTTGACAGTTTGATTAAGATGTGTAATTATCGATATGTATGTTCCTGTTACCATTTTCCTAATTGTTTTGGTTTTGTTATTGTAGGTCTTTTTCTTCTCCTGTGTTTCCTGCCTAGAGAAGTTCCCTTAGAATTTGTTGTAAAGCTGTTTTGGTGGTGCTGAATTCTCTTAGCTTTTGCTTGTCTGTAAAGGTTTTAATTTCTCCATTGAATCTGAATGAGATCATTGCTGGGTAGAGGAATCTTGGTTGTAGGTTTTTCCCTTTCATCACTTTAAATATGTCCTGCCACTCCCTTCTGGCTTATAGAGTTTCTGCTGAAAGGTCAGCTGTTAACCTTATGTGGATTCCCTTGTATGTTATTTGTTGTTTTTCCCTTGCTGCTTTTAATATTTTTTCTTTGTATTTAATTTTTGATAGTTTGATTAATATGTATCTTGTCATGTTTCTCCTTGGATTTATCCTGTATGGGACTATCTGCACTTCCTGGACTTGATTAACTATTTCGTTTCCCATATTAGGGAAGTTTTCAACTATAATCTCTTCAAATATTTTCTCAGTCCCTCTCTTTCTCTCTTCTTCTTCTGGGATCCCTATAATTCTAATGTTGGTGAGCTTAACATTGTCCCAGAGGTCTCTGAGACTGCCCTCAATGCTTTCCATTTTTTCTTCTTTTTTTTGCTCTCCAGTAGTTATTTCCACTATTTTATCTTTCAGGTCACTTATTCGTTCTTCTGCCTCAGTTATTCTGCTATTGATTCCTTCTAGAGAATTTTTAATTTCATTTTGTGTGTGTTCTTCATTGTTTGTTTGCTCTTTAGTTCTTTTGGTGCTTGTTAAACTTTTCTTGTATTTTCTGCATTCTATTCCCAAGATTTTGGATCATCTTTACTATCAGTACTCTGAATTGTCTTTCAGGTAGACTGTCTATTTCCTCTTCATTTGTTTGGTCTGATGGGTTTTTACCTTGCTCCTTCATCTGCTGTGTGTTTCTCTGTCTTCTCATTTTGCTTAACTTACTGTGTTTGGGGTCTCATTTTTGCAGGCTGCAGGTTCATAGTTCCCATTGTTTTTGGAGCCTGCCCCCAGTGGGTAAGGTTGGTTCAGTGGGTCATGTAGGCTTCCTGGTGGAGGGGATTGGTGCCTGTGTTCTGGTGGTTGAGGCTGGATCTTGTCTTTCTGGTGGGATACCACGTCTGGTGGTGTGTTTTGGGGTGTCTGTGACCTTATTATGATTTTAGGCAGCCTCTCTGCTAATGGGTGGGGTTGTGTTCCTGTCTTGCTAGTTGTTTGGCATAGGATGTCCAGCACTGTACCTGTCTCGCACTGTACCTGCTGGTCGTTGAGTGGAGCTGGGTCTTGGTGTTGACATGGAGATCTCTGGGAGATTTTTGCCGTTTGATATTACGTGGAGCTAGGAGGGCTCTGGTGGACCAATGTCCTGAACTCAGCTCTCCCACCTCAGAAGCACTAGTCTGATGCCCAGTCTGAGCGCCAAGACCCAGTCATCCACACAGCTCAGAATATAAAGGAGAAAAAAAGAAAGAAAGAAAGAAAAAATTAAATTAAATTAAAAAGTTATTAAAATAAAAAATAGTTATTAAAAATTTTTAAAAATTTAAAAAGTAATAAAAAAAAGAAAGAATGAAAGAAAGAAGAGAGCAACCAAACTAAGAAACAAATCCACCAATGATAACAAGCATTAAAAACTATACTAAAAATCAAGACAGTATGGTACTGTCACAAAAACAGAAATATAGGTCAAAGGAACAGGATAGAACGCCCAGAGATAAACCAACACACCTACAGTCAACTAATCTATGACAAAGGTGGCAAGGATACACAATGGAGAAGAGGCAGTCTCTTCAATAAAGAAGTTGTGGCACATATATACAATGGAATATTACTCAGCCATAAAAAGAAATGAAATGGAGGTGTTTGTAATGAGGTGGATGGAGTTAGAGTCTGTCATACAGAGTGAAGTAAGTCAGAAAGAGAAAAACAAATACAGTATGCTAACACATATATATGGAATCTAAGGGAAAAAAAAAAAAAAAAAAAGAGGTCATGAAGAACCTAGTGGCAAGATGGGAATAAAGACACAGACCTACTAGAGAGTGGACTTGAGGATATGGGGAGGGGGAGGGGTGAGATGTGACAGGGTGAGAGAGTGTCATGGACATATATACACTACCAAATGTGGAATGGATAACTAGTGGGAAGCAGCCGCATAGCACAGGGAGATCAGCTCGGTGCTTTGTGACCGCCTGGAGGGGTGGGATAGGGAGGGTGGGAGGGAGGGAGATGCGGGAGGGAAGAGATATGGCAACATATGTATATGTGTAGCTGATTCACTTTGTTGTAGAGCAGAAGCTGGCACACCATTGTGAAGCAATTATACTTCAATAAAGATGTTTAAAAAAAAAAAAAAACTTGTCACTAAAAATAAAAAAAATAAAAAAAAAAAACAGAA
Source organism: Eubalaena glacialis (assembly GCF_028564815.1). Classification (NCBI taxonomy): domain Eukaryota; kingdom Metazoa; phylum Chordata; class Mammalia; order Artiodactyla; family Balaenidae; genus Eubalaena; species Eubalaena glacialis. The sequence continues at coordinate 172,332,494 of NC_083719.1, forward strand.
ATATAGGTCAAAGGAACAGGATAGAACGCCCAGAGATAAACCAACACACCTACAGTCAACTAATCTATGACAAAGGTGGCAAGGATACACAATGGAGAAGAGGCAGTCTCTTCAATAAAGAAGTTGTGGCACATATATACAATGGAATATTACTCAGCTATAAAAAGAAATGAAATTGAGTTATTTGTAGTGAGGTGGACGGACCTAGAGTCTGTCATACAGAGTGAAGTAAGTTAGAAAGAGAAAAACAAATACTGTATACTAACGCATATATATGGAATCTAAAAAAAAGGTTCTGAAGAACCTATGGGCAGGACAGGAATAAAGATGCAGACGTAGAGAATGGACTTGAGGACGTGGGGAGGGGGAAGGGTAAGCTGGGACGAAGTGAGATAGTGGCATGGACATATATACACTACCAAATGTAAAATAGATAGCTAGTGGTAAGCAGCTGCATAGCACAGGGAGATCAGCTCGGTGCTTTGTGACCACCTAGAGAGGTGGGATGGGGGGGTGGGAGGGAGACACAAAAGGGAAGGGATATGGGGATATATGTATATGTATAGCTGATTCACTTTGTTATAAAGCAGAAACTAACACAACATTGTAAAGCAATTATATTCCAATAAAGATGCTAAAAAAAAAAAAAAACTATACTAAAAAAAAAAGCAAAAAACGGACAGATAGAACCCTAGGACAAATGGTAAATGCAAAGCTCTACAGACAAAATCACACACAGAAGCATATGCATACACAGTCACAAAAAGAGAAAAAGGAAAAAAATATATATATATCCTTGCTCCCAAAGTCCACCACCTCAATTTGGGATGATTCGTTTTCTATTCAGGTATTCTACAGATGCAGGTTATATCAAGTTGACTGTGGAGATTTAATCTGCTGATCCTGAGGCTGCTGGGAGAAATTTCCCTTTCTCTTCTTTGTTCTCACAGCTCCTGGGGTTCAGCTTTGGATTTGGCCCCACCTCTGCGTGTAGGTCGCCTGAGGACGTCTGTTCCCACTCAGACAATACGGGGTTAAAGGAGTAGCTGATTAGGGAGCTCTGGCTCACTCAGGCTGGGGGGGAGGGAGGGGTATGGAATGTGGGGCAGGCCTGCGGCAGCAGAGGCCAGCATGACTTTGCACCAGCCAGAGGCGTGCTGTGTTTCTCCCGTTGAAGTTGTCCCTGCATCACTGGACCCTGGCAGCGGCGGGCTGCACAGGCTCCCAGGAGGGAGGTGTGGATAGTGACCTGTGCTTGCACACAGGCTTCTTAGTGGTTGCGGCAGCAGCAGCCTTAGTGTCTCATTCTCGTCTCTGGGGTCCGCGCTGATAGCCGCAGCTTGCGCCCGTCTCTGGAGCTCCTTTAAGTGGCGCTCTTAATCCCCTCTCCTCGCACACCAGCAAACAAAGAGGCAAGAAAAAGTCTCTTGCCTCTTTGATAGGTCCAGACTTTTTCCCGGACTCCCTCCCAGCGCACTAGCCCCCTTCAGGCTATGTTCACGCAGTCAACCCCTGTCCTCTCCCTGGGATCTGACCTCCAAAGCCGGAGCCTCAGCTCCCAGCCCCCACCCGCCCTGGCGGGTGAGCAGACAAGCCTCTCAGGCTGGTGAGTGCTTGCCAGCACCCATCCTATGTGCGGGAATCTCTCTGCTTTGTCCTCTGCACCCCTCCCTGTTGCTGCGCTCTCCTCTGTGGCTCCGAAGCTTCCCCCCTCTGCCACCCTCAGTCTCTGCCTGCTATGGGGCTTCCTAGTGTGTGGAAACCTTTCCTCCTTCACAGATCCCTCCCACTGGTGCAGGTCCCATCCCTATTCTTTTGTCTCTGTTTTTTCTTTTTTCTTTTGCCCTACCCAAGTACGTGGGGAGTTTCTTGCCTTTTGGGGAGGTCTGAGTTCTTCTGCCAGCGTTTAGTAGGTGTTCTGTAGGAGTTGTTCCACATGTAGATGTATTTCTGATGTATTTGTGGGGAGGAAGGTGATCTCCACTTCTTACTCTTCCGCCATCTTGAAGCTCTACCATATCTTTTTTATCCATTCATCTGTTGATGACCATTTATGTTGCTTCCGTGTCTTCGATATTTGTATTGATTACTTATCCTCTCTTGGATAAAACCTACTCGACTGTCATGTGCTTTACCTCATGTTGTTTTGCTTTATTATTTTTTTTAAAGTATAGTTGATTTCCAATATTATATTAATTTCAAGTGTACAGCATGGTGATTCCATATTTTTACAGATTATACTCCAAAGTGATTACAAGAAAATGGCTATAATTCCCTGTACTATACAACATCTCCTTGTTGTTTATTTATTTAATACATAGTAGTTTGTCTCTTTAATCCCATATTCCTAATATGCCCTTTCTCCCTTTCCTCTCTCCTTTGGGAAACACTAGTTTGTTTTCTATATCTGTGAATCTGATTCCATTTTGCATATATATTCATTTGCATTATTTTTTAGATTGTACACATAAGTGATATCAAACAGTATAAGTCTTTCTCTGTCTGACTTATTTCACTAAACATAATATTCTCTAGGTCCAACCAAGTTGCAGCAAATGGCAGAAATTCATTCTTTTGTAATGACTGAGTTATTATACATATATGTGTGTATATGTATGTGTATATATATATATATATATATATATATATACATATACATACATACACACACACACACACACACATACATCTCACATCTTCTATATCCATTCATCTGTTGATGGGCAGGTTGTTTCCATATCTTGGCTATTGTGAATAGGGATGCTGTATGAACATTGCAGTGCATGTGTCTTTTTGAATAAATATTTTTGTTTTTTCTAGATGTATACCTAGGAGTGGAATTGCTGGATCATATGTAGTTCTATTTTTAGTTTTTTGAGGAAACTCCATGCTGTTTTTCATAGTGACTGTACCAGTTTACATTTCCACCAACGGTGTACAAGGATCCCCTTTTCTCCACATCCTCTCCCACTTTTCTTATTTGTAGTGTTTTTGATGATAGCCATTCTAACAGGTGTGAGGTGATACCTCATTGTTGTTTTGATTTGTATTTCTCTAATAATTAAAGATGTTGAGCATCTTTTCATGTGTCTGTTAGCCATCTGTATGTCTTTGGAGAAATGTCTATTCAGGTCTTCTGCCCATTTTTTGATTGGGTTATTTGTTTTTTGATATTGAGTTGTGTGAACTATTTATATATTTTGGATATTAACCTTTTGTTGGTCACATCATTTGCAAATATTTTATCCCGTTCTGTATGTTTTCTTTCCATTTTGTCAATGGTTTCTTTTGCTGTGCAAAATGTTTAAGTTTAATCAGGTCCAATTTGTTTATTTTTGCTTTTATTTCTTTTGCCTTAGGAGACTGATACAAAAAAAAATTGGTACAATTTATGTCAAAGAGTGTTTTGCCTATATTCTCATCTAGGAATTTATGGTTACAAGTCTTACATTTATGTCTTTAAATCATTTTGAGTTTACTTTTGTATACAGTGTGAGAAAATTTTCTAATCTCATTGTTTTACATGTAGCTGTCCAGTTTTCCCGGCACAACTTGTTGAAGAGACTGTGTTTTCTCCATTGTATATTCTTGCCTCTGTTGTCAGTGATCAATTGGCTATAGGTGCATGAATTTATTTCTGGGTTCTCTTTTCTGTTCCATTGACCTATGTGTCTGCTTTTGTGCCAGTACCATACAGTTTTGATTACTGTAGGTAAGTAGTAGAATCTGAAGTCTGGGAGGGTGATACCTCCAGCTTTGTTCTTTTCAATCTCAAGATTGTTTTGGAAATTCTGTGTCTTTTGTGGTTCCATATGAATTTTAGGATAATTTGTTCTAGTTCTGTGAAAAATGTCATGGGTATGTTGATAGAGATTACATTAAATCTGTAGACTGCTTTGAGTAGTATGGTCATTTTAACAATATTAATTCTTCCAATCCAAAAGCACAGGATATCTTTCCATTTCTTGGTATCATCTTCAATTTCCTTCATCAATGTTGTATAGTTTTCATAGTACAGATCTTTCACCCTCTTGGTTAAATTTATTCCAAGATATCTTATTCTTTCTGATGTAATTTTAAACAAAACAATTTTTTAAAACTTTCTCTTTCTGAGAAAAGATACTAGTGTATAGAAATTCAATAGATTTCTGAATATTAATCTTGTATCCTGCAATTTTGATGAATTTATTTATTTTAATAGTTCTTGGTGGAGACATTAGGGTTTTCTATATAAAATATTGTAAATAGGAACCATTTTATTTCTTCCTTTCCAATCTAGATGCATTTTATTTCTTTTTCTTATCTGGTTGCTTTGGCTAGAACTTCCAATACTGTGTTAAATAGAAGTGGCAAGAATGAGCATCCTTGTCTTGTTCCTAAATTTAGAGAAAAGGCTTTCATCTTTTCACCACTGAGTATGATGTTATCTGTGGGTTTCTCATAAATGGCCTTTGTTATGTTCAGATATGTTCCCTCTATACACACTTGGATAAAATTTTTTATCATGAATGGATGTTAAATTTTGTAAAATGCATTTTCTTCATCTATTGAGATGATCATGTGGTTTTTATCCTTCCTTTTGTTAATGTGGAATATCACATTGATTCATTTGCAAATGTTGAAGCATCCTTGTGTCCCTCGAATAAATCCAACTTGATCACAGTATATGATCCTTTTTACATATTGTTGGATTTGGTTTGCCAATATTTTGTTGAGAATTTTTGCATCTATATTCATCAAAGATATTGGCCAGCACTCTACCCAGCTAGATTATCAGTCAGAATAGAAGGTGAGATAAAGATCTTCTCAGACTAGCAAAAACTAAAAGAATTCATCAATTCCAAACCTACCCTAAAATAAGAGTCTTCTCTAAATGGAAAAGAAGTAGGAATCTATGGAAAAGGAAAAATCCCAATAGGATGGAGAAATACTGTACAAATTATTGAATTTTGGTATTTATTTAGATTTCTTTTGTGGAGCTATGATGTCTTAAGAAGTTAATGTCAAACATTTGGGACATAAAAAAAATAAATAGAAAGGGAAAAAGCTCAGAAAATATGGAAAAATCAACCATTATCTCAGTACTTTGGCCAACATGCATTTTTAAGCTTAACTTAGTATCTGCTTTTCAAATGATAGAATATTGATAATTTATTAATTCAGTCAAAAATCTTTGTATATCACCAATGCCTGATGTTATCTGAATTCTGCTTGATTAAAACAAAATATTTTACTTTATGTATGACAGAATTCAATGCCCATTTATGTTGAGTAATATTAATGACATGGAATTCCAATTAAGTTCCTACTAAGTTAGGAACTTTATGCCTCTGTTTTTTTAAACTTTAAAATAGAAACATCCCTTAGAAGTGTAAATTAATGAATTGTTAATAACCTCAAGGAGAATTATTTTAGCAGATTCTTTCTTCATTGACCAGTTTAAGAAAATGAAATCATGAGAAAACTGGACTCTAGGGAAACAGAAAAAGAACAGAAGACAGGGGATACTGAAATTAAATTTTGCCTGATTTACAATCTATACTATTAAGTAAACGTTACATCCAAATTTGACCATTTTTGAATATTATCCAGAAATCTCTATATCGGAACATATTCTGTAAAAGAAAAGATTCCCTTCCTCTGCAAATCTGATGTACTTTGTATTTAACAAATTCTAGTCTTTGCTTAGTGGTCCTGTACGTCAATATCTAAACAATGTTTCTTGAACTTTAAACACCAATACTGAGGAAATGACTTCTCTCAATAATGCCAGTAAGCAAGTGTGAGGCTCATAGTCTGAGATATTTTACATGAACCCCTATATAGAACCAAGAGAATAGACCAGCATTGAGGATTTGATAATAGTGGAAAAAGACTATTCCAAGAAATACTATGTTTGTACAACATGTGTAGTGAAGAATTTGATTAACTGAATCACGGGATTGGGTCTATGGCTATCTATTGCATAACCACTGTGTAATCATGCAAGTCACTGGTTTCTCTTGTTGCAACTTCATCATTCGGTGTTTGCTTGATTCTCATAAGAATGATTTTAACTGATGAGAAAAGCCTAAGAGTAATATGAACAACATAAAATTCTCTGAAAGTAGGCAAAGATTACATTGCCTTTTATGTACATGGATGGCAAAACAGAAGGGTCTGGAGAATCTTGCTCTGGCCCAAATGGCCAGAGTCAATAGTCCTAGTGCTCCACAGGACGCTCATAAGCTGCTGATGTAACCTGGCCTCGCTGGAGAGGCTGCACCTTCCCATTGTTAGGGTCTTTCTACTTTCTTGGCCTCTCCTGTTTCTTCTGGAGACTCAGGAAATTTGCATGCCTGATCATGATCAATCACAGCTCTGGAACTTTCCTGATAATTAAAAATGAGACTGAGAGAATCAAAGATCAGACTGTAGACATTTTTCTCCCATCGTAAGCCTGGCCTCTGTTGTCAACTTCCAAATTGCATTCTATATCTATGACTGCCAGTTTCAAAGGAAAGAGAAGTTTGACAAAAAGGAAAGGCAGGTTTGTTTTCAATGGTAAGGAAACCTAAAAAAGTAGACGAAAACATTTGGAAGGAGGTAACAATCTCTTTTTTCTTTGTGTTTTCATCTAGTTGCCTGAAAGAGAATCAAAAGCAGCTTGGGAATGTAAGCCCAGATGTGAAAAGGAAACGGTAAGAATACAGCCTATCAGATCATATTTTTCCCCAGAGATTTACTTCCAGAATCTCTGTCCCATGAGAGCTAACCCCTTATCTTAGACCTCTTAGAGCCACATGATAGAATTCTTTGGTGATTGCCTCTAAGACTTGGCAGAATGTTAGATGGAGACTCTATCTAAACATGTGCACATATTTTGTTTCTTAATCGTTATATAAAGTAAATGCATGAATGTATAGCTGAAATAAAGGACGTTTGGTTTTGGTTGTCTATTTGGAATGACCACACTTCCAACCTATTCCTCATACTTAGCCAGAATAATCTTTCAGAAATATAAATCTAATCATGCCTTTCCCTTAAGACCCTTCAATGGTTCTGTATTACATCCAGAATAAAATCCAAACTCTTCACCAGGGACTAAAATTCAATAAGGACTAACCCCTGTGTACCTCTCCAATCTCATTCCTCACCCTGCATATTCACCTATTATCTCCCAGGAAGTCATGTTCTTCAAGCCACCAATCATCTTCACCTCAGGGCCCTAGTAAATGTTGCTCTGCTAGTGCACATGGTTTTTGTTTTCCTTGCTTGTGATTGATAACATCTTTTCTGGAGATGCTGGCTCTTATGATTTCTCAGAAAGATCTCCGTGACTAGACTATGTACGAATGCTGTTTCCATACCTTGTCGATTTCCTATACTGCCCCCTACTTATATTTGCCATGCCTTTCTCTTAACTTGTAACTTTATATTTGTTAGTTTAGCTTTTTACAGTCCATCTCCCTCTGTAGACCACATGCTTGTCAAGGTTTAACCAGCAAAGTGTTAAAGTGAAGTAGAGTTCCCTGTGCTATACAGCAGGTTCTCATTAGTTATATATTATATACATATTACTGTATATATGTCAATCCCAATCTCCCAATTCATCCCACCCCTCCTTCCCCATTGGTGTCCACACTCTTGTTCTCTACATCTGTATCTCTATTTCTGCCTTGCAAACTAATTTATCTGTACCATTTTTCTAGATTCCTCATATATGATATTTGTTTTTCTCTTTCTGACTTACTTCACTCTGTATGATAGTCTCTAGGTCCAGCCATGTCTCTACAAATGACCCAATTTTGTTCCTTTTTATGGCTGAATAATATTCCACTGTATATATGTGCCACATCTCCTCTATCCATTCATCTGTCGATGGACATTTAGGTTGCTTCCATGACCTGGCTATTGTAAATAGTGCTGCAATGAATATTGGGGTGCATGTGTCTTTTTGAATTATGGTTTTCTCTGGGTATATGCCCAGTAGTGGGATTGCTGGGTCATATGGTAATTCTATTTTCAGTTTTTTAAAGGACCTCCATACTGTTCTCCATAGTGGCTGTATCAATTTACATTCCCACCAACAATGCAAGAGGGTTCCCTTTTCTCCACACCCTCTCCAGCATTTATTGTTTGTAGATTTTTTGATGATGGCCATTCTAACCAGTGTGAGGTGATACCTCATTGTAGTTTTGATTTGCATTTCTCTAATAATTAGTGATGTTGAGCAGCTCTTCATGTGCTTCTTGGCCATGTGTATGTCTTCTTTGGAGAAATGTCTATTTAGGTCTTCTGCCCATTTTTTTTATTGGGTTGTTTGTTTTTTTGATATTGAGCTGCATGAGCTCTTTGTATATTTTGGAGGTTAATCCTTTGTCCATTGATTATTTATTCGTGAAGTTTAAAAGCTATTACCTTTCAATGTTCCATATGATTTGTGTTATTTTCCCCCTGTAAAATCGTTTTCAGGTCTTTATTTCAGGAGTTTTTTAAAAATATCTTTGGATACTTTTATTTGTTTGGTTCTCATGTCCAGAAATAACAAATATGTGTATATTAGGCTTTATTTTTTTCATAATTATCATTCTTTCTCTAACCACTCTACTTCCTCATTTTCTACCCTTTAATTTTCAGTTCAAGTGTGCTTTTCATGCTATTGCTTTGTTGTTAGAATTTATTGGGGCTTCCCTGGTGGCGCAGTGGTTGAGAGTCTGCCTGCCAGTGCAGGGGACTCGGGTTCGAGCCCTGGTCTGGGAGGATCCCACATGCTGCGGAGCGGCTAGGCCCGTGAGCCACAACTACTGAGCCTGCGCGTCTGGAGCTTGTGCTCCACAATAAGAGAGGCCGTGATAGTGAGGGGCCCGCGCACCGCGATGAGGAGTGGCCCCCGCTTGCCGCAACTGGAGAGAGCCCTTGCACAGAAACGAAGACCCAACACAGCCAAAAATAAAAATGAATAAATAAATAAATAATAAAAATAAAGGAATTCCTTTAAAAAAAAAAAAAACCTTTAAAAAGAATTTATTTTACTTTTCCAGGCTTTTAATACTGTTTTACTTTCTCTAAAAATTTTGTCATTTCTTTCCATTGTTTTCCTGATTTATGCTAGCCCACTTTCCCTCTCCATGTATTATTATTATTAACAAAGTTATTAACAGATAATTACTCTCTATCTGCCTTTAATACATAGTTTCTGCTATTTTTGTATTATTTTTTGTCATAGAGTCCATGCTTGCAACTTTGTGCATAGTACCTTGCTGTGCAAGCAGGTCATCTGTGAGATAAAGTAGTGTGTGTGTACATTTGTGCATTGGTTTGGGGAGGGTGCAGAGGAGAAATAACCGAAGATTCAGGCTTTGATTTTAGTATGTTGTCTCAGACTGCCTCCTCACCAAATATTCTCTTCCTTCTGCCCTGGGCACATCTACATTCTGTATGTGTTACCCTCTTTGAGGTGGGAAGGTCATTACAGGTTGTGTCCTTTGTCACCTCCATATTTTCCCTCAATTTTAGGAGCCTGGGAAATGGAAAAAAAAATGCTGTGTTGGCAACTCCATCCCCTCTCTGTCTCTTCCCTATTGTGTGGTGTGGAATTGTGTCCCTGTAGAGATAATCTTTATTTCTCTCTTCACTAGCCCACACTTATTAATGTCTGTAACTGCAAGTTTGTAGTTAGAATTTCTAAGACTTCTCATTTATCTTTAAAGATGTACTCACTCATCAAGAATGGCAGAGAAATAAATTGAATTTCAATATTTTCCTTTGAATCATTCCCAATTTCACTATATTGCACATATGTTCTCCATATATGTGATAATATACAATATACATGGTCTAATAATTTAGTAATTCCTAAATTCAATAAATTCATAAACTATTTTGTTGGCATTTGTGGAATTTGTTCTCCACTTTTCATTCTTTTCTTAGATTTCTGTCGTTTTTCTTTTTTCAGCTTTATTGAAGTATAATTAACAAATAAAATTTTAAGATAATTAAAGGGTACATTATGATTTGATATATGTATACATTTTGAAAGGATTGCCCCCTGAGATAATTAACACATCCATCACCTCACATATTATGTTTTTTAAATGTGAGAGCATTTAAGTTCTACTCTCTTAGCCTATTTCAATTGTATATAACACTATACAGTGTTAACTTTATTTCATCGTCTTTCTGAAAGGGCTAGAATAAGCAGGCTTTTAATATTACTTAACCTTGGAATTGTAAATTTAACAATGACCTTAGGTTAAGGGCAATGAAATATTTCTTTCAAGTGCAACTTTAGCTTCAGAGAACTGGAGTGTCTCATATTATTATCTTTCCCCTTTGTAGGCAGGAAATGACTACATCTGAGATAGAAAATCAAGGTCAAGGTAAGAAAAGTAAGTCATTGCTTTGTAATATTTTTCATACTAGGGATGTAAGTTTAAACATACAAATTAGCTGATGTTCTGATACTATGTTACAGTTGGAGGAAATTCTGCTTGGAGTTTTTATAGGACTTATAGGGATGTGTTAGTCCTTCACTTGTTTTGTCTCACAAAACTGATCTCATTATTCTTTGTATTACAGTAGTATTTGCACATAATTTATTTCTAGCAATACTTTATAGACTTCTAGGGGAAGCAATTAACCAAGCTCTGCCAATTTTAATTTATATATTGGTGTTTTAAAATAAGGCCACTTTGAATATTATCTGGTTTAAGTTTTGTTTTGTTTTTTTTTTTTTGCTTAAGCATTTACTCTGTTTGACATAGTATCTAGGTGTAATAATCATGTAATTACTCAAAATGGACAATTATGAAGGAAACTCACATTTTCTTATTACTATTGCTTCAACTGTCTTCTCATCTTACAGTCAAGCTTCTTGAAAGAATTGTATGGCCTCAGTATTTGGAACTTTGCATTTCCCAATCACCTCTAAGCTCATAGTAGCTTACTTCTGGTACTACCACTCCACTGAGTGTATTCAATGGACTATGAAATAATGTATTTTACCAAACTTCATCATAGCCATAACTAGAATAACATGCTTAAAGAGCATCATAGTGCATTGCACATAAAATTGTTATATGAGACAATTATTTTTTTATGCATATGTATATGGTTGTACTAAACAAGGGTATAAAATATATTTCTAACTATGGGTCACGTTCAAAAAAGTTGAACACCCAGATGTAACTACAGACTCTAAAGGACAATTTTCAATCTTAATCTCAATCACCGTATCTCTAGCACTTACAAATGTTGCTCAAAATCTCCCTCCTGAAATTCTTCTTTCCTCCATTTGTTTGGCACCACACTCTACTCTTAGGATCCTCAATTGCAAATCCTCTCTACTCTCTGATACTGCCCTTTCTTCAGTACATCTAAAATGCTGGTGCTTCTTAATGATCCAGATTTGGAATATTTCTACTTTCTTGAGGAGTTTGTGTATGATTGATTTTATTTCTTCTTCTAATCTTTGGTAGAATTTTCTGGGGAAAAGTATCTAGGGGAGATATTTATTGTGAAGAACTTTTTTTTTTTAACATATAGATTCAAATGCTTTTGTAGTTATAGACTATTCACATTTTCTGTTTCATCTTGTCAGATTTGCATGTTATATTTTTCATCAAACTTTTCCTTTTCTATTAAAATTCCAAAGTCCTAAGCTTAAAATTGTTAATCATATCCTTGTATGTATTTAATGTTTGCAGGATCTATAGTGATGCCCTCTTGCTCTTCCTAACATTGCTTCTGTGTGTGTGTGTGTGTGTGTGTGCACGCATGCGTGCACGTGCGAGATCATGTGTTACTAGAGTTCCTTTATTTCATTAATATTTTTATGACATCAAATTTTGTATTTTATTAATCCGTTATCACAGGAGACTCTCTCTTTGGGCCCAACTCCAACTGGTATATGGCTTACTCAAATTCTAAGAAGCTCAACAAATATTGTGCTACTTTTATTTACAGGAAGAGGGAATGCAAATTGATTCAGATGGGATTATCCTGAAATAGTTCAGGCTACTAAACCCCCCAAAACTTCACTGAGGTGCAGGTTCCTTCATTTTCCTTTGGCAACCTATGTGTTTAAAGTAGCCTTGGGTACCTGCTCCTTTATGTTCACCAGGACCTATCAGCCTTATGTCCTCCATGTAATAGACCATTATTATGTCCTGTGGATACATGAAATGATCAATGTACCTGCAAAGCAGATTTTGACAGAGAGACAGAAATTGATATAGCCCTGAAATACACCAATGAAGCAGCACTGGTGTTCCTCCATGTGAAAGCAAATGCATCTAGATAGCTGCCAATGTACTGCTTTAGTAAAGTTAACAGACCTCAACTGCAACAGTAAATACAATTGAAGTTGCCATCTAATTAAAATTTGTGAAAATGTCCAAGACATGGCCATCCTTTACTAAGGCCAAAAAGGGAAATTAAATGAAAAAGTGATCAAAATTACTACCTCTGCATCTTTTTGATATTCAAGTCAATAATTTCCTTATTTCCTTAGGGAAATTATATTGCTGTTAGTTAATTTGTTTACCTTCCATTTGGACCATGCCACCAGAGCTGGTAAGGAGAATCTATATAATGATGCTGCAAGTTGGTCAACATATCTGCTTTCACCCACATTTTCAAGTCAAGGGGTTTATGGACCCCTTCAACACACTATGACAATAGACACAGGGGGAAAATTCTATTCCCCAATTAGTGGGCTAAGGTATAAAGAAGATTCTTTCAGGGCCATTTCCTTGGTCCTTTGATCAGCCCTTGAACCACAAATTTAAAGTCTTGATTGTATCACGTTCTCTGTTTATGTGCTCCAGAAGCAATCATACCATGAGTTAGTCTTTATATTCCTCATTCTTTCCCAAAAGGTCTGTTAGAGCAGTCATCTAGGCTGGGCTTTTCCACTCAAGTATACTGTGGACCACTTGTGTCTCATTTTTTAATACTGATGGGATCCGGTTTGCCTCTAAACCAAACCAGGTGATGTAACTAAGCCCAGATTCTCATACCCTTGGGAGTTTGTTGCTTCAGCCATTCCTGGTACCAACAGTTGCAGTTTGGTCATAATTATTGGTTTGAATTGCAGGAAAGACATGGTAGTCTGTTAATGGTGTACGAATAATAATAGCACCACAAGATTTACCAAAAAACAAACAGCAAGCAAAATTTGCAATTTAGAAAACAATGCGATGCTTACCAATGTGTTTTCTCATGGACTTGGGGAAAGGAAGGTTTTCTTTGCCATTTTCTGGGATGTTGGGACAATGATGAGAAGGTTATATTAATATATTCACTTAAATATACTTACATTCCTAAATCTTTAGATATTTTCCTTTTTTTCCTTTATGACAAGGAATATATGTGTGGTAGGTAGAATAAAGTCGCCCAAAGAAATCCAAGTTTGACTATTTTTTTAAATGTCAAAAGGGACTTTGCATACATGATTAAAGGTCTTGAGGTGGGGAGAGTATCCTGCATTATCCAGGTGAACACAATTAAAACAAGAAGGTTCTTAAAATGTAGAAGAGAGAAGCAGAAGTGACAGTGTCACAGTGATGCAGCATGAGAAAAATTCAAACAGCCATTGCTGGTTTGAAGCATTGGAGGGGGCAATGACCCAAGGAATGGGGGCAGCCTCCAGAAACTGAAAAAGGCAAAGAAATGGAGTCTCCCCTAGAGCCTCCAGAAAGGAATGCAACCATGTCAACATCTTGATTTTGGCCCTGTGAGACTCATTTCAGAATTCTGATATCCAAAACTATAAGAAAATAAACTTGCATTGTTTAAGCCATCGGTTTGTGGTAATGTGTTACAGCAGTAATAGGAGACAATTACAACCTAAAATAACAATGCTGCTTTATACAGGCCATTACTGAGATCAGTTCCTAGGCAGCCTCTCTAGTTAATAATTAGAATTTCTCTCAACTCTGTGAGTTGCATTATTGAGTCCAGACCTTCTGGTAAGTGCATCAATATCTAGACATTCATTCAGTTCCATACATATGTGTGCTTTCTTTCATAATCCAGGACTCACAGAATCAATTCATTAACAACAACGTGTTGCTAAATTCACACTTTTGTTTGTTTGATTTTGGCAAGTAGTGAATAAATATTTTTAAAAATAAATAAAAAAGACAGTATTCTCTTTCTGTTATAATTTACTGAAAGTTAAGGGCATGCTTGGATCTGATTTCTATTTTCACTCTGAATATAATGATGTGTTCTTGGTGAGGGATACTGGGTGGCTTTCCTTTGCAAGATAACTTTCCTCAGGGTTTTCAATCAAGGAAGGAAGAGTCCCGCTATCCAAGGCCAGAGGGAGCACCTCATGTGACACAATAGTCTTACTTGTTGGAGTTTGGAATTCAGGTTAATTTCAGTCATCAGAAATTTTCTCAGATATTTAAATTCTGGTGCTAAGGCTCATATTTTTTTTTTCCAATCAATGCCCTGATTTCAAATAAGAAGTCTACTTAGGATATTAATTTAGCTGACCTTTAGCATAGTGATGGCATATTTCACATCTTTTTAAGATTTTTATTTTAATATGCCATGAGATATCTTGATTGTATATTTTCCAAAGAACTTTTCCAGCCGCATCTCTCAACCCTTCCAAAAGGTTTCTCCAGTCTGTCCAATGCAGTAAAAGATGTTAGATGATAGTTCTATCCACCTTCTCTTTTCGAAAGCAAATAATCCTAATGACTTTAATGGTCATACATTCTTATCTAATAAGGAAGAACATTTACAAATATCAGAAACCCAGTTTTGAGACATTTGCATTGATTTTGAACTGAATCAGAATTTTGTGGGTTTTAAAAAAGGCAGCAGTTGGAATTCACGACTTGCTGACAAACACATTTCTGCTGAGGGAAGGGGAAGACAGGGATAGTGAATGCTGTATTTCTCCATTGGCCCCAAAGTGCTAATTCCACAAAGGGATACATCAAAAGCAAACATGCAACTGTAGTTTTAAAACTTTTTACTGCAATATAACAATGAAGTAAACAGTAATTAGACACCTACCAATTTCCCCCCCAAAACAAACCAAAAAAATGTAAACAGGAAAATAACTCTGCCTATACTTGTACAGCTTCTCAACTCATGTTAGAAGGGTCTCACATTCAATGATAAAGAAATTTAAAATAGCAGTAATTATTTTCATTTTAAGAAAAGAGTCCCCTTCTCCCCCCTCAATCCCAAGTATTTATCATGAAAGAATGGGCTTTCTTACACATTAATTTTATACTTATTGGAAGCAGCAACAATAACCATCAATAATTTGGCATTTCTGTTTACAGTTGCTCCAATTTTTTTTTCAATTTCACAAAGCCATTATCCAGTGTTGCCATAAAATAGAGACTGTAGATTCTAGGTAGCAAAGATTCTTTTTGAAACCAATGTTAAGTCAAAAAATATAAAGCAGGGCATTACACTAAATTTCTGGATCTAGTACACTAAAAAGAGTGAAACCTAGGAAAATTACCTATTGTTTTATAGAAGAAATAAAGACCTGCAAAAGCTGACTTTTGGTTGTATAATACTTTACACGTTGTGTGGATTTGCGGCATCTGCTAATTGAAGCAGACAGGCACGGTATTCATCCCTACCCTGTATCTTAGATCCCCCCTCCCCACCCCCGACAATCCACTACCTTATACCAAGTATGTGGACATGAGCCCAAGTCATCCCAGACAAACCAGTGAACAAAGTTAGTGTAATGCACTGGTGTGAAGTGTGAGATAAAAAAAAAAATCCCTTTCAATCTTCATCAAAGTTTTGCTGTAGAAGAAAATTGGCAGCCAAGTTCTCATTCTTCTCACAAGCAAAATATGCTTGTATCACAAGTCCTTCAGGAAATCCTAATGCCTTTAATCTTTCTATAGCTTCTTTTTCCTGAGGCGTTACTTGAATGTAGTTCATATGACCACTTCCAGCTTCTGCAATTCCTCCACCCCCTCCTCCTTGACCACCAGCTTCTTGAACTGGTTCAATATAACATCTGAATAAAATGCTCCTGATGTTGGCTAATTTGCTGCAGTAACTGAGGATTTTCTCGACCTATCTGTTGTAGTGATGCTGAAAGCAGGGAAGGATTCTGTTGAATAATTTGTCTCATCTGTTGAAACTGAGGCTGATTCCGTAAAAATGCAAGAGGGTGTCCTCCAGAACTTGTTGCTGTAGTCGTTGCTGTCATAGTTGCTGCCGCTGCAGCCACTGAAGACTGAGGAACCCCAGTACTCGCTGCTGGAGGGGGGGGTCAACCACAGCCTGACTTTCTCTCTCTCCAGGAATTCCCATTAAAAGATACTCCACTGCCCTGTCAGGGTTGTTGAAACTGGCTCTCAGGGCTACAATTACTTGCTCTCATCCATAGTCCATTGACATGATCTCAGTTACCGTATTCTCATAAGACTGACCTGTCACAAGTGCACGTGTTGCATCTTCAGAAAGGTTTGACCAAGGAGAATCACCTGGTGTACTGTCAGTTGATGTTGGGCTAGCAGCCACTGGTGTTTCTGCTGGCTTTTCTGCAGGTTTCTCTTGTTTCGTTGCACTAGCAGGTGCAGGTTCAGAAGACGCTGTCGTTGATGCTGGAGTGACAGATGCAGGTGTGGGAATGGGGGCCAAAGTGGGGGCAGGGATTGAGGCCTGAGCCACAGCTGGTGCTGTGGAGGAACTAACTGTGGTAGTGGTGGCAGAATTAGATTGCTGAGTTGTAGCTGGTGCTGGTGTTGTCACTGCTTTGGGTTTTGTCACCATAACTACCACGAAGCTTTTCTCATCAATTTTGTATTCTTTTAGAGCAGTATCATTATTGAGGATTTTGCCTGCATAAATTAATTTTTGACCTGCTACAGGAAAGGCATCTTTACCCTTTTCAGATTCAATCTTCTCTTTCAGTGCTCTTACCGTCTCATCTGAGTCAATGTCGATCTTGAAGGTCTGCTGCTGGAGGGTCTTCAGGGTGACCAGCATGGTGCCATCATGCAGCTCTGCTGCCAGGCGTGCTCCGGGTGCTGGCCGCTGGGCAGGGTCTGTGGCCTGGTGGGGTCCTGGTGTTGCCCGCGCTCCTCGCGCACTCGGGAGGACAGCAGTGGTGGTGGGGGCTTGTCACATTTACCCTGCAGAGCGGCCTCCCCGCAGCGCTGCTCCCGGGCCGCGTCGCTGCCTCTACCTTCCTCACGAGCTCGGGCCACCATGCTTCCTCATGGGCCCAGCGCCAGCCACTGAGTCTGCAAGAGGCGCGAGGGGCTCTTCGAGAGCAGCAGGTAATCCACTAGCTCACCACAGGCTGGTGGCCCTCATCATCGTGACTCGCTGAGATGCGCCCCCTCCCACATTTTAATCTTAGAATAAATATGCTTGTTCTTAAATACTTCAACATTTTCAGCACAAAAGCTGCAACCACTTCACCAACTAGTGTTTGATTTCTTCATGCCCTTCATACTTATGCTTGGTTCTCCAAATTGTTGTCTCTAATACTATAATTGAATTGTACTCAGGCTACATAATTCCTTCAGTTTATGATTATACAACAGTACTAATTTAAAAACATATTTGGTTAATTGTCACTACATACGATTATATTTATAAATATATGTGATTATATGGATATACATAGCATTTCATATTTGAAATCTGTGCACTGAACGTGACTTTTTTGTGAAGAACAGTGAGGTATTAAAAGTTATTAACAGAGGGGGACCTTCAAGATGGAGGAGGAGTAAGATGTGGAGATCACCTTCCTCTCCACAAATACATCAAAGATACACCTACATGTGGAACAACTCCTACAGAACATCTACTGAACGTTGGCAGAAGACCTCAGACTTCCCAAAAGGCAAAGAACTCCCCACGTACCTGGGTAGGGCAAAAGAAAAAAGAAAAAACAGAGACAAAGAATAAGGATGGGACATGCACCTCTGGGAGGGAGCTGTGAAGGAGGAAAAGTTTCCACACATTAGGGAGTCCCTTCACTGGTGGAGATGGGGGGTGGCGGGGGGGAAACTTTGGAGCCATGGAGGGGAGCGCAGCAGCAGGGGTGCAGAGGGCAAAGCAGAGAGATTCCCTCACAGAGGATCAGTGCCGACCAGCACTCACCAGCCTGAGAGGCTCATCTGCTCACCAGCTGGGGTGTGTGGGGGCTGAGAGCTGAGGCTCGGGCTTCAGATCCCAGGGAGAGGACTGGGGTTGGCTGCATGAAGACAGCCTGAGGGGGCTAGTGTGCCACAGCTGGCCAGGAGGGAGTCCAGGAATAAGTCTGGACCTGTTGAAGAGGCAAGAGACCATTGTTTTGGGGTGCACGAGGAGAGGCGATTGCTTCCCTATCTGCCCACAGAATGCAGAGCACTGCCTAAATAAGCTCCAGAGATGGGCATGAGCCATGGTTATCAGCTTGGACCCCAGAGACAGGCATGAAATGCTAATGCTGCAGCTGCAGCCACCAAGAAGCCTGTGTGCAAACACAGGTCACTATCCACACTCTCCTCCTGGGAGGCTGTGCAGCCCACCACTGCCATGGTCCCGAGATCCAGGGACAACTTTCCCAGGAGAGCACACGGTGCACCTCAGGCTGGTGCAACGTCACAGCGGCCTCTGCCACCACAGGCTTGCCCCACATTCCAATTATGACTACCGTACTCCTCCCTCCCCACAGTCTAATAGAGCAAGAGTGCCCTAATCAGCGGCTGCTTTAGCCCCCTCCTGTGTGGGCAGGGAACAGATACCAGAGGGTGAACTACACATAGAGATGGGGCCAAAACCAAAGCTGAACCCCAGAAGCTGTGTGAACAAAGAAGAGAAAGGGAAATTTCTCCATGCAGCCTCAGGAGCAGCAGATTAAATCCCCACAATCAACTTGATATACCCTGCATCTGTGGAATACCTGAATAGACAATGAAGTGTCCCAAAATTGAGGTGGCAGACTTCAGGAGCAACTGTAGACTTGGGGTTTGCTGTCTGTGACTGATTTGTTTTTGACTTTTATGTTTATCTTAGTTTAGTGTTAGCACTTTTTATCATTGGTGGATTTGCTGATTGGTTTGGTTGCTCTCTTCTTTTTTATAATTTTTTTTAATTTAGTAATTTTTGAAATAATTTTTATTACTTTCTTTCTTTCTTTCTTTCTCCCTTTTCTTCTGAGCTGTGTGGGTGACAGGGTCTTGGTGGTCTGGCCTGGTGTCAGGTCTGAGCCTCTGAGGTGGGAGAGCCAAGTTCAGGACATTGGACCACCAGAGATATCCCGGCCCCAATTGGCAAGAGATCTCCCAGAGATGTCTGTCTCAATGCTAAGACTCAGCTCCACCAAAAAGCCAGCTCCAGTGCTGGATGCCCCATGCCAAACAACTAGCAAGACAGGAACACAACCCCACCCATTAGAACAGAGGCTGCCTAAAATCATACTAAGTTCACAGACACCCCAAAACACACCACCAGACTAGACCCTTCCCACCAGAACCCATCCACCAGAACACAGGCATCAGTCCCCTCCACCAGGAAGCTTACACAAGACACTGAACAAACCTCACTCACTGGGGGAGACACCAAAAACAATGGGAACTACGAACATGCAGCCTATGAAAAAGAGACCCCAAACACAGTAAGTTAAACAAAATGAGAAGACAGAGAAATATGCAGCAGATGAAGGAGCAAGGTAAAAACCCACCAGACCAAACAAATGAAGAGGAAATAGGCAGTCTACCTGAAAAAGAATTCAGAGTAATGATAGTAAAGATGATCCAAAATCTTGGAAATAGAATGGAGGAAATACAAGAAACCTTTAACAAGGACCTAGAAGAACTAAAGAGCAAACAAACAATGATGAACAACACAATAAATGAAATTAAAAGTTCTCTAGAAGGAATCAATAGCAGAATAACTGAGGCAGAAGAATGGATAAGTGATCTGGAAGATAAAATAGTGGAAATAACTACCACAGAGCAGAATAAAGAAAAAAGGATGAAAAGAATTGAAGATCATCTCAGAAATCTCTGGGACAACATTAAACACACCAACATTCAAAATATAGGGGTCCCAGAAGAAGAAGACAAAAAGAAAGGGACTGAGAAAATATTTGAAGAGATTATAGTTGAAAACTTCCCTAATATGGGAAAGGAAATAGTCAATCAAGTCCAGGAAGTGAAGAAAATCCCATACAGGGTAAATCCAAGAACACGCCAGGACACATATTAATCAAAGTATCAAAAATTAAATACAAAGAAAAAATATTAAAATCAGCAAGGGAAAAGCAACAAATAACATAAAAGGGAATCCCCATAAGGTTAACAGCTGAACTTTCAGCAGAAACTCTGCAAGCCAGGAGGGAGTGGCAGGACATATCTATAGTGATGAAAGGGGGAAACCTACAACCAAGATTACTCTACCCAGTAAGGATCTCATTTAGATATGATGGAGAAATTAAAACCTTTAGAGACAAGCAAAAGAGAAGAGAATTCAGCACCACTAAACCAGCTTTACAGCAAACGCTAAAGGAACTTCTCTAAGCAGGAAACACAAGAGAAGGAAAAGACCTACAAAAAGAAACCCAAAACAATTAAGAAAATGGTAGTAGGAACATACATACTGATAATTACCTTAAGTGTAAATGGATTAAATGCTCCAACCAAAAGACATAGACTGGCTGAATGGATACAAAAACAAGACCCTATATACGCTGTTTACAAGATACCCACTTCAGACCTAGGGACACATACAGACAGAAAGTGAGGGGATGGAAAAAGATATTCCATGCAAATGGAAATCAAAAGAAAGCTGGAGTAGCAATTCACATATCAGAAAAAATAGACTTTAAAATAAACACTATTACAAGAGACAAAGAAGGACACTACATAATGATCAAGGGATCATTCTAAGAAGAAGATATAACAATTGTAAATATTTATGCATACAACATAGGAACACCTCAATACATAAGGTAAATGCTAACAGCAATAGAAGGGGAAAGTGACAATAACACAATCATAGTAGGGGACTTTAACACCCCACTTTCACCAATGGACATATCTTCCAAAATGAAAATAAATAAGGAAATAAAAGCTTTAAATGACACATTAGACAAGATGGACTTAATTGATATTTATAGGACATTCCATTCAAAAACAACAGATTATTTTCTTCTCAAGTGCTTATGGAACATTCTGTAGGATAGATGATATCTTGGGTCACAAATCAAGCCTTGGTAAATTTAAGAAAATTGAAATTGTATCAAGTATCTTTTCCAACCACAGCACTATGAGACTAGATATCAATTATGGGGGAAAAAAACTGTAAAAAATACAAGCACATGGAGGCTAAAAAACACACTATTAAATAACCAAGAGATCACTGAAGAAATCAAAAAATACCTAGAAATAAATGACAATGAAAACACGACGACCCAAAACCTATGGGATGCAGAAAAAGCATTTCTAAGAGGGAAGTTTATAGCAATACAATCCTACCTCAATAGACAAGAAAAATCTCAAATAAACAACCTAACCTTACACCTAAAGCAATTTGAGAAAGAAGAATTAAAAAACCCAAAGTTAGCAGAAGGAAAGAAATCATAAAGAGCAGATCAGAAATAAATGAAAAAGAAATGAAGGAAACAATAGCAAAGATCAATAAAATTAAAGCTGGTTCTTTGAGAAGATAAACAAAATTGATAAACCATTAGCCAGACAGATCAAGGGAAAAAAGGGAGAAGACTCAAATCAACAGAATTAGAAATAAAATAGGAGAAGTAACAACTGACACTGCAGAAATACAAAGGATCATGAGAGACTACTACAAGCAACCCTATGCCAATAAAATGGACAACCTGGCAGTAAGGGACAAATTCTTAGACAAGCACAACCTTCCAAGACTGAACCAGGAAGAAATAGAAAATATAAACAGACCAATCAGAAGCACTGAAATTGAAACTGTGATTAAAAATCCCCCAACATACAAAAGCCCCAGACCAGATGGCTTCGCAGGCGAATTCTTTCAAACATTCAGAGAAGAGCTAACACCTATCCTTCTCAAAATCTTCCAAAACATAGCAGAGGGAAGAACAATCCCAAACTCATTCTACAAGGCCACCATCACCCTGATACCAAAACCAGACAAAGACATCACAAAAAAGGAAAACTACAGGCCAATATCACTGATGAACATAGATGCAAAAATCCTCAACAAAATACTAGCAAACAGAATCCAACAGCATATTAAAAGGATCATACACCATGATCAAGTGGAGTTTATCCCAGGAATGAAAGGGTTCTTCAATATACGCAAATCAATCAATGTGGTAAACCATATTAACAAACTGAAGGAGAAAAACCATATGATCATCTCAATAGATGCAGAAAAATCTTTTGACAAAATTCAACACCGATTTATGATAAAAACTCTCCATAAAGACCTAAATGTAAGGCCAGACACTATAAAACTCTTAGAGGAAAACATAGGCAGAACACTCTATGACATAAATCATAGCAAGATCCTTTTGGATCCACCTCCTAGAGAAATGGAAATAAAAACAAAAATAAACAAATGGGACCTAATGAAGCTTAAAAGCTTTTGCACAGCAAAGGAAACCATAAACAAGAAGAAAAGACAACCCTCAGAATGGGAGAAAATCTTTGCAAATGAAGAAACTGACAAAGGATTAATCTCCAAAATTTACAACCAGCTCATGCAGCTCAATATCAAAAAAACAAAAACCCAATCCAAAAATGGGCAGAAGACCTAAATAGACATTTCTCCAAAGAAGATATACAGATTGCCAACAAACACATGAAAGGTTGCTCAACATCACTAATCATTGGAGAAATGCAAATCAAAACTACAATGAGGTATCATCTCACACCAGTCAGAATGGCCATCATCAAAAAATCTACAAACAATAAATGCTGGAGAGGGTGTGGAGAAAAGGGAACCCTCTTGCACTGTTGGTGGGAATGTAAATTGATACAGCCACTATGGAGAACAGTATGGAGGTTCCTTAAAAAACGAAAAATAGAACTACCATACAACCCAGCAATCCCACTACTGGGCATATACCCTGAGAAAACCATAAGTTAAAAAGAGTCATGTACCACAGTGTTCATTGCAGCTCTATTTACAATAGCCAGGACATGGAAGCAACCTAAGTGTCCATCAACAGCTGAATGGTTAAAGAAGATGTGGCACATATATACAATGGAATATTACTCTGCCATAAAAAGAAACGAAATTGAGTTATTTGTAGTGAGGTGGATGGACCTAGAGTCTGTCATACAGAGTGAAGTTAAGTCAGAAAGAGAAAAACAAATACCATATGCTAACACATATATATGGAATCTAAAAAAAAATGGTTCTGATGAATGTAGGGGCAGGACAGGAATAAAGACACAGATGTACAGAATGGACATGAGGGCACAGGGAGGGGGAAGTGTAAGCTGGCACAAAGTGAGAGAGTGGCATGGACATATATACACTACCAAATGTAAAATAGGTAGCTAGTGGGAAGCAGCTGCATAGCACAGGGAGATCAGCTCGGTGCTTTGTGACCACCTAGATGGGTTGGATAGGGAGGGTGGGAGGGAGACACAAGAGGGAGGCGATATGGTGCTATATGTATAAATATAGCTGAGTCACTTTGTTATACAACAGAAACTAACACAACATTTTAAAGCAATTATACTCCAATAAAGATGTCTTAAAAAAAGTTTTTAATATACTGTTGTTATACAGAATTTTTTTAGTTTGTTTAACATATTCTATAATTTTGCTCAGAATCACTTTCAAGCCTGTTTGGTTTTAGATTTAAGAATCAGTCAATGTTCCTTTTATAAATTGAGATTTTACTGTATTTTGTATTCTGTGACCTCTGTAGTTCTAACTTCTTTATTTAAAATATTAGTAATGAATCTTAGATTAACAGATGTATAATTTGCTTCAGTATTCATAGCTGTAATCAACCTGAATCTGTACTTAATTTAAAATATTTACTTTTGTTATTTCAGTACCTATCTCTATAATATCGTTCATCTTAAGGATTATTTGATTTTCTTATGATGATATTATAAAATTTATATCATATTTTATAAAATTTATATCATATCAGAATTATTCTTTTTTTATACTTGCCATACTTTATTTTCATATCATGTTTATTGATAAAATTTTATTATACTATTCCAAAATTTATTATATTCACCAGCTTTGGTATGTATCCTTTACATAGAATCATAGCATTGATGCTTCCCCAAAACATATGTTCTCCCTTGATATTGTCATACAGAATTGAGAACCTCAATCATTAAAAAAACCAAATCACGACATGTTTAGATAGTGGACCTCTGAAATTTTATCATTGCTTTGTTTACTTTTCACCATCTCTTTACCTCCAACTTGTGATGTTCCAAAACCCTTACGTTGCTTTCTTTTTATTTTTATCCTCCAGGTAAAGATGTTCCATCCATGTCTAATCAGGTAATACAAACATTATAACATTTGTCTGATAAATGTCAAAATACAGACAAGTTCAGATAAGCCTAGTTGTAGGTCTTTCTTTACTTGTAATTTCTGAATGGATTTATCCAAGTCTTTCATGTTTTAAATATTATTCCTGGTAATTTTAATGCAGAAATGAAAATAATTTTAAAAATAAAAATATTTTAACAGATTTAGGTGACTGGTAAGTTTTTATTGTTGTCCCAATTCTACCAAAGTCTATTATTTTAATTTTCAAAGCTATTATAACAAAAATAAATGAAATCAAATTCACAACTACAATCTGACCACCATAAAACATTGATTCTTTTTAGCTTTCCACATTCCCTTCTAATCTTTATGTCCATGAGGATGGTCTGTCTACTAAGAGGAAAGTTTGCCAAATAATGAGAAACATTTTCTGATATGAAGCATCGATCAGCAAGGGTATGCCCTTGATTACAAGGATGTACTCTCTCAAAATGGAAAATGGAGAACTTACAGCATCCTATCAGGGACTTCCACTCGTTGAGTACAATCAAGATCTTTCCACTTTCCATCCCGTTCCCCTTTTCCTCCTCCACATTAACCTTGCTAGAATCCCAGGACCAAAAGAATTATTGCGGCAACCAAAATAATTATTGACTTCAATAATCAGGAAGATGTTTTCTAAATCTATCACCTGCTTTTGTTTCTTTTTTTTCCAATATACTCCTTACTAAATATTACAGAAGCAAGATAAAGTAAAAAAGGGAGAGAAAAGAATGAGATAATTGATAGTACTGTAAAGCACTGAAATGGCAAAAGTAAAAAAATAAATAGTGATAAGGAAGAGGATTTTTCAATATAAAGCAGCTAAGTGTTTTCAAATGTACATATTGTATCAGCCAATGTAATAAATTTAGTACATTAAACTCAATTTTTCCTTCTCAAATTGTTCCTAAGTTTGTAAATTAAAGGATTAAATATTTACATGTAACCAGGACAAACATAGTTACCCATATTTAAATTATGTAGTAGAAAATGCTCATTTTTAACCAATTTGGGTGTGTGTATGTGTATGTATAGAATAGCTATTAATAAATAAACTTATTCATTATATATGGACTATAAATAGACTATTAATATGAAAAGAAAACGTGCCTTACAAATGTAATATTCTGTTTTGAAAATGGGGAATATTCTGTTTCTGATAGAAAGGTCTAATAAATTTTCAACTTATTTTCTTCTACTGCAAAAAAAATTCCTTATGTCCAGGACTTAACTTTTATATTTATAAACATGGTGGATATCAATCAACATATGAAAAAATGTTTATTCTTTTTAATAGTACATCATAAACATTTTATTGATTTAATTAGTATGTAGTATTTTAATGTTTTAATTTTTCTTTCATGGTCTGTGCAATTAAAAATTATTTAAACTCTAAATTATATTAATTGAATTTTATCGTATGAAGGGTTATTGTTACGTAATTTGATTAATTACTTATTGAGGTCTGACTGTTGCATATATTGCATCTCAGTATGTGTGGCATGAAGTATACAACTGCTTTCCTCTAGATAGTCAGGGAGATAATAGTGTCCTTTTTTCCTCTTTTATTATTTGAGGTGAAATGAAAGCAGAATGAGTGGTAGTTTGAAGCACAGTTCATGTTGCTAAAATGAGGGCTCTAAAATATCAGGGCTTGGAGAAAGGGCTTTGAATACCTGAGTTACACCCAGATCACCATTAGACAAGAAAAAGGGAGGGGTAGTGGGGCACAAAGTTCAAATCTGATGATTGATTCTGGATCCTTGATTTCTTTTTTCTTTGTACTTGGCAGGAAAATGAGAATGGCAGTGGTTCTGAAGAAGTGTGCTACACTGTCATTAATCATAGGCCCAATCGAAGACCCTCCCAGAGCTCCAACGATGATGGTTATGAGAACATTGCAAAGAGAGTGAGACCATTAAGAGAAGGGTCAGAAACAGAATATGCCCTTCTCAGGAGAGCTTGCACTACTAGGTCTTCCTTCTGTACCCCTGAGCATGAGCATGATTATGAACTTGTGCTTCCTCACTAGAACACTCATGCCTCATCATCTTCCGGCAATAAAGATGACAGAATACTGGCCTCCAGGGGAGTCTTACTCTTTCAGCTGTTCATGAAACATTTATTTCTGGCCAGATTTTAGAAATGATATCCTTTCACTATATTACCTTGAGAAACTCTGAAACATGTAATCTCTGAGGATTGGGTAAAGCCATATAAATTGATATAATGATATAGAGTATTCAACATCTTTTTGTCTGTAAGGTTTGAAGACATGGAGATGGTGGGGGGAAACCTCCTTAAGACAATAAACATCTACAGATATATGACCTAGAATATCCATTTCCAATCCTACTTTCCAAATTTCAAATGCCAGCATTCACATTCCTAATTATCTATTTCATTTTTTGAGGTCTAATCTACTCAATAAATTCTTAAAACATAAGACCAGTGATCAGACCCTTTGCTAACTGAATATTTACTTCAATTTTGCCTTTTCCACATACTGGAGATTCTTGTATGTAAACTTGTGGTAGCAATTTAAGAATTAACAGTTTTTGATATTGGCCTTTCTGAGAGGAGAAGCTGAGAGTGCCATTAAAAAAGAAGTGAATGAGGTTTTGTTGCCCATTGTCTTTCTTTCCAATAGTAAATCAGATAAATCTGTTCAAAGATTACTAAAAATTGAAAGTATACTTGTGCTTATAGCTTTGTTCACAATATACTAGTTAATTTAAACTATTACTGGTTATTTTTAATGAAGAAGGAAGAATAGTGTCTTGTTTTAAAATTTAGGCAAAATGGTAAATAATCCATTTATTTTTACTTTCATTCCCAAGTATAGTCTAAATGACATGCCAACTTCCCAATAAGGACATAAAGAACATAATTGACAAAACATCTATAATTAATTTTTTAGATAGTTACAATACACTGACCGCTTTGGTCATTGACAAGGATAAATAAATAGATGGATGTCATGGATGTCAGCTAACTTATTTTTTTTGTTTTGTTTAGTTTGTTTGTTTTTTCATTAAAGTGACATGTACTAGTAGGAATGAATCTGGTTTCTAGTTATTAGTTTAATATTGACCTAATCTAAAATAAAGTATGCTATTCTCCTATGCACATTATTTAATCTACAATAGGAGGGAAACTGAGGCACTTCTCTACACTGAAGCTCCATTACTGCCTCCTCCATAGAACTACCTGGAAGAGGGTGGGTAGATAGATAGAATGAACAAATTAGCAGAAAGGGATGGTTCATGTCAAGAAAATTTGGGTAACTCTCCTTATTTATTAGGAATGATCTCATATAACAGAAGATACTGAAAATTACCATTTATTGAACGTTTGCTAGGTTCTAGTGGTGTAACTTATTTGTTTTATACAAATTTTGACTCTCTATTCTTGGTAAATTCCTATGCTCCTTTGGGGTGATTTCAATGTGTGGAAGGAGAACTTAATTTTGTAATTCTGGAAAAGTCACCCTGTCAGAAATATGCCAGTCTTATAGAAATCAGTCAACTTTGGGGAATGACAAAATTATTTTTTCTCTGTGTGCTTTTGTAGTTATTTTTCACATGTAATAAATATTATATTTAAAATAAGTGAGTAATTTTAATATACTTAAAATCTGGAATTATAGGAGAAGGAGCAGGCAATAGGTTAATGAATATCATTGTTTAGTATGAGAAACACTGAAATCCAAAAGCATAGATGTGACCTGGTTGTCCATCAAACCATGGACAGGCCACTTAATCTTTCTGAGATTCAGTTTCTCAGCAAAGAAGAATTTTTAAAAAATTAACTATCTTACATGGTTGTGAAGAACAATAAAACCATGTTGCAAAAGTACTTTTTAACCTAGAAACTGTTTTCTAAAGGTTAATTTATTTTTATGCAAATAAATATTTGGGATTCTAAAATTATTTATATTTTTAATCAATTTTACTGAAATGTCATTACATACAACAAAAAGTAACCACCATAAAGACAGAGTTATATGAATTTTGTCAAATGTATTCACATGTAATCACTTTCCCATCAAGAGATAGAACACTTATGTCATCTCAGAAACTTGTATCATGCTCTTCTTCAGTCAATTTTACCAGTCCTGGCAACCACTGATCTGTTTTTTAAAACTATAGATTAGATTTGTCTCTTCTGGAGATTCAGTGTTTGTTTTTCATGTGTAAGCTGTCTTTCATTCAGCATAATGTTTTTGAGTTCTTCCATGTTTTACCTTGTATTAGTAGTTGACATTTTTAAATTAGTATACTACTGTATGGATATCTCATAATTTATTAATGTAATTATTTGCTGATGGGTATGTGAGGTATTTACAGTTTTTGACATTATAAATAAAGCTGCTGCACATGTACTTGAGTATTCGGGCATATTAGTTTGCTAGGGCTGCCAATGTACCACAGCCTAAGTAGCTTCAATAACAGAATTTTATTTTCTCACAACTCTGGAGGCTGCAAAGTCCAAGATCAAAGGGTAAGCCAGAGTTTTTTGTTTGTTTGTTTGTTTGTTTTTCCCGAGGCCTGTTCTATGTCTCTCTCCTAGTTTCTGGTGATTTTCTGGCAGTCTTTGGGATTTGTAGACTTATTGGTAAGACCTTTTTGTCTCAAGGGTAGGAAATAAATTTGACTAAAATTCAGTGATTTTCTACATTAGTGAAATATCTAGGAGTCTAGTGGTGCGGGGCATATTGAGATATTCTTTCTGAGGTGAAGAAAAAGTTGTTGTATCTGGCCCTTACTATAATCAAAAAAGAGACCCAGGGGCTTCCCTGGTGGCGCAGTGGTTGGGAGTCTGCCTGCCAATGCAGGGGACACGGGTTCGAGCCCTGGTCTGGGAGGATCCCACATGCCGCGGAGCGACTGGGCCCGTGAGCCACAATTGCTGAGCCTGCGCGTCTGGAGCCTGTGCTCCGCGATGAGAGAGGCCGCGATAGTGAGAGGCCCGCGCACCGCGATGAAGAGTGGCCCCCTCTTGCCGCAACTGGAGAAAGCCCTCGCACAGAAACGAAGACCCAACACAGCCAAAAATAAATAAATAAATAAATAAATAAATGCCTTTAGAGACTATATTAGTTAAAAAAAAAGAGACCCAAAAACCTGTGGGATTTTGAAGACACAATACATGTGGGATTTGGAATTTTGGGGATAACATACTCTTTATTTGGGTATGCAGCTCTTGTCTGTTTATGGAGTGACCTGAAAATCTGCTAGTTTTTAGTGGGGCCCAGAACAAGAGAAGGCTGTGCAGCAGGTCCAGGCCACTGTCCAAGTTGCTATGCCTCTTGGACCATATGATTCAGCAGATCCAGTGGTGCTTGAAGTGTCAGTGGCACATAAGGAAACTGCCTGGAGCTTTGGAAGGTCCCTATAGGTAAATCACACCACAAGCCCTTAAAATTTTGGATGCCATCCTGCAAAGATAACTATTACCCTTTTGATAAATAGCTCTTGGCCTGTTACTGGAACCCAGAGACTAAAGGTTTAACCATGGGTCACCAAGTTGCCTTGCAATATGAGCTGTGCTTCATGAACTGAGTGTCGTTTGACCTACCAAGCCATAGAATTGGGCATGCACAGTAGCACTCCATCATCAAATGGAACTGGTATATATGACTCTGGGCCAAGCAGGCCCTGAAGGCACAAATAGGTTATATGAAAAAAGTGGCCCAGAAGCCCATGGTCCCCGTTCCTGCTATAGCACCTTCTTTCTCCCGGCCTGTACCTATTGCCCCATGAGGAGTTTTCCACAATCAGTTGACAGGAAGAAAAGACTCAGATCTGGTTTACAGATGGTTCTGCATGTATGCAGGTATAACCCCAAAGTGGAAAGCTCTTGCACTACAATCTCTTTCTGGGATATCCCTGAAGAACGGTGGCGAAGGGAAATTCTTCCAGTGAGCAGAACTTCAAGCAGTGCACCTGGTTGTTCACTTTTCTTGGAAGAAAAAGTGGCCAGATGTGCAATTGTGTACAGATTCACGTGCTGTGTACAGATTCATGTGCTGTAGCTTAGTGAATGGTTGGAGACTTCGAAGAAACATGATTGGAAAATTGGTAAAGAGGTCTGGGGAAGAGATATGTGATTAGACCTCTCTTAACAGTTTAAAAATATGAAGATATTTGTGCCCTATGAGAATGATCACCAAAATGCGACCTCAACAGAGGAGGATTTTAATAATCAAACAGATAGGATAACCTGTTCTGTGGATACCAGTCAGCCTATTTCCCCAGCCACCCCTATCATTGCCCAGTGGGCTAATGAACAAAGTGACCATGGTGGCAGGGATGGACTTTATGCTTGGGCTCAGTAACATGGACTTACACTCACTAAGGACTACCTGGTTATGATCACTGCTGAATGGCCAAGTGTCAGCAACAGAGACCAACACTGAATCCCTGATATAACACCATTCCTGTGGTGATCAGCCAGCTACATGGTAGTGAGTTAATTACATTGTACCACTTGCATCACAGAAGGGCAATATTTTGTTCCTACTGGAATAAACACTTTCTCTGGCTATGGTTTTCATTCCTTGCATTCAGTGCTTCTGCCAAATGTACCACTTGTGAACTTACAGAATGCCTTATCCACTGTCATGTTATTCTTCTACACAGCATTGCTTCTGATCAAGGAACTTACTGCACAGAAAAAGAAGTGTGGCAATGGGCCCACGATTATGGAAATCATTTGTCTTACCATGTTTTCCATCTTCCTGAAACAGGTGGCTTGATAGAACAGTGGAATGATATTTCGATGACTCAGTTATAGCACCAGCTGTGTGGCAATACCTTGCATGGTTGAGGCAAGGTTATCCTTGGCTGTGTGTGCTCTAAATCAGTGTCCACTATGGTGCTGCTTCACAGGTCCAGGAATCAAAGAGTGAACATGGGAGTGGCACCACTCACTATTACTTCTAGTGACCCACTAGCCAAATTTATGCTTTCTGTCCTCAGAACCTTATGCTCTGCTGGCCTAGAGGTCTTAGTTCCAAAAGAAGAAATGCTCAGACCAAGAGAAACAATAATGATCCCATTGAACCAGAAGTTAAGACTGCCACCCAGCCATTTTGGGCTCATGCCATCTGATCAACAGACAAAAGGGAATTACTGTGCTGGTTGGGGTAATTGATACCAACTACCAAAGGGAAACAAACTGGACTGCTCTCCCACAATAGAGGTAAGGAAGAGTATGTCTGGAATTCTGGGGATCCCTCAAGGTTCTCTTAATGCTACCATGTCCTATGACTAAGATCAATGGAAAATTACAACAACCTAATAAATGTAGGACTAGTAATGGCCCTGACACTTCAGGAATAGCTTAGGTCACCCCACAAGGTAAAGAACCACAACCAGCTGAGGTACTTGCTGAGGGCACAGGGAATATGTAATGTGTAATGAAAGATGGTAATTATCCAGCTACAACCATGTGACCAGTTACAGAAATGAGAATTGTAATTGTTATGAGTATTTCTTTTTTATTTTGTTATGAATATGTGTGTTTGAATTATATATCATATATATACACATATGTATATACATTTATATATTTTTTATATATTACATATATATATATATACATTTTATATATTACATATACATGTGCATTTATATTAAGCAAATGTCTTTGAATCTTTCCTCTCATTTTCTTATCATGTAACATAAAATGTATTAACTTTATTTCTTTATATATATATATATACATCCATATATATATATTTAAATTTTACATCATAGTATTAAATTATAGGATATCAAACAGAAGAGTGAACCTCACCCAAGGACTTTGCATTCTCTTTTGGAGAAAAGGTTAGTACACTTTTGTTTGTACAAAAGATCAGCAGAGGTATAATTTTGTTCTTTTTATTTTCTTTCTTTTTTTTTTTACTAACCTCCTAATTTGTGTCATTCACAAATTATTTTTTATCCTTTCTTTTATAAAGTAAACACTTAATACTATAAATTATAACGTGCTGTTTAAGCTGTATTCTGAATATCTTAAAACATGGCTTTTCGACTACTGTTCAGTTTTTAATATTTTGTATTTTTTATTACAATTTATTTTTGATCATGAGTTATTTGAAAGCACATTCTCAATTTCCAGTATCAGTTTTTGTCTTATTACTTTATGTTAATACTTTCTAATTACTTATTGTTGTTGGAGAAGGATGTCTGTATATTACTAGTTCTTTGAAATTTGTCGAAATTTGTTTCATGGTGCAGTAAGTAGAAAAATTTTGAAATTATAGCATAGTGAGCTAAAAAAATAATGTTTTGGTTCTATTCTGTATAAGTCCATTAGATAAATCTAGTTAATCATGTGGCTTAAATCTTGTATCTTTATTTTTTTTCTTTTAAATGTGATAATTAATGAGAAAAAATGTGTTGAAAATATCCCACTATTATAAAAACTTGTAAATTTCCATTTATTCTATACCATATTTAGTTATATATTTTGAAGTATGTTATTAACTACATGCAAAGTTTAGAATTGTAATCTCTCCTTGTAATCCTCTTCATCCTGAGTAATGACAAAGTTTATTTTTTCTAATATTAATAAAGCCATGTCAGTTTAGTTTTGCTTATTAATTGCATGGTACATTTATCTTTTTCTATCCTTTTTCCTCTCAACATTTCCATGTCCTTATGTTTTAGATGTCTCTTTCAAATAGCTTAACATGTAGTTAAATATTGTTTTTCTAATCTAGTCTGACAATCTTTGACACTTTCTGATTTATTTATTTATTTAAATTGAGATACCACACTGTATTCGTTTTAGGTATAAAACATACTGGTTTAGTGTATGTATATATTGTGAAATGATTACCACAATAACTTTAGTTAACATCCATCACCACTCATAATTGCACATTTTTTTCTCATGATAAGAACATTTAAGATCTACTCTCTTAGCAACGTTCAAATATACCATACGGTATTGTTAACTATAGTCACCATGCTGTACATTACATCCCCAGACCTATTTGTCTTTTAACTGGAAGTTTGTACCTTTTAACCACTTTTACCCATTCCACCCTGTTATTTTCTTTATTTGGAGATTTAGTACAGTTTAAGAAGATGTGTATGAATGCCACATAAACAACTGGTGGACTGTTATGGTTAATTTTATGTTTTAACTTGTCTAGGCCATGCTTCCATGTTGTTTGCTCAAGCAGCAGTCTAGATGTTGCTATGATTTATTTTTTTAGATGTGATTACCATTTAAATCAGTAAAATTTTAGTAAAGTAGATAACCCTTTATAATGTGGGTGGGCTTCATCAAATCAACTAAAAGCCTTAATAAAAAAAAAGATCGACATAACCCAAGAGAGAAAGAATTCTCTCTAAGACTGCAACATAGGAATCTTGCCTAAGTTTCCAGACTGCCATCCTACAGAATTCAGACTCAAGATGAAGCTTCAACTCATACCAGAATTTTCAGCCTTCAGATCCACTTAGGAATTTCAGACTTACCAACAATTACAATTATGTGAGCAAATTCTTTAATCTTTCTCTGTCTCTCAATAGATAGATAGATAGATAGATAGATAGATAGATAGATAGATAGATAGATAGATAGGTAGAGATGTATTTATTGTATTGGTCTGGATCTTTGGAAAACTCTGACTAAAACATCATTGTCTACCTATCAACTTATCTATCTTAGTTATTTGAAGCATTTAAAAATAAATCTCAGAGATGCCATTTTATACAAGGGACGTGAGCATCTGCGGACTTTGGTGTCCACCCAGGGTCCTTGAATCTGTACCCACAGATACCAGGGGACAACTGTGTTTCCATGGAAGGTGTGCATGTGTGAGGGAGCCCATTTAGAACCGTGTTGTGATCAAGTGTTTTCGGTAGCTTGGCTCTGGAGGAAATCCCAAAGCAAGAATGCCAGAGGTGTTTTGAAGAAAGGAAGACAAGAGGACAATTTTAATGGAAATTATGCCTTCAATTTCAGATTCCACATTGTAACAAACCTTTAAGAAACTACCACTTGTTGAGAGGATTAGCTCAAGGTGTTGGAGTAGAAGGACATGAGCTCATCCCCTTCTTACAAAAACAACAAAATCACAACTAACTGCTGAACAACCATCTTCAAAACCTACCGAAAAAAGATACCCTACATCCAAAGACAAAGAAGAAGCCAGAATGAGACAGTAGGAGGGGCATGATCACAATAAAATCAAATCTCATACTTGCTGGGTAAGTGACCCATAAACTGGAAAAC
This sequence comes from Eubalaena glacialis, assembly GCF_028564815.1. Taxonomy (NCBI): domain Eukaryota; kingdom Metazoa; phylum Chordata; class Mammalia; order Artiodactyla; family Balaenidae; genus Eubalaena; species Eubalaena glacialis. Next base: position 172,367,240 of record NC_083719.1, read on the forward strand.
AAGTACACCACAGAAGTTATCCCACAGGAGTGAAAGCACTGAGCCCCATGTCAGATGTCCCAGCCTGGGGGCCTGGCAATGGGAGGAGGAGTCCCCAGAGAATCTGGCTTTGAAGACCAGTGGCGTCTGATTACAGGAATTCCACAACACTGGGGAAAACAGAAAATCCACTCTTGGAGGGCAAACACAAAGTCTTGTGCACACAAGGACCCAGGGGAAAAAAACAGTGATCCCATAGGAGACAGGGCCAGACCTCCCTGAGAGTATTGAAGGGTCTCCTTCAGAGGCGGGGGACAGCTGTGGCTCACTGCAGGGACAAAGACTTTTGTGGCAGCAGTTCTGGGACGTACTCATTGGCGTGAGCCCTCCCGGAGGCCACCAAACAGTCTGTAGGCTCTAGTGCTGGGTAGTCTCAGGCCAAATAACAAAGAGGGCAGGAACACAGCCCCACCCATCAGCAGATAAGTGGATTAAAGTTTTACTAAGCACTGCCCTGCCCACCAGAGGGACAAGAACCAGCTCCACCCACCACCAGTCCCTCCCATCAGGAAGCTTACACAAGCGTCTTAGAAAGCCTCATCCACAAGAGACTAGACAGCAGAAGCAAGAAGAACTGCAGTCCTGCAGCCTGCAGAATGAAAGCTACAATCACAGAAAGTTAGACAGACTGAAACAGAAGAGGAATATATCCCAGATGAAGGAATAAGATAAAACCCTGGAAAAACAACTAAGTGAAGTGGAGTTAGGCAACTTTCCAGAAAAAGAATTCAGAATGTTGATAGTGAAGATGATCCAGGAACTCAGAAAAAATTGGAGGCAAAGGTTGAGAAGATGCAAAAAATGTTTAACAAAGACCTAGAAGAATTAAAGAACAAACAAACAGAGATGAACAATACAACTGAAATGAAAAATACATTAGAAGGAGTCAATAGCAGAATAACTGAGGCAGAAGAATAGATAAGTGGCCTGAAAGATAGAATGGTGGAAATCACTTGCATGGAACAGAGGGGGGAAAAAAAGAAGAATGAAAAAAATGAAGACAGTCTAAGAGGCCACTGGGACAACAATAAACACACCAACATTAACATTATAGGGGTCCCAGAAGGAGAAGAGAGAGAGAAAGGACCTGAGAAAACATTTGAAGAGATAATGGCTGAAAACTTTCCTAACATGGGAAAGGAAATAGTCACCCAAGTCCAGGAAGCACAGAGAGTCCCAGGCAGGATAAATGCAAGGAGGAACACACCAAGACACATAGTAATCAAACTGGCAAAAATTAAAGACAAAGAAAAAATATTAAAAGCAACAAGGGAAAAATAACAAATAACATACAAGGGAACTCCCATAAAGATATCAACTGATTTCTTAGCAGAAACTCTGCAGGACAGAAGGGAGTGGCAGGATATATTTAAAGTGATGAAAGGGCAGAACCCACAACCAAGAATATTCTACACAGCAAGGCTTTCATTCAGATTTGATGGATAAATCAAAAGCTTTACAGACAAGCAAAAGCTAAGCGAATTCAGCACCACCAGACCAGTTTTGCCACAAATGCTAAAGTAACTTCTCTAGGTGGGAAACAGACCAGCAACTTAAAACAACATTGTACATATAAAGACTGCTATATCAAAACCTCAAGGGAACAGCAAACCCCAAAACTACAATAGATTCACACACAAAAAAGAAACAGCAACCTAAATACAACACTAAATATGGTCATCAAGCCACAAGAGAGGAGAACAAAAAGGAAGGGAAGAAAAAAGACCTACAAAAAACAAACCCAAAACAATTAAGAAAATGACAAAGGGAACATACATACTGATAATTACCTTAAATGTAAATAGATTAAATGCTGCAACCAAAAGTCATAGACTGACTGAATGGATACAAAAACAAGACCTGTATATATGCTATCTACAAGAGACCCACTTCAGACCTAGGGACACATACATACTGAAAGTAAGTGGATGGAAAAAGGTATTCCATGAAAATGGAAATGAAAAGACAGCTGGAGTAGCAATACTCACATCAGACAAAATAGACTTTAAAATAAAGACTGTTAGAAGAGACAAAGAAGGATAGTACATAATGATCAAGGGATAATCCAAGAAGAAGATATAAAAACAATTGTAAACATATATGCACCCAACATAGGAGCACCTTATTATATAAGGCAAACACTAACAGCCATAAAGGGAGAAATCAACAGTAATGCAATAATAGTGGGGGACTTTAACATCCCACTTTCATCAATGGACAGACCATCAAGAAAGAAAATAAATAAGGAAACACAGGCGTTAAATGACAAATGAGACCAGATGGATTTAATTGATATTTATAGAGCATTTCATCCAAAAGAAGCAGAATACACATTCTTCTCATGGGCACATGGAGCATTCTCCAGGATTGACCACATGCCAGGCCAAAATGTGAACCTGGGTAAATGTAAGAAAATTGAAATCATATCTTTTTTTTTTCTTTTTTTTTTAATTGGGATATTGTTGTTTTACAATGTTGTGTTAGTTTCTACTGTACAGTGAAGTGGATTTCCCTGTGCTATACAGCAGGTTCTCATTAGTTATCTATTTTATACATATTAGTGTATATATGTCAATCCCAATCTCTCAATTCATCCAACCCCCCCCTTCCCACCGTTGGTGTCTATATGTTTGTTCTCTACATCTTTGTCTCTATTTCTGCCTTGCAAACCGGTGTGTCTGTACCATTTTCTAGTTTCTACATATATGCGTTAATATGTGATATTTGTTTTTCCCTTTCTGCCTTAATTCACTTGTATGACAAGCATCTTTTCCAACAACGTTATGGAATTAGAAATCGACTACAAGAAAAAAACTGCAAAAACCTCAAACACGTGGAGGATAAACAATATGCTACTAAAAAACCAATGTATTACTAAAGAAATCAAAGAGGAAATTTAAAAAATGCCAAGAGAAAAATAAAAAAGAAAGCACAATGATCCAAAGCCTATGGGATACAGAAAAAAACAGGTCAAAGAGGGAAGTTCATAGCAATAGAACCTTATCTCAGGAAACAAGAAAAATCTCATATAAACAACCTAAGCTTAACTTAAAGCAACTAGAGAAAGAAGAACAAACAAAACCCAAAGTTAGCAGAAGGAAAGAAATCATAAACATCAGAGAAGAAATAAATGAAATAGAGACAAAGAAAACAATAGCAATGATAAATAAAACTAAGACCTGGTTCTTTGAAAAGATAAACAAAATTGATAAACCTTTAGCCAGACTTATCAAGAAAAAAAGGGAGAGGACACAAATCAATAGAATTGTAAATGAAAAAGGAGAAGTTACAACTGACACCAAAGAAATACCAAGGATAAGAGACTACTACAAGAAACTGTATGCCAATAAAATGGGCAACCTGGAAGAAATGGACAAATTCTTAGAAAGGTACAATCTCCCAAGACTGAACAAGGAAGAGATAGAAAATATGAACAGATCAGTCACAAGCACAGAAATTGAAACTGTGATTTAAAAACTCCCAATAAACAAAAGTCCAGGACCAGGGGCTTCACAGGTGAATTCTATCAAACATTTAGAGGAGAGCTACTACCTATCCTTCTGAAATTGTTCCAAAAAATTGAAGAGGAAGAAACACTCCCAAACTCATTCTATGAGGCCACCATTACCTGGATACCAAAACCAGACAAAGATATTCACAAAAAAAAGAAAATTACAGGCCAATATCACTGATGAACAAAGGTGCAAGAATCCTCAACAAAATGCTAGCAATCTGAATGCAACAATATATTAAAAGGATCATACACCATGATCAAGTGGGATTTATCCCAGGGATGCAAGTATTTTTCAATATCTGCAAATCAATCAGTGTGATCGACCTCATAAACAAATTGAAGATTAAAAACCATATGATCACCTCAATAAATTCAGGAAAAGCTTTTGACAAAATTCAACACTGGTTTATGCTAGAAACTCTTAAGAAAGTAGGTATAGAGGGAACATAGCTCTACATAATAAAGGCCATTATGACAAACCTACAGCTAACAACATATTCAATGGTGAAAAGCTGAAAGCATTTTCTTTAAGATCAGGAACAAGACAAGGATGTCCACTCTCACCACTTTTATTCAACACAGTTTTGGAAGTCCTAGCTATAGCAATCAGAGGAAAAAAATAAAAGGAATCCAAATTGGAAAAGAAGAAGTAAAACTGTCACTGTTTGCAGATGACATGATACTGTACATAGAAAATCCTGAAGGAGCTACCAGAAAACTATTAGAGCTCATCAATGAACTCGGTAATACACAGAAATCTGTTGCATTTCTATACAGTAACAACAAAAAATCAGAAAGAGAAATTAAAGAAACAATCCCATTTACCATTGCATCAAAAAGAATAAAACACCTAGGAATAAACCTACCTAAGGAGACAAAAGACCTGTATTTCAAAAACTATAAGACACTGATGAAAGAAATCGAAGTTGACACAAACAGATGGAAAGATATACCATATTCTTGAACTGGAAGAATCAGTATTGTCAAAATGACTGTACTACCCAAGGCAATCTACAGATTTAATGAAATCCCTATTAAATACCAATGGCATTTTTCATAGAACTAGAACAAAAAACTTTAAAATTTGTATGGACACAGAAAAGACTCCGAATAGCCAAAGCAATCTTGAGAAAGAAAAACAGAGCAAGAATGGGCATAATCAGAAAACCTACAAACAACAAATGCTGAAGAGGGTATGGAGAAAAGAGAACCCTCTTGCACTGTTGGTAGGGATGTAAATTGATACAACATCTATGGAGGTTCCTTAAAAAACTAAAAATAGAATTACCATATGACCCAGCAATCCCACTACTGGGCATATACCCTGAGGAAACCATAATTCAAAAAAACACATGCACCCCAATGTTCATTTCAGCACTATTTACAATAGCCAGGTCATGGAAGCAACATAAATGCCCATCGACAGACAAATGGATGAAGAGATGTGGTACATATATACAATGGAATATTACTCAGCCATAAAAAGGAATGATATTTGGTCATTTGTAGAGACATGGATGGACCTAGAGACTGTCATACAGATTGAAGTAAGTCAGAAAGAGAAAAACAAATATCGTATATTATTGCATATATGTGGAATCTAGACAAATGGCACAGATGAACCAGTTTGCAAGGCAGAAATAGAGACACAGATGTAGAGAACAAACGTATGGACACCAAAGGGAGAAAGCAGGGGTGGGGGGTGGGGGTGGGATGAATTGGGAGATTGGGATTGACATATATACACTAATATGTATAAAATAGATAACTAATAAGAACCTGCTGTATAAAAATAAATAAATAAAATTAATTTTTTTAAAAAATCAAAAAAAAAAGAAAAAAGAAAAAGAGAGCTGGAAGTATCAGGCTCCCTGACTTCAGAATATACTACAAAGCTACAGTAAACAAGACAGTATGGTACTGGCACAAAAATAGAAATATAGATCAATGGAACAGGATAGAAAGCCCAGAAATAAACCCATGCACCTATCGTCAATCAATCTATGACAAATGAGGCAAAAGTATACAATGGAGGAAAGGCAGTCTCTTCAATAAATGGTGCTGGGAAAACTGGACAGCTACATGTAAAAAAATGAAATTAGAACATTGTTTAACATCATACACAAAAATAAATTCAAAACTGATTAAAGACCTAAATATGAGACCGGACACTATAACACTCTTAGAGATAAACGTAGGCAGAACACTCTCTGACATAAAGTGTACCTATAACTTTTTCGATATGTCTGCCAGAGTAATGGAAATAAAAACAAAAATAAATAAATAGGACCTAATTAAACTCAAAAACTTTTGCACAGCAAAGGACATCATGAACAAAATGAAAAGACAACCCACAGAATGGGAGAAAATATTTGCAAATGAGGTGACCAGCAAGTGATTAGTCTCCAAAATTTACAAACAGCTCATGTGGCTTAATATCATCAAAACATACAACCCAGGAAAAAATGGGCAGAAGACCTAAATAGACATTTCTCCAAAGAAGACATACAGATGGCTAAGAGGCACACAAAAAGATGTTCAACATTGCTAATTATTAGAGAAATGTAAATCAAAACTACAATGAGATATCACCTCACACTAGTCTGAATGGTTATCATCAAAAAATCCACAAACAGTAAATTCTGGAGAGGGTGTGAAGAGAAGGGAACCCTCCTACACTGTTGGTGGGAATGTAAATTGGTACAGCCACTCTGGAGAACAGTATGGAGGTGCCTTAAAATACTAAAATAAAGCTACCATGTGATCCAGCAATCCCACTCCTGGGCATATATCTGGAGAAAAACGTGGTCTGAAACTATACATGCACAACAATGTTTATTGCAGCACTATTTAAAATAGCCAAGACATGGAAGCAACCTAAATGTCCATCAACAGAGGAATGGATAAAGAAGATGGGGTACATTTATACAATGGAATATTACTCAGCCATAAAAATGAATGAAATAATGCCATCTGCAGCAACATGGATGGACTTAGTATTGTCATACTGAGTGAAGTAAGTCAGGCAGAGAAAGAGAAATATTGTATGATATTGCTTTTATGGGGAATCTAAAAAAAAATGATACAAAGGAACTTATTTACAAAACACAAACAGACTCACAGACTTAAAGAGTGAACTTAAGGCTACCAAGGGAGAGGTTGGGGGAGGTTGGGAGGTCTCTACAAATGACCAAATTTCATTCTTTTTTAAGGCTGAGTAATATTCCATTGTATATAATACCACATCTTCTTCATCCATTTGTCTGTTGATGGACATTTAGGTTGCTTCCATGTCCCAGCTATTGTAAATAGTGCTGCTATAAATATTGGAGTACATGTGTTTTTTTAAATTATGGTTTTCTCTGGGTATAGGTCCAGTAGTGGGATTGCTGGGTCATATAGTAGTTCTATTTTTAGTTTTTTCAGGAACCTCCAAACTGTTTCCCATAGTGGCTGTAACAATGTACATTCCCACCAACAGTGTATGATGGTTCCCTTTTCTCCACACCCTCTCCAGCATTTATTGTTTGTACATTTTCTGATGATGGCCATTCTGACTGGTGTGTGATGATATCTCATTGTAGTTTTGATTTGCATTTCTCTAATAATTAGTGATGTTGAGCATCTTTTCATGTGCCTCTTGGCCATCTGTATATCTTCTGTGGAGAAGTATCTATTTAGGTCTTCCATCCATTTTTAAAATTTTTCACACACACACACTATATTTTATTTTTACAAGAGATAAATAAACTGACACCAAGCATTGTAAATGGATGAACACAACAAAAGCAACAATGATTGCAATTACCAAACACAAAACACACTCATACTATGTCATAATATTTACATTCAGTCCAGTAATCCTCCACTGTAACAGCTCCTTTACTTTGCAGTGAAAATTGATTCGTATATTTTTTGCCTCTGAGTCCTTGTGGGATTTTTTTTTTATTCAAACAGAAAGTCACAAAAATTATAATCATCCTCATCAGTTCACTCAGTCCCATGTAATTAATTTTTTTCATCTTGATCTTTTGTTAGCACTTTTATGAATTCATCAGTTTTGCATTAGAGTTCTGAAAGTGCTTATTCATTCAGTTCAGCAGTATAGTCAGTTACCAGAAACCTGTACTTGTCAGAGTCTTTTCCATGAATTCCTTGAAGATGAAACCCTTTTATAGGAACATTTTTGCAAAAGCATCAGAGTACACCCAGAACTGTCTGTAAATGACAAGAGACTTAAAAGTGACCACGGTTAAAGATTTGATGAAAGTTCATAATAATGCAATTGACAAGGAAATTTAGTTATTTCTGAGATATACATTTTAAAGTAATAACTAGAATAATGACTTGTAACATTATACCAGAACATATAAGATTTTTAGGAATTTCATGTAATGTCTGAAACATTTATATTAACATATTTCCATACAAATAACCCAAAGAAAGTTTAGTATTAGTTTTTTGTTCGTTTGTTTCTTTGTTTTTTTTTATACTGCAGGTTCTTATTAGTCATCAATTTTATACACATCAGTGTATACATGTCCATCCCAATCGCCCAATTCAGCACATCACCATCCCCACCCCACCACAGTTTTCCCCTCTTGGAGTCCATACGTTTGTGCTCTACATCTGTGTCTCAACTTCTGCCCTGCAAACTGGTTCATCTGTATCATTTTTCTAGGTTCCACATACATGCGTTAATATACAATATTTGTTTTTCTCTTTCTGACTTACTTCACTCTGTATGACAGTCTCTAGGTCCATCCACATCTCAACAAATGACTCAATTTCGTTCCTTTTTATGGCTGAGGAATATTCCATTGTATATATGTACCACATCTTCTTTATCCATTCATCTGTCGATGGGCATTTAGGTTGCTTCCATGACCTGGCTATTGTAAATAGTACCGCAATGAACATTGGGGTGCATGTGTCTTTTTGAATTATGGTTTTCTCTGGGTACATGCCCAGTAGTGGGATTGCTGGGTCATATGGTAATTCTATTTTTAGTTTTTTAAGGAACCTCCATACTGTTCTCCATAGTGGCTGTATCAATTTACATTCCCACCAACAGTGCAAGAGGGTTCCCTTTTCTCCACACCCTCTCCAGCATTTGTTGTTTGTAGATTTTCTGATGATGCCCATTCTAACTGGTGTGAGGTGATACCTCATTGTAGTTTTGATTTGCATTTCTCTAATAATTAGTGATGTTGAGCAGCTTTTCATGGCCATCTGTGTCTTCTTTGGAGAAATGTCTATTTAGGTCTTCTGCCCATTTTTGGATTGGGTTGTTTGTTTCTTGAATATGGAGCTGCATGAGCTGTTTATATATTTTGGAGATTAATCCTTTGTCCGTTGATTCATTTGCAAATATTTTCTCCCATTCTGAGGGTTGTCTTTTCGTCTTGTTTATGGTTTCCTTTGCTGTGCAAAAGCTTTTAAGTTTCATTAGGTCCCATTTGTTTATTTTTGTTTTTATTTCCATTACTCTAGGAGGTGGGTCAAAAAGATCTTGCTGTGGTTTATGTCAAAGAGTGTTCTTCCTATGATTTCCTCTAAGAGTTTTATAGTGTCTGGTCTTACATTTAGGTCTCTAATCCATTTGGAGTTTATTTTTGTGTATGGTGTTAGGGAGTGTTCTAATTTCATTCTTTCACATGTAGCTGTCCAGTTTTCCTAGCACCACTTATTGAAGAGACTGTCTTTTCTCCATTATATATCTTTGCCTCCTTTGTCATAGATTAGTAGACCATAGGTGTGTGGGTTTATCTCTGGGCTTTCTATCTTGTTCCACTGATCTATGCTTCTGTTTTTGTGCCAGTACCATATTGTCTTGATTACTGTAGCTTTGTAGTATAGTCTGAAGTCAGCGAGCCTGATTCTTCCAGCTCCATTTTTTCCCCTCAAGACTGCTTTGGCTATTCGGGGTCTTTTGTGTTTCCATACAAATTTTAAGATGATTTGTTCTAGTTCCATAAAAAAATGCCATTGGTAACTTGCTAGGGATTGCATTGAATCTGTAGATTGCTTTGGGTAGTATAGTCATTTTCACAATATTGATTCTTCCAATCCAAGAACATGCTATATCTCTCCATCTGTTGGTATCATCTTTAATTTCTTTCATCAGTGTCTTATAGTTTTCTGCATGCAGGTCTTTTGTCTCCCTAGGTAGGTTTATTCATAGGTATTTTATTCTTTTTGTTGAAATGGTAAATGGGAGTGTTTCCGTAATTTCTCTTTCAGATTTTTCTTCATTAGTGTATAGGAATGCAAGAGATTTCTGTGCATTAATTTTGTATCCTGCAACTTTATCAAATTCATTGATTAGCTCTAGTAGTTTTCTGGTGGCATTTTTAGGATTCTCTATGTATAGTATCATGTCATCTGCAAACAGTGACAGTTTTACTTCTTCTCTTCCAATTTGTATTCTTTTTATTTCTTTTTCTTCTCTGATTGCCATGGCTAGGACTTCCAAAACTATGTTGAATAATAGTGGCAAGAGTGGACCTCCTTGCCTTGTTCCTGATCTTAGAGGAAATGCTTTCAGTTTTTCACCATTGAGAATGATGTTTCCTGTGGGTTTGTCATATATGGTCTTTATTATGTTGAGGTAGGTTCCCTCTATGCCCACTTTCTGGAGAGTTTTTATCATAAATGGGTGTTGATTTTTGTCAAAAGCTTTTTCTGCATCTATTGAGATGATCATATGATTTTTATTCTTCAATTTGTTAATATGGTGTATCACATTGATTGATTTGCATATATTGAAGAATCCTTGCATCCCAGGGATAAATCCCACTTGATCATGGTGTATGATCCTTTTAATGTGTTGTTGGATTCTGTTTGCCAGTATTTTGTTGAGAATTTTTGCATCTATATTCATCAGCGATATTGGTCTGTAATTTTCTTTTTTTGTAGTATCTTTGTCTGGTTTTGGTATCAGGGTGATGGTGGCCTCATAGAATGAGTTTGGGAGTGTTCCTTCCTCTGCAATTTTTTGGAAGAGTTTGAGAAGGATGGGTGTTAGCTCTTCTCTAAATGTTTGATAGAATTCCCCTGTGAAGCCATCTGGTCCTGGACTTTTGTTTGTTGGAAGATTTTTAATCACAGTTTCAATTTCATTACTTGTGATTAGTCTGTTCATATTTTCTGTTTCTTCCTGGTTCAGTCTTGGAAGGTTATACCTGTCTAAGAATTTGTCCATTTCTTCCAGGTTTTCCACCCATTTTTTGATTGGGTTGTTTGTTTGTTTGTTTTTATATTGAGCTGTATGAGCTGCTTGTAAATTTTGGAGATTAATCCCTTGTTAGTTTTTTCATTTGCAAATATTTTCTCCCATTCTGAGGGTTGCCTTTTCATGTTGTTTATGGTTTCCTTTGCTGTGCAAAAACTTTTAAGTTGAATTAGGTCCTGTTTGTTTACTTTTGTTTTAATTTTCATTACTCTAGGAGGTGGGTCAAAAAAGACGTTGCTATGATTTATGTCAAAGAGTGTTCTGCCTGTGTTTTCCTCTAAGAGTTTTATAATGTCTGGTCTTACTTTTCGGTCTTTAATCCATTTTGAGTTTATTTTTGTGTATGGTATTAGTGAGTGTTCTAATTTCATTCTTTTACATGTAGCTGTCCAGTTTTCCCAGCACCACTTATTGAAGAGGCTGTCTTTTCTCCATTGTATATTTTTGGCTCCTTTGTCATAGATTAGTTGACCATAGGTGCGTGGGTTTACCTCTGGGCTTTCTAACCTGTTCCATTAATCTATATTTCCCTTTTTGTACCAGTACCATACTGTCTTGTTTACTGTAGCTTTGTAGTATAGTCTGAAGTCAGGTAGCCTGATTCCTCGAGCTCCCTTTTTCTTTCTCAAGATTGTTTTGGCTATTTTGAGGTGTTTTGTGTTTCTGTACAAATTGTAAAATTATTTTTCTAGTTCTGTGGAAAATGCTACTGGTAATTTGATAGGGATTGCGTTGAATCTGTAGATTTCTCTGGGTAGTATAGTCATTTTCACAATATTGATTCTTCCAATCCAAGAACATGGTATATCTCTCCATCTGTTTGTGTCATCTTTGATTTCTTTCATTAGCATTTTATAGTTTTTGAAAAACAGTTCTTTTGTCTCCTTAGGTAGGTTTATTCTTAGATATCTTATTATTTTGTTGCAGTGGTAAACGGGATTGTTTCCTTAATTTCTCTTTCTGTTATTTCATTGTTAGTGTCTAGGAATGCAAGAGATTTCTGTGCATTAATTTTGTATCCTGCAACTTTATCAAATTCATTGATTAGCTCTAGTAGTTTTCTGGTGGCATTTTTAGGATTCTCTATGTATAGTATCATGTCATCTGCAAACAGTGACAGTTTTACTTCTTCTCTTCCAATTTGTATTCTTTTTATTTCTTTTTCTTCTCTGATTGCCATGGCTAGGACTTCCAAAACTATGTTGAATAATAGTGGCAAGAGTGGACCTCCTTGCCTTGTTCCTGATCTTAGAGGAAATGCTTTCAGTTTTTCACCATTGAGAATGATGTTTCCTGTGGGTTTGTCATATATGGTCTTTATTATGTTGAGGTAGGTTCCCTCTATGCCCACTTTCTGGAGAGTTTTTATCATAAATGGGTGTTGATTTTTGTCAAAAGCTTTTTCTGCATCTATTGAGATGATCATATGATTTTTATTCTTCAATTTGTTAATATGGTGTATCACATTGATTGATTTGCATATATTGAAGAATCCTTGCATCCCAGGGATAAATCCCACTTGATCATGGTGTATGATCCTTTTAATGTGTTGTTGGATTCTGTTTGCCAGTATTTTGTTGAGAATTTTTGCATCTATATTCATCAGCGATATTGGTCTGTAATTTTCTTTTTTTGTAGTATCTTTGTCTGGTTTTGGTATCAGGGTGATGGTGGCCTCATAGAATGAGTTTGGGAGTGTTCCTTCCTCTGCAATTTTTTGGAAGAGTTTGAGAAGGATGGGTGTTAGCTCTTCTCTAAATGTTTGATAGAATTCCCCTGTGAAGCCATCTGGTCCTGGACTTTTGTTTGTTGGAAGATTTTTAATCACAGTTTCAATTTCATTACTTGTGATTAGTCTGTTCATATTTTCTGTTTCTTCCTGGTTCAGTCTTGGAAGGTTATACCTGTCTAAGAATTTGTCCATTTCTTCCAGGTTTTCCACCCATTTTTTGATTGGGTTGTTTGTTTGTTTGTTTTTATATTGAGCTGTATGAGCTGCTTGTAAATTTTGGAGATTAATCCCTTGTTAGTTTTTTCATTTGCAAATATTTTCTCCCATTCTGAGGGTTGCCTTTTCATGTTGTTTATGGTTTCCTTTGCTGTGCAAAAACTTTTAAGTTGAATTAGGTCCTGTTTGTTTACTTTTGTTTTAATTTTCATTACTCTAGGAGGTGGGTCAAAAAAGACGTTGCTATGATTTATGTCAAAGAGTGTTCTGCCTGTGTTTTCCTCTAAGAGTTTTATAATGTCTGGTCTTACTTTTCGGTCTTTAATCCATTTTGAGTTTATTTTTGTGTATGGTATTAGTGAGTGTTCTAATTTCATTCTTTTACATGTAGCTGTCCAGTTTTCCCAGCACCACTTATTGAAGAGGCTGTCTTTTCTCCATTGTATATTTTTGGCTCCTTTGTCATAGATTAGTTGACCATAGGTGCGTGGGTTTACCTCTGGGCTTTCTAACCTGTTCCATTAATCTATATTTCCCTTTTTGTACCAGTACCATACTGTCTTGTTTACTGTAGCTTTGTAGTATAGTCTGAAGTCAGGTAGCCTGATTCCTCGAGCTCCCTTTTTCTTTCTCAAGATTGTTTTGGCTATTTTGAGGTGTTTTGTGTTTCTGTACAAATTGTAAAATTATTTTTCTAGTTCTGTGGAAAATGCTACTGGTAATTTGATAGGGATTGCGTTGAATCTGTAGATTTCTCTGGGTAGTATAGTCATTTTCACAATATTGATTCTTCCAATCCAAGAACATGGTATATCTCTCCATCTGTTTGTGTCATCTTTGATTTCTTTCATTAGCATTTTATAGTTTTTGAAAAACAGTTCTTTTGTCTCCTTAGGTAGGTTTATTCTTAGATATCTTATTATTTTGTTGCAGTGGTAAACGGGATTGTTTCCTTAATTTCTCTTTCTGTTATTTCATTGTTAGTGTCTAGGAATGCAAGAGATTTCTGTGTATTAATTTTGTGTCCTGCAACTTTATCAAATTCATTGATTATCTCTAGTAGTTTTCTGTTGGCAACATTAAGATTTTTTATCTATAGTAACATGTCATCTGCAAACAGTGACAGTTTTACTTCTTCTTTTCCAATTTGTATTCCTTTTATTTCTTTTTCTTCTCTGATTGCTATGGCTAAGACTTCCAAAACTATGTTAAATAATAATGGTGAGAGTGGACAACCTTGTCCTGTTCCTGATCTTAGAGGAAATGCTTTCAGTTTTTCACCATTGAGAATAATGTTCACTGTGGGTTTGTCATATATGGTCTTTATTAGGTTGAGGTAGGTTCTCTCTATGCCCACTTTCTGCACAGTTTTTATCATAAATGGGTGTTGAATTTTGTCAAAAGCTTTTTATGCAACTATTGAGATGATCATATGGTTCTTATTCTTCAATTTGTTAATATGGTGTATCACATTGATGGATTTGCATATATTAAAGAATGCTTGCATCTCTGGCATAAATTCCACTTGATCATAGTGTATGATCCTTTTAATGTGTTGTTGGATTCTGTTTGCTAGTATTTTGTTGAGGATTTTTGCCTCTATGTTCATCAGTGATACTGGCCTGTAATTTTCTATTTTTGTGATATCTTTGTTTGGTTTTGGTATCAGGGTGATGGTGACCTCCTAGAATGAGTATGGGAGTGTTCCACACTCTGCAATTTTCTGGAAGAGGTTGCAAAGGATACATGTTATCTCTTCTCTAAATGTTTGATAGAAATCACCTATTAAGCCATCTGGTCCTGGACTTTTATTTTGGGGGAGTTTTTAATCACAGTTTCACTTTCAGTACTTGTGATTGGTTTGTTCATATTTTCTCTTTCTTCTTGGTTCAGTCTTGGAAGGTTGAACTTTTCTAAGAATTTGTCCATTTCCTGCAGGTTGTCCATTTTATTGGCATGAGGTTGCTTGCAGTATTCTCTTATGATCCTTTATATTTCTATGGTGTCAGCTGTAACTTCACTTTGTCATTTCTAATTTTACTGATTTGAGTCCTCTCCCTTTTTTTCTTGGTGAGTCTGGCTAAAGGTTTATCAATTTTGTTTATCTTCTTAAAGAACCGGCTTTTAGTTTTATTGATCTTTGTTATTGTTTTCTTCATTTCTATTTCATTTATTTCTGCTCTGATCTTTATGATATCTTTCCTTCTACTAATTTTGGGTTTTGTTTGTTCTTCTTTCTCTAGTTGCTTGAGGTGTAAGGTTAGGATATTTATTTGAGATTTTTCTTGTTTCTTGAGGTAGGATTGTATTGCTATAATCTTCTCTCTTAGAACTGCTTTTGCTGTGTCCCATAGGTTTTGGGTCATTTGTTTTCACTGTCATTTGTTTCTAGGTATTTTTTGATTTTGTCTTTGATTTCATCAGTGATCTCTTGCTTATTTAGTAGCATATTGTTTAGCCTCCATGTGTTTGTATTTCTTCCAGTGTTTTTTTCCTGTAATTGATTTCTAATCTCATAGATTTGTGGTCGGAAGAGATGTCTGATATGATTTCAATTTTTAAAAATTCACTGAGGCTTGATTTGTGACCCAAGATGTGATGTATCCTGGAGAATGTTCCATGAGCACTTGCGAAGAAAGTGTATTCTGCCATTTTCGGGTGGAATGCCCTTTAATTATTTATTAAGTCTTTGGTCTGTTGTGTCTTTTAAAGCTTGTGTCTCATTATTTATTTTCATTTTGGATGATCTGTCCACTGGTGTAAGTGAGGTGTTAAAGTCCCCCACTATTATTGTATTACTGTCCATTTCCCCTTTTATGGCTGTTAGCATTTGCCTTATGTATTGAGGTGTTCCTATGTTGGGTGCATAGATATTTACAATTGTTATATCTTCTTCTTGGATTGATCCTTTGATCATTATGTAGTGTCCTTCCTTTTCTCTTGGAATAGTCTTTATTTTAAAGACTAGTTTATCTGATACAAGTATTGTTAGTCCAGCTTTCTTTTGATTCCCATTTGCATGGAATATCTTTTTCCATCCCCTCACTTTCAGTCTGTATGTGTCCCTAGGTCTGAAGTGATCTATTTTAGACAGCAAATTTGTGGGTCTTTTTTTTTTTAATCCATTCAGCTAGTCTGTGTCTTTTGGTTGGAGCATTTAATCCATTTATATTTAAGGTAATTATACATATGGATGCTCTTATTACCCTTTTATTAATTGTTTTGGGTTTGTTCTTGTAGGTCTTTTTCTTTTCTTGTGTTTCCCACCAAGAGAAGTTCCTTTTGCATTTGTTATATTGCTGGTTTGGTGATGCTGAATTCTCTTAGCTTTTGCTTATCTGTAAAGATTTTGATTTCTCTGTTGATTCTGAATGAGATCCTCACTGGGTAGAGTTATCTTGGTTCTTGGTTTTTCCTTTCATCACTTTAAATATATCCTACCACTCCCTTCTGTCCTGCAGCATTTCTGCTGAAAAATCAGTTGAAAACCTTATGGATGTTCCCTTATATGTTATTTGTTGCTTTTTCTTGCTGCTTTTAATATTTTTCTTTGTATTTAATATTTGTTAGTATGATTAATATGTGTCTTGGCATGTTTCTCCTTGGGTTTATCCTGTATGGAACTTTCTGAGCTTCCTGAACTTGATTGAGTATTTCTATTCCCATGTGATGAAAGTTTTTGACTATAATCTCTTCAAATATTTTCTCAGGACCTTTCCCTTTCTCTTCTTCTTCTGGGACCCCTATAATTCGAATGCTGGTGAATTTGTTGTTGTCCCAGAAGTCTCTGAGACTGTCCTCAATTCTTTTCATTCTTTTTTCTTTATTCTGTTCCTCAGCAGTTATTTACACCATTTTGTCTGCCAGCTCACTTATTCATTCTTCTGCCTCAGTTATTCTGCTGTTGATTTGTCCTTGTGTATTTTTCAATTCAGCTATTGTGTTGTTCAGCACTGATTGTTTGATCTTTAGTTCTTCTAGGTCCTTGTTAAGCATTTCTTGTATTTTCTCCATTCTATTTCTTAGATCTTGAATCTTCTTTATTAGCATTACTCTCAATTCTTTTTCAGATAGCTTGCATATTTCCTCTTCATTTATTTGGTTTTGTGGGATTTTATCTTGCTCTTTTGTCTGCAGCATATTTCTCTGTCGTTTCACTTTGTCTAACCTACTGTGTTTATGGTCTTCTTTCCACAGGCTGCAGGGTCGTAGTTCCTCTCATGTCTTTTGACTGCCCACTGCTGAGTGAGGTTGGTCCAGGGGCTTGTGCATCCTTCCTAGTGGGAGGGCCTGGTGCCTGCGCTCTGTTGGATGGAGTTGAGTCTTTTCCCTCTGATGCCTAGGGCTGCATCATGTGATGTGTTTTGGGGTGTCTGTGAGCTTCGTATGACTTTAGGCTGCCTGTCTACTGATGGATGTGGTTGCATTCTTGTCTTGCTGGTTGTTGGTGTGAGGTGTTTTTAGCACTGGAGCCTGCAGGCAGTTGTGTGGGCCAAGGGTCTTTGTGTTGGTATGGATGTGTTCAGGAACGTACATGCCGATTAATATTCCCTGTGCCCAGGATTCTCTGGTGTTCTAGCGTCCTGGACTCTATGTTGCCACCCCAGAGACACAGGCCCAACCCCTGGTCGGGGAACCAAGAACCCACCAGTTGCACAGTGTGGCCCGATAAAAAATAGAGAAAAGAAAAGAAAAAAGAAAAACAAAATAAAACAAAAAATTTAAAAAAACAGACAAGCAAATCTCAGGGCAAGTAGCAAGAACAGCAACAAACAAACAGCAGCAACAGCAACACAACACCCACCCACACACACACACACACACACACACAGAGAGAGAGAGAAAAGAAAAAAAGAAAAACAACAAAGGAAGAGATAATCAAACAAGAGAATTCTAATATATTCTAATATGAGAACAGTTGATAAGGATTATTCTAACAAAAACAAAGAATAAAAAATAAAAGAGAAAAGGGGGCAAGCAAACAATATCAACAACAGCAACAACAGAAAAGCGAATAAAACATAGAATGTACACCTAAAAACAATTGAAAAAAAAGGGGGGGGAATATATGTAAAATGAACAAAAACAAGACAAAAGCCACAGAGCAACAAAAAAGTATAGGAAAAATATAAAAATAAATACTTTATATATATTAAGAAAATAACATAATATAAAAAATAAAAAAATAAAAGTAGAAAATAAAAGATAAAAAATAACAAAAGCAACAATACCAACAACTGAACAAAATGAAACAATCTAACAAAGAATAGTAGTAATAAGAATATTTTCCTGGGACCACCTCCGTAGGAGGCTTTCCAATACCTCTAGGTAGGTCTCTGGACCTGCTGTGGACATTGTGGGACCAGCTCAGACTCTGTTCTGGACCATTTCCTGTGTGTATGTGCCAACAAAGCCCAGTACTGCAAAGGCTAGACTGGTCTCAGATGCTGAAACACTCGTTGTCTATTCAGGTATTCCACAAACGCAGGATTGACCCAGCTGATCTTGGGGATTTAATACACAGCTTGTGCTGCTGCATAGAAAGATTTGTGTTTCTATTCCGTAGTTGCCCTGCCCCTCATCTCAGTTTTGGTTTTAACCCCACCTTTGTGTGTGTGCTGCCCTCAGGCTTCTGATCCTTGCCCAGGTGAGAGGGAGCGAAAGCAGTGGCTGCTTGGAGCACACTTGGGTACACCCAGTACCTGCAGCAGCAGGAGCTAGCTATGGGAGCATTGTCAGCCCTGCCCCCCTGTGAGCCTCTCAAAAATTGTGCGTTGCTTTCCAGGCAGACTCCGCTTCCTCTAGGGGCATTCCTGGCCATGCGACCCCTCACTCCTGTACCTTCTCTTGTATCTGCACAGCCAACTGTGTTTCTCTCCCTGGTCTGTTCTTCCAACCCCATGCTTTAGCCTTCTGACCCTGCCAGCTTTGGTGGACTCTTGTCCCAAGCAGGGGTTCCCAGGAGGTTTTGGGGTGGGTGGTGCTCAGGCCCCCAGAGCCTACGCAGGCAGAGGTGACCCCGGCCCAAGGGGCAGGTGGACCTGTTCTGGTGGGAGCCCCTCCCAATGCCCACAGAGGCCTAAGAACCCAGCTCCTGGGGAAGGGGGTTATAATGGCGGCTCTGCCCCTTGCACGCAGATTGACAATGATGCCTTGCTGTGGTGTCTCAGGCTTTTTCTGTAGACTTTCCTGGTTGTGGCTCCCCTTGCTCCTGTCCCTTCAGGCTGTCTTTTCACAGCCAAGAGCTGTCCTCTCTCTGAGTCTGCACCACAAACCCTTCTTTCCAGCATCCAGCTCCCCTTCACAACAGACGACTCATGATTCAGGCTAGAATGCACAGAGCTGTGGTTTAGATCATGTGTGTGGTTCTTACTTTGTCCTGCATTCCACAGACTGTTTGCTGCATTCTCCTTTGATCTCCTGAAGTTCCTTTTCTGTACCAGTTGATTTCCCCTCCATGAGGGAGTCTTTCTTAATGTGGGGATCTCTCCTTACCTTCAGCTTCTCTCCAGGTTTGCTGGTCTCTTTTTTGATTCCTCTTTTCTTTTTTTCTTTTTTCTTTCATTCTTTTAGGTATCTTAAGTCTACCACTATGGTTCAGCAGGAGCTCTGTGGGAATTGTTCCATTTGTAAATGTGTTTTTGATGAGCTTGTGAGGAGTGTCAAATTCCATGTCCTCCTATTCTGCCATCTTGACTCCTCCTATCATAATATTATTTTGATGTGAAATTTAAATTCAGTGAAATAAAATAATCTTAAGTGCATGTCCATTGAATTTCTGACAAATGCATATATCTTTGTAAACTGAAATTATCCCAGATATTCCATCATGCTCCCTCTGATAGATTCTTGTCCTCACACTACTTCCTGGAGACAACTACTCTGATTTTTTTCATCATAGATTAATTTTACTTAATCTAAAACTTCAAATAAATTAAATCAGACTCTTTTATGTAAGTTTTCTTTTTCTCAGCATATGGTTTTTGAGACAAATCCATTTTATTGTCTATATTGTAATTTACTTTTTAATTTATTTTATTTTACAATTCCATTGCATCAACATACCACACTGTTAATTCATTTGACTATTGATAATCATGTGGTCTACCTATTAACATTCTTTCACATGGGTTGTTGTGGATATATACTTTCATTCTCTTTCAATAAATTTCTAGAAGTGGATTAACTATGTCAGAGGATAAGTATGTGTTTAGTTGCATAGAAAACTAGTAGACTTTTTGCAAAAGTGGTTTTATCATTTTACTTTCCCATATATAATTTATGACGTTTGAATGCTCCACATCTTTGCTAGCAATTGTCTTTATCTCTCTATTTAAGTTCAGCCATTGTGGTGGGTGTGTGGTGGTATCACTTTTGGATTTTTACTTGTGTTTTCCTGATGACTAGTGGTATTAAGTGCTTTTATTTAAAATTAGATATATTTGACATATAACAATGTATAAATTTAAGGTGTACAATGTGTTTATATATTGTAATATGTTTGCCATTGTAACAATACTTAACACCTTTATCACATTACATAATTATCCTTTCTTTTTAGTGATTGGGATAATTAAGTTTTAGTCTCTTAGCAAATTTGATAATTATAGTATAATATTGTTGTCTATATTCATCATGCTAAGCATAGCTCTCTGTGGCATGTTAACTATTCATTAATAGCTTGTATCCTTAAATGACATGAATCGTATCTCCTAACCTTCATCCTCTGGTAACTATTATTTACACTTTCTTTTTTTACCAGTTTGACCTTTTTAGATTTCACATATAATTGATATCATATAGTACTTGTCTTACTCTGTCTGCCCTATCTCACTAGGCATAATGGGCTCAAGGTCCATCCATGCTGCTGTAAATGGCAGGATATTTTTCTATCTCATGGCGAAATAATATTTCACTGTTTATATATACCATGTCTTTTCTTAAATCAATTTATCTGCTGATGGGCATTTGGTTGTTTACATATCTTGGCTATTGTGAATAATGCTGCAATAAACACTAGAGTACATATAGCTCCTCAAAAATATGGTTGTAATTTCCTTTGGGTATATACCCAGTAGTGGAATTGCTGGATCATATGGCAGACCTATTTTTATTTTTTTGAGGAACCTCCATATTATTTTCCAAAGTTGTTGAAACAATTTATATTCCCAACAGTGTAAAGCGTTGGTTTTCACTACATTCTTGTCAGCACCTGGTAAAATGAGGTAACAGGAGAATGTATTCCAAATGAACAAAATAAAATCCCAGAAGAACAAAGTGAGTTCGAGATAAGTAATCTACCCAATAAAGTGTTCAAGGTAATAATCATAAAGATGCTGAAAGGACTTGGGAGAAGATTGGATGAAGAAAGTGAGAGGTTAGAAGTTTTTAACAAAGAATTAAAAAAAATAAAGAACCAAACAGGGATTTCCCTGGTGGTGCAGTGGTTAAGAATCTGCCTGCCAATGCAGGGGACACAGGTTCAAGCCCTGGTCTGGGAAGATCCCACATGCCATGGAGCAACTAAGCCCATGTGCCAAAACTACTGAGCCTGTGCTCTAGAGCCTGTGAGCCACAACTACTGAGCCCACGTGCTGTAACTACTGAAGCCCGCGTTCCCAGAGCCCATGCTCCACAACAAGAGAAGCCACTGCAATAGGAAGCCTGTGCACCACGACAAAGAGCAGCCCCCGCTTGCTGCAACTAGAGAAAGCCCGCGTGCAGCAACAAAGACCCAACGCAGCCAAAAATAAATTAATTAATTAAATAAATTTTTTTAAAAAGAACCAAACAAAAATGAAGAGTATCTGAAATAAAAAATTCACTAGAAGGAAACAACCATAGATTAGATGATGCAGAGAAATGTACCAGTGAGCTGAAGACAGAATAGTGGAAATAGTGATTCTCAGTGAAACTGAACAGGAAAAAAAAAAAAGAAATGAGGACACTTTCAGAGACCTCTGGAACATCTAGCATACTAACATTCACATTACAGGTGTCCCAGAAGGAGAAGAGAGAAAGGGGCTGAGAACATAATTAAAGACATAATAGCTAAAAATTTCCATAACCTGGGAAAGGACACAGACATCCAGGTACAGGAAGCACAGAGAATCCAAAACAGAAAGACCCAAAGGGACCACATCAAGACAAAGTGTAATTAAAATGGCAAAAATTAAAGATAGAACAGTAAGAGCAGCAAGGGGAAAGCAATAGGTTATGCACAAGTGAACTCCCATAATGTTATCAGCTGACTTTTCAGCAGAAGCTCAGTAGGCAATAAGGGAGTAACATGTTATATTGAAAAGGATGAAAGGGAAAAAACCAGAGCCAAGAATAATCCATGTGGCAAAGCTTTTATTCAGATGTGATGGAGAGATTAAAAGTTTCACAAACAAACACTATCTAAAGGGTTCAGCTCCACCAGACCAGCTCTACTATAAATGTTAATGGGACATCTCTAAATGGAAAAGAAAAGACCACAACTAGAAATAAGAAAATTATGAAAGAAAAAAATCTAATGGGTAAAAGCAGATATACAGTAAAGGCAGTATAAACCACATATAAAGCTAGTATAAAGATTAAAAGACAAAATAATAAGATCATCTATATCATAATTAGTTAAGGGACACACAAAGAAAAGGATGTAAATTTAATGTCAAAAACAGTAAACATAAAGGGAGAGAGTAAAAATTCAGGGTTGCTAAAAAGCATTTGAATAAGATATCAGAAACAAAATAATCACATATATATGTGTATATATACACATATATTTTATATATTGCTGTATATAAACCTCATGATAACCACAAACCAAAAACCTGTAATAGATGAAAACACAACAAAGAGCAAAAAATCCAAACATAACAGTAAGTCATCAAATCACATGGGAGGAGAGAAAAGAAGAAAGAAACACATAAGAACTACAAAAACAATCTAAAAACAATGAGCAAAATGACAATAAGTACATACCTATCAGTAATTTATTTATTTTTTTTTAAATTACTATTTATTTTATATTGGGGTATAGTTGATTAAAAATGTTGTGTTAGTTTCCGGTGTACAGCAAAGTGATTCAGTTCTACATATACATATATCCATTCTCTTTTGGATTCTTTTCCTATATAGGTTATTACATAATATTGAGTAGAGTTCCCTGTGCTATAGAGTATGTCCTTTTTTATTTTTACATCTTTATTGGAATATAATTCCTTTACAATGGTGTGTTAGTTTCTGCTTTATAACAAAGTGAATCAGCTATACATATATCCCCATATCTCCTCCCTCTTGAGTCTCTCTCCCACCCTCCCTTTCCCACCCCTCTAGGTGGTCACAAAGCACCAAGCTAGTCTCCCTGTGCTATGCCGCTGCTTCCCACTAGCTATCTACTTTACATTTGGTAGTATATATAAGTCCATGTCACTCTCTCACTTCATCCCAGCTTACCCTTCCGCCTCCCCATGTCCTCAAGTCCATTCTCTACATCTGCGTGTTTATTCCTGTCCTGTCCCTAGGTTGTTCAGAATCATTATTTTTCTTTAGATTCCATATATATGTGTTAGCATATGGTATTTGTTTTTCTCTTTCTGACTTACTTCACTCAGTATGACAGACTCTAGGTCCATCCATCTCATGACAAGTAATTTATGGCTGAGTAATAATCCATTGTATATATGTGCCACATGTTCTTTATCCATTCATCTGTCGATGGACACTTAGGTTGCTTCCATGTCCTGGCTATTGTAAATAGAGGTGCAATGAACATTGTGGTACATGACTCTTTTTGAGTTATGGTTTTCTCTGGGTATATGCCCAGTAGTGGGATTGCTGGGTTGTACGGTAGTTCTATTTTTAGTTTTTTAAGGAACCTCCATACTGTTCTCCATAGTGGCTGTATCAATTTACATTCCTACCAACAGTGCAAGAGGGTTACCTTTTATCCATACCTTCTCCAGCATTTATTGTTTGTAGATTTTTGGATGATGGCCATTCTGACTGGTGTGAGGTGATACCTCATTGCAGTCTTGATTTGCATTTCTCTAATAATAAGTGATGTTGAGCTTCCTTTCATATGTTTGTTGGCAATCTGTATATTTTCTTTGCAGAAATGTCTATTTAGGTCTTCTGCCCATTTTTGGATTGGGTTGTTTGTTTCTTTGATATTGAGCTGCATGAGCTGGTTGTAAATTTTGGAGATTAATCCTTTGTCAGTTGCTTCATTTGCAAATATTTTCTCCCGTTCTGAGGGTTGTCTTTTTGTCTTGTTTATGGTTTCCTTTGCTGTGCAAAAGCTTTTAAGTTTAATTAAGTCCCATTTGTTTATTTTTGTTTTTATTTCCATTTCTCTAGGAGGTGAGTCAAAAAGGATCTTGCTGTGATTTATGTCATAGAGTGTTCTGCCTATGTTTTCCTCTAAGAGTTTTATAGTGTCTGGACTTACATTTGGTCTTTAATCCATTTTGAGTTTATTTTTGTGTATGGTGTTAGGAAGTGTTCTAATTTGATTCTTTTACATGTAGCTGTCCAGTTTTCCCAGCACCACTTATTGAAGAGGCTGTCTTTTCTCTATTGTATATTCTTGCCTCCTTTATCAAAGATAAGGTGATCATATGTGCATGGGTTTATCTCTGGGCTTTCTATCCTGTTCCATTGACCTATATTTCTGTTTTTGTGCCAGTACCATACTGTCTTGATGACTGTAGCATTGTAGTATAGTCTGAAGTCAGGGAGTCTGATTCCTACAGCTACATTTTTCTTTCTCAAGAATGCTTTGGTTATTCAGGGTCTTTCGTGTTTCCATACAAATTGTGAAATTTTTTGTTCTAGTTCTGTGAAAAATGCCATTGGTAGTTTGATAGGGATTGCATTGAATCTGTAGATTGCTTTGGGTAGTATAGTCATTTTTCAGAATGTTCATTCTTTCACTTGAAGAACATGGTATATCTCTCCATCAGTTTATATCACCTTTAATTTCTTCCATCAGTGTCTTATACTTTTCTGTATACAGGTCTTTTGTCTCCTTCGGTAGGTTTATTCCTAGGTATTTTATTCTTTTTGTTGCAGTGGTAAATGGGAGTGTTTCCTTAATTTCCCTTTCAGATTTTTCATCATTAGTGTAAAGGAATGCAAGAGATTTCTCTGCATTAATTTTGTATCCTGCTACTTTACCAGATTCATTGATTACATCTAGTAGTTTTCTGGTAGCATCTTTAGGATTCTCTATGTATAGTATCATGTCATCTGCAAACAGTGACAACTTTACTTCTTCTTTTTTGATTTGGATTCCTGTTATTTCTTTTACTTCTCTGATTGTGGCTAAACCTTCCAAAACTATGTTGAATAATAGTGGTGAGAGTGGACAACCTTGCGTTGTTCCTGGTCTTAGAGGAAATGGTTCCAGTTTTTCACCATTGAGAACGATGTTGCCTGTGGGTTTGTCATATATGGCCTTTATTATGTTGAGGTAAGTTCCCTCTATGCCTACTTTCTGGGGGATTTTATCATAAATGGGTGTTGCATTTTGTTGAAAGCTTTTTCTGCATCTATTGAGATGACCATATGGTTTTTCTTATTCAATTTGTTAATATGGTGCATCACATTGATTGATTTGTGTATATTGAGGAACCTTCGCATTCCTGGGATAAACCCCACTTGATCATGGTGTATGATCCTTTCAATGTGCTGCAGGATTCTGTTTGCTGATATTTTGTTGATGATTTTCACATCATGGTCATCAGTGATTTGGCCTGTAGTTTTCTTTTTTTGTGACATCTTTGTCTGGTTTTGGTATCAGGGTGATGGTGGCCTCGCAGAATGAGTTTGGGAGTTTTCTTCCCTCTGCTATGTTTTGGAAGAGTTTGAGAAGGATAGGTGTTAGCTCTTCTCTAAATGTTTGATAGAATTCGCCTGTGAAGCCATCTGGTTCTGGGCTGTTGTTTGTTGGAAGATTTTTAATCACAGTCTCAATTTCAGTGCTTGTGATTGGTCTCTTTATATTTTCTATTTCTTCCTGGTTCAGTTTAGGAAGGTTGTGCTTTTCTAAGAATTTGTTCATTTCTTCCAGATTGTCCAATTTATTTGCATATAGTTGCTTATAGTAATCTCTCATGATCCTTTGTATTTCTGCAGTGTCAGTTGTTACGTCTCCTTTTTCATTTCTAATTCTATTGATTTGAATCTTCTCCCTGTTTTTCTTGATGAGTCTGGCTAATGGTTTATCAATTTTTTTTATCCTCTTACAGAACCAGTTTTTAGTTTTATTGACCTTTGCTATTGTTTCCTCATTTCTTTTTCATTTATTTCTGATTTGATCTTTATGATTTCTTTCCTTCTGCTAACTTTGGGGTTTTTTTGTTCTTCTTCCTCTAATTGCTTTATGTGTAAGGTTAAGTTGTTTATTTGAGATACTTCTTCTTTCTTGAGGTAGGACTCTATTGCTATAAACTTCCCTCTTAGAACTGCTTTTGCTGCATCCCCTAGGTTTTGGGTCATTGTGTTTTCATTGTAATTTGTGTCTAGGTAATTTATTGTTACTTCCTTGATTTACTTCCTTGATTCAGTGATCTTTTGGTTATTAAGTGGTGTATTATTTAGCCTCCATGTGTTTGTACTTTTTACAGATTTTTTGCTGTAATTGATATCTAGTCTCATAGCATTCTGGTTGGAAAAGATACTTGATATGATTTCAATTTTCTTAAATTTACCAAGGCTTGGTTTGTGACCCAAGATAAGATCTATCCTGGAGAATGTTCCATGAGCACTTGAGAAGAAAGTGTATTCTGTTGTTTTTGGATGGAATGTCCTATAAATATCAGTTAAGTCCATCTTATTTAATGTATCATTGAAAGCTTGTGTTTCCTTATTTATTTTCATTTTGGATGATCTGTCCATTGGTGAAAGTGGGGTGTTAAAGTCCCCTACTATGATTGTGTTACTGTTGATTTCCCCTTTTATGGCTGTTAGCATTTGCCTTATGTATTGAGGTGCTCCTATGTTGGGTGCATAAATATTTACAATTGTTATATCTTCTTCTTGGATTGATCCTTTGATCTTTATGTAGTGTCCTTCTTTGTCTCTTCTAATAGTCTTTATTTTAAAGTCTATTTTGTCTGATATAAGAATTGCTACTCCAGCTTTCTTTTGATTTCCATTTGCATGGAATATCTTTTTCCATCCCCTCACATTCAGTCTGTACGTTTCCCTAGGTTTGAAGTTGGTCTCTTGTAGACAGCATATATAAGGGTCGTGTTTTTGTATCCATTCAGCCAGTCAATGATTTTTGGTTGGAGCATTTTCTCCATTTACATTTAAGGTAATTATCGACATATATGTTCCTATTACCATTTTCTTAATTGTTTTGGGTTTGTTATTGTAGGTCTTTTCCTTCTCTTGTGTTTCCTGCCTGGAAAAGTTCCTTTAGCATTTGTTGTAAAGCTGGTTTGTGGTGCTGAATTCTCTTAGCATTTGCTTGTCTGTAAAGGTTTTAAATTCTCCGTTGAATCTGAATGAGATCATTGCTGGGTAGAGTAATCTTGGTTGTAAGTTTTTCCATTTCATCACTTTAAATATGTCCTCCCACTCCCTTCTGGCTTGCAGAGTTTCTGCTGAAAGATCAGCTGTTAACCTTATGGGGATTCCCTTGTATGTTATTTGTTGTTTTTCCCTTGGTGCTTTTAATATTTTTTCTTTGTATTTAATTTTTGATAGTTTGATTAATATGTGTCTTGGAGTGTTTCTCCTTTGATTTATCCTGTATGGGATTCTCTGCACTTCCTGGACTTGATTGACTATTTCCTTTCCCATATTAGGAAAGTTTTCAACTATAATCTCTTCAAATATTTTCTCAGTCCCTTTCTTATTCTCTTCTTCTTCTGGGACCCCTATAATTCGAATGTTGGTGTGTTTAATGTTGTCCCAGAAGTCTCTAAGACTGTTCTCAATTCTTTTCATTGTTTTTTCTTTTTTCTGCTCTGCAGTAGTTATTTCTACTATTTTATCTTCCAGGTCACTTATGCATTCTTCTGCCTCAGTTATTCTGCTATTGATTCCTTCTAGAGAATTTTTAATTTCACTTATTATCAATTTTTGTTTACTCTGTAGTTCTTCTTTGTGCTTAACTGTTTCTTGTATTTTCTCTATTCTATTTTCAAGATTTTGGATCATATTTACTATCATTACTCTGAATTCTTTTTCAGGTAGACTGCCTATTTCCTCTTCATTTGTTTGTTCTGGTGGGTTTTTACCTTGCTCCTTCATCTGCTGTGTGTTCCTCTGTCCTCTCATTTTGTTTTACTTACTGTGTTTTGGAGTCTCCTTTTCGTAGGCTGCAGGTTCATAGTTCCTGTTGTTTTTGGTGTCTTTCCCCAGTGGCTAAAGTTGGTTCAGTGTGCTGTGTAAGCTTCCTGGTGGAGGGGACTGTTGCCTGTGTTCTGGTGAATGAGGCTGAATCTTGTCTTTCTGGTGGGCAGGACTACATCCAATGTTGTGTTTGGTGTTTCTGTGACCTTATTGTGATTTTAGGCATCCTCTCTGCTAAGGGGTGGGGTTGTGTTCCTGTCTTGCTAGTTGTTTGGCATAGGGTATCTAGCACTGTAGCTTGCTTATCATTGAGTGGAGCTGGGTCTTAGCCTTGAAGTGGAGATATCTGGGAGAGCTTTCACCATTTGTTTTTACTTAGAGCTGGAGGTCTCTGGTAGACCAATGTCCTGAACTTGGCTCTCCCACCTCAGAGGTACAGGCCTGACACCCGGCCAGAGCACCAAGACCCTGTTAGCCACACGGCTTTTTCTAGCCAGCACCAGGTGGAGCTTCCCAGTGCCCTACAGCCCACAAGCCTGAATGACGCAGCACCAGAGAAACCTGACAGCCGGGTCACTCCACACTAGGAGGCTCCTGGTTCCCTGGCCAACAGGGAGCTTTTACAGTATGTCCATGTTGATTATCTATTTTATATATAGTAGTGTGTATATGTTTCTCCTAATTTAACCCTCCTTTCCACCTTTCCCCTTTGGTAAACATAAGTTTGTTTATGAAGTCTGTGAGTCTGTTTCTGTTTTGTAAATAAGTTCATTTTTATGTGTTTTTTTAGATTCCTCATATAAGTGTTATGATATTTGTCTGTCTGACTTACTTCACTTAATATGATAATCTCTAAGTCCATCCATGTTGCTGCAAATGACATCATTTCATTCTTTTGTGACTGAGTAATTTTCCATCATATATATGTATCACAGATTCTTTTTCCATTCCTCTGTTGATGGACATTTAGGTTGCTTCCATGTCTTGGCTATTGTAAATAGTGCTAAATATTGCAGTGCATGTATCTTTTGAATTATGGTTTTCTCCATATATATGCCCAGGAGTGGAATTGCTGGATCATATGGTAGTTTTATTTTTAATTTTTTAATGAACATACATACTATTCTCCATAGTTGTTTTACCAATTTACATTCCCACCAACAGTGTAGGAGGGTTCCCTTTTTCTTGACACCCTCTCCAGCATTTATCTTTTGTAGCCATTATGATGATGACCATTCTGACCTGTGTGAGGTGATACCCCATTGTAGTTTTCACTTGCATTTCTCTAATAGTTAACAACGTTGAGCTTCTTTTCATGTGCTTTTACGCCATCTGTATGTCTTCTTTGGAGAAATGTCTATTTAGATGTTCTACCCGCTTGTTGACTGGGTTGCTTGTTTTTTTGTTGTTGTTTGCTTATTTGTTTTATTGAGCTTCATGAGCTGTTTGTATATTTTGGCGATTAATCCCTTGTCTGTCACTTTGTTTGCAAATATTTTCTCCCTTTCTGTGGGTTGTCTTTTTGTTTTCTTTATGGTTTACTTTGTTATACAAAAGCTTTTAAGTTTAATTATGCCCCATATGTTTATTTTTGTTTTTATTTTTATTACTCTAGGAAGTGGATCGAAAAATATATTGCTGCAATTTATGTCAAAGAGTGTTCTGCCTATGCTTTCATCTAAAATTTTTATAGTCTTCGAACCTAAATTTAGGTCTTTAATCCATTTTGAGTTTATTTTTTATATGGTGTTAGAGAATGCTCTAATTTAATTCTTTTACATGTAGCTGTCCAGGTTTCCCAGCATGACTTACTAAAGACACTGTCTTTTCACCATTGTATATTCTTGCCTTCTTTGTCATAGATTTATTGACCATCAGTGTGTTGATTTATTTCTGGGCTTTCTATCCTGTTCCAGTGATCAATATTTCTGGTTTTTGTGCTAGTACCATACTGTTTTGATGACTGTAGCTTTGTACTATATTCTGTCTGCCGTCAGGGAGACTGATTCCTCCAGCTTTGTTTTTCTTTCTCCAGTGTACTTTGGCTATTAGGTTCTTTTGTGTCTCCATATAGATTAAAATTTTTTTTGTTCTAGTTTTTGGGGAAATGCCATTGCTAATTTGATAGGGCTGCCTTGAATCTGTAGATTGCTTTAGGTAGTATAGTCATTTTCACAATATTGATTCTTCCAATCCAAGAACATGGTACATCTTTCCATCTGTTTGTGTCATCTGCATTTTCTTTCATCAACATCTTATAGTTTTCAGAGTACAGGTCTTTTGTCTCCTTAGGTAGGTTTATTCTTTTTGATGTGATGTTAAATAGTATTGTTTCCATAATTTCTCTTTCTGAACTTGCTTCTTCGTGTATAGAAATGCAACAGATTTCTGTGTATTAATTTTTTTATACTGCAACTTTACCAAATTCGTTGATGAGCTCCAGTAGCTTACTGGTAGCATCTTCGTATTTTCTATGTACAGTATCATGCCATCTTCAGTGACAGTTTTACTTCTTTTTTTCCAATTTGGATTCATTTTGTATCTTTTTCTTCTCTGATTGCTATAGCTAGGACTTTCAAAACTATGTTGAATAAAAGTGGTAAGAGTGGACATCCTTGTCTTGTTCCTGATCTTAGAGGAAATGCTTACAGCTTTTCCCTGTTGAGTATGATGTTAGCTGTGGGTTTGTCATATATTGCCTTTATTATGTTGAGGTAGGTTCCCTTTATGCTCACTTTTCAGAGAGTTTTTTTATCATAAATTCCTGTTGTATTTTGTCAAGAGCTTTTTCTGCATCTATTGAGATGATCATATGATTTTTATTCTTCAGTTTGTTAATGTGGTGTATCACGCTGATTGATTTGCAGATCTTGAAGAATCCTTGCATCCCTGGGATAAATCCCACTTGATCATGTTGCATGATCCTTTTAATGTGCTGTTGGAGTCTGTTTGCTAGTATTTTGTTGAGGATTTTGGTGTCTACTTTTATCAGTGATATTGGCCTGCAATTTTATTTATATATTTTTTCTGATATCTTTGTGTGGTTTTGCTATCAAGGTGATGGTGGCTTCATAGAATGAGTTTGGAAGTGTTCCTTGTCTGCAATTTTTTGGAATAGTTTCAGAAGGATAAGGGTTAACTCTCCTCTATATG
Source organism: Eubalaena glacialis (assembly GCF_028564815.1). Lineage (NCBI taxonomy): Eukaryota > Metazoa > Chordata > Mammalia > Artiodactyla > Balaenidae > Eubalaena > Eubalaena glacialis. The sequence goes on from NC_083719.1 coordinate 172,398,422, forward strand.
TTTGATAGAATTTGCCTGTGAAGCCATTTGGTTCTGGACTTTTGTTTTTCAGAATTTTTCAAATCACAGTTTCAATTTCACTACTTGTGATTGGTTTGTTCATATTTTCTATTTTTTTCTGGTTCAGTCAAGGAAGATTGTACCTTTCTAAGAATTTGCCCATTTCTTCTAGGTTGTCCATTATATTGGTATATGGTTGCTTTAGTAGTCTCTTATGATCCTTTTGTATCTGTTGGTGTCAGTTGTAACTTCTTTTTCATTTCTATTTTTATGGATTTGTGCCCTCTGCTTTTTATTTTGATGATTCGGGCTAAAGGTTTATCAATTTTATTTATCTTGCAAGGGACCAGATTTAGTATCATTGATCTTTTCTATTGTTTTCTTCATCTCTGTTGCACTGATTTCTGCTCTTATCTTTATGATTTCTTTCCTTCTATTAACTTTAGGTTTTGTGTGTTCTTTTTTCTCTAGTTGCTTTAGGTGTAAAGTTAGTTTATTTATTTGTGATTATTCTTGTTTCCTGAGGTAAGATTGTAGTCCTATAAACATCCCCCTTAGAACTACTTTTGCTGCATCCCAAAGATTTTGGATTGTCGTGATTTCATTTTCATTTCTCTCTAAGTATTTTTATTTATTTATTTATTTTTGGCTGCATTGGGTCTTTGTTGCTGCATAGGGGCTTTCTCTAGTTGTGGTGAGCAGGGGCTACTCCTCATTGCAGTGTGCAAGCTTTTCATTGTGGTGGTTTCTTTTCTTGCGAGCATGGGCTCTATGTGTGCGGGATTCAGTAGATGTTGCACAGGGGCTCAGTAGTTGTGGCTCATGGCCTCTAGAGTGCAGGCTCAGTAGTTATGGCACATGGGTTTAGTTACTCTGTGGCATGGGGGATCTTCCCAGACAAGGGACTGAACCTGTGTCCCCTACATTGGCAGGCAGATTCTTAACCACTGTGCCACCAGGGAAGTCCCCTCTTCCTAGGTATTTTTTGATTTCCAATTTGATTTCTTTGGTGTTCCATTGGTTTTTAGTAACATGTTGTTTAGCCTCCAAGTGTTTGTGTTTTTTACAGTTTTTTTTTCTTTCAGTTGACTTCTAATCTCATAGCATTGTGGTCTGAGAAAATGCTTGATAAGATTTCAATTTTCTTAAATTAACCAACACTTGCTTTGTGGCCCATCATGTGATCTATCCTGGAGAATGTTCCATGTGCACTTTAGAAGAATGTGTATTATGCTGCTTTTGGATGGAATGTGTTATAAATATCAATTAAATCCATCTAGTCTAATGTGTCATTTAAGCCCTGTGTTTCCTTGTTGAAATTCTGTCTGGATGATCTATCCATTGATGAAAGTGAGGTGTCAAAGTCCCCTGCTATTATGGTGTTACTGTTGATTTCTCCTTTTATGACTGTTAGCATTTGCCTTATATATTGAGGTGCTCCTATGGTGGGGGTGCATATGTATTCACAATTATCATATCTTCTTGGATTGATACCTTGATCATTATGCTATGTCCTTCTTTATCTCTTGTAACAGTCTTTATTTTATCTTTTTTTTTGAAGTAGTAAACATGTTTTTATTGGACAGTCCATAATAAAATACAGAGGGTAAAATATTTGTCAAGAATCACACAAATTAAGTGGAAAGACCTCTGTCACCTGTATATTTCAGAAGTCTAATCTATTCCATTTGGTTTAGTGTTACATTTATTATCATGAGATTAGCTACTTTTTAATTTTTTTTTAATTTTTTATTTTTTACAGTAGGTCCTAGTTGTTGATGTATTTAAATATAGATGTCTGTACATGTCAATCCCAAACTCCCATCTATCCTCCCCCTTATCCTTCCCTGCTGGTAACCATAAGTTCATTCTCTAAGTCTGTGAGTCTGTTTCTGTTTTGTAAATAAGTTCATTTGTATCATTTTTTTTAGGTCCCACATATAAGTGTTATCATATGATATTTGTCTTTCCCTGTTTGACTTACTTAACTTAGTATGATCATCTCCAGATCCATCCATTTCACTTCAAATGACATTATTCTATTCTTTTTAATGGCTGAGTAATATTCCATCATATATATGTACCATATATACATATGTACCATCATATATGTACCATCAAATATATGTACTATATATACATACATATATACATATATATGTACCATATATACATGTATCATATATAGGTAAGATCATATTGCTATTAACTTCCCTCTTAGAACTTCTTTTGTTGTGTCCCATAAGATTTGGATTATCATAGTTTCATTTTCATTTGTCTTTAGGTACTTTTTAATTTTCTTTCTGATTTCTTCAATGATCCATTTGTTGTTTAGTAACATATTGTTTAGTCTCAATGTGTCTGTGTTTTTTACAGTTTTTTTCTTTAGTTGATTTCTAATCTCAGTGTTTTGATCAGAAAAGATAATTGATATGATTTCAATTTTTGAAAATTTACCAAGGCTCGCTTTGTGACCCAGCATGTGATCAATCCTGGAGAATGTTCCATGCGTACTTGAGAAGATTGTGTATTCTGCTGCTTTTGGATAGAATGCTCTATATTAGTTAAGACCATCTGGTCTAATGTGTCATTTATGGCCTGTTTTTTTTTTTTTAATTTTCTGTCTGGATGATCTTTCCATTGATGAAAGTGGGCTGTTAAAGTCCCCCACTATTATTGTGTTATTGTCAATCTCTCCCTTTGTGGTTGTTAGTATTTGACTCATATATTGAGGTGCTCCTATGTTGGGTGCATATATATTTACAATTGTTATATCTTCCTGGATTGTTCCCTTGATCAGTATGCAGTGTCCTTCTTTGTATCCTTTAAGTCTAATTTGCTGATATGAGTATTGCTACTTTAGCTTTCTTTTTATTTCTATTTGCATGGAATACCTTTTTCCATCCCCTCACTTTCAGTCTGTATGTGTCCCTAGATCTGAAGTAGGTCTCTTGTAGACAGGATATATATGGGTCTTGTTTTTGTATCTACTCAGCTAATCTATGTCTCTTTTGGTTGGAACATTCAATCCATTTACATTTAAGGTAACTGTCAATATGTATGGGGTTTTTTAGGGATTTTTTTGATGTGGACCATTTTTAAAGTCTTTATTGAACTTGTTACAATATTGTTTCCGTTTTATGTTTTGGTTTTTTGGCCATGGGGGCATTTGGGATCTCAGCTCCCTGACCAGGGATTGAACCCACACACCCTGCATTGGAAGGTGAAGTCTTAACCACTGAACCACCAGGGAAGTCCCAAATATGTACGTTTTTATTGCCATTTTGTTAATTGTTTAGGATTTGTTTTTGTAAGTCTTTTTTCTTCACTTACTCTTTTGTTCTCTTGCATTGTGATTTGATGATTATCTTTAGAGTTGTGTTTGATTGCTTTTTCTTTTTTTTGTATGTGTATCTATTGTAGCTTTTTTTTTTTTTAAACATCTTTATTGAAGTATAATTGCTTTACAACGGTGTGCTAGCCTCTGCTTTACAACAAAGTGAATCAGTTACACATATACATATGTTGCCATATCTCTTCCCTCTTGCATCTCCCTCCCTCCCACCCTCCCTATCCCACCCCTCTAGGTGGTCACAAAGCACCGAGCTGATCTCCCTGTGCTATGCGGCTGCTTCCCACTAGTTATCTATTTTACATTTGGTAGTGTATATATGTCCATGACACTCTCTCACCCTGTCACATCTCACCCCTCCCCCTCCCCATATCCTCAAGTCCATTCTCTAGTAGGTCTGTGTCTTTATTCCCATCTTGCCACTAGGTTCTTCATGACCTCTTTTTTTTTTTTTTTTTTCCCTTAGATTCCATATATATGTGTTAGCATACTGTATTTGTTTTTCTCTTTCTGACTTACTTCACTCTGTATGACAGACTCTAACTCCATCCACCTCATTACAAACACCTCCATTTCATTTCTTTTTATGGCTGAGTAATATTCCATTGTATATATGTGCCACATCTTCTTTATCCATTCATCCGATGATGGACACCTAGGTTGCTTCCATGTCCTGGCTATTGTAAACAGAGCTGCAATGAATATTTTGGTACATGACTCTTTCTGAATTATGGTTTTCTCAGGGTATATGCCCAGTAGTGGGATTGCTGGGTCATATGGTAGTTCTATTTTTAGTTTTTTAAGGAACCTCCATACTGTTCTCCATAGTGGCTGTATCAACTTACATTCCCACCAACAGTGCAAGAGTGTTCCCTTTTCTCCACACCCTCTCCAGCATTTATTGTTTCTAGATTTTTTGATGATGGCCATTCTGACCGGTGTGAGATGATACCTCATTGTAGTTTTGATTTGCATTTCTCTAATGATTAATGATGTTGAGCATTCTTTCATGTGTCTGTTGGCAATCTGTATCTCTTCTTTGGAGAAATGTCTATTTAGGTCTTCTGCCCATTTTTGGATTGGGTTGTTTGTTTTTTTGTTATTGAGCTGCATGAGCTGCTTGTAAATCTTGGAGATTAATCCTTTGTCCGTTGCTTCATTTGCAAATATTTTCTCCCATTCTGAGGGTTGTCTTTTGGTCTTGTTTATGGTTTCCTTTGCTGTGCAAAAGCTTTTAAGTTTCATTAGGTCCCATTTGTTTATTTGTGTTTTTATTTCCATTTCTCTAGGACCTGGGTCAAAAAGGATCTTGCTGTGACTTATGTCATACAGTGTTCTGCCTATGTTTTCCTCTAAGAGTTTGATAGTGTCTGGCCTTACACTTAGGTCTTTAATCCATTTTGAGTTTATTTTTGTGTATGGTGTTAGGGAGTGTTCTAATTTCATACTTTTACATGTACCTGTCCAATTTTCCCAGCACCACTTATTGAAGAGGCTGTCTTTTCTCCACTGTATATGCTTGCCTCCTTTATCAAAGATAAGGTGACCATATGTGCGTGGGCTTATCTCTGGGCTTTCTATCCTGTTCCATTGATCTATATTTCTGTTTTTGTGCCAGTACCAAACTGTCTTGATTACTGTAGCTTTGTAATATAGTCTGAAGTCAGGGAGCCTGATTCCTCCAGCTCCATTTTTCGTTCTCAAGATTGCTTTGGCTATTCGGGGTCTTTTGTGTTTCCATACAAATCGTGAAATTTTTTGTTCTAGTTCTGTGAAAAATGCCAGTGGTAGTTTAATAGGGATTGCATTGAATCTGTAGATTGCTTTGGGTAGCAGAGTCATTTTCACAATGTTTATTCTTCCAATCCAAGAACATGGTATATCTCTCCATCTATTTGTATCATCTTTAATTTCTTTCATCAGTGTCCTATAATTTTCTGCATACAGGTCTTTTGTCTCCTTAGGTAGGTTTATTCCTAGATATTTTATTCTTTTTGTTGCAATGGTAAACGGGAGTGTTTTCTTAATTTCACTTTCAGATTTTTCATCATTAGTATACAGGAATGCAAGAGATTTCTGTGCATTAATTTTGTATCCTGCTACTTTACCAAATTCATTGATTAGCTCTAGTAGTTTTCTGGTAGCATCTTTTGGATTCTCTATGTATAGTATCATGTCATCTGCAAACAGTGACAGCTTTACTTCTTCTTTTCCGATTTGGATTCCTTTTATTTCTTTTTCGTCTCTGATTGCTGTGGCTAACACTTCCAAAACTATGTTGAATAATAGTGGTGAGAGTGGGCAACCTTGTCTTGTTCCTGATCTTAGTGGAAATGGTTTCAGTTTTTCACCATTGAGGACAATGTTGGCTGTGGGTTTGTCATATACGGCCTTTATTATGTTGAGGAAAGTTCCCTCTATGCCTACTTTCTGCAGGACTTTTATCATAAATGGGTGTTGAATTTTGTCGACAGCTTTCTCTGCATCTATTGAGATGATCATATGGTTTTTCTCCTTCAATTTGTTAATATGATGTATCACGTTGATTGATTTGCGTATATTGAAGAATCCTTGCATTCCTGGAATAAACCCCACTTGATCATGGTGTATGATCCTTTTAATGTGCTGTTGGATTCTGTTTGCTAGTATTTTGTTGAGGATTTTTGCATCTATGTTCATCAGTGATATTGGCCTGTAGTTTTCTTTCTTTGTGACATCTTTGCCTGGTTTTGGTATCAGGGTGATGGTGGCCTCGTAGAATGAGTTGGGGAGTGTTCCTCCCTCTGCAATATTTTGGAAGAGTTTGAGAAGGATAGGTGTTAGCTCTTCTCTAAATGTTTGATAGAATTCGCCTGTGAAGCCATCTGGTCCTGGGCTTTTGTGTGTTGGAAGATTTTTAATCACAGTTTCAATTTCAGTGCTTGTGATTGGTCTGTTCATATTTTCTATTTCTTCCTGGTTCAGTCTCGGCAGGTTGTGCATTTCTAAGAATCTGTCCATTTCTTCCAGGTTGTCCATTTTATTAGCATAGAGTTGCTTGTAGTAATCTCTTATGATCGTTTGTATTTCTGCAGTGTCAGTGGTTACTTCTCCTTTTTCATTTCTAATTCTATTAATTTGAGTCTTCTCCTTTTTTCTCTTGATGAGTCTGGCTAATGGTTTATCAATTTTGTTTATCTTCTCAAAGAACCAGCTTTTAGTTTCATTGATTTTTGCTATTGTTTCCTTCATTTCTTTTTCATTTATTTCTGATCTGATCTTTATGATTTCTTTCCTTCTGCTAGCTTTGGGGTTTTTTTGTTCTTCTTTCTCTAATTGCTTTAGGTGCAAGGTTAGGTTGTTTATTCGAGATGTTTCCTGTTTCTTGATGTAGGCTTGTATTGCTATAAACTTCCCTCTTAGAACTGCTTTTGCTGCATCCCATAGGTTTTGGATCGTCGTGTCTCCATTGTCATTTGTTTCTAGGTATTTTTTGATTTCCCCTTTGATTTCTTCAGTGATCACTTCGTTATTAAGTAGTGTATTGTGTAGCCTCCATGTGTTTGTATTTTTTACAGATCTTTTCCTGTAATTGATATCTAGTCTCATAGCGTTGTGGTCGGAAAAGATACTTGATACGATTTCAATTTTCTTAAATTTACCAAGGCTTGATTTGTGACCCAAGATATGATCTATCCTGGAGAATGTTCCATGAGCACTTGAGAAAAATGTGTATTCTGTTGTTTTTGGGTGGAATGTCCTATAAATATCAATTAAGTCCATCTTGTTTAATGTATCATTTAAAGCTTGTGTTTCCTTATTTATTTTCATTTTGGATGATCTGTCCATTGGTGAAAGTGGGGTGTTAAAGTCCCCTACTATGATTGTGTTGCTGTCGATTTCCCCTTTTATGGCTGTTAGTATTTCCCTTATGTATTGAGGTGCTCCTATGTTGGATGCATAAATATTTACAATTGTTATACCTTCCTCTTGGATCGATCCCTTGATCATTATATAGTGTCCTTCTTTGTCTCTTGTAATAGTCTTTATTTTAAAGTCTATTTTGTCTGATATGAGAATTGCTACTCCAGCTTTCTTTTGATTTCCATTTGCATGGAATATCTTTTTCCATCCCCTCACTTTCAGTCTGTATGTGTCTCTAGGTCTGAAGTGGGTCTCTTGTAGACAGCATATATATGGGTCTTGTTTTTGTATCCATTCAGCCAGTCTGTGTCTTTTGGTGGGAGCATTTAATCCATTTACATTTAAGGTAATTATCGATATGTATGTTCCTATTCCCATTTTCTTAAATGTTTTGGGTTTGTTATTGTAGGTGTTTTCCTTCTCTTGTGTTTCTTGCCTAGAGAAGTTCCTTTAGCATTTGTTGTAAAGCTGGTTTGGTGGTGCTGAACTCTCTCAGCTTTTGCTTGTCTGTAAAGGTTTTAATTTCTCCATCAAATCTGAATGAGATCCTTGCTGGGTAGAGTAATCTTGGTTGTAGGTTTTTCTCCTTCATCACTTTAAGTATATCCTGCCACTCCCTTCTGGCTTGCAGCGTTTCTGCTGAAAGATCAGCTGTTAACCTTATGGGGATGCCCTTGTGTGTTATTTGTTGTTTTTCCCTTGCTGCTTTTAATATGTTTTCTTTATATTTAATTTTTGATAGTTTGATTAATATGTGTCTTGGTGTGTTTCTCCTTGGATTTATCCTGTATGGGACTCTCTGTGCTTCCAGGACTTGATTAACTATTTCCTTTCCCATATTAGGGAAGTTTTCAACTATAATCTCTTCAAATATTTTCTCAGTCCCTTTCTTTTTCTCTTCTTCTTCTGGGACCCCTATAATTCGAATGTTGGTGCGTTTAATGTTGTCCCAGAGGTCTCTGAGACTGTCCTCAGTTCTTTTCATTCTTTTTTCTTTATTCTGGTCTGCAGTAGTTATTTCCACCATTTTATCTTCCAGGTCACTTATCCGTTCTTCTGCCTCAGTTATTCTGCTATTGATCCCATCTAGAGTATTTTTAATTTCATTTATTGTGCTTGTCATCGTTGCTTGGTTCCTCTTTAGTTCTTCTACGTCCTTGTTAAATGTTTCTTGCATTTTGTCTATTCTATTTCCAAGACTTTGGATCATCCTTACTATCATTATTCTGAATTCTTTTTCAGGTAGACTACCTAATTCCTCTTCATTTGTTAGGTCTGGTGTGTTTTGACCCTGCTCCTTCATCTGCTGTGTGTTTTTCTGTCTTCTCATTTTGCTTATCTTACTGTGTTTGGGGTCTCCTTTTCACAGGCTGCAGGTTCGTAGTTCCCGTTGTTTTTGGTATCTGTCTCCAGTGGCTAAGGTTGGTTCAGTGGGTTGTGTAGGTTTCCTGGTGGAGGGAACTAGTGCCTGTGTTCTGGTGGATGAGGCTGGATGTTGTCTTTCTGGTGGGTTCATCCACGTCTGGTGGTGTGTTTTGGGGTGTCTGTGGCCTTATTATGATTTTAGGCAGCCTCTCTGTTAATGGATGGGGCTGTGTTCCTCTCTTGCTAGTTGTTTGGCATAGGGTGTCCAGCACTGTAGCTTGCTGGTCGTTGAGTGAAGCTGGGTCTTGATGTTGAGATGGAGATCTGTGAGAGATTTTCGCCGTTTGGTATTACGTGGAGCTGGGAGGTCTCTTGTGGACCAGTGTCCTGAAGTTGGCTCTCCCACCTCAGAGGCACAGCCCTGATGCCTGGCTGGAGCACCAAGAGCCTTTCATCCACACGGCTCAGAATAAAAGGGAGAAAAAATGGAAAGAAAGAAAAAAAGAGGATAAAATAAAATAAAATAAAGCAATTATAATAAAAAATAAGAAAAAAAATTATTAAGAGTAAATTTATTAAGAAAAAAAATTTTTTTTAATTTTTTAAAAATAGATTTATTAATTTTTTATACTAAAAATAAGAAAAAAATTATTTAGAAAAAATTTATTAAGAAAAAAAATTTTTTAATTTTTTAAAATAAAAAATATGAAAAAACTTATTAAAAATTTTTTTAAAAATAGAAAATAAGGAAAAAATTATTAAGAAAACATTTATTAGGGAAAAAAAAAATTTTTAAGCCAAAAAAAAAAAAAAAAAAAAAAAACGGACGGACCTAACCCTAGGACTAACGGTGAGAGCAAAGCTATACAGACAAAATCTCACCCAGAAGCATACACATCTACACTCACAAAAAAAAGGAAAAGGGGAAAAGTTAATATATCCTGCTCCCAAAGTCCATCTCCTAAATTTGGGATGATTTGTTGTCTATTCAGGTATTCAACAGATGCAGGCACATCAAGTTGTTTGTGGAGCTTTAATCCGCTGCTTCTGAGGCTGCTGGGAGAGATTTCCCTTTCTCTTCTTTGTTCGTACAGCTCCCGGGGTTCAGCTTTGGATTTGGACCCGCCTCTGCATGTAGGTCCCCTGAGGGCGTCTGTTCCCCGCCCAGACAGAACGGGGTTAAAGGAGCAGCTGATTCGGGGGCTCTGGCTCAGTCAGGCCGGGGGGAGGGAGCGGTACGGAGGAGGCGGGGCGAGCCTGCGGCGGCAGAAGCCGGCGTGACGTTGCAGCAGCCTGAGGCGCGCCGTGCGCTCTCCCGGGGAAGTTGTCCCCGGATTACGGGAGCCTGGCCGTGGCGGGCTGCACAGGCTCCCGGGAGGGGCGGTGTGGAGAATGACCTGTGCTCGCCCACAGGCTGTTTGGTGGCGGCAGCAGCAGCCTTAGCATCTCATGCCCGTCTCTGGGGTCCGCGCTGATAGCCGCGGCTCGCGCCCGTCTCTGGAGTTCGTTTAAGTGGCGCTCTGAATCCCCTCTCCTTGCACGCCGCGAAACAAAGAGGCAAGAAAAAGTCTCCTGCCTCTTCGGCAGCTGCAGACCTTTTCTCGTGCACCCTCCCGGCTAGTTGTGGTGCGCTAGACCCTTCAGGCTGTGTTCACGCAGCCAACCCCAGTCCTCTCCCTGGGATCCGACCGAAGCCCGCGCCTCAGCTCCCAGCCCCCGCCCGCCCCGGCGGGTGAGCAGACAAGCCTCTCGGGCTGGTGAGTGCTGCTCGGCGCCGAGCCTCTGTGCGGGAATCTCTCCGTTTTTCCCTCTGCGTCCCTGTTGCTGTGGGATCCGCGCTGATAGCCGCGGCTCGCGCCCGTCTCTGGAGCTCATTTAGGCGGCGCTCTGAATCCCCTCTCCTTGCGCGCCGCGAAACAAAGAGGCAAGAAAAATTCTCTTGCCTCTTTGGCAGCTGCAGTCTTTTTCCCGGACTCCCTCCCGGCTAGCACCGAAGCCCGAGCCCCAGCTCCCAGGCCCCGCCCGCCCCGGCGGCTGAGCAGACAAGCCTCTCGGGCTGGTGAGTGCTGGTCGGCACCGCTCCTCTGTGCGGGAATCTCCGCTTTGCCCTCCGCACCAATGTGGCTGCGCTCTCCTCCGTGGCTCCGAAGCTTCCCCCCTCTGCTACCCGCAGTCTCTGCCCACGAAGGGGCTTCCTAGTGTGTGGAAACCTTTCCTCCTTCACAGCTCCCTCCCACTGGTGCAGGTCCCGTCCCTATTCTTTTGTCTCTGTTATTTCTTTTTTCTTTTGCCCTACCCAAGTACGTGGGGATTTTCTTGCCTTTTGGGAGGTCTGACGTCTTCTGCCAGCGTTCAGTGGGTGTTCTGTAGGAGCAGTTCCACGTGTAGATGTATTTCTCATGTATCTGTGGGGAGGAAGGTGATCTCCGCGTCTTACTCTTCCGCCATCTTGCCCCTCCCTCCTATTGTAGCTTTTTGATTTGCAGTTACGATGAGGTTTTGTTATAGCAAAATATATATATATATATATAAAAGATTGTTTTACATTGCTGGTCTTTAATTCCAAATGCATTTCCAATATCCTCTGTTTGTACTCTCCTCTTTCCATGATTGCTGGTTTTGATATCATATTTGTGTATGGATGATTTCATACTTTACTATTTGTTTACATTTACCAGTGAGCTTTCCCATTTGTAATTTTCTTGTTTGTAGTTGTGACCTTTTCTTTTCCACCTAGGGAAGTTCCTTTACCATTTGCTGTAAATTTGGTTTGGTGGCAATGAATTCTTTTAGCGTTTGCTTGTCTGTAAAGCTTTTGATTTCTCTGTCAAATATGAATGACAACCTTGCTGGGTAGAGTATTCTTGATTGTTGGTTTTTCCCTTTCATCACATTAAATATATCACTCCACTCCCTTCTAGCTGGTAGAGTTTCTGTTGAGAAATCAGCTGTTAACCTCATGGGAATTCCTTTGTATTTTATCTGTTGCTTTTCCCTTGTTGCTTTCAATATTTTCTCTTTGTCTTTAATATTTGTCAATTTGATTACTATGTGTCTTGGAGTATTCCTCCTTGGGTTTATCCTGCCTGGGACTCTCTGTGCTTCCTGGACTTAGGTGACTATTTCCCTTCCCATGTTAGGAAAGTTTTCAGTAATTATCTCTTCAAATATTTTCTCATGTCCTCTTTCTCTCTCTTCTCCTTCTGGGATCCCTATAATGCAAATATTTGTGCATATAATGTTGTTCCAGAGGTCTCTTAGACTGTCCTCATTTCTCTTCATTCTTTTTTCTTTATTCTGTTCTGCAGCAGTGATTTCCACCAATCTGTATTCCAGCTTACTTATCCATTCTTGTGCCTCATTTATTCTGCTATTTATTCCTGCTAGTATATATTTTATTTCAGTTATTTTATTGTTCATCTCTGTTTGTTCTTTAAATCTTCTAACTCTTTGTTAACCATTTCTATCTTCTCTGTCTGTGCCTCCATTCTTTTTCTAAGATCTTGGATCATCTTTACTATCTTTACTCTGACTTCTTTTTCAGTAGATTGCTTATCTCCACTTCACTTAGTTGTTCTTCTCACATTTTATCTTGTTCTTTCACCCGGTACATATTTATCTGCCATCTCATTTTGTCTAAATTTCTGTGTTTGTGGTCTCCGTTTCTCAGGCTGTAGATTTGTAGTCCCTCTTCTTTCTGAAGTTTGCCCCCTGGTGGTGAAGTTGGTCCAGGGGCTGGTACAGGCTTCCTGGTGGGAGGGACTGGTGTCTGCCCTCTAGTGTGTGGAGCTGAGTCTGTCCCTCTGGTCAGCAGGACCATGTCAAAGTGTGTGTTTTGAGGTGGCTGTGAGCTCAGTACAACTTTAGGCAGCCTGTCTGCTGATGGGTGGGGCTGTGTTCCTATCTTGCTCGTTGTTTGGCCAGAGACATTCCAGCACTGGAGCCTGCAGGTTGTTGGTTGGGGCTGGGTTTTGGTGCTGAAATGGGCACCTCTGGGAGAGACTTCATGCTGATCAATATTCCATGGAGCCACTGCCACCAGTGTCTTTGCCCCCACAGTAAGCTACAGCTGACCCCCACCTCTCCAGGAGACCCTCCATGACCCCTAGGTAGGTCTAGCCTACGTTTCTACAGAGGTACAGCTCTTTGCTGGGTCCCAGTGCATGTGAGACATTGTGTGTGCCCTCCAAGAGTGGATTCTCTGTTTCCCCCAGCTCTGTGGATCTCCTGCAGTCAAACTACACTGGCCTTCAAAGCCAAATGCTCTTTGGGCTCATTCTCCCATGCCAGACCCCCAAGCTGGGGAGCCTGATGTAGGGCTCAGAACTCTCACTCCTGTGGGAGAATCTCTGGGATATAATTTTTGTCCAGTTTTTGGGTCACCCACCTGACAGGTATGGGATGTAATTATATTGCAAAAGTGACCCTTCTACCATCTAGTTATGGCTTCTTTTGTCTTTGTTTTGGTAGGTTCCAGTCTTTTTTTGTTGATGGTTGTTCAGCAGTTAATTGTGATTTTGGTGTTTTCATGAGAGCAGGTGAGCTCAAGTCCTTCTACTATGCCATCAGCTGAGCTGGAGTTTGACCTCAGGATCTCTGAGTCTAGTTCTGGTGTTTATGGACTAAAGGATACCACCTCTTCTTGATGTTGGAAACTTTAAGGAAACAGCTTTCTGATGTTGCATTCCAACGTTTGACCCCCATAAAGAGACATCCTCTAGAATTGCTGTTATTTTTGTTATACAGAGGAACAGCAAAATGGAAGTGATATATAGTGCAAGGTCTGGGGAAAGGGCAGAGAACTTCTTTGCTCTCTCTGGGCAGACCACTCTCCTCCAATCTCCAAGTCTTTTTCTATCACTAGTTAGTTTAAATATAAATGGGTTGAATTCAACCAAAGACATAGTGTGGATGAATGAATACAAAAACAAGACCCATATATATGCTGCCTATAAGAGACTCACTAAGAACTAATGACACACACAGACTAAGGGTGTCAAAAAAGGTATTCTATGCAAATGGAAACGAAAAGAAAGGGTCTCAGTTCTTATATTAGAGAAAATAGTCTTTAAAACAAAAGCAGAAGAGACCATGAAGGAGATTATATAATGATTAATGGAAGAGTCCAAGAAGAAGATATAACAATTGTAAGTATATATGCACCCAATATAGGAGCACCTAAATAAATCAAGCAAATACTATAAAGGGAGAAATCAAGGTAGAAATTGGCAGTAACAATTAATAGTAGGGTTCTTTAACACCTCACTTAAAAAACCACAAATACTTAGAGGTTAAACTATATGCTACAGAAGAACCAAAGTATCATGGAAGAAACCAGAGAAGAAATAAAAAAATACTTGGAGATAAGTGAAAACAAAAGCACAATGATCCAAAATCTATGCAAAATAGCAAAAGGAGTTCTAAAAGAGAAGTTTATAGCCATAAAAGCCTCCCTCAGTAAAAAAGAGAAATCTCAAACAAACAACCTAACCTTATACAGAAAGGTTCTACAAAAGAAGAACAAAACTCTTAGTAGAAAGAGAGAAATCATAAAGATCACAGAAGAAATAAATGAAGTAGAAACTAAAAAATACAATAGAAGAGACCAGTGAAAATAAGAACTGGTTCTTTGAAGAGATAAACAAAATTGATAAACCAGACTCATTAAGAAAAAAAGAGAGGGCTAAATAAAATCAGAAATGAAAAAGAATATAAATGACAGTATAAAATTACAAAGGATCATAAGAGGTTACTATAAAAAATTATATGCCAATAAAATGGACAACCTAGAAGAAATGGACAAATTCCTAGAAATGTACACTCTCCCAAGATTGAAAGAGGATAGATAGAAGTGAGCAGACCAATATTCAGTAATAAAACTGAATCAATAAAAAACAAAACAAAAAACAAAACAACAACAACAAAAAACCCTCCCAACAAATAAAATTACAGGACCAGCTGGCTTCAGAGGGGAATTCTACCAATCATTTAGAGAAGAGTTAATATCTATCCTTCTACATCTATTCCAAAAAAAATTGCAGATGATCACTTCCAAACTTGTTCTACATGGCCAGCATCACCTGGATACCAATACCAGAAAGATATCACAAGAGAGAAAAACTATAGACGAATATCATTGATGAACAAGTGTTTATCACTCAATAACATATTAGCTAATCAAACTCAACAATAAATTAAAAGATCATACACCAAGATCAAGTGGGATTTATCTCAGTGGTCCATTATCCACAAATCAATCAATGTGATACCTCACATTAACAAATTGAAGAAGCAAAATTATATGATTATATCAGTAGATGCAGAAAAATTTTGACACAAATCAATATCCATTTTTGATAATTCTCAACAAAGTGTGTATAGAGGGGATCTACCTTAACATAATAAAGGTCATATATGACAAGCTCACTGCTAACATCATACTCAATGGTGAAAAGTTGAAAACATTTCTTCTAAGATCGGGAACAAGACAAGGATGCCCACTCTTGACAATTTTCTTCAACATAATATTGGAAGTCCTAAACACAGCAATCAGACACATATAAGAAATAAAGGAATCCAAATCAGAAAAGAAGTAAACTGTCACTGTTTGCAGATGACATGATACTATACATAGAAAATCCTAAATATGTCACCTCCAAAACTCCTAGAACTCAATAAATTTGGTAAAGTTTCAAGATACGAAATTATTAGGCAGAAATCTATTGCATTTCTATACACTAACAACGAACTGTCAGAAAGAGGAAGTAAAAAAAAATCCCATTTACAACTGCATCAAAAAGAATAAAATACCTAGGAATAAATCTAACTAAGGAGATAAAAGACCTGTACTTGGAAAACTATAAGACACTGATAAAGACATTGTAGACAGCACAAACAGTAGGAAAAATAGACCAATTTCATGGATTGGAAGAATTAATATTGTTAAAATGACCACACTACACAAGGCAATCTACAGATTCAATGCAATCCCTATCAAAATACCCATGACATTTTTCACAGAACTAATACAAATAATTCTAAAATTTGTATGGAAACACAAAAGACAAAATAACCACAATCTTGAGAAAGAAGAACAAAGTGAGAGACATCATAACCCCTGCCTTCAAACTATACTACAAGACTACGGTAATCAAGACTACTGGCATGAAACAGACACATAGATCAAAGGAATAGAATAGAGAGCCCAAAAATAAATCCACACTTTTATGAGCAATTAATCTATGACAAAGGAGGCAAGAATATACAGTGGAAAATTGGCAGCCTTTTCAATAAATTGTGTTGGGAGAACTGGATGAATACATGTGAAAGAATCAAATTGGAATTCTCTTTCACATCATGGGCAAAAATAAATTCAAAATGGATTAAAGACTTAAATGTAATACTTGAAAGAGTAAAACTTCTAGAAGAAAACCTATGCAGTAAGCTCTTTGACATCAGTCTTAGTAAAAAAATTTTTTGAATATGTCTCCTTAGGCAAAGGAAACAAAAACAAATATAGGATTATATAAAACTTAAAAGCTTTTGCACAGTGAAAGGAATTCTCAACAAAACAAAAAGCCCACCTACTGAATGGGAGAAAATATTTGCAAATGATATATTTAGTAAGGGGTTAATATCCAAAATATACCAAAAAATCAAATAACTCAACATCAAAAAACAAGCAACTGAATTAAACAATGGGCAGAGGATCTGAATAGACATTTTTCCAAAGAAGACATGTAGATGACCAACAGGCACATGAAAAGATGCTCAACATTGCTGACCATCAGGGAAACGCTAATCAAAGGCACAGTGAGATATCACCTCACACCACTAAAATGGCTGTTACCAAAAATACAACAAATAACATATGTTGACAAGGATGAGGAGAAAAGGGAATCCTCTTGCACTGTTGGTGGTAATGTAAATCGGTGTAGCCAGTATGGAAAACATTATTGATATTGTGCCAAAAATTATAAATAGAACTACTGTTTGATCCAGCAATTCCACTCCTGGGTATTTATCTGAAGTAAATATAAACACTAATTTGAAAAGATATGTGCACCTTCTTGTTCATTCCAACACTATTTACAACAGCCAAGATATGTGCCCTAAGTGCCCATCAATAGATAAATGGACAAAGAAGATATGGTACACACATCAATGGAATATTACTCAGCTATAAAAAAGAACGTAATCTTGTCATTTGTGACATATGATGACCTAAAGGCTGTTATGCTAAGTTAAATAAGTCATACGGAGAAGAATAAATACTGTGTAATTTCACTTATATGTGGAATCTAAAAAGGAAAACAAATGAACAAACATAGCAAAACAGGAACTGATTTATAGATACAGAGAACAAACCAGTTGCCAGAGGGGAGGGAGGAGCTTGGGGGGGTGGAGGTAAGAAACATGTGAGCGAGATTAAGAGCTACCAACTTCCAGGTGCAAAATAAATGAGTCACAGGTATGAAAAGTACAATGTGGGGAATATAGTCAGTAACTATATAATACCTTTTTATGGTGACAGGTTGTAACTAGACACAGTGGTGATCATTTTGAAATGTATAGAAATATTGAATCACTATGTCATCTAACAGGAATTAACTTAGTGTTGTAGGTCATTTATACTTCAAAAACAAATAAAAAACCAAACTCATAGAAAAAGAGATCAGAGTTGTGGTTACCGGAGGCATGGGGTGTTGTGAGAGGGAATTGGAGGAAGGTGGTCAAAATGAACAAACTTCCAGTTATAAGATAGATAAGTACTAGGGATGATAGATGGTACAACATGATAGAATTACACTTCTTTATGTTATATACGAAAGCTGTTAAGAGAGTAAATCCTAAGAATTCTCATCACAAGGAAAAAAATTTTTCTATTTTTTAAATTTTGTATCTATACGAGAGGATGAATGTTCACTAAACTTATAGTGATAATCATTTCAAGATATATGTAAGTCAAATCATTATGCTGAGCACCTTAAATTTACACTACAGTGCTGGATGTCAATTATATATCAATAAAACTGGAAGAAAACAAACAAAAAGATTAGGGTGACAGGAAAACACATGACACAAAACTGTATGGTTTGCTAGTAGACTGTAGGGTTCCTGTAGCTTAAATTATACAAACCACTGTAAGCTGTTACCTAGTGACAATTTTGATTTCCCTTTTGTATTAATTGCAATCTGTGATACTTGTATTTAAAGTAAAGCCATGGGTTAAAATGCAGGTTTAAAAAAATTCTATAAAGTAATAAATAACTTTCCAAAGCAGAAATCTTCAGGCTCACATGTATTCAGTAAATAATTCTATCAAACATTTAAAGAATAAATGATAGTCATTCTCTCCAATCTCCCATGCCCCCAATTTGATGCAAAACTAATACTTTATAATTAATTCTATGAGGCCATTATTACCTAACACCAAAATAAAGAAAAGACCTTATAAGAAAAGGAAACTATAGACCTATATAGCTCATGAATGTGTATGCAAAAATCCTCAGCAAGATATTAGCAAAATGATTCAAACACTGTAAAATAATATATATCATGAATAGGTGGGATTTATCTTAGGTATACAAAGATGGTTTAACATTTAAAAATTAATTAATGTAATTAATCACACAGACTAAAAAGAAAAATCACCTGATGATGCAGAAAAACATTTCACAAAATCTGTCATGCATTCTAGATAAAAACTCTCAGAAAACTAGGAATAGAGAGTAACTTCTTCAACTGATAAAGAACATCTACAAAAAACTTATAACTAACATCACAGTTAACAATGAAGAATAAGTGCTTTTCCATTAAGGTCAGGAGGAAGGGAAAGATATCCCCTCTCACCCCTCCTATTCTACATTGTGCTGCAAGTCCTAGCTAACAGGATAAAAGGAGGAGATAAAATGTATACGTATTGCAAAGGAAGAAATAAAACTGTCTTTGTTCACTGATGACATGACTGTCTATATAAAAAATCCCAAGTAGCTGACAAAATCCGCCTGGAACTAAGATGTGATTATAATGAGGTGGAAGGATACAAAGTTAACATATAGAATTAAGTTTTTTATAATGCAGTAGTGAACAAGTCGGATTTGATATTAAAAATAGACAACCATTCCCATTACCCCCCCCAATGAAATATATAGGTATAAATCTAAAATAATGTGTACAAGATCTCTACAAGGAAAACTACAAATCTCCGATAAAAGAGATCAAAGAAGAACTAAATAAATTGAGAGTCAAGTATTTAAACCCTCTTTTCTATTGAATTTTATGCTTTGATTGATTTCATTTTTTTTTTTTTTTTTTTTGGTAATGTCTCCTAGGTAACTCTTATTCTGCTTCTTTTTCAATTTTTTAAATTGAGGTGTAGTTGATTTATAATATTATATTAGTTTCAGGTCACTAAATCATTAAATACTCCATTTAACATTATTGCAGAGCAATGGCTATATTTCCCTGAGATGTACAATATACCCTGTTGTTATCTATTTTATGCATAGTAGTTTGTGTCTCTTAATTCACTACTCTTATTTTGTCCCTGCCCTCTTCTGTCCATCCACTGGTAACCACTACTTTGTTCTCTGTATCTGTGAGCTTGTTTCTGTTTTTTTATATACATTTGTTTAAAAAATTTCTTTCAAGATCCCACATATAAGTGATAACAAAGTATTTGTCTATCTCAGTCTGACATATTTCACTAAGCATAATACTTTCTAGATCCATCCACATTGTTGCAAATGGCAGTATTTAATTCATTTTATGGCTGAGTTATATTCCATTGTATGTATATACCACATCATCTGTGGATGGATAGGTTGCTTCCATATCTTGGCTATTGTAAATAATGCTGCTATGAACATTAGGGTGCATGTATCTTTTCAAATTAGTGTTTTCAGTGTTTTTGGTTATATACCCAGAATTCCTGGATCATATGGAATTGCTAGTTCTACTTTTAGTTTTTTGAGGAAAGTCCATACTGTTTTCCATAGTGGCTGCACCACTTTACATTCCACTAACAGTGTATAAGTGTTCCCTTTTTTTCACATCCTCTCCAATATTTGATATTTGTAGACTTTTTAATGATAACCATTCTGAGGTGATACCTCTTTGTGATTTGATTTGCATTTCTCTAATAATTAATGATATTGAGCATCTTCTCATGTGTCTGTTAGCCATCTGTATGTCTTCTTGGGAAAATGTTTATTCAGGTTTTCTGCCAACTTTATAATCTGGTTTTTTTTGATATTGAGTTGTATGAGCTATTTATATATTTTGAATATTAACCTTTTATTTATTTAGTTTATTTAGTTTTTTATTACAAATTCAATTTCACTGCTAGTGATTGGTTTTTTAGATTGTCTATTTCTTCTTGATTCAGTCTTTGGAGGTTGTATGTCTAGAAACTTTGCTGTCCATTTCTTCTAGGTTGTCATGTGTTGGCATATAATTGTCCATAGTATTCTCTTATGATATTTTATATCTCTGTGGTATTGGTTGTTATTTTTTGTCTTTAATTTCTTATTTTGTGTATTTGTGCCCTCTCTCTTTTCTTCTTGATGAGCCTGGCAAAAGGTTTATCAATTTTGTTTTTCTTTTCAAAAAAGCTCTTGGTCTCATTGATCTCTATTTTTTTGTCCCTATTTTATTTATTTCCTCTCTGATCTTTATTATTTCCTTCTTTCTGCTGACTTTGAGCTTTGTTTGTTCTTGCTTTTCTAATTCATTTAGATGGTAGGTTAAGTTGTTTATTTGAGATTTTTCTTGTTTCCTGAGGAAGACCTGTATCACTATAAACTTCTTTCTTAGAACTGCTTTTGCCTTATCCCATAGATTTTGGAAAGTTTTTTCCATTTTCATTTGTCTTGAGTGTTTTTCTGATTTCCTCTTTGATTTCTTCATTGACCCATAGATTTTTTTTTAAGTGACATGTTATTTAGTCTCCACATGCTTTTCCTTTTCCCATTTTTCTTCCTGTAGTTGATTTCTAGTTTCATACAATTATGGTCAGAAAAAAATGTTTGATATAATTTCTATCCTCTTAAATTTGTTGAGACTTGTTTTATGGTCTAGCATGTGATCTATCCTGGAGAACATTCTATGTGCTTGAAAAGATTGTGTATTTGCTGTTTGGGGATGGACTCTCCTGTAGATATCTATTAAGTCCAACTGGTCCATTGTGTCATTTAAGACCACTGTTGCCTTATTAAATTTTGTCTGGATAATCTGTCTATTGAGGTAAGAGGGGTCCTAAAGTCCCATAATATGGTTGTATTATTGTCAGTTTCTCTCTTTATGTCTCTTAGTGTTTGCTTTATATAGTTAAATGCTGCTGTATTGGGTGCAGATATGATAATGAGTGTGATATACTCTTCTTCTATTTGATCCCTTTATCATTATATAATGTCCTTCTTTGTCTTTTGCTATAGCCTTTGTTTTAGAGTCTATTTTGTCTGATATATATATTGCTATCCCCACTTTCTTGTTTTTTCCATTTATATGAAATATAGTTTTTCATCCCCTCACTTTCAGTCTGTGTGTCTATAGTTCTGAAGTGAGTCTCTTGTAAGCAGTATATAGATGAGCCTTTTTTTTTCTTCAATCAGTAACCCTATGTCTTTTGAATGGGTCATTTAGTCCTTTGACATTTAAAGTAATTATTGATAGGTATGTACTTACTGCCATTATATTACCTGCTTTCAGGTTGTTTTTGTAGTTTTTACCTGTTCTTTTCTTCTTTCAGTTTCTTCCTCTGTGGTTTGATGATTTTCTTTAGTGGTATGCTTATGTTCCCTTTTCTCTAGTTTTTGTGTGTCTGTTGCCAGTTTTTGATTTGTGGTTACCATGGGGTTCATATATGTTGACCCATAATTATATCTACTTGTTTTAAACTGGTAGTCATTTAAGTTCAAATACATTCTAAAAGATCTACACTTTTTACTCCCTTCCCTCACATTTTGTGTTTTTGATATCATATTTTACATCTTCATGTTTTTCCCTTAACAGTTTATTGCAGTGATAGTTGCTTTTACAATTTAAACTTATTTAAATTGCTGATCCTCAGTCTTTACAATATATTTGCCTTCTCTATTGGGATTTTTCCTTTTCAATAAATTCTTACTTCTTGCTATAGCCTTTTCTTTTACACTTAGAAAACGCACTTTAACATTTCTTTTAGCATAGGTTTAAACCAATCACAAACTACTTTAATTTTTGCTTGTCTGAGAAGTTATTTATCTCTCCTTCAATTCTAAATGCTAATCTTTTTGGGCAGAGTATCCTAGATTGCATGTTTTTCCTTTCAGCCCTTTGAATATATCATTCCACTCCCTTCTGGCCTGCAAAGTTTCTGCAGAAAAAAATCAGCTTATAGCCTTATGGGAGTTTCCTTGTATGACTCTTTTGCTTTTCTCTTTCTGCATTTAGAATTTTCTCTTTATCTTTAAATTTTGCCATTTTAATTATGATATGTCTTGGTATGGGTCTGTTTGTGTTTATCTTTTTTGGGACCCTCTGTGCTTCTTGTACCTGAATATGTTTCCTTCTTCAGGTTTGGGAAGTTTTCAGCCATAATTTCATCAAATACATTTTTTTAAAAATTATTTTTGGCTGTATTGGGTCTTCATTTCTGTGCGAGGGCTTTCTCTAGTTGTGGCAAGCGGGGGCCACTCTTCATCGTGGTGCGTGGGCCTCTCACTACCACGGCCTCTCTTGTTGCGGAGCACAGGCTCCAGATGCACAGGCTCAGTAGTTGTGGCTCACGGGCCTAGTTGCTCCGTGGCATGTGGGATCTTCCAAGACCAGGGCTCGAACCCGTGTCCCCTGTATTAGCAGGAAGATTCTCAACCACTGTGCCACCAGGGAAGCCCCCATCAAATACATTTTGACCCCTTTCTCTCTCTCTCTTCCTTCTGGGAGCCCTAGAATGCCAATCCTGGTACTCTTCATTTTATTGTAGAGTTCTCTTAAAGTTTTCTCATTTTTTAAATTTGTTTTTCTTTTTGCTGCCCTGATTGCGTGGTTTCCATTTTTCTATCTTCCAGGTCATTTATGTGTTCTTCTCTATCACCTAGTCTGCTATTAATTCCTTCTACTGTGTTTTTCATTTCAGTTACTGTGTTCTTCAGTTCTGACAGTTGGTTTTTTTTTTTTTCCTAGTACCTTGTTAAAATTATTAGTGTATTCATCTATTCTTTTCCCTAATTCAGTTAGCAGTCTTATTACTAATGCTTTGAATTCTTTATCTGGTAAATTGTTTCTGTTTCATCAGTTGTTTTTTGGGGTTTTGGGTTTTTTTACTTTTACCATTTTATTTTATTTTATTTTTTTAACATCTTTATTGGAGTATAATTGCTTTACAATGTTGTGTTAGTTTCTGCTATATAACAAAGTGAATCAGCTATACGTAAACATATATCCCCATATCCCCTCCCTCTTGCGTCTCCCTCCTATCCTCCCTATCCCACCCCTCTAGGTGGTCACAAAGCACCAAGCTGATCTCCCTGTGCTATGTGACTGCTTCCCACTAGCTATCTATTTTACATTTGGTAGTGTATTGACATATATACATCAGTTGTTTTATAAGTACTTTTTTTTTCTTGCTCTTCAATTGAGGCCATTTCTTTTGTCTTTTCATTTTGCTTAACTTTATGTGTCTATGAAATTAGGTGAAACAGTTACCTCTTGTGGTCTTGAAAGGGTGCCCTTTTGTGAGAGTATCCCTATGCAGTATGTGTATACCCAGTGGTTTTCATGCAGGAACTAGATTTGTGGTGAACAAAATTCATGTCTTTCCTCAGGGTGTTCTGGCAGTTATCACCTTGGTAGGAGGTGGGGCTGTAGAAGGAGGCTCTAGAGAAGAGTCAGGTGTGAGCCAGAGCTTTCCCTTTGCTCAGTGGCTGTCACTGCCCTATCAAGGACCAGACGTGATCCTAAGTTGCTGGAGCAGAAATCCTGAGAGTTAGTTCTTACCTGGCTCTTTTCCCTTTAAGTGTGAGCTCTCACCCCTTCAAGCACCAGCACCCTCACCCCAGAGGGAAACAGTGCTGGAGCAAGTGGGACCCATGTGGTCACTCAGTGTTTGATGAGGAGCAGGCTGCAGCCATTACAGACAGATTTGGGGGCTGTTTCTGATGTGCTGCCTGTGGAAGCAACAGCGATGTCTTCCTCCACCTTGTTCAAGTACTTCTTTCTGTCTCAGCTGTCTCTGTGTCTTAACGTCGAGTTCTTTAATTGGTCGTGGCAACACTTGCTCCAGCATGGAACCGTGACATGAAGCTGGCGGGGCTGGAGTGTTCACTTGGCTCAGTCTGGGGTGCATGCTGGGACGGTCATGGGAAACTAGTCAGCCACCCTCACCGTTTCAGCCCACCCTCTCTACCCTGTCTGGGGAGTAAGCAAGCACATGTGCTCCTTCTGAGTGGAGTCTAGGCTTCCCACAGCCATCCTGTTAGTTCCACTGGCCCTCTAACAAGCCAAGGGGGCTAGTCTTCCCTTTGTTGGACCCCAGAACTGGGGTGTCCAATATGTGGCTTCAACTGCTCACTACCCAGGAAGGATCTCTCACTCATGTAATCTCTCTTTCCTCTAAGTCCCCCTTGGGGCATAAGTCCCAACCAGATTGTTTCTCTTCCTTTTCTACCCAATTCCATGTAGATCTTTCTTTCAGCCTTGATTGTACAGGAGTCTTTCTGCTAATTTCAAGTTAGTTTTCGGTGAGAATTGGTCACATGTAGATTTATTTTTGATGTATTTGTGTGTGGGGGGGATGTGCATTCCACATCCTTATACTCTGCTGTCTTGATTACCTTTTCATTTTTATTGATTTAAATATGCTACATTCAAGTTTTTTTGTTATTTATATGTGTTACAAATATCTCCTCTAGCCAATTAGCTAATTACACATTTTTATGTGTACAATTCTTTGGCACTGAATATAACTACACTGTTTAGAAACTATTGCCTATCTATTTCCAGACTTTTTCTTCATCCCAAATAGAATCTTTTTAACAATTTTATTTTTATTTGGGTATCTAATTGGCCTAGAACTATTATTAATAAGACATTCCTTTCTCTCTTTGTTCTACCCTCCCCACTGGTAAGAATTATAGATACATGTTCTTGTCATTGGGCTTTCTCTTCCTTATATTGACCTTTTACCTATCTGTGCCTTGTTACCACACACTCTTAATTACTATTGTAAGTGGTCTTGATAATATGGTAGAATAAATTCCTTCAATTTTTTTGTCTTTTCAAATTTTTTTGTTGTTGTTGTTACTTTTTCCATCCCACTGAATTTTCATATAAATTATAGAATTAGCTTGGCATGTGTCAAAAAAGCTTGCTGTATTTTATGTTAGTATATTGAATCTATAATTTCTAGGAGGCAGATTAAATCTATTGTATAAAGCCAATGGAGTATCATGTTATCATGTTAACATATAGGTTGTAATGCCATTGGTGATATTCTCTAAAACTCTGTAGTGGGTACATGGATGTTCATTTATCATGTGGTCTATCTGGATGCAGGTTCATTGCTACATCTGTATTTTCTGGAACAGAGGATAGAAGAAGATAAATGTTTAAGAAATAACTGAAGTAAAACCTTAATAATGTCTGAATAAGAAGTCGTTATTTAATACTTGATTTAAATCAGTATGCATTTATTAATATAAAGGAGTTAAAAAGACCCATAAGACAAGATCTCTGCCCTCAATAACGTGAAGTGCATATTATTATTAAGTTTTATATGTTTACATAAAAGTATTTCAAACATGAAGTAATTTTTGATGGAAAGAATGTAAGTATGGTTGGGTGTATTAAAATAACTATCTGATTTAAAAATATTTATTGCACAACGGCTACGTATCAGGCACTCAATTAAGTGCTAGAGATATAATTGTCAAGCCGCCATCACAGACTTCAGAATCTATAATAATAGCTAGACATTAATAAATAGGGTGTATAATTTTCTAATTGTTTTCCAGAAACTGCAAAGATGTATCATATATGACAGTTTCCAGAAGCTGCAAAGATGTATCATATATGACAGTTTCCCCACAGTTGTGTTGCTTTTGCTCCTCATCCTCTTTCCCAGTGTTACTCTCTGTCCCTAATATTTGTCAGAATCCCATCTGTCACTGGCTCTGTCTATATATTCTTATTCAATTTTCCTTCCTCTCTTCACCTCAAAGCAGAGCATTCAGATATGTATGTATGCAATACGAATTGGTATACCACCATGGAGACACTGTTTCCTATCTGCAGTCTTGCAGTGTTTAGATGTTAAATATCTGAGAGCTCTCCATGGCACTAGCACAGCCTGGAAGGCTTGAAGCTATAACTCAAAACAGAGCAACTTTCATCAAAAAAAAGAGCTTAGGAGAAAACAAAGTACTATGAATGACACACTAAAGAGCTGACTTAAAAGGTAGTGGTAGTTGCACAGCAGTTACACGTATATCCATTTTTTCCATCTTAGCAAGAATCCAGGAGGTCAGCAGAGTGTGAGGAGTTTGGGAATGCTGACACCTGGGCTCAGATTCTGGCTTTGCCACTAAAGTCACCTTGAACATGTTACTTCTCCACTCTCAGCATCAGTTTCCTCATCTGTGTTGATAAGAATAGTAAAATCACTAGTCTCATGTAGAAAATTAAACAGGTTCACAGAATGCACATACTCATTTGTTGTATGATGAGTCCTCTGTGTCTCATTATATAATGATCATCATGTACTCATGGCTGGATTATTGACTTTCAGTGATATTTACAAAAAATATTTTAATTTCTCATGGCAATATATCTTAGATGCATGGAAAAACTGATGTTAATATCCTAACTTTATATATGAAGATACTTAGTTCTAGGAACATATAATCATTCCCCAAGGTTAGCCAGGGAGTCAGGGATCACCCTTAGAGTGAATTCCAAATCTCATCTTTCATCTAGTGAATTCCTATGCAACTATGCAGATTGCAGTCCTAGCATTCTCTCAGGATAGACGTAGCATAAACAGGCCAAGACGATTTTCTCTGTTCCAAAAAAGGTAAGAGCAGGCAGAAGCTTTCTGTAGCAAAGTATTGAGACCAGGTCATGCATTTTGTTGTGTAAGAGAGAAGCAGCTCCCAAGCTCAACTATGAATGATGCACCACTGGGTTTATTTTCTAAGTGCCTGGTTTGCTATCCGACTGGACATTTGTTCTGGAGGTTCTCAGCACCTCAGTCTTCAGAGGAATATTCTGATGATCACTTCCCTACAGAATCAGACCAGGCTGTCCCTTCACTTCAAAGTCACTTTCCAAGTTGATGTTAATTACACTCAGTTGGTAGCACTCCCCTGGAAGAGCTTGCTCAAGCCTACTGCAAGAAGGAAAACATACCCGGGTATTTGAGTTAAGGGGTGCAGAGAAACATTGATCTACACAGCTGTTGAAACTGGTAATCTTGGCTTTTTTATATAATCTCCTAAAAGACCTTAAGAATTTTAAGAACTGTTTCTCTGAAATTAAGGACTTATGTCCTTTTTCAAAAGGCATGTAAATCATGCTTTCTCTCTCTCCTAAATGCATCAGGTGTTCCTTTACTCATGCTGCTATCAGTATTTATTAAACCCTTGTTACACTTTTACTGCTTGCCTTGCATCTATCATTTTTTTGCCTACTTTTCTTCTCCTACCTAAATGCATCTTTACTTATCTATGCATGATTACTGTGAAAGGAAGGTTCAAAGAAATGACCTGAGGCTGCTTCACGTCCATTGATCCTACTACTAGAAATCCTGCACAGTTTTGTCCTCTGTTAATATTTTATTTAAGTGTGGATGGGAAGGCTGAAATTCCAGTTCTCTATATTATATGATAAACATTTGTAGATAAATAGAAAACCCATTTGGAATTCTCTTATCAGAATGTCCTGTTCAGAAGTACCAATGAGATGAATTTATTTTTATTTTCAAAGATATAAATTGGATCAAAGACAATGGAAGGTAAAAGTAGAGGTCAGCAGACCTTTTTATCCTTTCCTTCTTGCTCTTTCAGATCCTGTTCCTCTCACCTAGCCACTGCTGAAGTCTTCAAAATAATTTCTTGACATTTCTTTTCATAACATTGCCCACACTGTTGTCATAGTTCAGAAAAGTGCTGTCTGGATTTCTAGTACCTAAACAGCCTAAGATCAATCAACAGCTTGTTACAGCTTCTATACCCCTCTTTTCTCTCCAACCCTCACAGTTTAAGCTCTAGGCAATAACTTTCAGCAGTTACTGATGATGCCAGGTTTTTTCAAGTCTTTTTTATCATCAGACTGCTTCTTCTTCCTGAAATAAACTTGTACAACTCAAGAGCACTTTATAATCTTAAAAACTCAACTCAAATCTGCTTTCTGAAACCTTCCTTTCTTCTTTTTTCTCCCCTCTATTAGTTGTTATAGAATGGAATAAGATTTGCTATGCAGTTGCACCTAAAACTTCTTATTGTACTTACTTTTTGAGTTTGCCTCTACTTCTAATAGCCAGCAAAATTCTTGATAGCAAAATTCATGCCTTTTAAAATTTCATATTCCCCTTATATATAGTATAGGGCCTGGGACATAGTATATATACAATAAATATTGATGGATATATTAGCTGATATAATGTCCAATGAGAAATAGTTAAGTTGTAGTTATTCACCTGATATGTATAAAGTACTTAATACATGTTAAAAAGATGGGAAAACATGTCCTCAATGTGTTTATACTGAATGGAGCAGTGTGTAAAAATTAAGTATATATAAATTTGATATTGCCGAAAAAGTGATGAAAACCTTAACCTTGATTCATTCTAACTTGTTTTGTTTTTAAGGTAGATGGAAAACCTCTGATCAACAGACCAGATATCATGGGATAATTGATGATATCACACACTGGTATTCTCTACTTTAGCCCTTTCTCTTTAACTATTTACAAAATCTTATTTCTAAATATTTAGATCTTTTGTCTTTATCACTTATTTTATTATAAATATAATATAAATAATTATAATGTAATGCATGAATATATATTATAAATTCTTTATTCCAGATCTTTTATCTTTTATTATATATATATAATGAAATATATATTATTATATACAATGGAATAAATGATAAAGTTAAAAATATGTTAATATATAAATATATAAAATGATACATATATTTAATGATAAAAGATAAATGTATAATTAAATAAATAACAAGCTATTTTAATTTTTATTTATACATATTTATCTATGTGTTTTGATTTAACAATCATTTTTTGGAAACTATGCTAGATATTAAGGACATCAAGATAAATGAGACATTACATTCAATACTCTTTAATGCTAATAATATATAAGTATAGAAACACAGAGTGTTGTAGAAATGAATTGCAAAGGTGACTTTTCTGCAAAGATTCCCAGAAAATATTATTTAAATTGAGTCTTAAAGAATGTATAAAAATGTCTAAGCATATGGGGCATGAGTGAATGCTATTAAAAGCACAACATGTAGTAAAACTTAACAATGGAAAACCATATTCTAAGTTTGGAGAACTGAAAGTGGTTCCTTCTGAGGCTTGGAAGGAGGCTTCAAAAGCTGGCAAGTTTGGCCTAGGCATGATTATTGAGGGACCAGTAAACCATATGAAGGACGTTTACCTTACCTTTTAACACTCCCACCCACGCAACAAATACAATGTTTATTCACCCACCTTCATCCCCAACCAAAGCACTGGCATTCTAGATCCACTATCTCAAACAATCCTTACATTATCCCTGGAAATTAGAACTATTCATCATCTCCATGTTACAGACAAGTAAACCAAAGCCCAGTGATATCCAGCGATTTATTCAAGGTATACAACTAAAGTGTGAAAGAGCAGGGCTTAAGCTTAAGCCTTTTCTGTCACCAAAGTCCTTGACTTTTCATCATGCTCTATGGACTTCCATTAACACAAGGAGTGGCAATGATTTCATGTGTGATTAGGCACAGTAAATATGGCTCAGTGGTGTCTTGGTGGCAAGACACTAGTTATAAGTCCATTTTAATGAAACGAAAGAGAAATTTTGAAAACTTGTGCTAAGACAACAGACTTGGTGGTAAAAGAGACATAGTTAAACAAGATTTTAAAAACTTGACAGGATTGTTTTTAAATAAAAACTTCAGAGCAAAGACTTAGGGTCTTAAAGTGTTACTCCTTTCAGCTGCATTTGCTTTTTAAAAGAGACTGGGGAATGACAACGATTAATTTGCCATATGTTCTTCAGACATCCAGGGTTTTGGCACTTGACTGGGGATAGTGCTTATATTCATTTAGCTTCCCTAATCATATTATTATGCAATTGTCATAGTCATATAAGCTATATACATGATTTATGTATTTATATAGAAAATTAATTGTGGATAGTGTCAAATGAGTAGCTGGTATTAATGTGTCACAAGTTGGGTGGGACTCTAGGTCAAAGTCTTTATGACAAGAAGAACATCAAAACAGTGGTTCTTAATTTTGTCCTTGGCCTTTGTAGAAATGATCAGTCTGATTCTTCCAGGCATCAACTGACTTGGGACTGAATTGATGCACACTGTTCTTAACTACTCGATCTTCTTATTTCATCGTATGTAAAACTTCAATAATTTTAACTTCCTCTTATTCATTTTCTCACTATCCCATTGGTAGTCAAATCTTAATGATTTTCACTTAATGTTCTGCAGCATTTCTTGCATTCTCTTGATATTACCTTTCCTCTCTCTAATTGTGATTGTCCACTGTTAGGTTAGCTGCCTACATAGTTTCTGGACTAGGCTGTCTTCTGTTTTAAATGATTCTACACTGTGCAGCCATATTTATCTTGAAAAGGAAAATGTAAGTCAAACTAAAACCCTCCTACAAGGCTTATGCTATGCAAATAATGTGTACTGATGTTTGTGGTTCTTGAAAAAGTGATTCAAATTTACCTTGTAAGTATCATATTCTGTTATGTGGCATAGTCAATAAGCAATAATCATGCTTCAGATTTAATTCCCTTTTTCTATGACATCCTACAATGTACTCTCCATTTCTATATTCTTTTCTTACCAACAAGAAATTTTTTGGTCTTGTACTGCTCTCCTTATCATCTCTTTAAGAGCAAGGTGAATTCAATCTAAGCCTTCTTCTCTAAAGATTCCTCTCCCTACTCTGCATTCTCATAATGCACTTCTTACACAGATGATAAGTTGCATATTCTGACATGTTTCATCATGTTCTTACCTTATTTATCTATCTATTTGGTAGATTCTGAGAATGCACATGGGTGTTTGTAATTCCCACATTTCCTACAAAATTCCATTACCTTTATATTGAAAACAATTGATATTGATAAAAAGGTGTGGAGAATCTCAACCTTAATGCATTTTAACTTTTGTTTTATCCTCAAGGTAGATGGAAAACCTATGCTCAACAGAACAGGCATGCCACTTATGAGATAATCAATATCACACACCAGTATTCTCTACTTTGGCTTTTTCTCTTTACCTATATCCAAAATCTTATTTCTCAACATCTAGATCTTAATTGCCAGGAAAATGACATAAAATTCCTGCAGTATCTGTTTAATGTGACTTCATCACTCTGGAGTGAATAATCAAAGCAAGAGTAATGCAGTGGACCAATGACAGCACCCTCCTTGGGTTCATTCTGGTAGGTTTTTCTGATTGACCTCAGTTAGGGCTGGTGCTCTTTGGGTAATCTTGTTCTCTTATCTCACTATGCTCCTCGGCAATGCTACCATCATCCTAGTATCCCTCGTGGACTCCAAACTCCACAATCCCATGTACATTTGACTCTCCCATCACTCTTTCCTGGACCTCTGCTTCACCAGCCGTGTTATTCCTCAGCTTCTAGTCAACCTGGGGAGTTCAGATAAGTCTATCACATGTGGGGGCTGTGTGGTTATCTCTATGTCTCCCTTGCCCTGGGATCCAGGAAGTGTGTCCTCCTGGCTGTAATGTCTTACGATTGCTATGTCGCAGTCTGCAGTCCTCTACGTTATGCCTTTGTCGTGCACCCTCGGCTCTGTCATATCCTGGCATCTATGGCGTGGCTCAGTGGGGTGGTGACCACCCTCATACAGTCCACCCTCACCCTACAGCTCCCCTTCTGTGGGCATCGCCAAGTGGATCATTTCTTCTGTGAGGTTCCTGTGCTCATCAAGTTGGCTTGTGTGGACACCACTTTCATCCAGGCAGAGCTCTTTGTGGCTAGTGTCTTATTCTTGGTGGTGCCTTTGTCACTCATCCTGATGTCCTATGGGCACATTACCCACGCAGTTTTGAAGATAAAGTCAGCCACTGGACGACGTAAAGCATTTGGGACCTGTTCCTCCTACCTGATGGTTGTCATCATCTTCTATGGAACCATTATCTTCATGTATCTGCAGCCGGCCAAGAGTAGATCCAAGGACCAGGGAAAGTTTGTGTCCTCTCTTCTACACTGTGGTGACCCCCATGCTTAACCCCCTTATCTATACCCTGAGAAATAAGGAAGTGAAAATAACACTGAAAAAAATGCTGGGGAAAACTTTATGATTTAGTGATTATCAAAAGATATTTAGAAGAGCATTAAGACTGAGTAATTTAATGGATTATGATGCAACAAATAATTTTGTTATGTTCATAACCCTATGAGTGTCGGTAGAAAATTTTTAAATAGAGCTTGAATTTTCAAGCTGGACGGACCTGAGTTTGAATGCCCATTTCACCACATAATAGCTGTGTGACCGGAACAATTTGCATAACTTTTACATCAGCTATAAACTGGGATGAATAATATTGAGCAACCCAAATTAAAATTAGTTTATTCTAGGTGTTTTATTGTTTATAAAGTTTATTCATAAATTTAATTTATTTAATAGCCATAACTATATGCTATGGGTATTATAATTTTTCTTTTGCATAGATTGAAATATTTTGACCAGTTACTCATATCAGAAAGAGCAAATCCTAAACCTCCATGGCATTGTTCTCTCAACTAACCAGGGATTCCTGAACCCCTCAGGTTGTGTTCCCATTATACACTGAGCTCACCTCTATTGCTGCACTTTCTATCCTGTTTGACAATTTTCTGACTTTTTTTGTACCTCTCTCCTTAGTAGGTTTTTGAGAATGGCAACTATGTTATGACTTCATCACAGTTTAAAGTAAAATCTGTACAAAGTTGACTCCCAGATTTGTGTTTCAACACAGATATTTACTGTCCATATTCTCATGTTCAACTATGTATCTCACTTCTACAGCTGGGTGTATTAAACCAACCTCAAAATTAGCACATCAAAACTAAATCAAAAGCTCTCTGTTTTTTGGTTCTTTCTTACTATTCCCAATATCACAAAATGGAACATACATCATCCCAACTCCTGTCTCCTATTTCACCTTCTGTGTGTAACTTATACACAATCCTGTGGATTTTACCTTTTAGTTATCTCTCTGGTCTATCCACTTCTTTCCATTTTAATTTTCTACCACCTGTGCACTTCTAAGATGGTCTCCTTACTAGACAGAAGATATTTATTTAATGAATTAATCACCTTTTCCTTTTCATATATTACTAGGTACATGCAATTTTTAATGCATCATGGCACTTATGTTTGTCTTATCTCCTTTATGAAATATATTTGTTTATTAACAATTGTTGAGGCATTGAGGACACAGATATGAACAAAACAGCACCCACACTTTTAGAGAGTTTATATGTTAATGGTCCAACTCAATCAATTGGTAGATTTTCACTACGTGATGGTATCTATTATCAAACAATAGAAGTCAATGTTAGTAGGAAAAAACCCTCACTTTCAGCAAATTGATTGTAAAATCAAATCTATCTCAATGAAGTGATAATATTAATGGCTATGTATTTTTATTTTATTTTTATTTTCTATATTAAATTGATATGGTTGCAAAGCAACATTATCTAGGCAGTAGCACCTCACCTTGAAGGAGGAACGAGTTTATACTGTTATTTGCTAACTTACAAATATGTTAATATGTGTATAAGAAAGGAAAGAATGTATGGGTGAGTTTTAAAGGGGCTGACAGTTTATACTAACCAAATAGTCTTCAAGTGGTATGTTTTTGGTGACAGAGAGTACATTTTCTTTAAAATCATTAGAAGACTTACGTGATATGCACACAAATATAGCAGGATATGGTTGGAAATAGAACGTTCTCCCTTATACTGAGGAGGGCACAAACATCTCTGAACTCCAAGTAAACTGGGGCTTAGTGATTTAGAAAAATGGAAAGGAAAATAAGCTTCTGCAGCATAAGCCCTGACAGTTTTTGTTTTTGTTTTTTTTTGTAATATGAATGCCTGACTTAAGGTTTGACTGTTGAGGCACCCATTTCAACGGCGAATACACTTCAAAGATGGCTATCTCCAATGAACACATTGTCAGCCACTTGACTTGGTAAAGAGACAGGCAACCTCCATCCACTGAGGCTTCTTTGTTTTAGAGCTCTTGGTTCATTTTAATAACTGAGCTTTTGGGCTGCTTAGTTTTTTTTTTTTCTATTTTGGCCCTTTTTTCTTTCTTTCTTTCTTTCTTTCTTTCTTTCAAGTATAGTTGATTTACAATGTTGTGTTAGTTTCAGGTGTACAGCACAGTGATTCAGTTATATATATAATATATATGTACATATATATATATATGTATGTGTGTGTGTATATAAATATATATATATATATATATTCTTTTTCAGATTCTTTTCCCTTATAGGGTATTATATAATATTGAGTATGTATAGTTCCTTGTGCTATATAGTAGTCCTTGTTGATTATCTATTTTATATATAGGAGTGTGTATATGTTAATCCCATCCTCTTAATTTATCTCTCCCCTGCCTTCCCTTTTGGTAACCATAAATTTGCTTTCTATGTCTGTGGGTCTATTTCTGTTTTGTAAAAACTTCACTTGCATCTTTTTTTTTTTCAGATTTCACACATAAGCGATATCATGTGATATTTGTCTTTCTCTGGCTTTTGGCACTTTAAATTCCTGCTCTTATATTTTAAGTTCACCAACAATGAATGAACCCAAGAAACCCTAGGTTGCCACCCATGATCCCAATAAAATCAGAACCCCAAGCCTGCTGCTCTTCCCCTGCCCCCCCACCCCCCTGTAGCCCCAGGTGTGCTGTGTAATTTTTAAATCTTGTAAGTAATAAAACTTTATTTTTCAAAGTCTCCTGATGGTTATTGCTGAAGGGTGTTTTGTAAGTATAATAAGAATCACAATGGCTGGTCCAGCCACAATATTGATTATTGATAGTCTGAGACTAGCACAAAACAACTTAATAGGCAGGATATAGAATTTGGAGATTGTTGGTAAGCCTGATCAGATTTAGATAATCAAAGAAAAATGGGGACTCTTCTATTTTGAATAACAATAAAGCAGCAATTAATTTTCTATAGAACAACTGAAGTACTATAAGAGTAGAAAAGAGAAATAAGAATAGAATTATTAATTTGTCTGCTCAAAAATGCAAAGTGGCATTTTACAATAGTGAGAACAGAGCAGCGCAATAATGCCTGACATTTGCTGTTCAGTTGGAACTCGGTCTATAGCCACCTTGATGTTGTGGGCCAATTACTTAAGAGATCTACTCATGAGGTTATTTTCCTGAATTACTGTAATTTCTCTGAATTCTCTGTAATTACCAAAAATAGTATTTTTCTATTGCCTCATGCAAGCATTATAAAAGGATAATCAGGGTGAATTTAACTGGCAAATGTTTTGGAAAGTGCCAAGGTAAGTTCCTGGTATCTTACTGCATAAACCTTTAAGTGGTAGAAATAAATTATGACCATAGAGCATCTTTTCATTTTTTCATGATCTTTCAAGATCCAGGATCTTCTGTTATGGACATTTTAATGAGCAACACATTTTCCATAGAGGAAATATGGTAATTCTCTTACCCTTCTGGGGACATTAGCAAAGCCTTTTTTGTTTGTTTCCTAGCATAAACCATCTCCTTACGGAGAAAATAAGTCACTGGGGTTTCTCCCTTTCAAGTTCTTTTTTTTTTTTTTTTTTGAAATTGGCATCACTGGGGATAGCTCACTTTCTTCTGACACATTTCCATGCAAGCCCCAGCACCTAGTTTAGAAACCATTTACTTTTTCATCATTTGGAATGGGCATTTCCATGTTGTACCACAGACTGCATGAGCCAGGAGCAACATCTTTTTGAGCTGTTGCAGAGAGATTCAGCCCCCAGAGAAGTAGCTTTCTAGCCATTGTGATACTTCTTACTCATAACTGAGTGTCAAACTTCATTTGTGCAGCAAACTCCAAAGATAGTTTCAATATTCTTGCATACTCTTCCAGGTAGGGGAGAAAGAATAGGTATCATCTTTCTGGGCGTACTGACATTAGTTTAGGTGGTAGTCACTGACAGGGCTTTACAACAACCTGAACAATTCCTTTTCTCAGAACATCACATTTGGTTCCTAGCTTGCTCTTTCTTGAACAGCTCCCCTGGCTCTGGGACCTTAACTGGAAACACCTTTATATTTCCTCTCAAGACACAGGCACCTGGAGATGCTGTGGACAAGGAAGTAACTCCTGAAGCCAGAATGCATGTTCTTGGCCTGAAACAGGTACATTGACAGGTGGCATCAGCTGCAGTCATCATAGTCTGGTTGTATGTTTTACTGCGTGTAGAGCAAACTATGAAATTAAAGAAACTCAGAATTGTGAAGTCTGTGAATTTCAAATAGTCCTTTCATGTTGTCTTTGACTATTTCAGAAACTTTTTTTCCTCATAAAATTGCCTTGAATTCCTCCTTCCTTCTTTCCTTCCCCCTTCCTTCCTTCCTTCCTTCCTCCCTTCCTTCTTTCTCTTTCTTTTTGATGCTCAATATCACCTCTGTTCAAAGGCAGCAAAGAATGGGTTTAAATTGATCAGTCCTGACCTTTCTATATTCTTCAAAATGAAAAAAAAAATCCTCCGACCCAAATATTTTTGCATTTGATACACATTTGTGAAGCATCTTGCCAAAGTCTAGAGAAAATCTCATTGACTTAAAAGGGAATTAAGTCAAGATATACATTATCTGCTCAACCAATTGATCTTACTTGCAACTACAAATAAATTTTCAGAAATTCACTTCTAAAAGATTAGCATGTGCCTCACTTCTCCACTTATCACTCTGCTGCCCCTTTATTTAATAACAATCTCAGTCTCTTAATCTGCTCTGGAGCTATGATTGACCCCATAGACAATTAAAATGCTTGTTTATCGTATCAGGATGCTGTCCCCTCTCATTGTACATCCCATAATCTCCTCTTCCTATTGAAAGGACATTTGAACTCAATTTTTTTAAAAAAAAGGTTTAGTTAGCGGACAACATTTGTGGTCTTTAGTCTAGAGTTATTTCTATTTTATTTGGATGAGAAAGTTGTGTTTAGTATATTAAAAATAAACTTATTTTTGTGCTTTGTTGCTGGATTTTAGAAATAAAAAAAGAGTTTACCAAAACTGAGTAGAAGGTTGAATGATTCATAGCAACATTTGTATACTGGAAAGTATTTTAAGAAGAAGAATAATTCATGGGCTCAACACTATGACAGAATTTGAACTCACACTCTATAATTACACAGTGAAATAATCGATGCCAGACTATTTTCAAAGAGAAAAAATTTCAGGGTTAGAGAAGAAGCACAATATGAGAGTTTACAACATTTGTTGACACAGGTGGTGTTTCTGGTGGGTGAACCAAGAGGAACAAATTGGGGATGTACACTAGAGCTGGAGTCTCAGGAACAGGTAAGCACTGAAGAGGTTCTTGAGGGAGGGATGATCTCCAGGTGGGTGTGAGGTGCTGTGGGTATGTCCAGCACAAGCAGGGGGAGGGGCTTTATCAATGCTTATGTTACAGTCAGGACAGACACTGTGTGATATGAAAAATCCAGAAGTTTTCTATACTTTAAAGTAGATACCCTAGAGGTATACCCAAGACAACATGAATTATGAATATCTCATTTCCTGAGGGTGGCATGAATAATCAGTGTGATATGAAAACACCCTGTAGATGGTTGTGTAGGTAGATGGTTAGGCTGCAGGTGATAACATTGATTGGGTGACAATTCAAGACATCATTGATTATGAGTATCTCATTTTCTGAGAGTAGCACAGGTAATCAGTGGTCTTTAAATGTAGGTGGCTGTTGGGACACAGAGAGCATTATCTTCAAGGATTTAGAGAACCCTATCTCTCTCGTGGGATGCCCCATGTCATGGAAGATTGGTTCAAAACAAAGGGACCAAAAGTGCCCGTGTTAGGAGGTCTTTTCAGCTACCAAATCCAAAATTTAGCTTCATACAGTGATTTAAGGCCCATACCATAGTGTGTGGGGAGCCCAAGGGAGCCCAAGGAAGAGCACAGAAAGAAGAAACATAATTGCAGGGGACACAGTCAGCATTTGTGGGGAGCTGGAAGGGAAGTCAGGTTGAAACTTGGAAGATACTCCTTAGATACTGGTGGAAGTAACAATTATTAGCATGATTCATTCAGTCCCAATTAGACAACCTGATTCTTTCCACAATATCACTGTATATTTAAGGAAATGTGTCTTTGTTTACAAATATACTTCTACTTTAATTAAAAACTTTAGTGATGGTATTTTGCACAACAGATGATTTACAGTTTTGTAATAAAGAGTACAAATTTTTACAGTATAACCTCAATTTGCTGTTTTGTATGAAAACTTCTTTATGAAGTAAACTCTATTTAGATGTTTCTGAAATATTTCCAAAAATTATCCTATTTGTTAATTTTGTATTACTATCTTTGATATCCTGTTAGATTCTTTTCTATGCTTTTTAAGGGATGTCTCATTAATATTCAGGATTAATTTTGTTTATTTAAAATGTTATTTTAGTTTTTATAAAGTTTTATTTTCTGGTATTTTAATAACTTATTTACCTATTTTTTTCTTATTTTTATCTTGTTTATAAAGAGTGTTAAACTGTGACTATTCTTATATTTTAATATTTAGGGTTTTAAAAACCGATACTTTTTTTTCGTTTTTTTTTTTGGCTGTGTTGGGTCTTCATTGCAGTGAGCAGGGGCTACTCTTCATTGCGGTGCATGGGCTTCTCATTGCGGTGGCTTCTCTTGTTATGAAGCATGGGCTCTAGGCACATGGGCTTCAGTAGCTGCAGCACGCAGGCTCGGTAGTTGTGGCTCATGGGCTCTAGGAGTGCGGGCTTCAGTAGTTGTGGCACACGGGCTTAGTTGCTCTGCAGCATGTGGGATCTTTCTGTACCAGGGATCGAACCCATGTCCCCTGCACTAGCTGGTGGATTCTTAACCACTGCACCACCAGAGAAATCCCTAAAAAAATGATACATTTAATAATCTTCAATTGGAATTTTGGCATCTTGTTTGACCTAACTTCCTACTTATTAATTTCAGTTTTACAGTAATGAATTAGAGAATACAAAAAGTAAAAATTTTGTTCTATACATAATCAAAGTTCTCATTAAAGCTTAATACCTTGTCAATGACATAAACTTTATATCACCAGTACGTTTGGTTTGTGTTTATTTTATGTTTGGAGCCTGAAAATCTAATAGTGATATGTCTTCATTGTTGATTACATTACATATTATCATAAAGCTACTGTAAGAATTATTACTTTAGCTTGAATATTTGCTTTCATAATGTTAAACTGT
Source organism: Eubalaena glacialis (assembly GCF_028564815.1). NCBI lineage: Eukaryota > Metazoa > Chordata > Mammalia > Artiodactyla > Balaenidae > Eubalaena > Eubalaena glacialis. Next base: position 172,437,755 of record NC_083719.1, read on the forward strand.
GAGCTTTTTAAAAATATATATTTTATTTCTTTATTTTATTTATTTTTTTGGCTGTGTCTGGTCTTAGTTGCAGTATGAGGGATCGGTCCGTGGGCTCTTCATTGCAGCACTTAGGCTTCTCTCTAGTTGTGGCATGCAGGTTTTCTCTCTCTAGTTGTGACGCGTGGGCTCCAGGGCACATGGGCTCTGTAGTTGTGGAATGCTGGCTTAGTTGCCCCATGGCATGTGGCACCTTAATTCCCTGACCAGGGATTGAACCTGCATCCCCTGCATTGGAAGGCAGATTCTTTACCACTGGACCACCAGGAAAGTCCCTAAACTGTGAGCTTTTGATGTCAAGAAAATTTACTGTGAGAAGTTTAGAATATTATGTTTTTGACTTTTTCATGTCATCTTTCTATCTTTCTTAATAATTCTATTTTTTCCTTCCCATTGCATTCTATGCAAATTACTCAAACATATTCTTTTTTTTTTTTTAAAGCTTTTTTTTTTTTTTTTTTTTTTAATTTATTTTTTGGCTGTGTTGGGTCTTCGTCTCTGTGCGAGGGCTTTCTCTAGTTGCGGCAAGCGGGGGCCACTCCTCATTGCGGTGCGCGGGCCTCTCACTATCGCGGCCGCTCTTGTTGCGGAGCACAGGCTCCAGTCACGCAGGCTCAGTAGTTGTGGCTCACGGGCTTAGCTGCTCCGCGGCATGCGGGATCCTCCCAGACCAGGGCTCGAACCCGTGTCCCCTGCATCGGCAGGTAGACTCTCAACCACTGCGCCACCAGGGAAGCCCAAACATATTCTTCATTTAACTTTTTTTCACTTCCTAAATATAATATAACTTAGGAAGCAACTATTATAAATTTTCTCAACATTTTTCACATGGTTCAGACAGTCCCTCTTTTAAAAACTACTGTTGATTTGAATCATTTGATTTAGTAGCTACAGGTTGTCTTAAATTCTTAGAGAGTGTGGAGGAATACTTTTTACTTCCCAAATATTTACATTGTTTCTTGGATAAATTCTCCTTCAAGTATATGTTCTTCATCTAACTTTTGTTTCTTACAGACCTTTCTTTTGTTGTTTTTCTTTGTCTTTGAGTTTTGTTTTGTTTTTTTTTTTTTTGCATTATAGATTTTGAAAAGTGTAAACCCTAGGTTCAGTGCTTTATATTTTTTACATATTCATCATCTTTTGATGTAGACAGTGATCTAAGCTTGTCTTTTCCCAAATATAAAAGGATCATTTTGTCTTGTTTTTTCTGTCTTTTTTTTCCCCCTCTGTGCTGTTTTAGTTGTATTTTTAGAATGTAAGATGGAGAATTAAATGTTGGTAATTTAAAATTTGTGTTCTGTCCTTCAATCATTTGGTGGGAAAGTACAGAGGGCATCTGGAATGTTTACTCAGATAAAGTCTTTTTAATCATTTCTTCCCTTAATGAAATCTCAGCTTTGGAACATGCCCAGCTCAACTTGACCTTTAGCCCTGTCACTTACTTATGAAAATAGTTAATCTTTCCAGCTATGGAGCCATCTCCTATATAGACTACATCTCCAGTATGATATTTTAGTTTTTATAGCCTGCTACACTTTATACTTTGTTTGTCCAAGATGAGACATGCATAGAATGGTGCTTAGAGAAGAGGATTTCATACTCTGTTCATGTGATTTTGTTAAATTTCAACATATCAGGCACATGATATGCAGAATATGCAATATAGGCTTATAGGCATTCGTAGTTTTAGAACTGCTCCTGTTTAGAATAGTACTCACTTTCTGTTTTCTGCTATTTGTGTTCAAGCTATTAGTTTTAAACAGAGAAGTGGAAATACTGCATTCACTGTTGGTATTTACGTCTTAAAAATGTTTTATAGAACTTATTTCAAACCTTTTTTGCTTAGTAATGTATGGTGTTCTTAATGAGCAATAAAGATATTTTGCTTGTTCAGAAAAATGTTGTTATTAAATGAGCCCAAGCTCAGTGATATCTATAAGTGGAATTAATTACTTTCTGTGAACTCAGCAATGCACCTTTGGGAGGTGACTGGACACAGCTGCTGTTCTCTGTAAGTCCACTTATGCATGTTTATTGTGAAGTTTTTAAAGATTCAGAATGAAAACAATGGTGAACTGAAGTAGTACTTGTTTACTATGCAAATAAAAAGGCTGTGATTTGGGAGATTGCCAGTGAAGGGGTAGGTAGACATTTTGCAGGACACTGACCTGCAGTGACAAAGAAAGAACTAATAATAGTTACTACTGCATAGTATTTACTAAAAGTATATTTGAAAAGGAAATATTTGCTTTAGTAATACTCATAAAATATATGATGCTTCCTACTGGGAAAGAAAGGGGGGAAAAAGACAAAACAATAATGAGGATATTGCAGAGTGTGTCCATTTTGTAATTACAAGACTGGGGTGGCGTTCATAAAAATCAAGAAGAGGGCCATGTGTGGATGGCCTAGTTACCACATTACAAGTCTCCCTTCTCACATTCATGCTTTTGATAAAGCCACATTCAAATAGATGGCAGAGCCATATATGTTTGAGACATCTCTAATTTGGGGGAAGGTTGGTAAGTTCTGATCATTCATTTATTTGGTAGTGATATCTACCATCTACTAGTTGACTAGAGATATGTTAGTTTCTCTAGGGAAAAAGAAAGAGATATAATATGATGGATATAATATGAGAGAACTGCTGAATAATTTTTGAGAAGCTACTTTGTGTTGACCACCCTAAGGGCTAGAGGCTGCAAAATCATATCTTATATGATTCTTGGCCTCATGAATCTCACAAGCTGTTGTGGATAGACACATGTACAACTTAGTCAAATGCAAAAATATATTAATCCATTAGTAAGGTTCCCAGATAATTAAGAAGAAAGATTTTTGGAGTGTATAGTAGTAAAATACTATTTTTATTGAGGGAAGTTTCTATGGTAATTGTGGGATAAAGGAATAACTAGCTTTTTAAAAAAATAATGAACCCATAATTACTAGCATCCTGAGTAGTATTGTTTCATAAGTCAGATACAATCCCCCATTAGAAATAAAACATCCCCTTAATGACTTGCTTTCAAAACAGGAATCACATTTTGCACCCACACTTTGAGGAGATGGCGAAAATGCAAATGATTACAGGAAAAAAAAATCTAAAATCATATGAATAGCATTTCATTTCCTAAAGATGGAATCTTAAGGATCTTGGGTCTCTGAAAAAAAGGAACAAGCAATTAAAAAAAAAAAAAAGCACACAAACACTAAGGGAAAGAAGAAGAAAGATAGGTAAGAGTATAGAATTAACTGGTTGGTCATAAGAAATAGAGTCAAGTGTTGTCTTAAACACTTACTTAATATGTATGTGCCTTTGACTGGGTCATAGAAGCTCTGAGGAGTAATTTTTAATTAATGCCAATCTCATCTGGTATATTGAAAAAAAATATAAACTTACAACTAATTTCCACTCTTTTGGGGCGATGAAAAATGTTCATATTCTCCCTTTATTGAAAATTGCTTAAATAAACCTCAGGGTTTTTTTCTCCATTTGAAATTAACTGAGTTTCCCCCTTCCTGTGACTAGAAAGATATTACTATAAAGGGGTAAATTTGGTGGAATGGAAATGATGGTAAAATTTATTTCCTACAACAGATGATGGTGCTTATTTTTCATAGCTTTATTGAGGTAGAACTGATATATAAATGCACAATTCATTTAATGTATACAATTTCATGAGTCTGGACATATGCATGCACCCATGATACAATCACCACTATCTAGGTAATAAATTTATTCATCACCTCCAAAAGTCTCCTTGTCTTCTTTTGCTGTGTGTATGGTAAGAACACTTAACAAAATTTACCCTTTTAATGAATGTTAAGTACACAATAATACTTTCAAATGTAAGCAATATGTTGGACAGAAGCTCTCTAGAACTTATCTTGCATAACTGCAATTTTATAACCATTGAACAGCTCCCTGTTTCCCCCTCCTCCCTTCCCCTGGCCATCACCATTTTATTTTATGTTTCTATAAGTCTGACTGTCTTACATACTTCATATAAGAGAAGTGTTTGTCCTTTTGTGTCTGACCTATTTTACTTAGTATAATGTCCTCAAGGTACATCCATGTTGTTGCACATTGCAAGACTTGCTTCCTTTTTAAGGCTGAATAACAATTTCATCAATATTCTAATAATATTCCATTAACTAAGGTTAAATAATATACCATGTCTTCTTTATTTATTCATCCAGCGATGAACACTAAGTTTGGCTATTGTGAATAATGCTGCAATGAACACAGGAATGAAGATTTCACTTCAAGATCCTGATTTCAATTCTTTTGGATGTATACCCAGCTGTGGGATTGTTGGATCACATGATAGTTCTATTTTTAATATTTTGAGGAACATTGACTCTGTTTTTCATTTCCACTAAAGTTGTACAAGGATTCTAATTTCTCCATAACATTTCCAACTTTTGTTGTCTTTTGTTTCTTGATAACAGCCATCCTAACAGGTATGAGGTGATATCTCATTGTGGGTTTGTTTGCATTACCCTGATGATAGTGATGTTGAACAATTTTTCATATGCCTATTAGACATTTGTATGTCTTGTTTGGAGAAATGTCTATTCAACTCCTTTGCCCACTTTTTAACTGGGTTGTCTTATTTGTTATTGTTGTTGTTGTTGACTTATTTGAATCCCTTACATATCTTGGATATTAACCCCTTACTGGATATATGATTTTATATATTTTCTCCCACTCCCTAGAGTTTTGCTTTTGTTGTCTGTGGTTTGGTCTTATAACCATAAAATCATTGCCAGGACCAATGCCATGAAGCTTTTCCTCCATGTTTCTTCTAGGAGTTTTAGTTTCAGACTCTACATTTAAGTCTTTAATCCATTCTTAGTTGATTTATGTGTATGGTGTAAGCTAGGGATTCAATTTTATTCTTCTGCATGTGGATATTCAGTTTTCCCAACACTGTTTATTGAAGAGACTGCCTTTTCATCATTGTATATTCTTGGTGCCTTTATGGAAGATAATTTGGTTGTATGAGTGCATTTATCTCTAGGCTTTCTATTCTGCTCCATTGATCTACATGTCTATCTTTATGCCAGTACCATACTGTTTTAATTACTATAGCTTGATGATGGTTTTTTTTTTAATCTGCTCTTTTCTATCTTGCAGAGCATCAGAAGACAACTATGACATTAAGAGAGCATACACTGCATTTATTTAGAATGCAGTAGGAAAATAGATCTAAGTTACTAGATCTAAGCATTTAACATAGAATACTTTTGGGGGAGATGACATTGTCACTCATTTGACCTTATGTAATATGTCACCTTTCTCAGCTATGACTCAGCTTTCTGGAATATACTGTGTACATGGGGATGGTGAAGCGTACCAATGAGAGCAACATAACAGGTTTTATCCTGTTAGGGTTTTCTGATTATCCTCAGTTACAGAAGGTTCTATTTGTGGTCATCTTGATCTTGTATTTACTAACCATTTTGGGGAACACCACCATCATTCTGATATCTCGTCTGGAACCCAAGCTTCATACACCAATGTATTTCTTCCTTTCTCATCTCTCCTTCCTGGACCTCTGCTTTACCAGCAGTGTTATTCCACAGCTCCTAGTAAACTTGTGGAATCCCATGAAAACCATCACCTATGGTGGCTGTGTGGTTCAGCTCTATGTCTCTCTTGCCCTTGGATCTACTGAGTGTGTCCTCCTGGCTCTGATGTCCTATGATCGTTATGTGGCCATCTGCCGTCCCCTCCACTACACTCTCTTAATGCATCCCCATTTCTGCATGACCCTGACATCTTTGGCATGGCTTAGTGGGGTGACCACCACCCTGGTACAGTCCACTCTTACCCTGCAGCTACCGTTCTGTGGGCATCACCAAGTGGATCATTTTATCTGTGAGGTCCCTGTACTTATCAAGTTGGCTTGTGTGGACACAACTTTCAATGAGGCTGAGCTCTTTGTGGCTAGTATCCTCTTCCTTATAGTGCCTGTCTCCTTCATCCTGGTCTCCTATGGTTACATTGCCCAAGCAGTTTTGAAGATCAAATCAGCTACTGGAAGAAAGAAAGTGTTTGGGACCTGTTCCTCCCATGTGACGGTTGTCATCATTTTCTATGGAACCATCATGTTCATGTATCTGCAGTCAGCCAAGAGTACATACAAGGATCAGGGAAAGTTTGTCTCCCTCTTCTACACTGTGGTGACCCCCATGCTCAATCCTCTTATCTATACTCTGAGGAACAAAGAGGTTAAGGGGGCACTAAGGAAAGTTCTAGGGAAGATTCAGGTCGTAAATTTTACATGATTGTCAAAAAATTTTTAAAAGCACTACTGTGATAAACATCTCTTTTTTATGGTAAAAGAAACTGACATAACATCTTCTAATAGGAGCCTATTTGGTCATTTTTCTCGCATTTCCTTTTGATTAATTTCTTGTACAACATTCTGTAATACACTGTGGAATATGTGTGTCTAGTCCCAACTTTACAATTACCCAATAGTAACACAATATAAATCCTTTAGTCAATGTCTTTTCTCCAAAATACATTATATATGCAGCATATGAGGCTTATTTTAATTAAATGTTTTACAAGATTAAGACAAACATGAAAATATTCAAGAAATATTTTAAATTAATCCCCTTTTTTTCATTTGTGAGTAACACATTTAGTCTCTCAGACTTTCTGTTTCTCTAGATGGAGTTATGGCTTACTTTTTTTCAAGGATGTGTCTAAGATGGATGAACTATGGGCAAACTGTCATAAACCAATTCTTTTACTTCACCCTATACTCTATCCATTTAAAATGCCGTAGACATATGTAGAGTTGCATAAACAACATGAGGACAAAAGCCACACATTTGAGGTAGAGGATAAGTAGAAAGAGCTTGATTCTATTATTCTGTAGATGAAAAAATGAACCACTTTAAACTGTCTAACATTGGAGTCTGATTCCTAAGAAAAAGCACAGCTATAGAATATTCTATAGCTTGCAAAGACATATAAATAAAAACACTTATTGTTGTTAGTATAACTGTACATTTCTTATTGCTGATTATTTCACTTTTTAAATATGCAATAATACACTATTGGTTTTTTTTTACCTTCTGACCCCTACATTTCTATATATAAAAACATATTTTCATAATTCAGAGACTCATTTTCCAGATGAAAGTTAATCAAACTCCTTTTATTATTTATGCTACCACACTGATTTCTTTCTCATAATTTCACTCTAAATGACCTTTGCCTAGGACATTCCTTTCTGGAAATGAGGACTTTTGCATCTTGATTCTGAGAAATTTTGTGCAAATATATAGTATTATAGTCTCTATTTCACTGCATTATAGCAAACATTAGGTTGTACAGCCTATAGTGGGCAAAAATACTCTACATTCCATTGATTTTGGAAAGTTGTGTTTCCATTTTCATTGCCTCAAGGTATTTTTTAAATTTCCCCTTTGATTTCTTTGCTGATCCATTAGCTGTTTAGTAGAATGTTGTTTAGTCTTCACATGTTTATGTTTTTTCCAGTTTTCTTTTCATAATTATTTCTAGTTTCATAGTGTTGTGGTCAGAAAAGATGCTTGATGTGATTTGAATCCTCTTAAATTTATTGAGACTTGTTTTGTGACCTAACATGTAATCTATCATGCAGTTTTTGAATAAAATGTTTTGTATATATTTATTAAGTCAATCTGGTTAATGTGTCACTTAAAGCCAATATTTCCTTGTTGATTTTCTGTCTGGACGATCAATCCATTGATGTAAGTGGGGTATTAAAGTCCCCTACTATTATTGTATTACTGTCAATTTCTCCCTTTACGTCTGTTAATATTTGCTTTATATATTTAGGTGCTCCTATGTTGGGAGAATTAGTATTTATGAATGTTATATCTTTTTCTCAGATTGACCTCTTTATCATTATATAAATGTCATTCTTTGTCATTTGCTATAGTCTTTGTTTTAAAGTTCATTTTGTCTGATATGAGTATTGCTACCCCAGCTCTCTTTTCATTTCCACTTGCATGGAAAACTTTTTCCATCCTTTCACTTTCAGTCTATGCGTGTCTTGAGTAAGTCCCCTGTAGCTTCATATAGATGGGTCTTTTTTTAAAATCCATTCAGTCACCCTATGTCTTTTGATTGGAGCATTTAGTTCACTTACATTTAAAGTGATTATTGATATGTATGGACTTATTACCATTTTGTTACTTGTTTTTCTGTGTGTGTTTGTTGTAGGTTTTTGTTTGTGGTTAGCACGAGGTCCATATATATTGACCTATATATACAGCAGTTTATTTTAAGCTGATAGTTGCTTAAGTTTGAATGCATTCCAAATACCCTACAGTTTTACTCCTCTCCCCCTAGGTTTTATGTTTGTAACATCATATTTTACATCTTTTTATTTTGTGTATCCCTTAGGTACTTCTTGTTGTTATAGTTGATTTTACTACTTTTGTTTTTAACCTTCATACTAGCTTTATAATTGGCTGATCCACTGCATTTACTATATATTTTCCTTTACCAATGAGATTTTTCCTTTCATGTATTTTCTTATTCTAATTATGGTCTTTCATTTTCTGTTTAAAGAAGACCCTTTAATATTTGTTGTAAGGGTGGTTAGTGGTGATTAACTCCTTTAGTTTTTGCTTGTCTGGAAAACTCTTGATCTCTCCTTCAATTTTGTGTGACAACCTTGCCAAGTAGAGTAGTCTTTGTTGTAAGTTTTTTTTTTCCTTTCAGCACTTTAAATATGTCCTGCCACTTGCTTCTGGCTTGCAAACTTTCTGCTGAAAAATAGCTGAAAGACTTATGAGAGTTCCCTTGTATGTAACTAGTTATTTTTCTCTTGCTGCCTTTAAATTTTTCTCTTTATCTTTAACTTTTACCACTTTAACTGTGGTATGTCTTGGTGTGGATCTCTTTGGGTTCATCTTGTTTGAGATTTTTTTCTTCCTGGACCTGGATGGTTGTTTTCTTTCCCAGGTTAAGGAAGTTTTCAGCCACTGTTTCTTTTTTTTTTTTTAATTAATTTTTATTGGAATATATTTGCTTTACAATCAGCCATTGTTTCTTCAAATAAGTTTTCTGCTCTTTTCTCTCTTTGTTTTGGACCCCTATAATGTGGATGTTAGTATGCTTGACATCATCTCAGAGGTCTCATAAGCTATTTTTAAAATTCTTTTTTTTCTTTTTACTGTTCTGATTGGATGATTTCCACTAGTCTGTCTTCCATATCACTTATCCATTCTTCTGTATTGTCTACTCTGCTATGGATTTCCTCTAGGTATTTACTTTTCATTTCTTTTATTGTATTCTATAACTCTGATTGGTTCTTTCTTATATTTTCTAACTCTTTGTTGAAGTTCTCAGTGTGTTCCTCTATTCTTATCCTGAGTTTGGTGAGCATCTTTATGATGATTACTTTGAACTCTTTATCAGGTAAATTGCTTATGTCCATTTCATTTAGGGTTTTTTTCCCTGGGGTTTTATCTTGTTCTTTTGTTTGGAAAATAATTCCTCTATCTCCTCATTTTGTTTGACATTCTGCACTTTTTTCCCTATAAATTAGGCAATACATGTATCTCTCCTGGTCTTAAAAATATGGCCTTTTGTAAGAGCATCCCCTATACATACTGTGTGTGCTGGGCAGCTTTGTCACATCACATAAGCTCTCAGGAGTTAATTTTTAATGAATGCTAATCACATTTCATGTATTTCAATCATGTAACCTGATAATTATTTTCATTCTTTATGGGTGACAAATTTTTTTTCTTCCTTAATTGAATAAAACCTTAAAATCTAAATAAAACCTAAGTTTTGTGTACCTAATTGGAATTATCTGAGTTTTTCCCTTTCTGTAACCAGGAATACACTAACAGAAAGTGTTAACTTTAGTTGGATTATGAGAAAGTGATGGTCCATTTTATTTCCCAAAGCAGATGATGGTACTTATTAGAGATCTACTGCTCTTTACTTAAGAGAGCATCAGAGAGGACAGCTAAGAGGTAAAGAGGGATTGCATTTACTTAAAATTTACGAAGTAGGAAAACAGATCTAAATCACTAGGTGTAAACATAGCTTCTAAGTGTTTAAAATACAATACTTTGGGGGAAGGTGACATTGTCAATCACTTAACCATACATAATATGTCATCTTTCTCAGCTATAAGTCAGCTTTCTGGGACAAAATTTGCACATGAGGATGCTGAGGATTACTAATGAGAATAACCTAACAGTTTTCACTCTGTTGGGGTTTTCTAATTATCCTCAGTTACAGAAAGTTCTATTTGTGATTATCTTGATCTTGTATTTACTAACCATTTTGGGGACCATCACTGTCATCCTATTATCTCATCTGGATCCCAAGCTTCATATACCAATATATTTCTTCCTTTTAAATTTCTCCTTCCTGGATCTCTACTTCACCATAGGTATTATTCCTCAGATTCTAGTTAATCTGAGAGATTCAGTTAAGTCTATATCACCTATCATAGATGTGTGATTCAACTCTACATATCCCATGCACTGGGATTCATAGTGTGTATCCTCCTGGCAGTGATAGCCTACAATTTCTATGCTGCTATTTGCTGTCCTCTATATTATGTCTTTATCATGCACATTGACCTTTGTCACATCCCAGTGTCTTTGGCATGGTTCAGCGAGATAGATCCCACCATGGTATAGTCCACTCTCACCATGCAGCTGCCCTTCTGTAGTCATCACCAAGTGGATCATTTCATCTGTGAAGTTCCTGTGTTTATCCAGTTGGCTTGTGTGGACACCACTTTCACCACTTGTGAGCGTGTGTGTTTGTGTGTGTGTGTGTGTAGCTCTGTGTGGCTGGTATCCTCTTTTTATAGAACCTGTCTCCTTTATTTTGGAACTATGGCTACATTTACCAAGCAGTTTTGAAGATCAAGTTGGCCACTGGAAGAAAGAAAGCATTTGAGACTTCTTTTCTCATCTGCTGGTTGTCACCATTTTCTATGGAACCATCATCTTCATGTATCTGCAGTCAGCCAAGAGTGGAGCCAAGGACCCGTGAATGTTTGTCTCCCTCTTCTACAGTGTGGTGACCACAATGCTCAGCCCTCTTATCTATACTTTAAGAAGCAAAAAGGTTAAAGGAGCATTAAAAAAATTCTAGGGAAGATTCTGGGGATAGATAATTACATGATTATTTTAAAAATTTAAAGTGATACTGTGATGAAGATCTTTTTTTTTTTAATTTTTACTTTTTACAATATTTTCTTGGCCATGCTGCATGGCATGTGGGATCTTAGTTTCCCAACCAAGGATCAAACCCATGTCCCTTGCATGGGGAGCTCAGAGTCTTAATCACTGGACTGCCAGGGAAGTCCCAAACATCTTTTAATAGGAGCTTATTTATATCATTTTCTTACATTATCTTTTGGCTAATTACTTATACAATATTTAACATTCTGCTAAACCCTACAGAATATATTTCTAGTTCTGATTTTGTCATTACTCAGTAGTAGCATAAGGTGAATCATTTTCTCAATTTATGCTTCAGTGTCTTTTCTGCAGGTTATATTATATATGTAGCATATGAAACTCTCTTTAGAAGATTAAGAGCTATGTAAAAATATTAAAATCATGTGTTCAACTAGACATCTTTTCCTTCCTACATTTACCAATAATACATTTAGTCTCTCAGCCTTCTATAGCTCCAGATGGACAGAAGACTTATTACTTTGTATAAATGCATCTGGCATGGATATGCCTCAGGCAAGCTGTCATAAGGTCAAAGCCTTTTCTTTCACTGTATGCTCCTTTCTCTTAGAATTTGGAAGAAATATATGGAGGTGTAAAAATAGCCTGAAGACAAAAGCCACACACTAAAGATGATGGGTAAGGCAAATGGAAGGAGCTTGGCTCTCTAAATGTGTAGTGAACCAGTGAAACACTGTGATCTGACACACAGATGCAGAATTTTCTGTGGAGTGAAAACACAGTTAATGCTTTGTTTTTATTATGACCCTATATAGTTTACATATAAATCTACATTTATACATATAAATGTGTTTTAAATATAAAGTATATTTTCACCTTTTTGAGATTTTTCTCCCCAGATAAAATCTTATTCAAACTCTTTTTCTTATTGATGCTAAAAATGGTATTTTAGCATAACGTCATTCTAAATGAGCTTTTCCTCTACTATTTCCTTTATGAGAATGAGGAACTCTTCTATCTTCATTCTGCAAATTTTTGTGTGAATGTATTGTGGTATACTTTCTTTTCAATTTATTTTGCAAGCTTTAAATTGTATAGGCTATTGTAGGCAAAAAAGCTTTGTGAGCGGAGCTTCAAGATGGCAGAAGAGTGAGACGTGGAGATCACCTTCCTCCCCAAAAATACATCAGAAATACATCTATATGTGGAACAACTCCTACAGAACACCTACTGAACGCTGGCAGAAGACCTCAGACCTCCCAAAAGGTAAGAAACTCCCCATGTACCTGGGTAGGGCAAAAGAAAAAAGAAAAAACAGAGACAAAAGAATGGGGACCAGACCTGCTCCAGTGGGAGGGAGCTGTGAAGGAGGAAAAGTTTCCACACACTAGGAAGCCCCTTTGCAGGTGGAGACTGCAGGTGGCAGAGGGGGGAAGCTTCAGAGCCATGGAGGGGAGCGCAGCAACAGGGGTGCAGAGGGCAAAGCGGAGAGATTCCTGCACAGAGGATCGGTGCTGACCAGCACTCACCAGCCTGAGAGGTTTGTCTGCTCACCCGCCGGGACAGGTGGGGGCTGGGAGCTGAGGTTCGGTCTTCAGAGGTTGGATCCCAGGGAGAGGACCAGGGTTGGCTGTGTGAAAACAGGCTGAAGGGGAGTAGTGTGCCACAGCTAGCCGGGAGGGAGTCCGGGAAAAGGGCTGGAACTGCCAAAGAGGCAAGAGACTTTTTCTTGCCTCTTTGTTTCCTGGTGCTCGAGGAGAGGGGATTAAGAGCACTGCCTAAACGAGCTCCAGAGACGGGCACGAGCCGCGGCTATCAGCACGGACCCCAGAGACAGGCATGAGACACTAAGGCTGCTGCTGCAGCCACCAAGAAGCCTGTGTGCAAGCACAGGTCACTATCCACACTGCCCCTCCCGGGAGCCTGTGCAGCCCACCACTGCCAGGGTCCCATGATCCAGGGATAACTTCCCTGGGAGAACACATGGTGTGCCTCAGGCTGGTGCAACATCACACTGGACTCTGCTGCCGCAGGCTCACCCTGCACTCCACACCATTCCCTCCCCCCGGCCTGAGTGAGCCAGAGCCCCCAAAGCTGAAACCTAGGAGCTGTGCAAACAAAGAAGAGAAAGGGAAATTTCTCCCAGCAGCCTCAAGAGCAGTGGGTTAAATCTCCACAATCAACTTGATGTACCCTGCATCTGTGGAATACCTGAGTAGACAATGAATCATCCCATAGTGAGGAGGTGGACTTTGGGAGCAAAGATGTATATTTTTTTTCCCTTTTTCTCTTTTTGTGAGTGTGTATGTGTATGCTTCTGTGTGTGATTTTGTCTGTATAGCTTTGCTTTTACCATTTGTCCTAGGGTTCTGTCTGTCTGTTTGTTTGTTTGTTTTAGTATAGTTTTTAGCAGTTGTTATCATTGGTGGATTTGTTTTTGGTTTGGTTGCTCTCTTCTTTCTTTCTTTCTTTTATTATTTTTTTATTACTTTAAAATTTTTTCTAATAATTATTATTTATTTTTTATTTTAATAAATTTATTTTATTTTATTTTACTTTATTTTATTTTATTTTATTTTATCCTTTTCTTTCTATCTTTCTATTTTTTCTCCCTTTTATTCTGAGCCGTGTGGATGAAAGACTCTTGGTGTTCCAGCCAGGTGTCAGGGCTGTGCCTCTGAGGTGGGAGAGCCAACTTCAGGACACTGGTCCACAAGAGACCTCCCAGCTCCATGTAATATCAAATGGTGAAAATCTCCCAGAGATCTCCATCTCAACGCCAAGACCCAGCTCCACTCAATGACCAGCAAGCTACAGTGCTGGACACCCTATGCCAAACAACTAGCAAGACAGGAACACAACCCTATCCATTAGCAGAGAGGTTGCCTAAAATCATAATAAGGCCACAGACACCCCAAAATACACCACCAGACGTGGACCTGCCCACCAGAAAGACAAGATCCAGCCTCATCCACCAGAACACAGGCACTAGTCCCCTCCACCAGGAAGTCTACACAACCCACTGAACCAACCTTAGCCACTGGGGACAGACACTAAAAACAACTGGAACTACGAACCTGCAGCCTGTGAAAAGGAGATCCCAAACACAGTAAGTTAAGCAAAATGAGAAGACAGAGAAACACACAGCAGATAATAGAGCAAGGCAAAAACCCACCAAACCTAACAAATGAAGAGGAAATAAGCAGTCTACCTGAAAAAGAATTCAGAATAATGATAGTAAAGATCATCCAAAATCTTGGAAAAAGAATGGAGAAAATACAGGGAACGTTTTAACAAGGACTGAGAAGAACTAAAGAGCAAAAAAACAGTGATAAGGAACACAATAAATGAAATTACAAATTATCTGGAAGGGATCAATAGCAGAATAACTGAGGCAGAAGAACGGATAAGTGACCTGGAAGATAAAATAGTGGAAATAACTATTGCAGAGCAGAATAGAGAAAAAAAAATGAAAAGCATTGAGGACAGTCTCAGAGACCTCTGGGACAACAGTAATCGCACCAACATTCAAATTATAGGGGTCCCAGAAGAAGAAGAGAAAAAGAAAGGGACTGAGAAACTATTTGAAGAGATTACAGTTGAGAAATTCCCTAATATGGGAAAGGAAATAGTTAATCAAGTCCAGGAAGTGCAGAGAGTCCCATACAAGATATATCCAAGGAGAAACACACCAAGACACATATTAATCAAACTATTAAAAATTAAATACAAAGAAAAAATATTAAAAGCAGCAAGGGAAAAACAACAAATAACATGCAAGGGAATCCCCATAAGGGTAACAGCTGATCTTTCAGCAGAAACTCTGCAAACCAGAAGGGAAACACAAGAGAAGGAAAAGACCTACAAGAACAAACCCAAAACAATTAAGAAAATGGTGATAGGAACATACATATCAATAATTACCTTAAATGTAAATGGATTAAATGCTTCAACCAAAGGATATAGTCTGGCTGAATGGATACAAAAACAAGAGCCGTATATATGCTGTCTACAAGAGACTCACCTAAGACCTAGGGACACACACAGACTGAAAGTGAGGGGATGGAAAAAGATATTCCATACAAATGGAAATCAAAAGTAAGCTAGAGTAGCAATTCTCATATCAGACAAAACAGACTTTAAAACAAAGACTATTACAAGAGACAAAGAAGGAGACTACATAATGATCAAGGGATTAATCCAAGAAAAAGATATAACAACTGTAAATATTTATGCACCCAACATAGGAGCACCTCAATACATAAGGCAAATACTGACAGCCATAAAAGGGGAAATCGACAGTAACACAATCATAGTAGGAGACTTTAACACCCCACTTTCACCAATGGACAGATCTTCCAAAATGAAAATAAATAAGGAAACACGCTTTAAATAATACATTAAACAAGATGGACTTAATTGATATTTATAACATTCCATCCAAAAACAACAGAATACACATTCTTCTCAAGTGCTCATGGACCATTCTCCAGGATCATATCTTGTGTCACAAATCAAGCCTTGGTAAATTTAAGAAAATTGAAATCATACCAAGTATCGTTTCCAACCACAACGCTATGAGACTAGATATCAACTACAGGAAAAAATCTGTAAAAAATACAAGCACATGGAGGCTAAACAATACACTACTTAATAACCAAGAGATCACTGAAGAAATCAAAGAGGAAATCAAAAAATACCTAGAAACAAGTGGCAATGAAAACACGATGACCCAAAACCTATGTGATGCAGAAAAAGCAATTCTAAGAGGGAAGTTTATAGCAATAAAATCCTACCTTAAGAAACAAGAAACAACTCAAATAAACAACCTAACCATACACCTAAAGCAATTAGAGAAAGAAGAACAAAAAACCCCCAAAGTTAGCAGAAGGAAAGAAATCATGCAGATCAGATCAGAAATAAATGAAAAAGAAATAAAGGAAATTATAGCAAAGATCAATAAAACTAAAAGCTGGTTCTTTGAGAAGATAAACAAAATTGATAAACCATTAGGCAGACTCATCAAGAAAAAAAGGGAGAAGACTCAACTCAATAGAATTAGAAATGAAAAAGGAGAAGTAACAACTGACACTGCAGAAATACAAAGGATCATGAGAGATTACTACAAGCAAATATATGCCAATAAAATGGGCAACCTGGAAGAAAAGGACAAATTCTTAGAAATGCACAACCTTCTGAGACTGAACCAGGAAGAAATAGAAAATATGAACAGAACAATCACAAGCACTGAAATTGAAACTGTGATTAAAATCTTCCAACAAACAAAAGCCCAGGACCAGATGGCTTCACAGGCGAATTCTATCAAACATTTAGAGAAGAGCTAACACCTATCCTTCTCAAACTCTTCCAGCTTATGGCAGAGGGAGGAACTCTCCCAAACTCATTCTACAAGGCCACCATCACCGTGATACCAAAAGCAGACAAAGGTGTCACAAAAAAAGAATACTACAGGCCAATATCACTGATGAACATAGATGCAAAATCCTCAACAAAATACTAACAAACAGAATCCAACAGCACATTAAAAGGATCATACACCATGATCAAGTGGGGTTTATCCCAGGAATGCAAGGATTCTTCAATATATGCAAATAAATCAATGTTATACACCATATTGACAAATTAAAAGAGAAAAACCATATGATCATCTCAATAGATGCAGAGAAAGCTTTCAACAAAATTCAACACCCATTTATGATAAAAACACTCCAGAAAGTAGGCATAGAGGGAACTTTCTTCAACATAATAAAGGCCATATATGACAAACCCACAGCCAACATCCTCTTCAATGGTGAAAAACTGAAATCATTTCCACTAAGATCAGGAACAAGACAAGGTTGCCCACTCTCACCACTATTATTCAAAATAGTTTTGGAAGTTTTAGCCACAGCAATCAGAGAAGAAAAAGAAATAAAGGAATCCAAATCGGAAAAGAAGAAGTAAAGTTGTCACTGTTTGCAGATGACATGATACTATACATGGAGAATCCTAAAGACGCTACCAGAAAACTACTAGAGCTAATCAATGAATTTGGTAAAGTAGCAGAATACAAAATTAATGCACAGAAGTCTCTTGCATTCCTATACACTAATGATGAAAACTCTGAAAGTGAAATTAAGAAAACACTCTCATTTACCTTTGCAACAAAAAGAATAAAATATCTAGGAATAAACCTACCTAAGGAGACAAAAGACCTGTATGCAGAAAATTATAAGACACTGATGAAAGAAATTAAAGATGATACAAATAGATGGAGAGATATACCATGTTCTTGGATTGGAAGAATCAACATTGTGAAAATGACTCTACTACCCAAAGCAATCTACAGATTCATTGCAATCCCTAGCAAACTACCAATGGCATGTATGTTCTAATTTCATTCTTTTACATGTAGCTGTCCAGTTTTCCCAGCACCACTTATTGAAGAGGCTGTCTTTTCTCCATTGTATATCCTTACCTCCTTTGTCGTGCATTAGGTGACCATGCATGTGGGTTTATCTCTGGACTTTCTATCCTGTTCCATTGATCTATATTTCTGTTTTTGTGTCAGTACCATAATTTTTTGATGACTGTAGCTTTGAAGTATAGTCTGAAGTCAGGGAGTCTGATTCCTCCAGCTGCGTTTTTCTTTATCAAGATTTCTTTGGCTGTTCGGGGTCTTTTGTGTTTTCATATACAAAATATATGTATATGTATAACTGATTTACTTTTCTGTACAGCAGAAAGTAACACAACATTGTAAATCAACTCTACTCCAATAAAAACTAATTTAAAAATGTAACTATTAAAGCCAGAATTAAATGGCACAGTATTTTTTAGGTGTTTTTAAAAGTCA
Source organism: Eubalaena glacialis (assembly GCF_028564815.1). Taxonomy (NCBI): domain Eukaryota; kingdom Metazoa; phylum Chordata; class Mammalia; order Artiodactyla; family Balaenidae; genus Eubalaena; species Eubalaena glacialis. The sequence continues at coordinate 172,455,837 of NC_083719.1, forward strand.
ACCCATAATTCTATGTCCACTGAAAATATACTTGGGGAATGAAGAAAAAATCAACACATTCTCAGCTGACAAAATACTAAGAGCAGTTTTTGCAAGCAGACCTACCCTAAAGGAATGGCTAAAGGAAATTTTCTAAATAGGAAAGAAATTATTGAAGAAAAATCTTGGAACATCAGGAAGATAGAAAAAACTTTGGGAAGAGTAAACTTTTGCATAAATACAATAGACATTTTCTTTTTATAAGTTTTCTAAATTATGTTTGACAGTCAAAGCAAACATAAAACACTGTGATGTTTATATATGTTGAAGAAACACATGCAGAAGAAATCCTTAAGACAATTATATTATAAATTAGGAAAGATAAGATAAAATAAAGGAAAAAAAATATACAGTTCACTCAAACTGGAGAAATGGTGACACCAATAGACCGATGTATTATAAGTAATGTGATACCAAAAAAACCTAAGAAGTTGTCTAAAATAGATACCAGAAAGACACTATTGAAAAAGCAAATGGAATTCTAAAGGAGATTCAAATAACCCACAGGAATGCAGGAAAAGAAACAGAGGAAAAAATTAGTCAAAATAAACAGAAAACAAATAATAAAATGGCAGCTATAGCCCTAATATGCTAATAATACATTAGATGTAAAGAGTCTAAATACACCTATTAAAAGACAGAGATTAGCAGAATGAATTATTTTAACGACCTAAGGATATTCAGTCTGTTAGAAATTCACTTTACGTACAATGATATAGGTAGGTTGAAAGTAAAATAATAAAAAAAAGATTTACCATAGGAACATCCATCAGAAGAAAGTAGTGTTGGTATTTAACATCATTTAAACAGACTCAGAGCAAATAAATTTACCAGGAAAAGAGGGTTAGTATATAATAATAAAAGGATAAATCCACCGAGAAGTCATAGTGATTCTAAATGTATGCCCCAAAGAACAGAGATATAAAATAGGCAAAAGAGCTAAAAGGACAAATACATGAATCCATAATTACAGTTGGTGAATTTAACAACCCTCTCTTAACTACTGAAAAGATAACTAGATAGGAAATTATCAAGGATATAGTAACACTCAACAATATAATCAAGTAGCAGGCCCTACCTGATATTTACAGAACACTCTACTCAACAATAACAGAATATACAGTTTTTTCAAGTGCTCAGGGAATATACATAGATAGACCATGACCTGAGCCATAAAACAAAGCTTGATAAATTTGAGACAATTGAATCCATATAGAGTGTGTTCTCTGACCACAGTGGAACAAAGTTAGAAGTCAATAGCATAGAAATAACAAAAATAACATAGAAATAACAAAAATCTCCAAACACTCAGAAATTAAACAATCTGCTTCTGAATAATCTATATGTCAAAGATAATACATCAATGGAAATTTTAAAAAGAGATTTAACTAAATGAAAATAAATGCACCATATTAAAATTTGTGAGAGACAGCTACAGCAGTTCTGAGAGAGAAATTTTTACCACTAGATGTTCACATTAGACATGAGAAAAAGCCACATGCTAATAGTCTAAATGCCAACCTCAGGAAATTACAAGAGTAATCACAAAATAAACTCAAAGCAAGAAAAGAAAGAAACAATAGAGATATGACTGAATATCAATGAAATTGAATATAGGAAGCAATAGAGAAGATCATTGTAAAAAACAATGATCTTTGAAAATGTCAATGCAATTGACAAAATCTAGCCAGACTCATGAAGACAAAATGAGAGAAAATAAAAAAGACTGATAGTAGAAATGAAATAGAGGGTATTACTTTAGGTACCCCAGACATCAATATATAGTACAGAAATACTATGAACACATACCTGCATTTGACACATACATTTGATATAGACTTGAAAATTTATGTAAAATGGACCAATTAGACCAAAAACACAAACTACTACAACTAGCCCAATGTGAAATAGACAATTTGAATAGCCCTAAAACTATGGAGGAAATTAAATTCATCATTACAAAACTTTTGAAAAAGAAATCTCTAGGCTCAGATGATATCACTGGAGATGTCTACAAAACATGTAAAGAAGAATTAACAATAATTTTGCAACTCTTTTCCAGTGAACAGAAGTGGACAAAATGCTTCCTAATTCATTTTATGAAGCCAGTTTTACTCTTATATTAAAACCAGAAAGGGCAGTACAAAATAAGAAAAATAGAGACATATATCCCTTATGAATGTATACATGAAAGTCCTTAACAAAATATCAGAAAATATAATTAAGCAACATAAAATAAATTGTACACACTACCAAATAAGGTTTATGCCCAGGGTGCAATGTTGATTCAATTTGCAAAACTCAATCAATGTAAACACCATAAACAACAGACAAAAGAAGGTTATTTACAAAATTCAACATCAATACATGTGGAAAACTCATTAAACTAGCAATACAACCCTAATCAGCTTGATGAAGACAATCTACCATAACATATTTAGTATTGAAGGACTAAATGCTTTCCTCCAAGACTATAACAGGGCAAAAATGAATGTTCTCTCTTACCACTGCTATTCAACATAGCACAATAAGCCAAGAAAAGAAAAGAAAATCTTATAAATAAAAAAAGAAGAAACAAAACTTCCTAACTGTATGTGACATGATGTGGAACCTACAAAAGAATCTACAAAAAAACTCTGAGAACAAATAAGTGAATTCAGTAGTCACAGAATATGAGAAAAACGTACAAATGTAAATTATATTTCTATATAAGAGCAAGGAACACATGGAAACTAATATTAAAAATAAAATATCAGCTCGAGTGACATCCTCATCTATTGAAATAAGGCATCTCTCACTTTGTCCCCACACTCAACAAAAATAATTTGGTATTAAACCTTGGACAAAAAAATGTCTTTTTGGAAACTATAAGATCCAGTACCATATGCCAAAGGACCGTGTAGGAGTCTCACCCACCTGTGAACTGGGTAATAGGCATACTGACCTTGTTCCCAGCTATGACCCTGCAATGGCCCATGAACTGGTTCTACAAGTTCAGTTTTCTTAGATTTCACATTTAAGTGATATCATTTAGAGTTTGTCTTTTTCTCTATCTCACCTGGCATAATGCTCTCAAGGTCCATCCATGTTGTCAAAAATGGCAGGATTTCCTTCTTTTTAATGGCAGAATAATATGTATGTATGTATGTATGTATGCATGTATGTATGTATGTATCTATCATCTATCTATCAATATAGAAAACATATATAAATATAGGTAGATCAATTAATGATAGATAAATACCACAAAGATATCTGTACTCCCATGTTTATTAAAGCATTATTCACAATAGCAGATGTCTTTTGAATATCCTATTCTCTTGTTTCCTGAGGTAAGCTTGTATCACTATAAACTTCCCTCTTAGAACTGATTTTGCTGTGTCCCATAGGTTTTGGATCATCGTGTTTTCATTTTCACTTGTTTCTAGGGATTTTTTATTTCTTCAGTGAGCCATTGATTGTTTAGTAACATATTGTTTAGCCTCCACGTTTGTGTTTTTTTGCAGTTCTTTTTCTTTTAGTTGATTTCTAATCTCATAGTGTTGTGGCTGGAAAAGATGCTTGATAAGATTTTTTTTTAACTTTTTATTTTATATTGCAGTATAGCCGATTAACAATGTTGTGATAGTTTCAGGTGCACAGCAAAGTGACTCAGCCATACACATACATGTATCCATTCTTCCCCAGACTCCTCTCCCATCCAGGCTGCCACATAACATTAATCAGAGTTCCCTGTGCTATACAGTAGGTCCTTGTTGGTTATCCTTTTTAAATACAGCAGTGTGTACATGTCAATACCAAACTCCCTAACTATCCCTTCCCTCCACCCTTCCCCCCACAATAACCATAAGTTCATTCTCTAAGTCTGTGAGTCTGTTTCTGCTTTGTAAATACCATCATTTGTATCATTTCGTTTTAGATTTCACATGTAAGTGATATCATATGATATTTCTCTTTCCCTGTCTGACTTACTTCACTCAGTATGATAATCTCATAATCTCAGTATAATAGGTCCATCCATGTTGCTGCAAATGGGATTATTTCACTCTTTTTCATGGCTGAGTAATATTCCATTGTATAAATGTACCACATCTTCTTTATCCATTCCTCTGTTGATGGACATTTATGTTGCTTCCATGTCTTGGCTATTGTAAACAGTGCTGCAATGAACATTGGGGTGCATGTATCCTTTCAGACCATGTTTTTCTCTGGATATATGTCCAGGAGTGGGATTGCAGGGTCATATGATAGCTTTATTTTTAGTTTTTTAAGGAACCTCCATACTGTTCTCTATAGTGGCTGTACCAATTTACATTCCCACCAACAGTGTAGCAGGGTTCCCTTCTCTCCACAACCTCTCCAGCGTTTATTGTTTGTGGATTTTTTGATGATAGCCATTTTGACTTGTGTGAGGTGATATCTCATTGTACTATTGATTTGTATTTTTCTAATCATTAGTGATGTTGAACATATTTTCATGTGCCTTTTGGCCATCTGTATGTCTTCCTTGGAAAAATGTCTATTTAGGCCTTCTGCCCATTTTTTTATTGGGTTGGTTGTTTTGATGATATTAAACCACATGAACTGTTTGTAAATTTTGGAGACTAATGCCTTGTCAGTCACATAATTTGCAAATATTTTCTCCCATTCTGTGGCTGATCTTTTCATTTTGTTTATGGTTTCCTTTGCTGTGCAAAAGATTTTGAGTTTCATTAGGTCCCATTTGTTTATTTTTGTTTTTATTTCCATTACTCTGGGAGATGGATTGGAAATGATATTACTGCGATTTATGTCAGAGAGTGTTCTGCCTGTTTTCCTCTAGGAGTTTTATAGTGTCCAGTGTCATATTTAGGTCTTTAATCCATTTTGAGCTTATTTTTGTATATGGTGTTAAAGAATGATCTAATTTCATTTTTTTTTACATGTATCTGTCCAGTTTTCCCAGAGCCATTTTTTGAAGAGACTGTCTTTCCACCATTGTATAGTCTTGTCTCCTTTGTCATAGGTTAATTGACCATAGATGCGTGGGTTTATTTCTGGGCTTTCTTTCTTGTTCCATTGATCTATAGTTCTATTTTTTTTGCCAGTACCATACTGTTTTGATGACTATAGCTTTGTAGAAAGTCTGAAGTCAGGGAGCCTGATTCCTCCAGCTCCATATTTCTTTCTCAAGATTGCTTTGGATATTCGGGGTCTTTTGTGTTTCCATACAAATTTTAAGGTTTTTTGTTCTAGTTCTGTGAAAAATGACTTCAGTAATATGATAGGGATTGCACTGAATCTGTAGATTGCCTTGGGTAGTATAGTCATTTTGACAATATTTATTCTTCCAATCCAAGAACATGGATTACTTTCCATCTGTTTGTATCTTCTTCGATTTCTTTCATCAGCATCCTATAGTTTTTGGAGTACAGGTCTTTTCTCTCCTTAGGTAGGTTTATTCCTAGGTATTTTATTCTCTTTGATGCAGTGGTAAATGGGATTGTTTCTTGAATTTCTCTTTCTGATCTTTCATTGTTAGCATATAGAAATGCAACAGATTTCTGTGTATTAATTTTGTATCCTGCAAATTTACCAAATTCATTGATGAGCACTAGTAGTTTTCTGGTAGTATCTTTAGGATTTTCTATGTATAGCATCATGTCATCTGCAAACAGTGACAGTTTAACTTCCTCTTTTCCAATTTGGATTCCTTTTATTTCTTTTTCTTCTCTGATTGTCATAGCTAGGACTCTCAAAACTGTTGAATAAAGGTGGTGAGAGTGGGCATCTCTGTCTTGTTCCTGATCTTAGAGGAACTACTTTCAGCTTTTCACCGTTGAGTATGATGCTAGCTGTAGGTTTGTCATATATGGCCTTTATTATGTTGAGGTAGGTTCCCTCTATGCCCACTTTCTGGAGAGGTTTAATCCTAAATGGATGTTGAATTTTCTCAAAAGCTTTTTCTGCATCTATTGAGATGATCATATGGTTTTTATTCTTCAATTTGTTGATGTGGTGTATCACACTGATTGATTTGCAGATATTGAAAAATTCTTGCATTCCTGGGATAAATCCCACTTGATCATGGTGTGTGATCCTTTTAATGTACTGTTGGATTTGAATTGCTAGTATTTTGTTGAGGATTTTTGCATCTATGTTCATCAGTGATATTGGCCTATAATTTTCTTTTCTAGTGGTATCTTTGTGTGGTTTTTTAATCAGGGTCATGGTGGCCTCATATAATGATTTTGGGAGTGTTCCTTCCTCTGCAATTTTTTGGAAGAGTTTGAGAAGTATAGGTGTTATCTCCTCTCTAAATGTTTGATAGAATTTGCCTGTGAAGCCATCAGGTCCTTGACTTTGTTTGTTGAGATTTTTTAAATTACAGTTTCAATTTCAGTGCTTGTGATTGGTCTGTTCATATTTTCTAATTCTTCCTGGTCAGTCTTGGGAGACTGTACTATTCTAAGAATTTGTCCATTTCTTCCAGGTTTTCCATTTTATTGGCATACAGTTGCAAATAATAGTCTCTTATGATCCTTTGTATTTCTGTGGTGTCAGTTGTAACTTCTCCTTTTTCATTTCTAATTTTATTGATTTGAGTCCTTTCCTTTTTTTCTTGATAAATCTGGCTAAAGTTTTATCAATTTTGTTTATCTTTTCAAAGAACCAGGTTTTACTTTCATTGATCTTTGCTATTGTCTTCTTTGTCTCTATTTCATTTATTTCTGCTCTGATCTTTTCGATTTTTTTCCTTTTACTAACTTTTGGTTTTGTTTGCTCTTCTTTCTCTAGTTGCTTTAGATGTAAGGTTCTGTTGTTTATTTGAGATTTTCCTTGTTTCCTGAGGTAAGATTGTATTGCTCTAAACTTTCTTCTGAGAACTGCTTTTGCTGTATCCCATAGGTTTTGGATCATTGTGCTTTCATTTTCACTTGTCTCTAGGTATTTTTGATTTCCTCTTTGATTTCTTCAGTGATCCATTGGTTGTTTAGTAGCATATTGTTTAGCCTCCACGTGTTTGTGTTTTTTATAGTTTTTTTCTTGTAGTTTATCTCTAATCTCATAGCGTTCTGGCCAGAAAAGATGCTTGATATGATTTCAATTTTCTTAAAATTTACCGAGGCTCATTTTGTGGCCCAGGATTTGGTCAATCCTGGAGAATGTTCTGTGTGCACTTTAGGAGAATGCATATTCTTCTGCTTTTGGATGGAGTGCTCTATAAATATCAATTAAGTCCATCTGGTCTAATGTGTCATTTAAGGCCCATGTTTCCTTATTGATTTTCTGTCTGGATGATCTGTCCATTGATGCAATTGGGATATTAAAGTTCCCCCACTATTATTGTGTTACAGTCGATTTCTGCCTTTATGGCTGTTAGTATTTCCCTTATATATTGAGGTGCTCCTATTTTGGGTGCATATATGTTTACAATTGTTATATCTTCTTAGGTTGATCCCTTGATTGTTATGTAGTGTCCTTCTTTGTCTCTTATAACAGTCTTTATTTTTGTCTATTTTGTCTGATATGAGTATTGCTACTCCAGCTTTCTTTTGATTTCCATTTGCATGGAATACCTTCTTGCATCCCTTCACTTTCAGTCTGTATGTGGCCTTAGGTCTGAGGTGGGTCTCTTGTAGATAGCATATATGGGAGTGTTATTTTTGTATCCATTCAGCCAGTCTACGTCTTTTGGTTGATGCATTTAATCCATTTACATTTAAGGTAATTATTGATATGTGTGTTCCAATTGCCACTTTCTTAATTGCTTTGGGTTTATTTTTGTAGGTCTTTTTTCTTTCCTTCCTCTTTTGTTCTCTTCTCTTTTGGTTTGATGACCATCTTTACTGTTGTGTTTGGGTTGCCTTTTCTTTTTTGTGTGTATATTTATTATAGTTTTTGAGTTTGCTGTGAGGTTTTGCCCATGAGGTTTTGCCCAGGTTTGCCCATGAGGTTTTGATATAGCAGTCTATATATATACAAGGTTGTTTTAAATTGCATGTTTCTTTCCTGACTAGAGGATTTCCTTTAGCATTTGTTGCAAAGCTTGTCAGGTGGTGTTGAATTCTTAGATTTTGCTTGTCTGTAAAGGTTTTAATTTCTCTGTCGAATCTGAATGAGATGCTTGTTAGGTAGAGTAATCCTGGTTGTAGGTTTTTCCCTTTCATCACTTTAAATATATCCTGCCACTCCCTTCTGGGTTGCAGAGTTTCTGCTGAAAGGTCAGCTGTCAACCTTATGGGGATTCCCTTGTATGCTATTTGTTACTTTTCCCTTGCTGCTTTTATTTTTTTTTCTTTGTATTTTATTTTTGATAGTTTGATTAATATGTGTCTTGGCATGTTTCTCCTTGTATTTATCCTGTATGGGACTCTCTGCACTTCCTGGATTGACTGACTATTTCCATTCCCATATTAGGGAAGTTTTTGACTATAATCACTTCAAATATTTTCTCAGACCCCTTCTTTTTCTCTTCTTCTTCTGGGACCCCTATAATTCAAATGTTGGTGCATTTAATGTTGTCCCAGAAGTCTCTGAAACTGTCAATTCTTTTCATTCTTTTTTCTTTATTTTGCTCTGTGACAGTTACTTCTACTATTTTATATTCCAGGTCACTTAAACATTCCTCTGTCTCAGTTATTCTGCTATTGATTCCTTCTAGAGAATTTTTAATTTCATTTATTGTGTTGTTCATCACTGTTTGTTTGCTCTTTAGTTCTTCTAGGTCCTTGTTAAACTTTTCTTGTATTTTTTCCATTCTATTTCTGAGATTTTGGATCATCTTTACTATCATTACTCTGAATTCTTTTCAGGTAGACTGCCTATTTCCTCTTCATTTGTTGGCCTGGTGGGTTTTTGCTTGGCTCCTTCATCTGCTGCATATTTTTCTGTCTCCTTATTTTATTTAACTTACTGTGTTTGGGGTCTCCTTTTTGCAAGCTGCAGGTTCGTCCTTCCTCTTACTTCTGGTGTCTGCCCCTAGTGGGTAAGGTTGTTTCAGTGGCTTGTGTAGGCTTCCTGTTGGGGGGGAACTGGTGCCTGTGTTCTTGTGGGTGGGGCTGGATCTTGTTCCTCTGGTGGACAGGGCTGCATCCATTGGTGTGTTTTGGGGTGTCTGTGAACTTATTATGTGTTTAGGCAGCCTGTCTGCTAATGGGTGGAGTTGTGTTCCTGTCTTGCTAGTTGTTTGGCATGGGGCATCCAGCACTGGAGCTTGCTGGCTGTTGGGTGGAGCTGGGTCTTAGTGTTGAGACAGAGATCTCTGGGAGAGCTCTTGCCAATTAATATTCCAGGGGGCTGGGATTTCTCTGATGGTCCAACATCCTGGACTCAGCTCTCCGACCTCGGAGGCTCAGACCTGACATCTGGCCAGAGCACCAACCCCCTGCCAGCTGCTTGGCATGGAAGAAAAGAAAGAAAAAAAAAGGCAGAACCCAAAAGCAACTGGTAAAAGCAAAGCTAAACAGACAATATCACACAAAGAAAAATATACACACACACTCACAAAAAGAAAAAAAAAACGAACAGACAGAACCCCAAGACAAATGTTAAAAGCAAGACTAAACAGACAAAATCACACAATGCAACATACACACATTCATACACACACAAAGAAAAAAAAACTAGACTGAACCCAAAGTCAAATGCTAAAAGCAAAACTAAACAGACAAAATCACACAAAGAAACATACCCACACACTCACAAAAAGAGAAAAAAAAAAGGAAGGGAGCAACAAAAGCAATAAACAAACCCACAAACGAAGACAAACACTAAAACTAAGCTAAGATAAACATAAAACCAAAACCAAAACCCAAGTCCACAATTGCCCCCAAAGTCCACCACCTCAATTTTGGGAACGCTCATTGTATATTCAGGTATTGCACAGATGCACTGTTTACCAAGCCAATTGCTGGGATTTAATCTGCTGCTCCTGAGGCTGCACAGAGAGATTTCCCTTTCTCGTCTTTGTTTGCACAGCTCCTGGGGTTCAGCTTCAGTTTTGGCCCCACCTCTGTATGTAGGTCACCCTCAGACGTCTGTTCCCCGCCCAGAAAAGAGGGTGTTAAAGCAGTGGCTGATTAGGGCTCTCTTGCTCACTCTGGCCAGGGAGAGGGAGAGATACGGCAGTCACAACTGGGATGCAGGGAGTGTCTGTAGTGGCAGAGGTTGGCCTGATGTTGCAACAGCCTGAGGTGTGCCATGTGTTCTCCCGAAGTTGGCCCTGGATCAAGGGACCCTGGCAGCGGCATGCTGCACAGGCTTCCGGGAGGGTGTAGGTAGTGACCTGCACTTGCACACAGGGTCCTTGGTGGCAGCGTCAGTAGTGGTAGCGGTCCATGCCCACCTCTGGCGTCCGAGATGATAGCCAGAGCTCGCGCCCACCTCTGAAGCTAGCTTATGGCTCTCTGCCATCTGTGGGCACACAGAGCAGAAAGCCCCTCTCCTCATGCACCCAGAAACAATGCTCTCTTGCATCTCTGGCAGGTCCAGACTTTTCCCCTGACTCCCTCCCAGCTGGCTATGGTGCACTAGCCCCCTTCAGGCTGTCTTCACACAGCCAACCCCAGTCCTCTCCCTGGGATCTGACCTCTGAAGCCCGAGCCTCAGCTCCCAGCCCCCACCTGCCCCTACAGGTGAGCACACAAGCATCTCAGGCTGGTGAGTGCTGGTCGACACCTAACTTCTGTGCGGGAATCTCTCCACATTGCCCTCTGCACCCCTTTTGCTGTGCTCTCCTCTGAGGTTCCAAAGCTCCCCCCACTCCCATCCCCAACAGTGAGGGGGCTTCCTAGTGGGTGGAAATTTTTCATCCTCCACAGCTCCCTCCCAGAGGTGCAGGTCCGGTCCTGATTCCTTTGTCTCTTTTTTTATTTTTTCTTTTGCCCTACCCCAGTTCATGGGGATTTCCTTGCCTTTTTGGAAGTCTGAGGTCTTCTGAGGTTCAGTAGGTGTTCTGTAGAAGTTGTTCCACATGTAGATGTATTTCTGATGTATTTGTGGGGAGGAAGGTGATCTCCCCGTCTTACTCCTCCACCATCCTGAAGGTCGCCCCCAGGATTTTCTATGCATAGTATCATGTCATCTGCAAACAGTGACAGTTTTACTTCTTCTTTTCCAAATTGGATTCCTTTTATTTCTTTTCCTCTCTGATTGCCATGGCTAGAACTTCCAAGACCATGTTGAATAATAGTGGCAAGAGTGGGTACCCTTGTCTTGTTCCTGATCTTAGAGGAAATGCTTTCTGTTTTTCACCATTGAGAACGATGTTGGCTGTGGGTTTGTCATATATGCCTTTATTATGTTGAGGTAGGTTCCCTCTGTTCCCACTTTCTGGAGAGTTTTTATCATAAATAGGTGTGGAATTTTGTCAAAAGCTTTTTCTGCATCTATTGAGATGATCATATGGTTTTTATTCTTCAATTTGTTAATATGGTGTATCACATTGATTGTTTTGCATATATTGAAGAATCCTTGCATCACTGGGATAAATCTCACTTTATCATAGTGTATGATCCTTCAAATGTGTTGTTAGATTCAGTTTGCTAGTATTTTTTTTTTAATAAAGAACTTTTTTTTTTTTTTTTTTTGGCTGTGTTGGGTCTCCGTTTCTGTGCGAGGGCTTTCTCTAGTTGTGGCAAACGGGGGCCACTCTTCATCGCGGTGCACGAGCCTCTCACTGTTGCGGCCTCTCTTGTTGCAGAGCACAGGCTCCAGACGTCCAGGCTCAGTAGTTGTGGCGCACGGGCCTAGCTGCTCCACGGCATGTGGGATCTTCCCAGACCAGGGCTCGAACCTGTGTCCCCTACATTGGCAGGCAGATTCTCAACCACTGCGTCACCAGGGAAGCCCCAACAGTAACAATTTAAAACACACAAATGAACAGACAAACAAAACCCCAGATAAGTGGTAAAAGCAAAAACAAACAAGTAAAAACAAACAGAAAAGAAAAAAAACGAAGAACCACACACATACAAAATAAGAAACAAAAACAAGAGAACAACCAGACAAACAAAAGAATCCCAAAACAAAATCAAACAATTAAAAACAAAACTAACAAAAAGAAAAATAAAAAACAAAACAAAAGCAGAATGAAGATTGAGGGAAGAAGCAAAGAAAACAAAACAAACATACAAAAACGATTTTAAAAATGTAAAAAAAAGATAAGAACAAATAGAACAGAGGAAAAAAGATAAAAGCAAAATGGAACAAAGGAAAGAAAAAAACAGGAAAAAACACAGAACAACAGAAAAGTATCCTAAAAATAGAAATATTAGAAAATTAAAAATACATTAAATTTTTTAAAGTAAATAAAAATGAAAACAAATAATAATGAAAAAACAATAGAACAAAAGAAAACATAAAAAATATTAATAATTATATTTTCCTGGGGTCTCAGCTGTCAGTTTTCTTGCCCCCACTGTGAGTCACAGCCAACCTCTGCCTCCCCAGGGGGCCCTCCAAAACCTCTATATAGGTCTCTCATCCTTTTGTGGGCACTGTCCAGGCAGCTCAGACTCTGACTTGGCGCAACTCCCATGTGTACTCGTCCCCAAAGTCCACAGTTGCTGGAGCTAGACTGGTTTCAGTAGTGGGAACACTCATTGTCCATTCAGATACTCCATAGATGTAGGGTTTACCAAGCTGATAGCAAGGATTTAATCTGCGGTTTGTGCAGCTTCACAGAAAAAGTTTTGTTCCTCTTTCTTAGTTGCCCCGCTCCTGGGGCTCAGCTGTGGTTTTAGCCCCAGCTCTGTGTGTGGGCAACCCACAGCAGTCTGCTCCTGAGGCTGCCCCAGAGCACTCAGGCCTGCCCTGCTGAGGACAGGGCACAGAGGTGGCACAACTTCCTGGGTCATGGGGGCCCTGGTGGCAACTGGTGTGCAGGAAAGCTGGCAGCCACCAGTGTGAGGGATTCAGCCCTAGTCAGAGACTTTCCTAGCGCCTGGCAGCCAGCACAAGAAGGCCAGCCCTGGTGGGGTCTTTTTCTAGTGCCTAGTGGCAGGTGTGAGAAGGCCATCCCTGGTGGGGGCTTTTCCTAGCACCTGGTGGGGCAGGGGCTGGCGTGTGGGGAGATAGAGGCTGCAATGGTGGCTACATCTCCTGAGCATCACTCAACAGTGGCACCTTGCTTCTATGGCTGTCTGGGTTTCCTCCACAAGCATTCCTGGTTTTGGACTTCCTCCCTCTCATCCCCTCAGGCTGTCTACTCACAGCCATCAGTGGTCCATGGATTTGCTTTCCAATCCCCACATTCCAGCTCTCAGCCCCTGTGTGTACTGACACACATCCCAGTCTGGGGTGCAGGGCTGTGGCATGGAACATCTGTGTAGGTCTCACTCTGTCCTGTCTGCCACAGAGCAGCCATTTCACCCTCCTCCAACAGCTTCAGATGTTCCCCTTCTGTCCCAACTGATTTCCCCATTGGTGAGGGGGCTTTCTTGGATGTGGGAACCTCTCCTCTGCTTCAGCTGCCCCCCAAGGGCACAGATTCTGTCCTGCTTCCTCTCCTCTTGCTTTTCCCTTCTTTCTTTCATCCTACCCAGTTATGCAGGGATCTTTCTTGTCCTTTCTGGTGTCCAAGGTCTTCTGCTAGTGTTCAGCTGGTGTTCTGTGAGAATTGTTCCATCTGTAGATGTATTCTTGATGCGTTTGTGGAGCGAGATGAACTCCACATTCTCCTACCCCTTCTCCATCTTGGTTTCTTGAACATCGTATATCTTTCCACCCTTTGCGTCATGTTTAATTTCTTTCATCCTTTCTTATATTTTTCAGAGTACAGGTTTTTATCTACTTAGGTAAGTTTATGCATAGGTATTTCATTGGTTTTCAAGTGACTTGAAAATGGGATCGCTTTCTTAATTTCTGTTTCTGATAGTTCATTGTTAGTGTATAGCAATGCAACATATTTCTGTATATTAATTTTGTATCCTGCACCTTTACCAAATTCATTGATGAGCTCTATGTGTCTTTTTGGTTTTTTTGGTACCATCTTTAGGATTTTCTATGCATAGTATCTTGTCAACAGCAAATAGTAATGGTCCAATTTGGATTTCTTTTTTCACTTTTTCTAGTCAGATTGCTGTGGCTAGAGCTTCCAATACTATGTGGAATAAAAATGACAAGAGTGGGCATCCTTGTCTTGTTCCTGGTCATAGAGGAAATATTTTCACCTTTTCACCATTGAGTATGGCTCACCACTGGCTTATCGTATACGATTTTTATTATGTTGAGGTATGTTCCCTTAATACCCTTTTTCTGGACAGTCCTTATCATAAATGGATTGAATTTTGTCAAAAAATATCTGCATCTATTGAGATGATCGTATGTTTTTTATTCTTCAATTTGTTAACATGGTGTATTGCATTGATTGATTTGTGGATATTGAAAATTTCTTGCATCCCTGGGATAAATCTCACTTGATCATGGTGTATGATCTTTTTTGTTAACTGTAATTAGCACATTTTTTATTTTAATATGAATCAATGCTTCTAAAGGCCCTGAAATGGATTTAATCTCTAACATAAATTAAGCTCTTTCTACAAGCTCCTTCATACTATTAACATGCCAAATTTTTTCTTGGTATAAATCACAAACTTCATCCTTCAAATAATCCCAAGCATATACGCAAATAGGCTAAAAGTAATTATGTTTTATTGTAAATTGTCCTCTGGGTTTCTCCAAAAATCCCAAAGAAAGGAGATGGAAAGCAGACCTCCTGCTAGGATCAAATTCTGATTAATCAAGAAGAAGGAACTATGTTTTTGGTAAAAACCAATGATGGTGCTTTCTAGCCAGAAGTCCTGCCTGACACAGCCTGATGCAGGCAGGCAGGCAGCCAGGTTTGTGTTTTCTCCAATCACTTGTGTTTGCACCTTCATCCATCAGGCTGAACAGAGAATCAATAACTAGTTGCCTAGCAGGATTTTTTTTTAAGTTATGACTTCAAATCCTTCATTTGATGGATGCTTAATGTAGATTATATTGACTGAGAGTTGAAAAGTTGCCTTCTGCAGGTTTGATGAGTTATCATTTTCTGCCAAATAAAGAAATTTCTATAAAGGAAGAAAACTTACTTTTCTGGGATTTGCTCTTGCCCTACAGAAACAGAAATGTGGCTAAGAGGCTTCAAGTGGAAACACCAGACAATTCAGTTGTTACCAAGGACTATGCCTGCTTTTGACAGAAAACTCCTCTTGTTCCATGCATATATTTTAAAAATCACTGTTCCTTTTTGTAGGAAAGAATTTTTAAAAGGTATTTTCTTTGAAAACTCCAAAGCAAAGCAAAATCTATTAGATACCTGGGATACGGTCCTAGAATAATCCTAAGCAAGAATCAACATATATAAAAAGATGTCACTATCAAGATTCTGATTTATCTTACATGCATTCCTGTTTATCCAAAATGTTTCCAAATTCTGTGATATTTTTTAAAATTTAGATTGAAAAGAGTTTCTAGAGAGTGCCAGCTTTGGAAATGGTCATGCCTCCTTTCCATATCTGTAACTGCTTTGTCCAACAGTGAGAAACATACATTTTATGTTAAAAAAGTAATTTTCTTTCAGCTTTACTGAGGTATAATTGACAAATAAAATTATAATATATGAAAAGTGTACCTGTGACAATTTGAGGTACATATACATTATGAAATGATGCCTACAATCAAGTTAATTAACACATCCATCACCTCATATTGTTACCTTTTTGTGTGTGTAAGAACTCAAGTTTTATTCTCTTAGCAAATTTCAACTGTACAATACAGTATTATAACCATAGTCACCATGTTATACATAAGATCCTCATACGTTATTCATCTTATAACTGAAAGTTTGTACCCTTTATCCCCATTTTCCCCACTTCTGAGCCCCTGGCAACCACCATTCTACTCTCTGTTTCTATGAGTTTGATCTTTTAATTTCTTTTTTTTTTTTTTTTTTTGAGATTTCACTAATAAGTAATACCATGAAGTATTTGCCTTTCTCTGTCTGGCTTATTTCACTTAGCATATTGACCTCAAGTTTTGCCTATGTTGCTGCAAATGGCAGGATTTCCTTCTTTTTTATGACTGAATAAGATTGCTGTGTGTGTGTGTGTGTGTGTGTGTGTGTATCACATTGATTGATTTGCTGATATTGAAAAATTCTTGCATCCCTGGGATAAATCTCACTTGATCATGGTGTATGACCTTTTAAATGTATTGTTGGATTCGGTTTGCTAATATTTTGTTGAGGATTTTTGCATCTATATTTGTCAGTGATATTGGCCTGTAATTTTGTGTCTGTGTGATATCTTTGTTTTTGTTATCAGGTGATGTTCTCAAATGTGTTTGGAAGCATTCCTTTCTCTGCAATTTTTTGGAATAATTTGAGAAGAATAGGTGTTAATTCTCTAAATGTTTGGTAGAATTCACCTAAGAAACAATCTGGTTCTGTACTTTTGTTTGTTGGGATTTTTTAAATTACTGATTCAATTTCACTATAGGTAATTGGTCTGTTCATACTTTCTATTTCTTCTTGTTTAGGTGAGAGATCGTACATTTCTAAGATTTTGTCCATTTCTTCTAGGTTGTCCATTGCATTGGCATATAATTATCTGTAGTAATCACATAATTCTTTGTATACCTGTGGTTTTGTTTGTAACTTCTCCTTTTTCATTTCTGATTTAGTTGATTTGGGCTCTTTCTCTTTTTTCCTGATGAGTCTTGCTAAAGGTTTATCAATTTTGTTTATCTTTTCAAAGAACTAGTTCTTACTTTCATCAGTCTTTCTATTGTACTTTAGTCTCTATTCCATTTATTTCTTGCTGATGTTTATGATTTATTTTCTTCTACTAAATTTGGGTTTTGTTTGTTCTTCTTTTTTTAGTTCCTTTAGGTGTAAGAGTAGGTTGTTTATCTGAGACTTTTCTTGTTTCCTGAGTTAAGCTTGTACTGCTATAAACTTCCCTCTTAGAACTGCTTTTGCTGCATTTCACAGATTTTAGATCATTGTGTTTTTGTCTTTATTCCCCTCAGATTTTTTTTGTTTGTTGAAGGTTTTTGGTGGTTTATTTTTAGTAATTGTTTTCTAGTATAATAGCTTTGTGTTCAGAAAAGACACTTAATACTATTTCAATTTTCTTAAATTTACTGAGGCTTGTTTTGTGGCTTAGCATGTGGGCTATCCTGGAGAATGTTCCATGTGCACTTGAAAAGAATGTGTATTCTGCTGCTTTCGGATAGAAAGTTGTAAATAAAACTTTTAAGTCTATCTGGTCTAATGTGTCATTTAAGGCCAGTGTTTCTTTATTGACTTGTTGTCTGGATGATCTGTCCATTGGTGTAAGGGGGGTGTTAAAGTCTCCTACTATTTTTGTGTTACTCTCACTTTACCTTGATGTCCATTAATATTTCCTTTATGTATTTAGGTGCTCCTATATTTTGGCTGTGTATATATTACAATTTTGTAATCTTCTACTTTGATGAATTATGTAATATTCTTTTTTTCTCTTGAAATACTCTTTGTTTTAAAGTCTAATTTGTCTGATATAACTATTGCTACCTGTCTTTTTTTGTTCTCCATTTGTATGGCATAGCTTTTTAGGATTTACATAGGAATTACTATATAGCACAGGGAACTATATTCAATATCTTGTAATAAATTTTAATGGGAAAGATTTGAAATATATATATATCCTAATCAATTTGCTGGACACCTAAATCTAACCCAATATTGTAAAGCAAGTATGCTTCAATTTAAAAAAGACAAAAATAAGGAGAATTTCAGACAAACAAAAGCTGAGAGAATACACTGAAGCAGACCATTACTATAAAAAATGTTAAAGGAAGTCCTTTAGGTGAAAAATGTTAGATAGAAATTTGGATCTACACAAAATAATTGAGTATCAAAAAAATGGGAACAGTTTCTTTCTTCTTCAAATAATTAAACATAAAATTACCATATGATCCAGCAATTCCATTCCTAGGTATATTAAGCCCCACTGACCTTTATAGCATATACTCCTAGGTATATGCCCGAAATAATTGAAAACAAATAATCACATATACATGCATTTACATGCACGTACATAAAGACACTGTGCACAATAGCCAAAAGATGGAAACAGCTCAAATGCCCATAGGCAGATGAATGGATAAGAAAATTGTGATATATACATTCAATGGAATATTATTCAGTCATAAAAATGAATGAGGTACTGATACATGCTGCAATGTGGATGACCGTTTAAGACAATATGCCATGAGAACAAAGCCAGATACAAATATCACATTTTGATGATGTTATTACTATATCAAGAATAGACATAGTCATAGAGACTGAATTCAGATCAGCAGTTTCCAGGTGTTGGGGGTAGGAAAGATGGGAAAAACTGTTCAATGAGTAAGTGGTTTTACACTGGAGTGATAGAAATGTTTTGGAAGTAGATAGAGATGTTAGTTGCACAACACTGTGAATGTACTAAATACCAATGAACTGTCATTCACTTTAAAATGGTTAATATTACTTTGTGAATTTCACCTCAATAAATTTATATATTTTATATATAAATATAATATATTATATATGTGGTTCCATTCTCCCCTGGCCTGCATAGTTTCTGCTGAAAAGTCAGCTGATAGTCTTATGGGAGTTCCGTTGTAAGTAACGGCTTGCTTCCCCTTGCTGCTTTTAATATTCTCTATTTGTCTTTAATTATTACCATTTTAATTACAATGTGTCTTGATGTGTTCCTCTTTGGGTTGATCCTCTTTAGGACACTCTCAGCTTTCTGGACGTGGATGTCTGTTTTATTTCTTCTCTGTTTTGTTCTTTAGATTTTCCAACACTTAATTAAAAACAAGCTTCTTACTCTGTGCGTTCATTCTTCTCCCGAGTTCTTTGATCATCTTTACAGTCATTACCCTTAAATCTTTCCTGGGTAGATTGCCTATCTCAACTCAGTTCTTCTTCTGGAATTTTATTTGTTCCTTCATTTGCTAAAAGATCCTCTGTTATTTCATTTTGCTTAATTTTCTGTTTTTATTTCTATGTATCTGATAGATTGGTTATGGTTATTGGTTATGTTTCCTGAACTTTGAGAAGTGGCTTTTTGTAGATGTACTTTGCATCCCGGAAGTACAGTCCTACTGGGTTACCAAAGCTATATGCTCTAGAGGTGCCCCTTATGTTGGCTGTGTGGGCCCTTCTGTTGTGCTAGGCTGGCTACTGTGGGTGGTCTGGTTAGTTAGTTGCCACTCTCTGCCTTACACAAAGGCCACTGGCCCCTGAATGTTAGGGCTGGGTCATGAGGCACTTGGCTGCAGAACCCCAGGGATCCTGGGGCTAGTGCTGGCTCACTGGCAGTCACATTAGGGGTTCAGGAGATCCAGGGGCTGGTGCTTATCCAACAATGAGTGAAGCCAGGTCTTGGTGCTTGTGTCAGTTCGCTGGCAGGCAGAGCCAAGTCCTGGGGTCTGGCTTCAGGGTCCAGAGGCCCCAGAGCTGGTGTTGGAGTGCTGGTGGGTCGGGACAATTCCTGACACGACTATATGATCCAGGCTCTCTTAAAGCTTGTGTTGGCTTGATTGTGGGTGGGGCCAGGGCACAGTCAGTCCAGGGCAGGTGCTGGACTACTGGTGGGTGGCTTGTATTGCAGGATGCAGGACTGTGGTTGTCTTGCAGCTGGTGTCTACCAGCTGGGGAATGAGCCTGGTCCTGAGTCTAGAGCAGGCTTGCTGGTGGTCAGGGCCAGGGGTTCTGGGGCTGGCGCCTGCACACTAGTGCAGAGTCTCTAACTACAGGGCCCTAGGGGTCCTTGTTCTAGTTTCTGTGCACTGGTTTGTGGAGCCTGGTCCTGGTCCTGCTGGGGGGGAGGGGGGAGGGCAATGTCCAGGGGTGGCTGTGTGCTCCAGGGGTTTTAAGGCAGCCTTTCTGCTGGTGGGTGGAGCTGTGTCCCCCCTAGTTAGTTGCTTGGCTTGAGGCATCCCAGTTCTGGTGCCTATAGGCTGTTGGGCAGGGGCAGGGTTTAGTCTTGAGGCTAATAAGCTACACCAGGATTCTAAAATGGCACATGCCAATAAGTGTCCATGTGGTAGAAGGAGCTCCAAAAATTGGCTTCCACCGGTGTCTGTGTCCCCAGGGTGAGCTGCAGTTACCTCCTGCCTCTCCAGAAACTCTCCAAGAACAGCAGGTAGGTCTGACGCAGACTTCTTTCAAATTACTACTTATGGCTGAGTCCAGGAGGGTGTCAGATTTTGTGTGCATACCTTAGGTGTGGAGTCTCTATTTTTCTCAGCACTCTGGGACTCATGAAATTAAGCCCCACTGGCCTGTATAGCCAAACGTTCTGAAGGCTCAACTTCCTGGCACAGGACTCCCAGGCTGGGGCGCCCAAAGTGGGGCTGAGACCCCTCACTTCTTGCAGAGGACTTCTGCAATTGTAATTATTCATCTGTCGGTTACCCACCTGGAGTTCTGGGATTTGACTGTACCACCATTCCACCCCTCCTACCCGTCTTGTTGTGATTCTTTCTTTATATCTTTAGTTGAAGAAGATCTTTTCCAGTAGGTTTTGGTCTTTTTCATTGATGGTTGTTCTATAAATTGTTGGAATTTTGGTGTGCCCATGAGAGGAAGTGATCTCAGGGTCTTTCCACTCTGCCACTTTGGCCTATCTTCTCCTTTTGGTGGTGTCTTTATGATTTTCTATATACAGTATCATGTTATCTGCAAACAGACACTGTTTTACTTCTTCTTTAACAATTTGGATTCCTTTTATTTCTTTTTACTACCTAATTGCTATGGCTAGGACTTGCAATGTGATGTTGAATAAGTGAGAGTGAACATCCTTGTCTTATTCCTTAACTTAGAGAAAATGCTCTCACATTTCACCATTGAGTATGATGTTAGCTATGTGCTTGTCAAATGACCTTTATTATGTTGAGGTATGTCCATCTATGGCCATTTGCTAAAAGTTTTTATTATAAATGGATGTTGAATTTTTTCACAATTTTTTTGCATCTATTTATATGATCATAAGATTTTTATTCTTCAATTTGTTAATGTGATGTATCACATTGATTGATATGTGGATATTGAACCAACCTTACATCCCTTGGATAAATCCTACTTGTTCATAGTATTTGCTCCTTTTAATGTATTGTTGAATTAGGTTTAGCAATAGTTTGTTGAGGCTTTGTGCATCTATGTCTATCAGTGATTTTGGCCCATAATTTTCTTTTTTGTGTGTGTGGTATCTTTGTTTTTGGTATCAGAGTGGTGCTGGCCTTGTAAAATGGGTTCAGAAGTGCTCCTTTTCTGCAATTTTTGGAATAGTTTGAAAGGGATAGGTGTTAACTCTTGTTTAAACGTTTGGTGAAATTCACCTGTGAAGCCATCTGTTCTTGGGCTTTCCTTGTTGAGAGTATTTTTGTTACTCATTCATTTTCATTACTGGTAATTGATTTGGTCATAGTCTCTATTTCTTCCTTGTTCAATCTTTGGAGATTGTGCATTTATAGCAAATTGTCTGTTTCTTCTAGATTGTACATTTTATTGGCATATAATTGTTCATTAAAAGCTCATGATCCTTTGTATTTCTGTGCTGTCAATTGTAATGTCTCCTCTTTCCTTTCTGGATAAAACCCAATAATAATGATGAAAAAAGACAGAGAACAAACCCAAATAGCAAATAAAAACAACACCAAAAATGAACATTACTGTAAAACCTATAGTCATCAAAAAGACAAAGGATATTGAGAAAAAACAAAAAAACAAAAAACCTCTGACAATAAACTTGACAATTTAGAAAACATGGATAAATATTTCAAAGAACACAAATTACCCAAATTGCAAAAGAAGAAATAAATAATTTGAATCCTCTGATATCTATATAAAATATTGAATTTTTTAGAGCCCAGATGGCTTCCTTCATGAGTTATTCCAAGAATTGAGAAAAAATTATATAGCAATCTTACACACATTAGGATATAAAAAAGAGGAAATAATCTCCAACTTCTTCAGCAAACATAATCTTTGTTTCTTGAAATACAGTTGATTTGCAATATTATATTAGTTTCAGGTATACTACAGTATGAGTTGACATTTGCACACATTATGAAATGAAGGAACCAATCTTGATACCTAGGCTTAACAAGGATATTTAAGAAAGTAAAATTATACCACAATATCTCTGTAAAGCATAAATGCAAAAATTGAACACTCATTCATGGGCAATAATGAATTAAGGGAGAAAATGAGAACATTTTTCCTCTCTCTTCCTAATTCCTACCTTTCACCTTGACCTAAGTGGTGTATTCTGTATATTAAATCTTGTCAGATATATCATTTGCAAATGTTTTCTCCTATTTTATGGAGATCCTTACCCGTAATCAAATTCATGGCAAGGTTTTCAAGACAATAAGGGAACTAATAAAAACCACTATGCCCTCCACATAATGAAGGAAGAAAAATAAGTTTATGAAGAATTTACTCTCACATATGTATTGTTTTAATTAAAAATATAGATTAAGTATAGAACAGTTATACACAATGTTAACTTTTGTTTAAGAATGAAAGCTAATTTACACACATACATATATATTCTATTTGCTTGTAGCTCCATAACTTAATATTATAAAACACATAATTATATTGAAGAGTATACAGGAATTATCTTAAAAAGTAAGACTAATTAGGAAGCACATGACACAAAGATTAAATATAGAGTAATACTAACTTAGGAAGAATGATACTGGTTTCAAAGCTTCAAGTCAGAAAAATGGAACAGATAGACAAACATCAATATATGAAAGTTTCATGTATGTCAAATGAAGCATCTTTTTCATAAAGAAAGGTTCACTTATTTTGCCACATGTACATAAAATCACTACAACTTTCAACTTACACAATGTCACACATGTCATACTATATCTTAATAAAGCTGGAAAAAAATAAGGTCTATTTAAATCCTGCCACATATACCTCCAGTTCCCTTTTCCCAATGAGCTCCAGTTTACCTTGGGATCCTGAGAAAAACTGTCATTAAATGATTGGCATTACAAGTGAGAAGAGACACATTTGCAATGACACCAGTAGCATCTGTATCTCACGCTCCACTCCAAAATAAATTACATTTAAATAAAATATTTAAGTGTAGAAATTAACACTATAAAGGAGCTATTATAAAAATGATATTTATAAAATATTCGAGGTAGAAACACCTGTCTAAAGATAGTCATTTGTGGATACTAAAATTTGAACCTTGTTGGCCATTTCTAATTTAATTATTAGAAGAGCTACTTAAGATTGGATTTATGTATAAAGAGGAGTTCCCTTTTGGAGACTTCTGTACAGAATCTCATGGTGTCCTGAGGAATACTGAGGCAAAATTGAATTGATTTAAATAACTTTATTTCAAACAATGTTTATATTGATTACATTATTTTCAAGGTAAAGATTAAATATATCATTTTAACCATATTCAGTTTGTCAGACTTGTCCTACGCTAAGGAATTAGAAACATTCATTTTGTTCTTCATTAAAAAAATTCTACCTGAACACTACTCTTGGTGGTGATGCTGTACTTTTAGATGGCGGTATCTAAATTCTACATTTTTGAAACAGGAAGACAAGAGTACAGCCATTTTGGAAAAGGACGAGGGAATGGCCATGAGCCAGTGGGCTTGACAAGCCCAGTAAAACAAAGCACCTAAAAGCATAGGCTTCTGAGACAATAACCAATGACCCACAGGAGTAAAGATTTGCTCTCTCTTTGTTCCACCGATGTATGTACATAGTTTCCAAAGAACAAAAGCGGGACTATAAAATCCTCCACCTAGCAGAGTCACCCAACTCCCAGTTCCCTGAAAGATACAGATAAAGGCCTGACACACATTCTTAAGTTGTTTTTATAGGAAGCAGATGCCCACTAGATAAAAACTACTGACCACAAGAATACAGACCCCAGACAGGTTGAAACCAAAAGGTCGATGACGCTTGAAACTTCACCTTGATGCCAACCAGTCTGAGAACTGAGCACAAGCTGATCAAGCACCCTGTGGTCCCCTCCCTCGTACTGCCTTTAAAACCCTTTCTCTGAAAGTCCTCGGGGAGTTGGCACCTTTTTCTGCCTTCTCCCTTGCGCACAAGCTATCTCTTTCAATAAAAAGCTTTGCTTTCCTAAGAGTCTTGTGGGAGTGATATTCATTTCTATGGTATTGCTGTCCAAGAATCTGGAGAGGGTCCAGTAACATTTCCTTCATTTGGGATGTCTCATAGGTGAGCACACTGAATCTTCACTAAAATGCTTGAGAATATATTTCTCATGTGCATAATCTTTTTCTGAGATTATAATCATATGTGATTATTTTAGTCATTGGGAAGTATGCTTGAGACCATGAGATATGATAGCTATGGAGTTGCCTGACAACACATGATTTATTAATTAATCAGGAATTCAGCAAAGTGCTTCCTTTCATCATTTTTCCACTGGTTCCCAGGCCCTTCTTCACCCTCACATGCACTCAGTCTGGCCTCACATGAGTTTCTGGGGTTCCAGTTGAATCAATCTTCTGTAGGAGTAGGACTCTAGCAATACATACATACCTCTATCATCAAACACCATTCAGTGTCATGTGACCTTAATTCTATGTGTAAACCTATAAAACATATATAAGCAAATATATATATAATATATAAATGTATAGACATTAATTTATATATAAATTGTTTTATATATAAATCTGCAAATAAATATTAAAATGTAAACTTATATTCCTGTATATCCTACCCTGAATAATTTCAAATGGTGTGAGGCAAGAAAGGCCCCTTGGCCTTTGCCTATCTCTTCATAATGGCTCCTTTTAAATCTGTGCTCTTTACTTCTAATGATGTAAGATCTCATGTATCAATAAGATCTGCTTTATGGAACAGCTTAGACCAGGTGGAGACAAGTAAGCAGTATGGTTGGAGAGACAATATCACATTTTATAAATAAGAAATAAGAAAAAATACACGATGGAAAACAGATCTCAGAAGGGCACTTGCTGATATGTACCTAAAAAGAAGGGCAATTGTAACATATCAAATTTCAGTTAAAAATATTGACACTCTATGCACGAAAGCTATCCAAATAAGGAATAGTTGTTTCACTTCTAATTATAATCTTGAAAATGCATATAAAAATATATATATATATTTACACACACATACATATAAGATTGTTAAATATATATAAATGTTTCAAAAGAAACATGTAAGGACAAAAGAGGATAGTGGCTTCTATAAAAGAGTGGAAACTTGGAAACCCCCAGATGAGACTTTCAATACCCACAAGGAACATTTTGTGTTGCAACTCTTAAAAAGTTACATACATAACTCTTCACGTGTACTGATTGGCCAGTTGTTAAATTCCAGTTTTATTCATGATATGACAAGTAATCAGTTATTTAAATATTTTAGTCTATGTCTAATAACAATTTTTTTTGTTGTTTTATTTTAAGGTAGTGTGTAGTTAGAGGATATGAAAGAGGAGTGGCATTTTGAGTAGTTTATAAAAACAAAATTGGCTTTCTAGTGCTGGTTGGGTTGATAAATGTTAGTATCTTTTCTTCTGAAGCTTCTCTATTAACGGAAAACTCAGTGATATATTCTGTTTTTCAAAGGTGAATTAGGGAGCATGTGATAAAACAACAACAACAACAAAGAACTTTTGCTTGAGACCAATAAAAAGCATCAGAATTACCAAATAATTTGAATTCAAAGTGTGATGGCTTTGTTTTGATGGAGATGTTTCACAGAGAGTTCCCTTGTGGTGGTTTGATTTCTCTAACTTGATAATTACTTGGTGTCCCAGGGAGACTATTTATTAAAAATAGGTCAGTTTAAAAGCATAGGGGCTGAACAAAGATTTAAATTAACTCTCATAGAACATGAAAGAAAAAAAAAGGCTTTAAAGCAGACTTGTTTTCTTTACTTAACAACTTCCTGGAGCTGGGAGCCCTGCCAGTTAAACCGCTGCTCTGGACATGTCAAGGGACTTGTTAGAGCACTACAATGTAACAATAAAAAGTTATAATTAAATAGAGGAAATTACAAGCACTTGCCTCTGTAGTTTGGATCCCAGGAGAAGAGCTTGTTTAAACATCCCTTGGGCTTCTAACTCAGCTCTCCCTGCATTCTAGACATTAATGAAGCCCCAGGTTCACTTAAGGGGAACTTGACAACAGTGAAATCAAAGAGAAACTTTGAGGAAAAGTTTTAGGTTTCTCTGGGATCAGATAGATGCCATGCCATTCTTCACGCACAATGCATGGGCCATTTGCCTATCATTAAACACATTGTGTCTGTGTTTACAAGTGTATTGGCAGTGGGAGGATAATAGTGTACTCATTAATTTGAAGTAGTGGAACAGCAAAATGAGCTCTCCTTGGTGCCTGTGGGATCATTTAACTCCTATGCTCATGCCTCATGAGGCCCTTCTGCACATGATTAACCACTGGAATAAATTGATCATTCCAAGTACAAACTCTTTTCCCTGACATACCACTTATTTCATTATCTTGAAGATGTTAACTCCAGACTCATAACTTAGCTTTATTTTAATATTTTGACTATGTCACAGCATTTGTGGTAAAACTGTCACTGAGCTAAAAATATAAGTGGGTATTTTAATGGGTGTAGAAACATATGCTGTTCAACTCTCTTACTTCACAAGAGCTCTTGACTGTTTAAATTTTATACAAAATTTCACTTATTCATAAAGCCCAAGAACTGGGGCTAGAATATTCAAAAGCAAAAACCTATAAATGGTATCAATATGGTAAAACATTTAGTCGTCAGTGAAAGATACAAAAATTATAGGATAGACTGAATTGACTTATGTCAGCCTTCCTGTTAAAAAAAAAAAAAAGTTTTATTATCTTGGAGAAATTCTAGGATAAGGAAAGCTGCATTAGCTTTCTCACCTTCCTGCTACTTTGATGACTATGCTCCAGTGCAAAATTATTTTTACCATTTTCTACTTAGCTACTGTTCTAGCTTCTCAAGTAGCTTAACCATATCTTTTGAATTGAAACATGTACTAGGCCTCCCACATCCTCTGTACCGTTTTT
Source organism: Eubalaena glacialis (assembly GCF_028564815.1). Lineage (NCBI taxonomy): Eukaryota > Metazoa > Chordata > Mammalia > Artiodactyla > Balaenidae > Eubalaena > Eubalaena glacialis. The sequence continues at coordinate 172,482,948 of NC_083719.1, forward strand.
TCCTTGTACTGATTTAAAGAGAGTATTTCAATCCTATAAAAGTTTAAGATAATAATATAATTATCATTATTATTTCATTATACAACAGATGTTTATAATGCTTCAAATATTTAATTAATTATCATTTGGAAAATCATAAAATTTTCAAACACACTGCAGGTATTCTCTGTGTATCTTATTAAAGATTGCAAAACTCCATAGCTGTTTTTGTCATCCATTACCCATATGCTTACCTCATTCTCTCCGTATTGTAATAGCTTTTCATATTTCTTATCTTCTTTTCTTTGTTATATACTGGGCAAATATCTCATTACTATCTTCTAATAAACTAACTTGTTCTTTGACTAATGTTGATTCTAGAATGTATCTCATATATTTTATTTTTTATTTCAGTGAATATATCTTATGTTTCCAAGATTTCTGGTTTTGTTTATTTTATATCCACCTCTCTTCCTTTCACCCTTTCTGATTTGTTTCATAATTTCTTGTTCTTTTAAAATAAAAGTTATGCTTCTTTTCATTAAATTTAAAGTGTGTGTGTGTTGCAAGACTCGTCTTATCCAAAATATAATACAGATTCCACCTGTAACAAGTTTCTATTACTGTATTAATTTTTCTTAATATTAAGCTTAACAATCTCTCTCTCTCCTATCACACAAACACACATACACATGCACTCACATATACACACACATTATATATATCTTGGCTCTTACCATCTGTGCTTATCCTTTCTATCTAGCAGCTGTGTAACTTTCTCCCAGCAGCCATCTGGGATTCCAACTGAAAACTGCTTCCTGTGATTTATTATTTTAATTTTGTACCTCATTCAGATATCGTGGATATAGCAGGTCCAGAGTCAGAAGGTAGTTTGTCTCAGCTTTTTAGCAGTGATACTGAGCCTTTCTCCTCAACTTCCCAACCTCAAAGCTTCCCATTAAAATGTTAAGCACAGACAGCAGCTTGACTAACTTGGATTAGTCCTTTAAAGAGGCCAGAAACCCATCATGTCCTCTGACTTCACATCAACGCTCTTATTCCAGTCCATCATCTCTTGCATGAGCTCGTTAATCATCTTTATCCCTGGGAAGCCACAACACTTTGTCCCTAGTGACAGAGCCTGTAGTTAAGACCCGCCCAATTTGCAACATTTCACCTGTTTCAGATCTGCAGATATACTCACCTGGAGTTTCCTGTCAGAGGAAAGTTTTGTTTCAATGTGTAAACATACATGTATTTGATATGCATATTATTGGTCTTTGGTATGTGTCTGGAGCAGTTACTTAAGATTCTTATGCAAGTTGATCCAAATTTACTCACTTTTTTTTCTGTCACATCTACAGTAATATATCCTCTGCTATTTATTGATTTTGCTTGTTTTGGATCCCACAAGCATGGCATTAAATTTATCATCATTCTGATAGGAATAAATTAACATTTTATTGCTGCTTAAATTTCTGTCTAAGGATTAATTATGGAAGACATCATCTCTTCATATATTTTTGATCCATTGGACTACCCATTGCTGTGAATGTTCGAATCAACTGCTGATTTCTGGTCTACTTTAATAGAAGTGTTTTCGAGTGTTTGCCTTTTTAGGTGACTCCTGGAACAAAATGCGTGGACCATTTGCTTATTAGAAGCATGTCTGTGTTTGCAAGTGTATTGGGAGTGGGATGACAATAATGTACTCATTAATATGATGTAGTAGAATAACAAAATGAGGTCTCCTTGGTGGCTTTGTGCTGATTTTTTACACTTTTAAAAATAAAATTATTTAAATTTGTATTATGAAATATATTGCATACACAAGAGAATACATCCCATTAATATTTACACATTTAAAATAGAAGAAAATAACCTGTGGTTATCACACATATAGGAAATGTACCTCAGCAATGTGTTCAAACCCTTGGTGGTCGCCTCCTACCTTCCCCAGAGAGCTACAACATCCTCAATTTTGTTCAGTCAATCACTTGTTTTTCTTTACAATTTTATCATAAATGCTTGTGTCTTCAAATGTGTGTCTCTTTTGAGCTTTATCTTCAGAGAATCATACAGGAAGTGCTGTTCTGTCTTTTTTTTTACTCAAATTTTGTCCTTGGAGATTTATTCATGCAAGTGTTGATGGTTGTAAATCACTTTAAAAAATAACTGCTATGTAGTAATACTTAAAACACAACCTATTCAGGTTTTTTTCCTCCAATTTTCTGCTATTATAAATAACATTTCAACGAGTATCTGCACAAGTTTCCTTGGGAAAGTAGGAGTTGTTTTAGAGTGAACACTAGAACAGAAATAAGTGAATCATAGAATATTTACTAGGTTATTCCTGATTATTTTCCAAAGTGATTGCACAGATGTACACTCCTATCCCTAATGCATCAGAGTCCATTTTGCTCCACATCATCATCCAAACTTGGTATGTTTGCTCATTTAAGTATTTGCCAAAAAATTACTAGTATGGAATACTAGCTAACGGTTTTATTTTCATTTCCATTATTGTTAATCATATGCAGTATCACTTGGAATGTCTATTGATCATCCGTAATTTCTGTTAACTTTCTGTTCATGCCTTTTGCACACATTTTTTCTATTGGGTTGTTTGTCTTTATCTTAAAGAGTCCTAAGGATTTTATGTATATTCACTTGCTGATTCAGTCACACATCTAACTGCCTAGGTGACTTTTCCACGTGCATGTCTCTTGGACATCTCTCATGCAACAGGTCCAAACTTATGTCCTGATCCCCCATCTTATATTGATCCAGGTTCATCTTTCATCATCCCCTTGGGTGGCAGTGGCACCTTTCAATGCCTCAGGCCCAAAGATTTGGGGTCACTCATGAGTACTCTCCTCTGCACACACCCTATGCCCAGTGCACCAGGATTTCTGTTGGCTTTCCCTCCAAACACATCCAGAATCTGGCCAATTTGGACCATCTTCACTGTCACCACCCTGCTCTGAGCCACCTTCACTGCTCACCTGGATTTCTGAAATGTTTGCCTGATCTTCCTGCTTCTATTCATACCCCTCAGCAGCCTACACTTAACAGAGTAACCAGAATCATATGTGAGAGTTAGAATCATATGGCACTCCTCTGCTCAAAACCTTACAAAGCCAAAGCATGGTCCTCAGGAAAGGCTCCACTTTCTTTCTACTTACTTTCTTCTGGTCTAGTTTCTACTTACTTTCTGACCTCACATCTCAAACTGTGTTTTCCTCCGTCCTCTCCATTCCAACCACACCAGCTTCTAAGTGGTTTTAGAGCATATTGTTCTCCTACACGCATTCCAGTTAATCCCTACCCCAAGCCCAGAGTTAAACATTTTTTCTGACTTTTTTACATCATGGATTTGTTTCCTTTTCTAGATATTTATTTTAGTGAACTCTTACAGTACATGAAGTTTTGTGCAAGGTTTCTGTCACTCAGCATGTTTTTTTTTGGATTCATCCACGTTGTTGCATGTGTTAACACTTGATCTTTTTTTTTTAATTTATTTATTATTTATTTATTATTTATTTTTGGCTGTGTTGGGTCTTCGTTTCTGTGCGAGGGCTTTCTCTAGTTGCGGCAAGCGGGGACCACTCTTCATCGCGATGCGCGGGCCTCTCACTATCGCGGCCTCTCTTGTTGCGGAGCACAGGCTCCAGACGTGCAGGCTCAGTAGTTGTGGCTCACGGGCCTAGTTGCTCCGCGGCATGTGGGATCTTCCCAGACCAGGGCTCAAACCCGTGTCCCCTGCATTGGCAGGCAGATTCTCAACGACTGCGCCACCAGGGAAGCCCTATTGTTATTTTTTTATTTTTATTTTTTTAAATTTATTTTTGGCTGTGTTGGGTCTTCACTGCTGCATGCAGGCTTTCTCTAGTTGCGGAGAGCTGGGGCTACTCTTCATTGCGGTGGCTTCTCTTGTTGTGGAGCACAGGATCTAGGCACGTGGGCTTCAGTAGTTGTGGCACATGGGCTCAGTAGTTGTGGCTCGCAGGCTCTAGAGCGCAGGCTCTGTACTTGTGGTGCACGGGCTTCGTTGCTCCACGGCATGTGGGATCTTCCCGGACCAGGGCTCAAACCCGTGTCCCCTGCCTTGGCAGGCAGATTCTTAACCACTGCGCCACCAGGGAAGTCCAACTATTGTTATTTTGAATTCTTGCACATTTCAAAGTAACACTCTTATATGACTATTTTCTGAATACATTTGAGGCATTATCTGTTCAACTTCTAATTTACTAAGTAAGTAAGTTTAGTTCCTTTACACTCTTTCCTACGTCCACACTGCTCAGTAAAGTTATGTCATCATTAGTTATTCCACTGATCATGATCTCTTTGACTTGTAGTGATATACTTAAAAACCTACATTGTTGATCAACTATAAACTCTGTCAACATCACGCTTTGTAAAATGAGGACATTCATACCATCGTCCCTTTTTTCTACCTCCTGTCTACCTTCCAAACCTAGCTTTTACGTTGTCAAAGTTGAAATTTATATTCTGTTCTATGTGCAGTTAAGTCTTCTGTTATTTGAGAGTCAGTAGGGAGTAAGGTTTAAGAGAACAGGCAGAGAGCCTAAACTCAAAGCCTTGATCCAACCCTAAATTACGTACAGCCTGGGCAAGTTCCTTCCCTGTCTTAGCTTCCTGTTCTCAAAAGTGGGAATGATATTAGCACCAACCTCATAAGGCTATTCAGAGGATTAAATGAGCTAATATATGCAAAAACACTTAGAGCCTAATATATACTAAGTACATACTAGTACACAATACATTTCAGTACATACCAAGTTAATACTAATACATACTAAGTATACTTTAGGTTAGTTATTTGTTATTACATGCAAGTTGACAATAAAAGCTGCAAACCAAGACAGTATTGCCATTATTACAATTAAATTAATACTGCCCACTGCAGATGTACTGTGTCTCTGTGTATAGACTATACCTCCTTCTATACTGTATCAGTGTCACTGCCCTTGTGCAGGGTGACCACATACCCCAACCCGCCGTGGGCTGTTCCAGTTTATACCTGTTGTCCTGATGTTACAGCATTACAGCACCTCCTTACATTATTGAAGTGTAAGGAGTTTGGACAACAAATTAGATAGGTGGTCATTACCCCTGTGTGTCACTGAAAAGGGGGACATCTATACTGTCAAGTTTAAGTGGATTCTTCTCTTCCTCACCAATAGTAGGTTAAAAATCAACCATAGTTTAGTTTGCTTCATGTTTATGTCAGTATAGCCTTTTCTCCTCTGGAGTTCAAGTTCCTTCTCCTCTTCCTCTCCCTCCTCCCTTTCAACAGTGCCTAATACATAGTAAGTACAATATGCCTCAAGGTGTTTCTAAGCTCTCATCACACAATCAATAGAAGCCTCTCCAATCTAGACTAGCTGCTCTCTGCACTGAATCCCCTATTACCTTCCTTCTTGGTTTATTGCCTCATTTTGCTGGATTACTTCTATAAATAGCTTAAGGTATAGCACAGGAGGTAAATTTTTCAAATTTCTTTGTGTACAAAATATCTTATTCAGCCTCCACTTATGACTGATAGTTTGGCTGGATACAAAACCCTAGGGTGAAAATTATGTGCCGGAAAAACGTTGGAGGTATCTTTCTAATGCCTTCCAGCATCCATGGTGCTGATGACAACTATGATAAAGTCAGATTTTAACTTTTTTTTTCAGGTGACCAGTATTTTTCTCTCTGGAATGGATGTATCCTCTCAGTATTTTATTCTATTTTATTTTATTTTTTCAGTATTTTAAAACTTCACAATGAAGGGTGCCTAGGTATGAGTCTATTTTTGTTCATCTTGCTCAAAACTTGAGTAACTATTTTCAATCTGAGGCCTGATGTCTACTTTCAGCTGTGGGGAATATTCTTGCCCTTTGACAGCTTCCCTCCATTTCTGTCTGGGTCTGGAGTTTCTAAGAGTAACATTTTGGATCTCCTAGATGCAGCCTCTCTAACATATTTCTATCACATTTTCCACTGTGTCTTTCTTTTTTATATACTGAGAAATTTTTTTAATTCCTACTGAATTTATTTCAGCAACCATATTTTCATTTCCAAGAGACCTCTCTTGCTTTCTGACAATTCTCTTTTTAATTAACACCCCAGTCTTATTTTATAGTTGCTAGCTCTTTTTAAACCTCTCTCAGGATACTAATTAGGGTTTTTTCTTAAATTATTTTGTTCCCTAAATTGTCCCTGGTCCTACTAGGATATGTTTTCACTCTTTTTCCCCCTCTCTCATGTTGTAAGCTTTACTCAACTATCAGGCAAATGACAGTTATTTTCTATTTAAGAATGAGTGCAGAAAGCTCCCTGAAGTCAACGATGGATTGGCTCTTATGCAGGAAGAAGTGGGGAGTAACTGTAATAGGATCCCCCCCAAACACTCTTTTCTAGGGTGTAAAAACTCACACTAGCTGCCCTAGTTCTCCCCAGTTTCATTGTTTTCAAAATGAAATCATCTCATTTCAGGAGCATGAGGGTGGGGCTGGGAGTCCCCTCCTCCAAACACAACCCTTCAATGAGCTCCCCTATTTCAGTCACACTTTTAACTAACTCCACCCTCTCTCCTACATGCGCATCTGAGCATGAAGCTACTTCTGCAGGTGGGGTCAGAATCCTCCTCAGTTGCAGGTGGTCCCTGTGCATATTCTAGGTGATGCTTTTCCTCTGTTCTACTGCTTCAGTTTCACACTCTTCCACTTGTCTTCCGTCTTTCAAAACTATGCTGAAATCTCCTGATTGTTGTGGGCTTATATACTTGAACACTTTGATACCATCATTATAGTGTATCGTCAAAACGGAGAAGAGCTGCAAGGGTTCTCAGTGCATTCTGAATCTGCTATTCTGTGGTCCCAGTGTTTAAACTTCTTGGTCTTCCCCAGTGTCTATCATTGCTTTTAGAAATACAATTTCCTGGTCTACTCGTGAAGGAAATGAATACAACACATCTAAAATGACAAGGAATGCGGGTTAGATGCTCTAGGGTCTTGTCGTACTCTGCCACTTACTAATAAACCACTTATGTGCTACAAATTGTAGGTGCTCATTTATAAAACGAAAGGGGGTAACTCTACATGAACTATAGATTTCTCCTACTCTAACATTTCATAATTTTCTAAGTTCTTTTCTTAAAATTTCTCTATATTATCATTAATTTTAATTAAAAAAATAAAAATCTAACTTTCTCTTTTGAAAATCAAAGAGTAATTCCCATAGTCCTACAATAATGGGATAATTAGTTCTGAAACCGGTCAAGTTTCATGTTTCATACGAAAAGAAAATCATATTAAATAATTGTTAAAAATTAAACATGGACTTTGTAGCACAAAGACAAGGTCCCCCAGAATGGTGTTCCCTTATTTACTAGAAATGTTCAGCTCTGCACTAAAGTTGAAATAAAATAAATATACGATTTTTGAGATGCAAAATTTTCTTATGAAAATCAATTTTTCTTTTCTGTCCATACAAAGAAAAGTATGGAATGACATTAGATGTCAGGTTTATTAGGTAATATAATGTAGCTTCTTGATATTTTTTATTTTAGAAAAGGAGAATAACAACATCAAAACTTTCTTCAACTTTACTTTTATTTAAAATGAGGCCATATTTTCCTCTTATATAAAGAGAGTTCAACTAGAACTGTCAATTTTCTTATCTGTAAAACAAGAGCACTGAATCAGCTGACTATATTCATTCAGAACTCAATTTCTTTATCTTATGATCACTTAGGTTCTCCCTAAATCTAATATCCTAAGGTTCTAAGGAAAGGAAAATATATTACTAACGACATGTTTTGATTTTTCTTTCTTAGAGTTCAAATGTCCACCATTCACCTTGGTCTAAGCTTAAGGAACCATTCAAGGGGATACAATGCAGATGGGAGGAGAAAACAGAACCCTCACTCAAGCTGTGCAGTGTTGCAATCAGGCTTCCGTTTGAAAAATAATCTTCTCTATAGCTTTAAAGTGATAACTGTGTACCTGCAATGCTTCTTGTTTCAAACTGATTTTCTCTGGCTCTTCCTGAACACTTTCTGAGGAATCTTCGACCTCTTCGATTTCTGAGGAGGAAGGACTCTCTACTGTCACAGTCACAGGAAATTCTGATGGGCCTGAGTGTCACAAGAAGAAGATAGGAAACCACAGAGTTGTTAAACTGAAGTGCAAAGAAGACAAGATTGTATAAAAGATAACACAAGCCAGATACCAAATACCCAAATATTAGAGGACATTTAACAAAAGTGATCTGAGGTATCATTATTTATAAATGTCTCTCACTGCTCCTTAGTCTAAAACAGGCAATGACTAAGTAAAAGTACAGTAACTTATTTTTGCTATGTTACTGTACAGACCTCTGTTGTACATGGTTAGAATTAGTAATGGGAATTGCCCATATTATTTTATTAAGTTTCTTTCACAGAAGCCAAATGAAGAGCCAAGATAAACATTTTTTCTCAGATCAACTTTACAATGCAAATGAAAAATTTATTCTTCACCATCAGACAAAAACAGTCTGGAAGAAAATGTAGTTTTTCGGAGGAAAATACATCAGTAAAGGGACTGATAAAGAATCAGAAGAGGGTTTCCCTGGTGGCGCCGTGGAGCAACTAGGCCCGTGAGCCACAACTGCTGAGCCTGCGCGTCTGGAGCCTGTGCTCCACAACAAGAGAGGCCGCGATAGTGAGAGGCCCGGGCACTGTGATGAAGAGTGGCCCCCGCTTGCCGCAACTGGTGAAAGCCCTCGCACAGAAACGAGGACCCAACACAGCCAAAAATAAAATAATTAATTAATTAGTTAATTAATTTTAAAAAAAAGAATCAGAATAATCAGAAAGTCAACATATCTAAGCTGTGAATAATAGATGTTAGAATTTTAAAAAATAAATCACATACACATACATAACTAAAACTGACCCATCAAAAATTTCATCTTCTCATCACCCTTAAGCCAAAACTAGGGTAACAGTAATACAATTCTCCTGTCAAGCTTCACTGCCACTGCAATGTTGTTCCATAGGACATTTCCAAACATTTAAAAACTGACCTGGCCACAACCCCATAAAAGTCTACAGATCATACAGAAGTGTGCTGGGATTACATAACTACGCAGAAGACAAGTCACTAGGACATCATTTTGACAACAAGCAGCAAACCCTGCAGCACAGGAAAATCCTAAAAGGAGAACGAGGCGCACACCTCTCCCTCTGGGCATGCAAGGGCAGGACTGACACCCAAGGTGCTCTTCTCTCAATCTCAGCAGTGGTGCCTTTCATAGAGCAACTATGCAGTCTCCCAAGACCACTGCGAAGGAGAATCTGATACTGACAGTATTAGCTTGCCAGGACGCCATAAGCGAGGGAATGTGTGTGGCCTTGGTGAGAGAGCAGAGGTTTGGGAGGTGTTGCTTTATATTGGCTTTCAGATCAGGAATTTGTACATATAGCCCGCAAACAAAATTTCTTGAAAACATATGAACATTCTTGAGAATGACAGCTCCATGTGAGGGGTCAGAAATGGCAGTCAGGTTCGTTTCACTGGGTAACAGCTGATTTGCGGACTGGAGAACAGGCTTCCTTGTTTACAGACATAACCACAAGGCTGCCAGTTGTGTGCGAAATCCACACAACTACACGGTTGCATTGGGAGAGCGACCAGACAAGTTTTACATGGATTTATTTCAGAGAGGGAAATGCTTCTTGTAAGGCTCTGTCAGTTTAAAAAGCAAAAAGAATGACCATCCACCTTTCCCAATTCAACCCCTATATATCATAAATATGATAGCTACATACCTGCACCTGCCTACATACATCACGAGCTTTGATGAATGGAAAGCCCTTAAAAAGATATCAACAAAACGAAGTTAGATCTTGATGTAAATACATCACGAGTTAAACCCAGTTAATACAACTGTTTAGTATTATGTACAGTATCCATACAGAATTGTGTATAAAAATAAATAAGCTCAGAAGAAAGACCTGGAGGGCTCTGCTACGGAGAAAACTGAACAGAATTCAGCTGACTGGCTTGGTGATAACTCTCTGAACTGCTGAGAGACCCCTTCAGTTCCTATGTTCAGGATGGTTGAGATTTCAGTCTAACTTCTTTAACTGGTGATATTAATCGTTCTCTAATTTACCACTCCGTGTGACGAGGATGGACCTGAGATTAAGTGTCTCGAGAAGAAGATAGAAAACCACAGAGTTGTTAAACTCAACTGCAGGGACTGGGGATTCAACACTATACTTTACGCAACAGCAATTCACATTACCATTTGCAAAAAAGTAGTCGGTTGTCCAGTGGGGATTATATACATCAATTTAACATGAGCAACTGAACAGATATTTTACACAGTAACTACTTCAAGTACTATTTAAAATCAATTCTCTTGTTTTCTTAAGCAATTGTTAACCCCCAATTTCGTGAATACTACCAAGTAAGTCACTTGAAAATCATCTAGAGCAACCTATTTCACTTAGCAAGTCTAAAGCTATAGTTCAACAATTTTATTTACAGTTCTATGACAAAAATTACTATGAACAGCTATCCCCTGGCTAAGTAATCAGGTAAAGCTAGTTTGACTCACTAAATCTGATTTACTGAGTTAATAAGCCAGTTGATTTAGAATAGGTCTAATGCATATTTCTCATCCATTCTGCATTAAACTATTTCCCATGCCTAAAATGTCTTTTTTCCCATTCGTACATATCCGAATTCCTACTTCTGTGCTGTAGGGCTTGGCTCAGCTACACCTGCCTTTAGTGAAACTTTTTTCACCTGCACAATTGGTGATAATTTTAGTCTCCTCAAGACTCCCACGGGGTTACCTCTGTTGTGACACTTGAGAAACAACCTGACACTACCAATTACTTTTTGTTTTTCTTCCTTAGAGGGCTCATTAGGCAGAAGCCATGTGTGAGTTATCTTCCTTCCTCTATAGAAACCACCAGAGACCGCCCACATAATAGAAGTTCCAAAATAAAGAATTCTGAACGGCTGAAAAAGACAGGGAATGCAAACACGTTACCTGTTGCTTTTCACACGTTCTGCAGTATGGCACGGCCAGAAACCAGACACACCAGGTGGTAGAGGTTCAGGAGCATAACATTCTTTACCAGCAGAGTGTTTCCTTCCATTACTTACAGGTTTCTTTGTGGTCAATCCTATGTTTGAGAAAGCATGAAAAGAAGGAATCAAGATGCACCAAAGGTCTACAGAGCAACTGTCACACGTGTACACTTTGAAAGGAATCAAACAGGCACTTGACAATGATGCCAAGGCCATTAAAAAGAGGATCGTTTTGTACAAAGGTTCTACATAAGCCAGCATTTTTAAAAAATATAAGTTCTCTACAGTAACAAGTTATTTTAACTAAAACAAAAGTATTGAGATGTGCAGAAATGCAAAAATAAATTTTTAAAAAATCCCAAAGTATGATACATTTTATGTATCATGCAGAAACACTCAAGTTTATTGAATCTTTGAACACCTTTGGCATTTCTGAATCTCAAGGACAGAGAAACACAGATACACCCATGACTTCTGCCAAACAGAATCTTCAGAATTAGACCAAAATTTCAATTTAAGATGAATTTTTCTATGTAAAAACAATAAAAGTTACAAGACTTCAAGTTGCTGGGTGGTAGGTGAGTCAATGTTACTCTCCTATAAGCCTGTCAACCTTCACTTTTCCTTTGATTTCATATAGAAAACACACAAAAAAACAAATGAAACCCACTGGATAAAAGAGTGAAATGTGGAGACTTATCCTATATTTCAGTAGTAAAGAGGCAAGTATCTTTATATGAAATATCTGGTTGCAAAAACTAGACCTACGTGTTAATATTTTATTTAGAACAAGCCATATATTAAAATTCACATTTAAATATTAAATTTGAATTTCCTGAAAAAAAAATCATAGGTTAAAATGGTTATATTTATCCTTCAAATCTACTATATTTTATGTTATTTTATTTATTTATTTTAATAGACCTGTATTGGAGTATAATTGCTTCACAATTCTGCGTTAGTTTCTGTTGCACAACAAAGCGAATCAGCCATATGCATACACATGTCCCCATATCCCCTCCCTCTTGAGCCTCCCTCCCACCCTCCCTATCCCACCCCTCTAGGTCATCGCAAAGCACCGAGCTGATCTCCCTGTGCTATGCTGCTGCTTTCTACTACATTTTAGCAGCATTAGGATGGAGTGTAAAATAGAGTGTATGTGGTAATATAGGATAAATATTTCATAGAGTGTAGCTTATTGATAATCACCACATGATCCTGTGTGATTTACATGCCTCTTAAAAATATATAGGAGCTCAGTTCATTTTGTTCTATTTTATTGTGTTTTTTAACTTAATTACCCTCAAAAAAAAATGTTTGTATGCATGTGGTTTGTATGTGTATATCCTTCCTTTACTTTCAGAAACTAATGCAAATATATTTGTATTAAAAATTTTTTTAATTACACTTTTCTTGTTAGGATATAAAAAAAATTTCTAATAAAAGTTCCCATCTTTTTTTAGGCATACATAATTACAACATAAATGTGACACAATTCACACCATTATTTCACCCCTATACTCACCTGGATCTAAGTGTATACCCAGATATTGATTGGGCTTACCTCTATGTCTCCAAATACTGAGGCAAATACAAAAAAAAGCCCAAGAAATAAAATTACTCTTAAAATAGCTCAATGAGCTTGTATACTTCAGTTACATTCCCACATTGTTTAATCATGCTAAACAAAAAAAAAAAAATTTAATTGTTTTATTCTCATTCCATGATGCCCTATTATATACCACCAGGTACTAATATTAGTACCTAATTCCTAATATGTTTTACATATACATGTTTTATTTATATATATTTCCATTTCTAATATTATAGAAAAAGTCAACTTAGCTATTTTAAGAATGCTTTACATATGATATAAATTTTTAATAATAATATGTAATTAGTGTGATATCACAAATCTTAACTTCTTTGTATGTACTATTTGATTATTAAAATATCACTGTCTTGAAATAACAATTGACACACAAATCATAAGCTTTTTTTTGACTTAATAAACACTCTTAACGACTTCTATTTAATACATTATTGCCCAAGCAAGTTGATTAACGGAGAATCAAAAACATACATCTTTAAGTAGGAAAAAAAAAGCTGTATCTATGAAGATGTTTACAATAGTTTATTATAGGTTATTTCCAATATTTCACCAATATGAAAAATTGACCAACTCAATGAAACCTTGCGAATACAATGTTAAAAAGTATAACTATGAATCATAAAATTTAAATTTAATATGAAAAGATAAGAATGGCTAATTATATTGAAGCTATGTGGAATTATGTTTGTAGATAACAAGAAGAGAAAATGAAAATGTAAATATTGCTTGATAGGATAATGAGATTACAGGTGATCTTTTAAATGTTTCATTGTTATGCTAATACAATACCTTTATAAAACCTAAAAATCTTCAAACAACACATTTTTTTAAAATTGTGGTAAAATACACAAAACGGAAAATTTATCATTTAAACCATTTTAAAGTGGACAGTTCAGTGATATTAAGTCAACAAATTTTTAAAATTTTCAGATGGCACCTGAATAAAAGATGTGTTGTCCATTGGTGATTTTAATGTATATGGTATATAACTAAAGTCACCACAAAACTTTTTCTGGGAAATTGGCATATCATAAACATAAAAAATTTATTTTGCTTTATATTAAACCTTATTGTTTTACTGTTTCAAAATTCAAATTTACTCACAAGGAAGAGTCAGTTTCATATTAGATTTGGTTTAACAAATGCTGCTCCTGCTATTCATTCTTATCACCAAAAAAGAAAAAGACTATTTGTGACTAACGATAATATGTTCCAGAAAATTAAAAGTTAAGGTCTCTTAGAAACAATACAAACATTCTCAGAAGTGAATTATAGCAAATTTATATATTCAGGAGAATGTGAAACTTATACCATTGATTGTTAAAGGGTTTTAAAAGCTTTTTATTACATTTAGTAACAAAATTATAGGCGTAGTTGTAAAATCCGGGGTTAACTATCATTTGGAAAATTAAATATATATTACAGTAAACATTTAGAAAATGTTTTTCTAAAATGTTCCATCTAGGTCAATAAACTTGTCTGTAGAAGTCTTTTATAAGGATAATACATATTTCAACTTTTTTTTATCATTGAGAGAAACAAGATATTGCCTGACTCAAAAATTTCAGCAAGAATTTCTAAGAAAGAAGCAGGGAACAATGGGAAGGTTGGAACTGGGAAGAAATTTTGCTTCTTATAGCACAAAAGGTAATTCTTCATATAAAAAAACAAAATAATCCCTCAAAAGCACCACTACTAAAATTATCATCAAAGTGCACCCCAAATTTCAATTGCGAAGTATTAGAAGTAATCATCAACCAGGAAATATTTTCAAAATAACAAACTTTTTATGAAATCCAGACAATAATGTTGGTTAATATTAACATCTCTTTAAATTCATTTATTATATCTGTATTCTATAAATTCTCATAAGTATCAAAATAATTATAGGCCTCCTAATATGCATGTGGTTAATATTGGCTGTTTTAATTTTAGCACACTGGAAAACATAAGGGGTATAAGTTCTAGTAGCGTTAAAAAAAAGAGTTACCAATTCTAATAGTAGCTTTTCCTTTTCGACCACTTCCCAAAATTATAGTTCTCTTTCTCTGTCTAGCAGCTTTGGATGGTTCCTTCACCGATGGAGAAGTTATCCGCTGGTACTGAGAGAGAAATGATAAATATGCCATTTAAGCTACAGGTAATTTATGAGGGTTTGATCTTAATTGGAAAATAAGATACTTTAAGTTAATAAAAGGTTTTCAATCTGCATTTCTGGGAACCTAAATTAAAGCATCACATGACATTTTCAAAACCAGAAAAGCCATTTCATTTGACTAAAAACTTAGTTTTAAGATGGCAGAAAGTACCTTGATAATTTTCTTTTAAGAAAGAAAGAAAAACAAGCCATTAAAGAGAAAATCTTCCGAGAGAACTAAAACATGTTACATACCTCTGACTTGGCACTCCTTCCATTCTGGAGACCTTTATTAATAACTGCTTTCATCACAGAATGATCTAAAGTAAAATAAATTGAAACTAGAGTAATTATTTCCCAATGAGTGGCTATTTCCATTTAAAACCAAAAGCCAACTAATTATTGCTTTTCCCATAAAATTAAATATGAAATCTATATTACATAATTATACACTTATTTCCCCCTTTGTGTATTCTAATTTCTTCCTCAAAAACCTAAGATGCCATCTTGCAGACTGCCCCCAGTGGCTACTATTTTGGCAGGAGCAAAGGTCAACTTTAAACATTTTGCATCTAAAGTGGCTCTGGATACCTCTGGATAAAAAGTACAGTCTGAGCACTGTCCAGACACTTAGATACCTAAAGCACATCTAAGATAACAAACCAAAGTCCTGATATTCCCTCAAAAGCTGCTCCTCCTATCAGCCCCCTTTTTCTAAGTGATACCACCCAGTTGCACACATAATCATCAATGACTTGTCTCCTTGTTACTATTTCCTTCATACCTCACATCTAATCTATCTGCAAGTCTTGTTAGCTACACCCTCAAAACACAGCCTGAATTCAACCACTTTTCACTTGCTCCAAACTTCCAGCCTAAGCGAAGCCATACACATCTCTTATTTGGACCACTGTGATAGTCTCCTAACTGGTCTCCCTGTTTCTCTTCTTTATCCTCCCAAGTCTATTCTCTATACCAGGTCACCTTATTCAGATACTATTTGGATCATGCCTTTTTCCAGTTCAAAACCCTCTACTCATTTAGAATAATCCACATCTTTACTCTGGCCTTCAAGACTTTACAAGATCAGACCCCTGGCTAGCTCCTTGGCCTCACTCTTCTTCACTCAGTACTCTGGCCATGTTGGCCTCCTTGCTTTTCCTTAAATACTCCATCCACCTATATGCCTGCATACACATTGCCTCCTTGTCCTGGAGTGTGCTTACCCCAGATCTTCCATGGCTTGCTCCTCTCTTCATTCAGGTCTCCGTTCAAATGCCACTTCTCCAGTGAAGCTGTCCCCTAACAAACCTATCCAATGTAGTCCTACCTGCCCCTCCTCACTCTCCTTACATTACGATATTTCTGCACTTCCTACTATCTAAAATATTACTTATCTGTTTACTCATTTCTATCTGAACTCCTTCACTAGAATGTAAGGTCCACGAGGGCAAGACTTTTGTCTGTCTGGTTCACTGTTTTATCCCTAGTGCCTAAACCCGTATCTGGCACACAGAAGGTATTAAAAAAATTACTTGTGAAACTGACAAATGAATAAAGTACTCCTTGCAAGAATTCACAGGTTGCACAAGAAGGAAATAATGCTCTTGGTAGAAGCAGGCTTAGTATCTAGGTTCACCTCTATTCAGAGTAGAGATAAGAACAATTTAAAGGTATAACTCACTTTAATTAGTACATTATCTGCTAAAAACATAAGGGAAGTGCAACATTATAAAAGTACAGTTGACGCTTGAACAACATGGGTTTGAACCTCGCGGGTCCATTGACACACGGATATTTTTCAATAAATACATACTATCGTCCTACACGAGCCAAGGTTGGTTGAATCCACAGATGCAGAACCACTGACTACAAACTTATACCCAGATTTTCAACTGCGTAGGAGTCGGCACCCCTGACCCCCACGTTGTTCAAGGGCCAACTGTATATGATGAGGAAAGTTCAACACATTAAGTTTTAAAAATTGTCAATACGTGAACAAATTCTTTTTGTTTTGCTATGTGTTTATCAATTAAAAAAAAAAGTGACCACATATCAACAAGTGGATTTTTTCTTATATCCAAAACGACCAGAGTTCTGTTGGTTTCAAGGGTCTTTAGTAAAGCCTTTGCTCCTTCACTGGTGAGGCCACACTGCTGCAGGTCAAGTGCTTTCGATGAAAGACAAAAGGTCACTTGCTAACTCTATACAGATTTAACATATAGACAACTCTCATTTTCTCACGTGTGGAAGAGGCCTGCACAAAACCAGCCATGGCAGGTTTGTAATTTTGGGTACGGAGAAAAACAGAAACGTATACGCACACACATAATGCATAATCCAATTTAAAAACCTCTTCTTGGAATGTTCATTGCAGCTCTATTTACAATAGCCAGGACATGGAAGCAACCTAAGTGTCCATCAACAGATGAATGGATAAAGAAGATGTGGCACATATATACAATGGAATATTACTCAGCCATAAAAAGAAACGAAATTGAGTTATTTTTAGTGAGGTGGATGGACCTAGAGTCTGTCATACAGAGTGAAGTAAGTCAGAAAGAGAAAAAGAAATACCGTATGCTAACACATATATACAAAATTTTTTTTAAAAAATGGTTATGAAGAACCCAGGGGCAGGACAGGAATAAAGACGCAGACATAGAGAATGGACTTGAGGACACGGGGAGGGGGAAGGGGAAGCTGGGACGAAGTGAGAGAGTGGCATGGACATATATACACTACCAAATGTAAAATAGCTAGCTAGTGGGAAGCAGCCGCATAGCACAGGGAGATCAGCTCGGTTCTTTGTGAACACCTAGAGGGGTGGGATAGGGAGGGTAGGAGGGAGACGCAAGAGGGAGGAGATATGGGTATATATAAATGTATAGCTGATTCACTATGTTACAAAGCAGAAACTAACACACCATTGTAAAGCAATTATACTCCAATAAAGAAAAAAAGAAAACAAAACAAACCTCTTCTTGGATGTGCAATGATAACCCTGCCTTTAGCACCAATAAATCATCCAACATATTTTACAATTACAGAACTGAAGAATAACTATATATAACCTATGAGCAAAAAACATCACAAAATGAATCTCAGTTCAGAATTAGCAAGGGCGGCAGTGGCAGTGTAAACCTCACAAGCAAAAACTGGTGGAGCTGAGAAATGCACTGCATTCTTTTGATCATGATCTTGAGCTTCAAATCACACTTGAAACTAGTTAAAAGGGGAAAACAAAATAAAATAGAAGAAACGTAACAACTGTTAGTTTTAGAGCAAAAAAGACAAGTCTAAGAGGATACACATAATAACAAATTCAAAGAATGTATGAATAGAGACTACATACTAAAAACCTATCATGAAAGTATGATGGTCAAGAACTCTCTGAGTAACAGGTCAGACAAACACTAGAACAAATGATCATGAATTCTAGCAGTTCTGGGGCTGAACAACCTACTCATTTAAACAAAAGGGATCATCACAAAAGCACAGGTATTAAAAAATATTACATGAAAGGAAACTATCATGAGTCATCTTTTTAAGCGTTGTGTGGACCATCACATTAAAATAACTGGAGTCTTTCAACACCCCACAACACACAGAAATAGCAAGTCAGACACATGGATCTGACAGGATATGATACAACCCTTACAAACTCTCACTACAGAAGAATGGACACAGGGTGTAATTAACCAACTAGCCAAATTAATACAAACAGCCAGTAAACCTCACGAGTAAATCAAATGAATACAAAATAAAACAAACTGTGGTTATTCTCCTATCAGATTAAACCAAGGCTTTTAAAGGCTTTTATTCTGTAATAAAAGCCTTTAAAATGTGTATACCTTTTTGATCCAATGACTCTCTAAGAATTTAACCAAAAGGAATAGTCAGTGATATAGGTAAGGATATATATCAGAGTATTATTTGTAACTGAAAAACCAGACATAGCTTATATACAAGAATGGATAAGCTATGTGTACTGTGGCATATTCATATAATGGAACACTGAACAGTCCCAAAAAATGATGCAGTAGATGCAAATTTACTGACTTGCTAAAATGCTCATACTAAATTAACTGAAAAAAGTTATAAAATTTAGAGTAATCCCACTTGCATGAAAAAGGCAGAGGTACTCATTTTTGTAGTTTTACAGTTTTTTGAAAGTGCTACAAGCCAGTGTTTGTGAGAGGCAGGCTTCACATCCACTGTTGGGGTGGACTACAAATTGGCATAGCATTTCTGGGTGGTAATTTGGCAATGTGTATGAAAAGTCTTAAAAATATGTCACAGTCATTCCACTTCTAGTACCTTATTCTACAGAGGTAATCCCGATGGACACACAGATGTATATACAATGTATTCACATTGTTTCTGACAGGGAAAAGCAAACTGTCTAAATCTAATTGCAAAGTATTGATTAAACTATGGGACATCAATACGATGGAATACTACATGATACATCATTAAGCGAAAAAAGCAGGAATATGAAATAGCAAGTATACTACAATTCTATTTTTGTAATCCCTAAGTGTACAAATATATTTATAGAAAAAAATAAAGACTGAAAATATATACACCAAAATGAACAGTGATTATGTCTGGGTATTAAGATTACAGGTAATTGTTCTCTTGTTACTCTGTATTTTCTATAAAGAATATATGCAACTCTTAGAGAAAGTTTAAAAGCAACATAAAAGCTAACAGAAAAATGAGGCTTTAAAAAAAAAATCCTATCACAACAGTATCATGCCAAAAGCTAAGCATATCTCATATTAAAAATTCAATATTTTCAATTTTAGAATTTACCTCTAAGCCATAAATCCTCACTAAGAGATTCTGCAAAAGCACTTGCACCCAGGTCACCAATGAGCATGTTGCAGTTCAGAGTGATGCGCCTCAAACCAGCCATACAGTCAAGATCAGGTCTCCTGGAACGAAGACTCTCAGCCCAGGTTTCTTCATGCCTTCTGATAATCTGATACTTCAGAGATTTAATGGGATGAAATTACGATGCTTGAATAAGGAAACAGGGTGTGCCTACTGAGTATGGCTTATTACGTCAGAGATTTACACACACACACATATCAAGCATATATGCCAGGAGAATCAACCTGAGAAATTAAACAGTCAGTTCTGGTTTACGAGTCCAGTGACCCAGATTCTAGTCCGTCAGTGATTAGATTCCAGCCACTGGATGACCTGTTTCTGAACAGTTATGTAAAGTTGGACAACTCAATTACAGTCTATGAATTATTTTCCTTACCTTCTAAGTCAGGGAATTGGTTCTAAATTCTATCATTGCTGACACTCTAAATTTCATCTTTCTGTCCTCCAATGGTCTCCAAACACCTGACTGGGCAACCCAAAGAAAACTTTTTAATATGCATCTTATTTATTAACAAATTATATACATGAAGTTCTATACATATAATTTATGTACATTATAAACTACACAGATATTTTTTAAATGATACAAAGGTAAATAGGTTCTAATATTTTCTTTTCCTAACTCCTAGGCATTATTTTATTTATTTTTAAAAAATATTTGTTTGTTTGTTTGTTCGGCTGTGCCGAGTCTTTAGTTGCAGCATGCCGGATATTTTAGTTGTGGCATGTGGGCTCTTAGTTACGGCATGTATGTGGGATCTAGTTCCTTGAGCAAGGATCGAACCCAGGCCCCCTGCATTGGGAGCACACAGTCTTAACTGCTGGACTGCCAGGGAAGTCCCAGGCATTATTTTAAAAACTATATTTACAAAATGGATCTCACATGCTCCCTAGGGTGTGCACACCAACTTTAGAGGCCTGGACTATGCAGAGCCAGTGGGATGCGCCTTGGGAAAATAGTGGTTTGACATTTAACCACAAGTCTTGTCTTAAAGACATTCAATTCTTTTTCTTTTTCCTTTTTTTTTTTTAAATTTATTTATTTATTTATTTATTTTTGGCTATGTTGGGTCTTCGTTTCTGTGCGAGGGCCTTCTCTAGTTGTGGCAAGCGGGGGCCGCTCTTCATCACGGTGCGCGGGCCTCTTCACTATCGCGGCCTCTCTTGTTGCGGAGCACAGGCTCCAGACGCGCAGGCTCAGTAGTTGTGGCTCATGGGCCTAGTTGCTCCGCGGCATGTGGGATCTTCCCAGACCAGGGCTCAAACCCGTGTCCCCTGCATTAGCAGGCAGATTCTCAACCACTGCGCCACCAGGGAAGCCCCAAGACATTCAATTCTTTATATTCATAAAATAAATTTTGGTAACAGGGAACACTGACTTTAAATGAAAAAAGTCTTGTTACATTCTTGAAAAAATAAAAGACTCAAAGTGCCTTTGACACTCTAAAAGGAAAATCATTAGTGTCATTTTTCTATTAACAATAACTTATAAAAGCTCCAAGGAGAAATAACAGCAATCACTTACACAGTGCTTAGTATGTGCCAGGCACTATTTATACAAATGAGTTCATTTAAACCTCATAATGAGGCACAGACGTTAAGCGATTTGTCCATGGTCACTAGCTATGAAATGGGAGAAAGGGAATTTGAACCTAGGCCATTTGGCTTAGGCACCCAAGTTCTTGACTGTTTTCTACCCCAGGGGTCAATGGACTTGCCCTGTATAGGCTCAAAGAATTTTTCAATTTTTAAAATCTAAATTTAAACATTTCCAGCTTTGTGGGCTATACAGTTTCTGTTGCAACTACCCTACCCCACTGGCATAGGGTGAAAGTAGCCACAACTACCATGTAAACAATGGGTGCAACTATGTTCCAAAAAAAACTTTCTTTACAAAACCAGGCGACAGGCTGGATCTGGCCCACCAGCCATAGTTTACCTATCCCTGATCTGTATCACCAAACTATTAAAAAGGCTTCATGTCAAATTATTAAATAACTTTAGGCCTAAATACAGTAATTATAACCATTGTAAAGTTGTTAAGGCATTATTTTAAAAACTGTATTTACAAATCGCTGATGTAGTGATTTTTATTAGTTCATAAACTACAGCAGCTAATAAACAGTTGATTTATTTAAGTCTTGAAGACTATAATGGCATAGTTTCTTCACAGTATCACAATCAATGTTTTCAGTAACTAAAAATACATAAAAGTATTATTATGTATTATATATTAAATCTCTTATTTCTAAAATTAAGTGGACTATCTTTACTAAATGGTAGAATCCCAAACTAAAAACTGGTCATATTCTGTCAACAAAATGAAAGCTGCACTCACATATATCAAAAGACAAAAATTAACTGCCATCTGGGTCAATGTATTAATGTGCTTCAATCACATATGTTTTCATGAAAGTTAAAACATAAAATCACCTTTAAGATCTTGGCCATGTGATCTGCTCCCTGCCATGTCAGATTACACCCCGTGAAGTTCACTGTCTTAAGAGTGATAGACTAGAACAAAAAATTTCACAATTTGTATGGAAACACAAAAGACCCCGAATAGCCAAAGCAATCTTGAGAACGAAAAATGGAGCTGGAGGAATCAGGCTCCCTGACTTCAGACTATATTACAAAGCTACAGTAATCAAGACAGTTTGGTACTGGCACAAAAACAGAAATATAGATCAATGGAACAGGATAGAAAGCCCAGAGATAAGCCCACGCACATATGGTCACCTTATCTTTGATAAAGGAGGCAAGCATATACAGTGGAGAAAAGACAGCCTCTTCAATAAGTGGTGCTGGGAAAATTGGACAGGTACATGTAAAAGTATGAAATTAGAACACTCCCTAACACCATACACAAAAATAAACTCAAAATGGATTAAAGACCTAAGTGTAAGGCCAGACACTATCAAACTCTTAGAGGAAAACATAGGCAGAACACTGTATGACATAAGTCACAGCAAGATCCTTTTTGACCCAGGTCCTAGAGAAATGGAAATAAAAACACAAATAAACAAATGGGACCTAATGAAACTTAAAAGCTTTTGCACAGCAAAGGAAACCATAAACAAGACCAAAAGACAACCCTCAGAATGGGAGAAAATATTTGCAAATGAAGCAACGGACAAAGGATTAATCTCCAAGATTTACAAGCAGCTCATGCAGCTCAATAACAAAAAAACAAACAACCCAATCCAAAAATGGGCAGAAGACCTAAATAGACATTTCTCCAAAGAAGAGATACAGATTGCCAACAGACACATGAAAGAATGCTCAACATCATTAATCATTAGAGAAATGCAAATCAAAACTACAATGAGGTATCATCTCACACCGGTCAGAATGGCCATCATCAAAAAATCTAGAAACAATAAATGCTGGAGAGGGTGTGGAGAAAAGGGAACACTCTTGCACTGTTGGTGGGAATGTAAATTGATACAGCCACTATGGAGAACAGTATGGAGGTTCCTTAAAAAACTAAAAATAGAACTACCATATGACCCAGCAATCCCACTACTGGGCATATACCCTGAGAAAACCATAATTCAGAAAGAGTCATGTACCAAAATATTCATTGCAGCTCTGTTTACAATAGCCAGGACATGGAAGCAACCTACGTGTCCATCATCGGATGAATGGATAAAGAAGATGTGGCACATATATACAATGGAATATTACTCAGCCATAAAAAGAAATGAAATGGAGGTGTTTGTAATGAGGTGGATGGAGTTAGAGTCTGTCATACAGAGTGAAGTAAGTCAGAAAGAGAAAAACAAATACAGTATGCTAACACATATATATGGAATCTAAGGGAAAAAAAAAAAAAGAGGTCATGAAGAACCTAGTGGCAAGATGGGAATAAAGACACAGACCTACTAGAGAATGGACTTGAGGATATGGGGAGGGGGAGGGGTGAGATGTGACAGGGTGAGAGAGTGTCATGGACATATATACACTACCAAATGTAAAATAGATAACTAGTGGGAAGCAGCCGCATAGCACAGGGAGATCAGCTCGGTGCTTTGTGACCACCTAGAGGGGTGGGATAGGGAGGGTGGGAGGGAGGGAGATGCAAGAGGGAAGAGATATGGCAACATATGTATATGTGTAACTGATTCACTTTGTTGTAAAGCAGAAGCTAGCACACCATTGTAAAGCAATTATACTTCAATAAAGATGTTTAAAAAAAAAAAAAAAAAAGAGTGATAGAGTTCTTTATACCTTGACAAATAACTAAAAGGAAAAAAAAACACCACACACACAAGATGAAGAGCCTATACATTTGTAAATCTTGACTTATTTGCTTTTCTTGAGTCAATTGGAGGTTTATAGCCACAGTCTTAAAATCATTAACTACAATCTTCCCAAACAGGTAATTGACGAACTGATGCATTCTAAAACTTGTCAGTAACAAAGTGTTATTCCAGTTTACAGCAACAGTTTAATTCTATTTAGATACTAAAACTGAATACACTGAATACTGCAAACTTTATTCCCAACCACTCATTAAAGTACTACATACCTTTTGAGACATAGGAAAAAAAAAGAAACACCTAAAAAGCATAAGATTTTTCCTATTTTCATTTCCAATGATATATCCCAATCTTGATTACCAATCAGCGATTTAAATGTCAACTATAAACCCAGTATTTTATTAGGTGCTATGCAGTATACTAGAGCAATAGAAGAGAGAGGACCTCAAACCCTCTGTTCCCTCAAATTGAAAGGCAGGCTTCCTGACCCCTCCAGACCACTACTGGACACAGGGAACACACACTAATGTTTCAGGACCCCAACCAACAGTCACCTGCTTTGTGATTACTTCCATGACACACCCTCACCAACACCACTGAATTTGCTGCTCCTACAGGATGTTACATTTATTTCCTATTTTAACACATACCACAGTGCATTACAATTATGATTGCAGATACATGTTCTAACAATTTAAAGAGAATGATGACTTTTTTGCTCTTTACATCTTGCTATTTCCCTTCTCATAATATTTCTTGAAGAGAAACCATAAAAGTATAAAGAAACACAAAAAACAGAAAATATAAAAAATGTGTGTTTTGTGGCTTAACACAAACATAAGTAAAATTAGTTCTGACAGTATCCAGCATGACAAACTTCCACGGTACAAATGACAATGGACCAAGGTTTGAGCAGGTACAGGAGACAATCCAGGCATGAACAACACCAAGACAATCCAGGCATGAACACCACCAAGAAAAGGTAGACAGGAAGTGACATGGTGTGTAGGAAAT
Source organism: Eubalaena glacialis (assembly GCF_028564815.1). NCBI lineage: Eukaryota > Metazoa > Chordata > Mammalia > Artiodactyla > Balaenidae > Eubalaena > Eubalaena glacialis. The sequence continues at coordinate 172,507,950 of NC_083719.1, forward strand.
CACGAGACCAGTCTGATGGGAAGAGACTTAAACGTTTAAGACTGAAACTCACTTTCTAAACCTCCATCTCCAATTGGACAATTCACAAGACACAGGTGCACCAAACTGGCTGATTTAGTCCATCCCTTTAATGGGGAGAACAAGTTTAAACTTTTATTGGTTTAGTTTGCCCCAAAAGCAACTATCAAATGTTGGCAGGACACAATGAAGGCTTACCTTTGTTAACATAGTTAAGTCTCTCTCTCTCAGAACTAGCCCATTTAGCTCCAGGTTCCTTAGCGCACCCGACGCACTTACACAGCATTTAAGAGCTTTACACAACTGGAAGGTCACATCTTTATTTCTTATCGCAGGAACACGACTTCTGTAAACTTTATTTCTGTCACAACCTAAACCAAAATTATTGTAAAATGAGTGATTTAAACGTTTTATCATCATTAAAAAGCATCTAAAAAAAAAAAAAAAGCATCTGCTCTGTGCTAAGGATTAGAAACGACTCCTGCCCTTAAAACCTTCATTAAGGAGGGACATGTGTAAACTCAAAATTTCAATCACATGAGATAAAGAACCATAACCTTTATGCACAGAGGTTCCTATGGAGGGAAAAAGTTATATCTGACGGCTTCATGATAACCCTGAAGCAGAATCTAAAAAGATGAGGCTCTGCAGAGGTGGAGTAGGAGACGCATTAACTGCAGAGGGAGCACCCGTGCAAAGACACTCAAGCCTGACACCTGCTGGGCACTGTAAATACTGCAGGTGGGGATGACTAAAGGCCAGGGGGCCAAGTGTGAGAACAGACAGAAATGAAAATAGAGATGTTGGCCGAAGCAAGCCTGGGAGACAGCATGGCTTGTATCCCACAGGTGATGAGGCCTGGGGCTACCACTGGCTGAGCAAGGGTGCCTCCGCTGATTAGAAAAAGGCGCCCTGCTGCTGAAGGACCAATTAGATAAAGGGAGTGATCACAAAAAACTCCCCTTCCTCAGGGCCAAAGAGCCCCAGGAGGCTTAGCCGAGCACAGTTCAGACTACAGGCCTCTGGGCAGAGCACATGCTGGGCGGCTAGTATGCACTAACTCTGTGTGGGCAAGTCATTAGCAGCATTATTTTAGGCGTATCTTTTCATGTTAGAAGATCACTCAACCCGAGTAGGCAGATGAACTTAGAGGAACGGAGCCCAGGGGCCGCGAAACCACCCAGGAGCTTCTGCCATAGTCCGGGCAAAATGGAATATGGATTAAGAAGCAAATTGAGGAGGAGGCCAAAATCTACAAGCTAGACCCACTGCATGCAAGACATAAAGAAAGGTCAGTGAAGGAACTCTGAAGAGAATGGGCTCTGCAATAAATTGTTCTTACATTCAGTGTAAAATATTAGGCAAAATTAAGTACACTGGCCTTTAAGGTCCCTTCCAGCTATAATTTCTTTTGATTTCTAACTTATTACTCTGGTTAAGTAAAGTCCCTTCAGAGGTACAGAACAGTTCCTACACCTGAATGAGATGCAAAGAATAATCTGACTTCTCTTCACCAGGGGATGAGTTGAACTGTCCTTGCAGAAGAGATAACAGATGGTGTGAACCCCAGATCCTAGAAAAGGGCCAGGCACACAATAAGTATTCAGCTTTTTGAAAACAAATGAACAATCATTTCCTCTCCTAGATCTTCACACCCTTCCTCTGCTGGCTACTTTCTCTCAGCTTATAAACATCCTCAAAGATACGCACTTTAAAAACTCTCAGACCTATGATTCTTTGGATCTTCTTGTGGGTAACCTAAGTCTCTCCCATGCCTTCAAATACCTGTCCTCCCAAAAAACCCAGATCTGTACCTTGGGCCCAGACACGTCTACCAGGCCCCTCTAAAGCACTGAAGATGAAGTAAGATCCTCTCCCCGCCGCCAATCCCTTCGTACTGTGCTCTGTATCTCACAAAAAGATGCAGCTGTAAACTGTCACCCACACTTGCTGTCCTCCCTTTTCTAACTGGTCACCAGGCCTCACGCATTCTCTCTCGGATCTCCAAAATCCAGTCCAACCTTTTATAACTTAAGTGGGACCCTTAGATTACAATTCACCCTGCACCCAATCAAGTGCCTTCCACATGGAGGTCCAAGTGAGTCTCTAAACCAGAAGTCCATCTCACTGTTCTTTAGGGTTTCCCACAGCCTTCAGGATAAACATCTAAACTTCTGACAGGACAAACAAGGCCCCTTTCTGTTGGGCCCCAGTAGGTTTCCAGTATCAACTCTCATTTCTTTCCCAAACCCTGAGTTCCACTCCTGTACCTTAGTTTTGCCATCTTTTCTTAAGTTTCTCAAACTTTGACACACACTGCTCCCTCCTGCCACCCCAGGAGCTTCTACATATCCTTAGAAAGGATGGTACCTCCTCCAAGAAGCCTACCCTGAACTTTCCCTTCTAAGATTCTGTGCTCTGCAAAGGGGAAAGGTCGGGGGGAGGGATAAGTTAGGAGTTTGGGATTAACATATACACACGACTATATATAAAATAGGTAATCAACAAGGACCTACTGCATAGCACAGGGAACTCTACTCCATATCCTGTAACAACCTGTATGGGAAAAGAATCTGAAAAAGAATGGATATACGTATAACTGAATAACTTTGCTGTACACCTGAAACTAACACAATACTGTAAATCAACTATACTCCAATATAAAATAAAAATTAAATTAAAAAAAAAAAAGATTCTGTGCTCTGTAGCACCAGAACTCACTTCTTTCAGAGCACTGACTACTGTGCTTGTTTACTTGCCACCCAGTAGAAGGGGAAATTACCTAGGGCAGAAGCATTGTCTCCAGCAGCCGTTAGTTCTGACAAGTCATTCAAGTGCCAGGATACTTTACACACATAACCTGCTTAATTAATTCTAAGAACCCACAGAAAGAGTGGTTTTTAATGTCATTTTACAAGTGTGGGGATTATAGTGCAAAAGAAACCTGCCCAGGCCACAGAGGGCATAAGCCCTGGAATTCAAACCCTAAGCTGCCTTCACACCGGTGCTCTTTCCACTATATGATACGACTATTGAAAAAAAATTTTTTTTTCCTGAGCCCTGTTTTAATGGAAAGGAAATGAAGCTGGGATATATCAATTTCCTAATCGCTTTGGTCTGTACCAGGCAAAAGTCATTCAACAGACCAGGTAACATCTGTGCAACAATTAACGATGCTCCAAACTGTGCTAAGTGTTCTACATTGTAGAGTCTACAAGCATTAACAGAGTGAGTCCTTGTAACCGCCACAGAGAGTAGGTCCTGTTAAGCCCATGCTACAGATGAGAACACTGAGACCTAGAAGCCTTAAGGCACTCGGCCGGGGTCACCAAGCCGGCAGGAGTCCTAGGCCGCACGCCCCGTCTAGTGCACGCACACCCGGGCACTGGGCACCGGTTCTAGTGCCCACCCTCCACCTTGCACCATCTGAAACCCCGCTTCCCAGCGCCGACACAAGAGCCGCTGGAAGCGGGAACTACAAACCTGTCTTGACAAGCCGTAGCTGGAAGAAGCTCTGGATACAGATCAGGGGCAGAGGGTGCTCAGGAGCGGCGCCCATTCCACCCCACGCGGAGGCGGTCGGCGTTAAGTCCAGCAGGCCCTCCCGCAGGGAAGCGCGCAAGGCGGGCAGAGGCACCGGGTCCTGTAGCGCGCACAGGTCCTCACAGCGCTGGAAGAAGTCGGCCGCGCTGTCGCAGCGCAACTTCACCGAGTGGTCATGGCCCGAGCGCGGCCTCGGGGACGCTGGCTGCGGACACGATGCCCACACCCGCCTGGGGGCCCCGGCTCGCCTCCCGGCCCCTCGGGAGCCCCCTGCCCGGTGGCTGCAGACGGTGGACCCCCGTCGCAGCCAGAAGACGCAGGGCCACGGGCCCCAGCTAGGCCGGCCCCTCGATGCCGCGCTCCCGCGCCCCCGCCCGCGCCTCCTCGCGCGCCGCATCGCCGGCCGTTGGCGCCTGCCTCATCGCCCTCCGCGCCGCGGGGCTGCAGTTCAAGCCTGCGGGTGGCCCCGTGGGGCGGGGCTCGTGGACGTCAGCACGCTCGCCATGCGTCCGCACGCAGCCCCGCCTCCCATGGGGACCTGGCCTGAGGAGTAAACTAAATGTAAATGAATTAAACAGTACAATCAAAAGGCAGATATTGTCAAACTGAGTTTAAAAAAATGTTTTCTATAGGAGACACTCCTTGGATTCAAAGGTCTAATGTGTACAAAGTAAAAGGGTGAAAAAATATACATCATGCAAATAGAAACCATAAGAATGCTGAAGTGGCTATACTAATACCAGAAAAAATAGACTTTAAAACAAACAAAAAAGTTACTAGATATGAAAAGGGACATTTTATGATTAAAAAAAGGGAAGATACAAAAATTATTAACATATGTGCCCTGAATAAGATAAAACCAAAATACATGAAGAAGAAAATACCAAAATACATGAAGAACTGAAGGAAGAAATAGATAATTCCACAACATTAGGTAAAGGCTTCAGTACTCCACGGTCAATAATGGATAGAACAATTAGGCAGAAGATCAACAAGGATATAGAAGACTTGGAAAACGTTATGAATTAACAAGACCTAATAAATGTCTACAGAACACTCAACCGAATAGTAAAATACACATCCTTCTCAACATGTGAAACGTTTTCCAGCATAGATGACATGCTAGGCTATAAGACAAGAGATTGAAACCCATCTCAGCATCCTGGCCGTCAGCTCTCACTCCCATCTCCACACCCCCATGTACTTCTTCATCACCACCCTGTCCTTTGTTGACATCTGTTTCACTTCCACCACGGTCCCAAAGATGCTGGTGAATATCCAGACACGGAGCAAATCCAACACTTATGCAGGCTGCATCACCCTGCAAAAAATACCAAGATGTATTTTTTCTTGGTTTTTGGAGGTATGGACACTTTTCTCATCACTGTGATGGCCTAAGACAGATTTGTGGCCATCTGTCACCCCCTGTACTACACAGTCATCATGAGTCCCTGGCTCTGTGGTCTGCTGGTTCTTGTGTCCTGGTTCATCAGCTTGTCATACTCCCTAATCCAGAGTCTCTTGATGTTGCGGCTGTCTTTCTGTACCAACTGGGTCATTCCACACTTTTAATGTGGACTTTCTCAGGCCCTCACACTTGCCTGCTCAGACACACTGGTCAATTACATCCTGCTATATATGGTGACTGGATTTCTTGGCATTGTTCCCTTCTCAGGGATCCTTTTCTCCTACACCCGAATTGTCTCCTCAATCCTGAGAATCCTTTCAGCTAATGGGAAACATAAGGCATTTTCTACCTGTGCCTCTCACCTGTCCATGGTTTCTTTGTTCTATGGGGCAGGACTTGGTTTGTATCTCAGTTCTGATTCATCTTCCTGGAGAGGCATGATTGCCTCAGTGATGTACACTGTGGTCACCCCAATGCTGAACCCCTTCATCTACAGCCTGTGGAACAAGGACATCAAGAGGGCTCTACAAAAAGTTCTTGGGAGAACACTCTATATTCAGAGATGAGAACACTGGTTCAGGGGTTTTGAGTTGACAGTGGTAGCAGCAGTTAGCTAAAGAAATCCTGCCTCTTTTTAAAAATTTTTATTGAGGTATAGTTGATTTACAATGTTGTGTTAGTTTCAAGTGTACGGCAAAGTGAATTAGTTATACATATACATGTATCCATTCTTTTTCAGATTCTTTTCCCATATAGGTCACCACAGAATATTGAATAGAGTCCCTGTGCTCTACAGTAAGTCCTTATTAGTTATCTACCTTATATATAGTAGTGTGTGTATGTTAATCCTAATCTCCCTATTTATCACTTCCCTCCACGTTTCCCCTTTGGTAACCATAAGTTTGATTTTGAGATCTGTGAGTCTGTTTCTGTTTTGTAAATACATTCATTTGTATCATTCTGTATTCGATTCCCCTTATAAGTGATATCATACGATATTCGTCTTTCTCTGTCTGACTTACTTCACTTAGTATGAAAATCTCTAGGTCCATCCATGTTGCTGCAAATGGCATTATTTTGTTCTTTTCTATGGCTGAATAATATTCCATTATATATATATATATATATATATATATCACATCTTCTTTATCCATTCCTCTGTCAGTGGACATCTAGGTTTCTTCCATGTCCTGGCTATTGTAAATAGTACTGCAATGAACATTGGAGTGCATGTACCTTTTCAAGTATGGTTTTCTCTGGATATTTGTCCAGGAGTGGGATTGCTGGATCATATGGTAGTTCTATATTTAGTTTTTTAAGGAATCTCCATACTGTTCTCCAAAATGGTTGTACCAATTTACATTCCCACCAGGAGGGTTCCCTTTTCTCTACACCCTCTACCACCAGAAATTCTGCCTCTTAATCACATCGAGTTTTGTTTCTCATACATCCTCCATAAGTGACTTTGGTCAGAATTGCCTTGTGAATACTTTGTCTTAACCTCTTATGGTGATTGCTCTGTTAGCCTCAGTCCTGCTCTCTGCATCCCTCCTTTTACTTATCCATCACTGCACGTCAGGTTAGATTTCCAGTCCTGCAGGTTGATACCAGCCACTTCAAATACAGACTCAGAATCGTTGAATAAGAATAGTGAAATAGTGCATTTTATCAATACCATTGCTAGTTCTTATCAAATTCATTTATTCGACAATACTTACTGAGCACCTTTGGTGTGCCAGGCAGATGCAAGTATCTGGAATACAGAAGTGAAGGGGGAAAAAAGACAAAAATCTTTGCCCTCATAGAGCTTAAATTCTGGATCTCCGAGTTTATCAGATCACGCTATATGTCCAAACAGAAAATACACTGATGGATGAATTATTTATTTAGTTATTAGCAAGGTTGAACTCTTCTCCATATATTTAGTATATTTGCAAAATAAGCTACGAAAATGTATCACTAGAGATAGAAAAACTGCATGATCCAGAATATTAGAACTGATCAAGTGCTAGTAAGTTGTTGGCCCTAGCTGCCTCATTTTCAATGTGAATTTACCGAGGTTGAAGCACAAGATCCAGATGGTGATGAAATCTGGCTGAAAGGGGACATATCTTCAAGTATGGTGCCAGGACAGAGTGCTGGATTACAATTCAGGAGGGTAGGAATTGAAACACAAAATTGCCACCCTCTAGGTACATGATGCCGAGCAGCTTCAAGGGATGCAGAATATGTTAAGACAACTGTATCTCTTGGTTAAGGTTTATTTTCATATCTACATGATAAAAAATTGGATGATGTGCTAAGTCTTTGGATGGTCGTGTTTGCCAAGGCACTGTAGGCAATGGCAAACATATACACATAAATATTCATCTCGGTAAAGAAGAATCTTTGTCTACTCTAGGATTGGAATCTGATGGAATCATCTTGCTACCAAGTAGTGTCCTTGAAAAATGTCACCATTTTGAAGAACAATAATGGGCTTCCAAAAGGGGGGCCCACCTCCCCCTTTAATTCCTTTAATCTCTAGGCTTTGAGACTGAAATCAGGCTTGGTTCTGGAAACTGCGAAAAGAAGCATGATTTTCAATCGTGGCAACTCACTTCTGCCTTTTGCTGAATTGCTTTTGATATTTTTGGTTATCTAAATCACACAATGCTCTCGATGTGTGCTCACCTACAATCTTACCATTCCAGATTTGTTGCCTTGACTCTCACTGTTAACGCTGTCATTTGAGTTTAGAACTCGAGTTACTTGTAAACATAATTTAAAACTGCTGCTTCAGTATGTAGGTTAGCTTACCAGATCATATTCAAAACCCAAAGAATTGCAAAGTTGGAACAACAGTGAAAATTTTGGATATCCACTGACTGAGACCACCTTAAGGCTCACCTCAGCTTAATTAAACTTTACACAAGTTTCTACCTGACTATCTGTTCCTGACTTCTCTTTTCTTAGAGCACTTACGTTAGATAACTTTCAAATTCCTTCTCTGCTCCTTTCAAATTAGATAAATCTTCTCCAAGCTTCTTGTCCTTTTTACAACCCAAGAATGATTTTCTTAATGCCATCCCTTTGAAATGTAATCAGCAAGAAAGTTAGTTTCCCTATCTCTCATCTTCTGTGGGAGGGTAGGAACTTAAATTCAAAAAGCAGCAATTAGCAAAAAGAGATGGCCTAATCCTATCAACCTCCCTCCCCGAATATCTTCCAGTATTTGTCCTTTAGCTTCCCCCAGCTTTAAAAATCCTCCCATCTTTTCTTTCAGTGGAGATAGGTTCAATTTCCTTCCCTATTGCAAAAATCTTGACTTCGATTGCAGTAGTGTTGGATAAAGTCTTCCTTACCTGTTGGACTATGATGCAATTTTCCTTTGGCACAATCAACAACTTTATAGATTTCATAACAAATTTCTATCAAGTATTGTTTAGGCAATGAAACTGTCCATTGTCTTGCCTGTTTAAATCAATAATATCACATCTCACGAAGGACGTTAGCCTGGAAGAGGAGGAAAACCCACTTTCTTGATGCATCAGTTTAACTTGGAATAGGATAGCTGAGGCAGCTTGTGCAAAGATTGACCCTCGTAATACTCAAAATGTGTGAGTCACTCAGAAAGTAATAATAGTAAAAGGGGAGCAGAGACTAACTTGATGGAGAGAACATTAGGAGAATTTAGATGGGAGGTCAGGGAAGGCATCTTTAAGTGCTGTTATTTAAGTAAAAAGTTGAGTAGGAAAGAGGAAGAAAATTCTAGACATAGAGAAATAAATGCAATGGTCTAGAGGCTGGAAAGAACATGGTCGGTTTGAAGAACTCCAAGAAAGCCAATATTTCTAGACAAGTGGATACTCAAGTTTATTGTTTAGTGGAATCACCTGGTGGGCTTGCTGAACTAGAGATACCTGGGTTTCAGCCACAGTGGTCTGATTCAGCAGGTGTGGTGTGGGGCCTGAACATTTGCATTTAGAAGTTCCCAGATGATGCTGATGGTGCTGGCCCATGGACCAGTGAGGGAGCTGGAAAGGGATGGAAGAGGCTAAATAATGAAGGGTCTTAGAACTTTGAGAGAGAGCTCCAATTTTATCTCAGGAGGAATAGAAAATGACTAAGAAGTTTTAAGCAAAGAAATCATAAGTTTTGGTTCCACCTAAAAAGCCAGTCTGGATGCCACATAAAAGGAGAGAAACTGAGTATTGAGAAGCCATTTAGGACACTCTTGCAAGAGCAAAATGGCTATATGAACAGTTTTTGAAGGATGGGGAAATTAAATCATGTAACTGAGGCATAGTTTTCAGATAATTTAATTGCTTTGATATGGGAGAAAGGAAACAAGGATCTAAGATGACAAAATTTGGGAGATTGCATGACCTGGAAACGTTTAGGTTTCTCACCTGAAAATCTGAACAGCTACATGCTACTGAATTTTGACAATGGAAACAAGAATAAAGTAGTATGTCTGCAAAATGAAGATAAAGCACCTTCTGCAAGTTGGTGTCACCTGTCTCTCCATTCTAATGGACAAGCCTCGGAGTGTTCCTCTGTTCTTCAGAAATATCCTCTTCCCAGAATGGCAGGAATGTACTCAGTGTTAAACACTGAGGTCATCCCCATAATCAATGTCTTCAAAATCTAATGAATGGAAGAACTTTGGGACCCTTATCAAATTTGTAACAAAAATCGGGAATGGGGAAGCAGGGAGTGCTTAGGGTTTGACAATTGACTCTAGAAATTTGAGGAGCAGAAATTTCAGGAGGATGACAGCAGACAAATAAATTATTATTCATAAGTCATATTTTATTTCTACTGTGGGGTCAAATATTTTAAATATATTTATAAAGTTTAATACACATGCAGCTATGTGTGTTACCTTATTATTTCAAACTCTGCACTTTCTTTCTATGAAACATCTCTGAGTTTGGACTTCCAGATTCATTAAGATTCTCTATGGGGACCTCCTTGCTGCCCCAAAGTGTCTATTCTTCATCTCCTCTCCTTAAATCTTCCCATCACTGAGCCCAGCAACAGGTTTGTAATTCATAGAACATTGCTTACTATTCAAAGAACTACATTGGAACTGTCTCTTTGGCCTCCTCAAATTAATTTTCTTAGTAACAAGGTGTCCAAAGTTGAGTTCCTTGGGAAGCTGACTGAGACAGTGATTAGCATGCAGGAAGTTTACCAGGCAGTGCCCTGGAGTCAAAACTTATGGAAGGGCATATGTATAGTAAGGAATTTGGCCTTACCTAAAGAGAGAGATGACCTTTGTCCCAGTTCCTGGGAAGTAACTTTTAAACCCTTGAAATTTCCTTAGTGATAGGAGTGATTGATTATTCATGGTGGGCCCTGTGGACCATATCTGATACTTTATGCTAATGAGATGATTCAAGATTGGGTCTAGTCATGCCCAAAAGGCAAACCATTAAAGGGTTAGAGCTTTGGGTAAAGTGACACCAACCCAACCTCTGGGGAGGGAAGCTGGAAATTGAGCTCAACAATATGGGCAACAATTTAACTAATCATGTTTATGTAACAAAGCCTCCATAAAAATTCTAGACACTGAAGCTCAGATGAGCTACCCAGTTGGCAGTTTTGGGGGGGGCGGTTATTGTTATACATTGTAGCCAGGAGGAGGTAATGGGTCTGGACTCCACAGAGAGAAGACAACAAGAAACTTCACATATGGGACCGTCCAGATCTTTCTCTATGTGTATCTTCCTTTGTCTGGTTCAAATTTGTATCTTGTTGCTCTAATAAAACTATAAGCATAAGTAGAGTGTTTTCCTGAGCTCTGTGAGCCATGCTAGGGCAGTATGGAACCTGAGGGAGTTACCTTAATTTGAATATTGTAGAAAATCATTGAATGTGAGGGAGTCCCTGAATTTGTAGCCAACTGGCCTGCAGTGAGGGTCCCCCGGGAACCACTGAATTTGCGCTGGTGTCTGAAATGAGGGCAGTCTTGTGAGGACTGTTCCCTCAGACTTTGCAGTTTGGCAAACTGTTTGTAGCAAGGAAGGAGAGTTGAAAAATTCAAGCCAAGTTGAAGCCCATCATAGCCCTTTGAAAACCACCAGGGAGCTCTGGAGCCAGGATGAGCCCTTAGAGTTAGCTGCAGTTGGGGCAAAGGAGCCAAATGCTAACACACTGACATTGTACAGTCATCTGATGTAGGCTGCCTGGTTGTCTCTGTAGCTGAGGCCGATCCCTCTAGCAGCTGATTCCTGAGGGCTGAGTAACACCCAACATGGGAGCATATGTCCCTCATTCCTGACAGGAGATTTTCTTTTATTGTGGTAAAATGACATAACATAAAACTTACCTTCTTAACCATTTTTAAGTGTACAGTTCAGTGGCATTAAGTACATTCACCTTGCTTAGCAACCATCACCACCATCCATCTCCAGAATGTTTTCATCTTTCCCGACTGAAACACTCTTCCCATTAAACACTAACTCCCCATTCCTCTTCCCAAAGCCTCTGGCAACCACCATTCTACTCTCTGTCTCTATAAATTTGACTACTTTAGGTGTGGAATCATTCAATTATTGCCCCTTTGTGTCCAGCTATGTAATATGATTGGGGAGAAGTTAAATGGAATGGGAAGGAGAATTACCAGAAAACCTGGGAATCAACTGTTTTGGTAGGTATTCTCCCACCTGCTCCTTGGAAAGCATACACCCCAGTTTTCTTAGGAAAGTCCCAGTTGATAACTGTGTATCCAAACTCAGTATTAATAGGGTCCTATTTCAATTTCAAAAACCTTGGGTTGGAAAGAAAATTAAATAGCCATCCTATTTGTTCAAAAATCATTAAGGAGCAAAAATATATTAGATGTCTTTGTCATTAAGGTAGGGTTTAGATCCACCGAACAAATAGGGAAAAATCATAGGAAAAGTATAGAAACAATAAATAACAAAAAAGAGAGAGAGCTATGATTATTTTGCAATGATAGAAACAAGACACCCCATTACCAAGGGTCCAGGATAATGTATAAGGAAAGTGAGAGAGTATACTGAGGTGCTATGTAAAATCCTGGAAGGGCTATGACTCACAAGGAGGATCCAAATAATTTCCCAATTCCATTAGAGCTATTCTAAGATGAAAAATTGTGTAAACAGAAAGCAGAGAGCCATAAAGGTATATATATGCTATGTGACAGCAGATTCAGAATTTCTTGTTGCACGTATTTGATTTTGTGGCCTTTTCCAGTCCTATGAACCAAAAAAAGATAGCATGGGTGTTGACATTAGGTATTTTGCTGATATCCTCCACAGGGCACTCTTGATGTCCTTGTTCCTTAGGCTGTAGATGAAGGGGTTCAGCATAGGGGTGACCACAGTGTACATCACCGAGGCCACTGCCCCTTTCCTGGGGGAAGATGAGACAGTTGAACTGAGGTACACACCAATGCCTGTTCCATAAAATAAGCAAACAAGTGACAGGTGAGAGGCACAGGTGGAGAAGGCTTTATACCTCCCACCTGATGTTGAGACTCTCAGAATGGAGGAAATAATATGACTGTAAGAGTAAAGGATCCCTGAAAGAGGAATTCCACCAAAGATTGTACCAATGAAATAGATTAATATGTTATTGGCGGAGGTGTCAGAACAGACAAGGTTGAGGAGTTGAGAAAGGTCACAAAAGAAATGAGGGATTTCCACATCTGCACAGAAGGTAACATGTGACATCACCAAGTAGTGCAGCAGGGAGCTCAAAACGCTGATGGAAAATGACACCAGGACCAACAAGCCACAGAGGTAGGGGTTCATGATGACCAGGTAGTGTAGGGGGTGACTAATGGCCACCAACCGGTCATAGGCCATCACTGTCAGAAGTAGACTCTCCAAACATCCAAAAAGAGAAAACAAGGTCACCTGAGTTAGGCACCCTGCATAAGTGATGGATTTGCTGTGTGTCTGGAGGTTCACTAGCATCTTGGGGATGGTGGTGGTGCTGATACTGATGTCAGCCAAGGACAGATTGGAAAGGAAGAAGTACATGGGGGTGTGGAGCTGGGAATCAGAACTGACAGCCAGGATGATGAGAAGGTTCCCGAGCACAGTGACCAGGTACATGGACAGGAACAGCCCAAAGAGGAGGGTCTGCAGGTCTGGATCATCTGAGAGGCCCAGGAGGAGGAATTCTGAGACATATGTTAGATTCTGTGCTTCCATGTTTATGGGGCACCTTTTGAAAAAGAAGAGAGTGTTGAATAAACAAACAAATGTAGAGGCACCCTAATAATTTCCATACTTTGGATTTAAGAAATTCACAAATAAAGTATCCATGCTTGAAAACCGTACACTCCAGCACCTTCAGCAATATTTCTCAGTTGTGAGCACATTTTTATTGATGCCCCAAATATTCACCATTTCTTTATACACCTATTTTAGAGGCATGAGGCTAGAGAGTATGAGAGAAGTAAGGACAATCTGAGATCACAAATCCATGAACACAATAAAATATCTGTCCCCTACATTTGAAGGAAGCAGATGGAATTAAAAGTATTCTTCTCTCTTACAAAAAAAATCATTCTAGTTAAAGGACACCAAAAAGCACCCAAATGTACTGTATCTTATCCAAATACAGTACAGGAAATTTCCTTGATTTGTAATTTAGTCCTAAAGAGCTAAAACCACACTAACTGGATCCTAAATTAAAATCAATGTTCACAGATGTAATTTGTATGCCAGTTATCTTTAAGGGTTTTTCATCTTTACTTGGTTGTTTTTTTTTTTAAAGCTTTTCAATTAAATAATGACTTTTTTTAAAATTATTTATTTATTTATTTTTGGCTGTGTTGGGTCTTCGTTTCTGTGCGAGGGCTTTCTCTAGTTGCGGCAAGCGGGGGCCACTCTTCATCGCGGTGCGCGGGCCTCTCACTGTCGCGGCCTCTCTTGTTGCGGAGCACAGGCTCCAGACACGCAGGCTCAGTAGTTGTGGCTCACGGGCCTAGTTTCTCCACGGCATGTGGGATCTTCCCAAACCAGGGCTCGAACCCGTGTCCCCTGCATCGGCAGGCGGATTCTCAACCACTGCGCCACCAGGGAAGCCCCTTTACTTGGTTTTATGTCATCCATCTTCCGTGGAGATAAGTGCTCACTCAAATGTGTGGGTTGTCTGGTCAGAGTCCCTTCACATATAATTCAAATACAAATATTTGGCCTTGGTGGACTTCACATTCTGATAAACATATTTTTGTTAAAAGCATAAAATCATACAGCATCACTGATCCTGAAGATAGCATTAATATATGATGCACCAATGAAGAAATAATAAACTTTTAATAAATGCTCATTTTTGCAGGGTTTTTTTCTATCAGCGCTATACACTCCCAGAGAAAGTTCTGAGGCTGAGTTTGCTTTTTGCTCTTTTTGTTTGTAGTGGCTATGTAAAATTTCTTAAAAATGTCTCTACTCCTAAACATTTGTGAAGGGTTGATTTCTCATCAAATCCAACCCTCTTATGAACAGTTGAAAAAGTGGGAACCAAAGCCAAGCTCAAACCCTAAATTGTTCTTCTTATGCCAGTGTAAGAGCTTTTCAAGTCATTCTTCCTTATTGAGAAATTGTGTTTCCCCTACATTCAGCTCCCTGAAGGAACTCAGGTCTTCATTTCTCCTGACAGGTCAAAACATGATTAACTAGGGGGAAATCAAAAGGGAAAAAGCCAAAGACTAATATCACAAATACATGGGTAGTTTGTGCATCTGTAAAATGTTTATATTAATTGAACTGATCTTAGTGTTGCTGTAGGAAATTAAATTAAAATAAAGTACTTAACAGTGGTTTTCCGTGCTAGCTGATTATTATAATTACCTTTTGACCTTTCAAAATTTAACTATGGACAGGCCACAGCCTAGAACCTATTAAATCAGAATCTCTACCCGTAAGTCCTCTGGGCATACTTACATTTAGCCAGGGTAGGGAACCATTGCCAGCATATTAAATGCTGCATTAATGTTATGTATTATTAATACCATTTTACCATATTAAAATATAAATATTTAATAATACTTTAGAATTCATATTTATTACTGATAAAACCTGAGTATTTCTTGCTATTTCTGCATGATTTTATTCCCCTGAACTTCAATGTTGCCCAAAGGTAAACATTGTCCTGAATTTGGTATATGCATTTTCCTTTCAATGTTTCTATAATATTGGTGTTGATTTATGTATTCGTAAGCAGTTTTCTTGAAAACTTACCTAAATACTATTACACAATGCATATTGTTTACTGAATTCTGATTTACAAAATATTGTCTTTTAAGCCTCTCTGTGAAGCACATACATCTATTTCAATACATAAAATGAGCATAGTATTACCTGAAGGATAAACTTCATTTTATTTTTCAAATTCTCATTATGACAGTTAAGGAAATTCTTGTGCCATCCTCCATATTACATAAGTTAGAATTTCTAAAAGATATATGCATACAAGATTATTGTTTCAATTGTAAAAATGGAAACTTGTGAAAGTTTACTATTAATTACTTATAATAGTTTTCCTAATGGAAAAATCAGACTAGATCAAGCACATACTCTGATTTTCAGGATTAAGTAAAAAAGATCCCTGAAGTCTGACTAGAAATAGTTTTTCGTGATAGAGCCACATGAAGATTCCTGTTTTGTATAAGGAATGTTATTTCCATATGTCAGATTTCCAAAATGGGCTGGAAAATGCATTACTATTCATAGAAAAGTCTATGGTCCATTATATTCATGCAAAAAGTCCCCTGCAAACCACTTGATGCATTCTGCTACTTCACAGATGAACTTACCAAATCCAAATAGAAGGACTCCATGGTTGTACTTCCATTTGATCATCTGGGACTAAAGCAGGTTTGGAAAGAAAACAATCAATCATTCCACTCCAGTGGGACAGAGCCCTGGAATGGAAATCAGGAGGCATTAGTCTTGAGTCCCATGTCTTTCACCCACTAAATGTGGAATGTGTGTAAATCTCTCCACCTCTCTGCACTGGTACCCCTTACATTGAAGTAGCGTCAACAGCATCCATTTGCAGGACATGCGTGGTGTCAAGGAAGGGGAAATTTCCCCTTCTACCCCTCTTGAGTTCTTGTGCATGGAATAATAATAACATTGATACAGACAGATTAACAGGCGAAAAAGAAACAAATTTTAATTCATGCACATGCAGGTCTCATAGAAATGGGACCTAAGAAGTGGCCAAAGCAGGCAGTTTTTATACTTTTTAGAGGAAGAAACAACAAATTGGTGAGGGATTGACAGGACAAAGAATCTTGGTATTTGGGTGCTTAATTAGTGAAGAATCTAAACAAAGTTTAGGCTTGGGATAGTAAATTAAAGAAACAATAAGATTTGTTTATACAGGCTTCTAAACTCCAAATTCCCTATGTCTGATGATAAGGAGGTCCTTCTACCTCCAGATGCAGGGAGTGTTCCTTTCATATGAGAGATTTCTTTCCTGCTTCCAGGGAGACAGAGAAGGTCAGAGTTTCCCTCTTGTATCAGCTCCTTCACAAGCAACTTCAATTCAAACTGATCAATATATTATTTCAGCATGTTTTGGGGTGACCCATCCTGAGTCCCAATAGGGACATCTAAGAGAGGTCAGTACTTGATAAATATTCAGTGATTTTTTTTTTCTTTTTTTGTTTTTGGGGGGTTTTTTGGGCTGCGTTGGGTCTTCGTTGCTGCTCACGGGCTTTTTCTCTAGTTGCGGCGAGCGGGGGTTTCTCTTCGTTGTGGTGCATGGGCTTCTCATTGTCGTGGCTTCTCTTGTTGCAGAGCAGGGGCTCTAGGCAAGCAGGCTTCAGTAGTTGCAGCACGTGGGTTTCAGTACTTATGGTGCACTGGCTCAGAAGTTGTGGCTCACGGGCCCTAGAGTGCAGACTTGGTAGTTGTGGCACATGGGCTTAGCTGCTCTGTGGCACGTGGGATCATCCCGGACCAGGGATCGAACCTGTGTCCCCTGCATTGGCAGGCAGATTCTTAACCACTACACCGCGATAGAAGTCCCTCAGTCATGGTTTTTAAATCAGAATTTGAATCATCCTTGGAGTAGTTAGGTATTGATGACGTACAGTCCTAATAAAGGTTTAATGATCTTATATTCTGTCGTAAGGGACAGACATAGAAGCCTACCATGTTTCAGCGAATTCATTCACAGAATGAGTGGAAATCCTAAAATGTGTCTCAGTCCATACAGTCAGATTAATTTCCCTTTTTCTTTCCCTCTCTCTGTCTCTCTTTTATTTTTATGATCCACTGGTTTTTTTTTTTAAATAACCGAATGTTGTAGATTCTATTAAATGGAAAATAATAGCTCCTGCAGAAAGTGACACAGAGGCTTACAAACACTGATTCATCTTTTGTCTAGTCCTACAGCACTGGAAGGAATGTCAAAACAAGCAGGAAAGTGCCCAGTGTGTGGAAGCCATGTTGCCCACACAATTTTTTGAGAACCAAAGAAGGGTCTATTCAATATTTAGCAGAGATTTTTGTTCTTGTAGCCTATTCTGTGCCAAGTAAGCAGAGTCTCTGAGAATTCAGAAATGAAGGAAACTCAGATGTTTCCCCCCAGGCACTCTGAAACTACTTGCAGAAGAACAAAAATAAAATGTTCTCTCAGGATTTAGGGAAGATCAAACTTCAGATCAGAGGATATGGTACTTAACCTTGATGCTGCTGCTGCTGCTACCGATAAAAATACCTAAAGTTTATTTCGGCTTTACTATGATGTAAGCATCACACATTTAGTCACATGCTTAGGGCCCATTTTGTTTAATTCTTACACAATGCAGTTCTATCAACTGATATCAATTTAGACGACAACATTCAGGCTCAAAGATATTCAGAATTTGATCAGTGTCATTCAGATAATAACTAGAGCAGATAAGATTCAAAATTAGATTGTGGGTCTCTGAGGCCTATGCATTGAACATGTCCACTCTGTTTCCCTCCACTTCAGAGACTTTAAGTAGAGGATCAGAAGTCTCTTCCAAACTTCCTAAGGTATACCTTTAAACTGTTTCTTGTTTCCTGCCTAAAAATAGAACCCAAGACCCTGAGTCTATACTCCATTAGAGAGCGAGAGGGTATAAATTACAAGCAGGAAGGAGCAAGTGGAGAGTGAAACAAAATCCAAGAACAGGGGCAAGAGAGAGAACTGCCTTGAATCGTCATGAGCTGATTCTTTCTGAGAGCCCCACCGTCAGCTCAGCCTTCTTTCCTATAGTTGATGTAGCAGGTACCACCCATGCTTACCACTGTGGTCTGTCACGAACCCCCAAAGGGAAGAGAACAGTGAGCAGGGGGTCTCTGCCTGGGATGAAAGGAAGAGAGTTTGCTTGTTGCTATCTTTGTTTGTAGTGGCTTGATGAAACTTCTTAAAGATGTCTCTAGGGGCTTCCCTGGTGGCGCAGTGGTTGAGAATCTGCCTGCCAATGCAGGGGACACGGGTTCGAGCCCTGGTCTGGGAAGATCCCACATGCCGTGGAGCAACTGGGCCCGTGAGCCACAATTGCTGAGCCTGCGCGTCTGAAGCCTGTGCTCCGCAACAGGAGAGGCCGCGATAGTGAGAGGCCCGCGCACCGCGATGAAGAGTGGCCCCCGCTTGCCGCAACTGGAGAAAGCCCTCGCACAGCAACGAAGACCCAACACGGCCAAAAATAAATAAATAAATAAATAAATAAACCCAAAGTTAAAAAAAAAAAAAAAAACGATGTCTCTAATCCTAAACATTTGTGAAGGGTTGATTTCACATCAAATCCAGCCCTCTATGAATAGTTTAGAAATTTAGGACCATGGCCAGGTCTGAAACCCAAAGTTGGTCTTTTATGCCAGCTTAAAAGCTTTCAAGCGAATTCTCCCTTATGGAGGGATTGCATTTCTCCTAAATTCAGCTCTCTGAATACAGGTTGAGTTCTCAGGAAAGAATACTGTCTAGGTGCCCTATGAATGGAGTTTCATTGTCTGCATTCAAATCTGAATTTACCCCTTTTCTACCCCAGGACCTGATAAAAAATTATGTTAAAGTCCTGTGTCCTTATCCTCAACTGCAAAATGATGCTAAAGCATGGTTTGGGATTAGTAATGCAGATAAAAGGAAACAAGCTACATAAAATCTTAGCTCAGCTCCTGGCATGTGGACTCCCTAAGAAAAAGTTTGTTATATTGTGGTTACTGCCATCATTTTCATCGTCATCATCTTCATGATCATCTGGAGCACTTAAGGGCTGGTTTAGAGGGACCTATTTCCTGCTCAGGTAAAGAAGATGCCTACAGAAGATGGAAACAGTGTGGGAGGAAAGTAGAAATTTAAATAAGAGTTCTAGGATTCACACCAGTACAAACAACATAAACTTCATAGGCCTCTGAACTGATCTTCGCATTGTGGTGCCCTCCCACTGGCTATCCCAACTGCCCCACTGCTTTATGGTGAGCAAACAAGGCTCCCCCAATCCCTCCTCCATTCAGTGTCTCCCAAAGCACTTGACACTTGCTGGGATGTGCTGTGTCTCTGCTGGAGCAGGACTGAGGGATGCTGATTGCCTGCCCCTCCCCCACCTGCAGTTGGATGAGGGCTGAGGCTTTGTCCTCAGGACTGGTAGGAAGACAGCCTCAGGTTTGGGCTTCCTGGTGCAGACAGCAACTCTGGGAGGATGAGACACACAGGTGCAGAACCCATTGGACTGGAGATGGCTAACTGAAGGGCTGGGAAGCACAGGCTGATTATTGACAGTTGTGCAGCCTTCAGACCTTGATGCACGTAGCACATAATTAGCCAAATTGGTCCATGTTTTCTCAATCTCTGAGGATTTGCTAATTTCATAGAGGAGAAAAAGGAGAAAAGTGAATGCATTGGGAAGGATCTAGACCATTCCTCTTCTCAGGAGGAGGTTGACCTCATCTCTGAATTCCAAGTTGTTTATCTCATCATAAAATTCGGACACATTTTTTCAATTAGAGAAAACAATATGTGACTTTTATATCTGCAAACCCATTAAATTAGTCATGTAATTTAGAGAGATTTAGGTCTTCCTTACCAAGATTCTGACAGTATTTCTATTTTCTCAGTTAAGATTTATGTCTCTGACAACTTCATATTTTTCTTTATGTAATCTTGGTTTGGGGTTTTGGATTTTATGCATTGGAGATTTATGGCATTTGCTTTTTTTTTAATTTTAATTATTTTTGTCTTTTATTTTATTTTTTGGCCTCACTGCATGTCTTGTGGGATCTTAGTTCCCCAACCAGGGATTGAACCTGTGCCCCCAGCAGTGGAAGTGTGGAGTCCTAACCACTGGACCATAAGGAAATTCCTGGTTTTTCCTATTTTGAATGACAGTGCAAATTCTAGTTCTAATTTTACTAGAATTTAAAATTTTAAATTATAATTAATTTAAAATTCTATCTCTAATTTTTCTGCTCAGTTGATGTATGTTGTTACATTACATAACTACTTATTTTGACATATTTATCTGGTAACTTGCTTGTTTGCTTAAACACTTCAAGGGGTCTTAGACAGCCCACATGCAAAATGTGGCCGGTGGGGGAGGAGTACAGATGGCAGAATAGAGGCCATGGAATTCATCTCTCCTCACAAGTATATCAAGAATACATCTACAAATGGAACAATTCTCACAGAGCACCTGCTGAACATGAGCAGAAGACTTCAGACACCTAAAAGGACAAGAAAAAATCCCCTTGCAACTGGGCTGAATGAAAGAAAGAAGAAAAGAAAAGAGGAATCAAAAAAGGGACCAGCAACTCTGGCAGGAAGCTGAAGGTGAGGAGAGATTCCCACACTCAGAAAAACCCACTCACAGGGGAGAAATCAGCTGAAACAGAAAGAGACGTCGGGAAATTGAAGAAAAACACAGTGGACAGTCTGTAGAAGGCAGGACAAAGTACCCATCTCAACACCAAAACCTGGTTCCATCCACATGCCTGCAGGCTCCAATGCTGGACACCTCAATGCAACCAACCAGCAAGACAGGAACACAGCCCCACCCATCAGTGGACAGGCTGCCTAAAGTCATACTAAGCTCACAGACACCCCAAAACACACCACTTGATGTGGCCCTGCCCATCAGAGGGAAAAGACTCAGCTCCAACCACCAGTGCTCAGGCACCAGTCCCTCCCACCAGGAAGCCCACCCAAGCTACTGGACCAACCTCACCTAGCAGGGGGCAGACAACAGATGCAACAGGAACTATACCCTGCAGCCTGGGGAAAGGAGACCATAAACACAGAAAGTAAGAAAAAATGAGACAACAGAAAAATATGTTGCAGACAAAGGAGCAAGGTAAACCCACAAAACCAAATAAATGAAGAGGAAATATCTACCTGGATAAGAATTCAGAGTAATTATAGTAAAGATGATCCAAGATCTCAGAAATAGAATGGAGCCATGGATCAAGAAGTTACAAGAAATGTTTTAAAAGGACCTAGAAGAATTAAAGAACAAACAATCAGTGGTGAACAACACAATAACTGAAATTAAAAATACACTAAAAGAAATCAACAGCAGAATAAGTGAGTCAGAAGAGCGGATAAGTGAGCTGAAAGATAGAATGGTGGAAATAACTGCCATGGAATAGAATAAAGAAAAAGAATGAAAATAAATGAGGACAGTCTCAGAGACCTCTGGGACATCATTAAATGCACCAACATTCGAGTTATAGGGGTCCCAGAAGAAGAAGAGAAAGAGAAAGGGTCTGAGAAAATATTTGAAGACATTATAGTTGAAAAATTGCCTAACATGGGAAAGGAAATAATCAACCAATTCCAGGAAGCACAGAGAGTCCCATACAGGATAAACTCAAGGAAAAATGCCAAGACACATATTAATCAAACTAACAAAAATTAAATACAATGAAAAAATATTAAAAGCAGCAAGGGAAAAGCAACAAATAACATACAAGGGAATCCCTATAAACTTATCAGCAGATTTTTCAGCAGAAACCCTGCAGGCCAGAAGAGAATAGCAGGAATTACTTAAAGTGATGAAAGGGAAAAACCTACAACCAAGATTACTCTACACAGCAAGGATCACATTCAGATTTGATGGAGAAATCAAAAGCTTTACAGACAAGCGAAAGCTAAGAGAATTCCACACCACCAAACCTAGCTTTAGCTTCACAACAACTGCTAAAGGAACTTCTCTAGGCAGGAAACACAAGAGAAGAAAAAGACCTGCAAAAACAAACCCAAAACATTTAAGAAAATGGGAATAGGAACATACATATCGATAATTACCTTAAATGTAAATGGATTAAATGTTCCAACCAAAAGACACAGACTGGCTGAATTGATACAAAAACAAGACCCATATATATGCTGCCTACAAGAGACCCACATCACATCTAGGGACACATACAGACTGAAGTGAGGAGACAGAAAAAGATATTCCATGCAAATGGAAATCAGAAGAAAACTGGAGCAGAAATACTCACATCAGACAAATAAACTTTAAAATAAAGACTGTTACAGAGACAAGGAAGGACACTACATAATGATCAAAGGATCAATCCAAGAAGAAGATATAACAATTATAAATATTTATGCACCCAACACAGGAACACCTCCATACATAAGGCAAATGCTAATTGCCATAAAAGGGGAAATCAACAGTAACACAATCATAGTGGGGGACTTTAACACTCCACTTACACCACTGGATAGATCATCCAGACAGGAAATTAATAAGGAAACACAAGCCTTAAATGACACATTAGACCAGATAGACTTAATTGATATTTATAGGACATTCCATCCAAAAGCAGCAGAATACACTTTCTTCTCAAGTGCACATGCAACATTCTCGAGGGTAGATCACATCTTGGGTCACAAACCAAGCCTCAGTAAATTTAAGAAAATTGAAATCATATCAAGCATCTTTTCCAACCACAACGTTATGAGATTAGAAATTAGCTACAGGAAAATAATGTAAAAAACAAAACACATGGAGGCTAAACAATATGGTACTAAATAACCAAGAGATCACTATAGAAATCAAAGAGGAAATTTAAAAAATATCTAGAGCAAATGACAATGAAAACAAGATGACCCCAAACCCATGGGATGCAGCAAAAGAAGTTCTAAGAGGGAAGTATATAGCAACACAATCCTACCTCAAAAAACAAGAAAAATCTCAAATAAACAACCTAACCATACACCTAAAGCAACTAGAGAAAGAAGAACCCCAAAGTTAGTACAAGGAAAGAAATCATAAAGATCAGAGCAGAAATCAATGAAATAGAAATGAAGAAAACAACAGCAAAGATCAATAAAACTAAAAAGTTGTTCTTGGAGAAGATAAACAAAATGGATAAATCTTTAGCCAGACTCAACAAGAAAAAAAGAGAGAGGACTCAAATCAATAAAATTAGAAATGAAAAAGGAGAAGTTACAACTGACACTGCAGAAATACAAAGGATTATAAGAGACTACTACAAGTAACTGTATGCCAATAAAATGGACAACCTGGAAGCAATGGACAAATTCTTAGAAAAGTACAACATTCCAAGACTGAACCAGGAAGAAATAGAAATATATGTACCATCCAATCACAAGTAATGAAATTGAAGCTGTGATTAAAAATCCTCCAACAAACAAAAATGCAGGACCAGATGGTCTCACAGGTGAATTCTCTAAAACATTTAGAGAAGAGATAACACCTATCTTTCCCAAACACTTCCAAAAAATTGCAGAGGGAGGAACACTCCCAAGCTCATTCTACAAGGCCACTATCACCCTGATAACACACCAGACAACAATATCACAACAAAAGAAAATTACAGGCCAATATCACTGATGAACATAGACGCAAAAATGCTCAATAAAATACTAGCAAACCAAATCCAACAATACATTAAAAGGATCATACACCATGATCAAGTGAGATTTATCCCAGGAATGCAAGGATTCTTCAATATACACAAATCAATCAATGTGATACACCATTTTAACAAATTGAAGAGTAAAAACCATATGATTGGAGACCTTCAAGATGGTGGAGAAATAAGACATGGAGATCACCTTCCTCCCCACAAATACATCAAAAATACATCTACATGTAGAACAACTCCTACAGAATACCTACTGAACACTGGCAGAAGACTTCAGACTTCCAAAAAGGCAAGAAAATCCCCACATAACTGGGGAG
This sequence comes from Eubalaena glacialis, assembly GCF_028564815.1. Taxonomy (NCBI): domain Eukaryota; kingdom Metazoa; phylum Chordata; class Mammalia; order Artiodactyla; family Balaenidae; genus Eubalaena; species Eubalaena glacialis. Next base: position 172,532,075 of record NC_083719.1, read on the forward strand.
GGCAAAAGAAAAAAGAAAGAGAAAAAGAGACAGAGGAATCAGGACCAGACCTGTGCCTCTGGGAGGGAGCTGTGAAGGAGGAAAAGTTTCCACACACTAGGAAGCCCCCTCACTGGCGGGAATGGGTAGGGGAGCTTCGGAGTCTCAGAGGAGAGGGCAGCAACAGGGGTGAGGAGGGCAAAGCGGAGAGATTCCCACACAGAGGATTGGTGCTGACCATCATTCACCAGCCTGAGATGCTCATCTGCTTGCCCATCGGGGTGGGTGGGGGCTGGGTATTGAGGCTCAGGCTTCGGAGGTCAGACCCCAGGGAGAGGACTGGGATGGGCTGCATTAAGACAGCCTGAGGTGGGCTAGTGCACCGCAGCTAGCCAGGAGGGAGTCCGGGAAAGAGCCTGGGCCTGCCAGAGAGGCAAGAGACCATTGTTGTGGGGTGTGTAAGGAGAGGGGCAGACCTACCATAGGAATTTCCTGCTCTGTGAGCTCACAGATGGCAGGGCACCACCTACGTGAACTCCAGAGGTGGGTGCAAGACGCAGCTGTTATCTTGGACCCCAGAGGTGGGTGCTACAGCTGCCGCTGCTGCCACCAAGAGTCCTATGTGGAAGTGAAGGTCACTGCCCACAACTTCCTGGGAGCCTGTGCAGCCCACCACTGCCAAGGGTACTGCGATCTGGGGCCAACTTCCCTGGGAGAACGCACAGCGTGCTTCAGGCTGTTGCAACTTCATGCCAGCCTCTGCCACCACAGGCACTCCCTGCACATTCCAATTGTGACTGCCATATCCCTCCCTCTCCCTGGCTGAGTGAGCAAGTGAGCCCTAATCAGCTGCTGCTTTTGCCCCCTCTTGTGTGGGTGGGAAACAGACGCCTGAGGGCGGCCCACATGCAGAGGCAGGGCCAAAACCAAAGTTGAACCCCAGGGGTGGTGCAACCAAAGAAGAGGAAGAGAAATCTCTCCATGCAGCTGCAGGAGCAGTGGATGAAATCCCCTCAGTCAGCCTGGTAAACCCTGGATCTATGGAATATCTCAATAGACAGTGAGTGTTCCCACAATTGAGGCTGTGGACTTTGGGGGTAACTGTGAATTTTGGGGGCAATTACACGTGGGAGTGAGACCAGGTCAGAGTCTGAGCTGGCCCACAGTGCCCATGCAGGTCTAGAGACCTACCTAGAAGCATTGCAGGACTTTGTGCGTAGGCAGGGATTGGCTGTGGCTCACTGTGGGGGCAAGTACACTGACAGCTGAGGCCACAGGAAAATATTATTACTACTTTTTGTTTGTTTTGTTCTGTTGGATTTTTTATTATCCTTTTAATTTTTATTTACTTTTTCTTTTCTTTTCTTTTTAATATATTACAAAGAAATTTTTAATATATTAATTTTTAATATATTTTTATTTCATTTATTTTTTCTATTTCTACTGTACTTTTTCATTATATTGTTTTTTTTGCCTTGTTTTTGTTTTTTTTCCTTTTTTTGCTGAGTTTATATCATATTTTTGACCATATTTTATATTTTTCTATTTTTACTTTACTTCTTTGGGTTTTTTTCCCTTTTGCTTTCATCTTTCTTTTTTCTTTACTTTTTTTTGGATCATTTTGGTCTGTTTGTTTTATGCTTTCTTTGCCTTTTTTTAGTTTGCTTTCTGCATTTCATTTGTTTTTGGTTTTATGTTTTTGTTAGCTTAGTTTTCAGTGTTTGTTTTCGTTTTTGGGTTTGTTTATTGGTTTGGTTGCTCTCTTTTTTGTTTTCTCTTTTTTTTCTTTTCTTTTTGCTAGGGTGCATGTATATTTTTCTTTGTGTGATTTTGTCTGTATAGTTTCACTTTTACCATTTGTCCTGGAGTTTTGCCTGTTCGTTTTTTGCTTTTGTTTTTTTCCTTTTCTTCTGTGCTGTGCAGCCTTCAGGGTCTTGGTGCTCTGCCCAGGGGTCAGGCCTGAGCCTCCAAGGGGGAAGAGCTGAGTTCAGGACGTTGTAACACCAGAGAACTACCGGCCCCATGGAATATTAATCGGCGAGAGCCCTCCCAGAGGTCTCCATCTCAACACTAAGACCCAGCTCCACCCAACGGCCAACAAGCTTTAGTGCTGGATGCCTTATGCCAAACAACTAGCAAGACAGGAACAAAACCTCACCCATTAACGGACAGGCTGCTTAAAGTCATACTAAGCTAACAGACACCCCCAAACACACCACCAGACGTGGCCCAGCCCATCATAGGGACAAGATCCAGTTCCACCCACCAGAACAGAGCCCCTACCAGGAAGCCCCTACCAGGAAGCCTACAAAAGCCACTGGACCAACCTCACATACTGGGGGCAGACACCAGAATGAAGAGGAACTACGACCCTGCAGTCTGTAGAAAGGACGCCAAAAACACAGTAAGTTAAACACAATGAGAAGACAGAAAAATATGCAACAGATGAAGGAGCAATGTAAAAACCCACAAGACCAAACACATGAAGAAGAGATAGGCAGTCTACCTGAAAAAGAATTCAGAGTAATGACAGTAAAGATAATCCAAAATCTAGGAAACAGAATGGAGAAAATACAAGAAACTTTTAACAAGGACCTAAAAGAACTAAAGAGCAAACAAACAGTGATGAACAACACAATTACTAAAATGAAAAATATTCTAGAAGGAATCAATAGCAGAATAACTGAGGCAGAAGAACGGATAAGTGACCTGGAAGATAGAATGGTGGAAATAACTGCCATGGAGCAGAATAAAGAAAAAAGAATGAAAAGAATTAAGGACAGTCTCAGAGACCTCTGGGACAACATTAAATGCACCAATATTCACATTATAGGGGTCCCAGAAGAAAGAGAGGAAAAGAAAGGGTCTGAGAAAATATTTGAAGAGATTACAGACAAAAACTTCCCTAACATGGGAAAGGAAATAGTCAGTCAAGTCCAGGAAGCACAGAGAGTCCCATATAGGATAAACCCAAGGAGAAACACCAAGACACATATTAATCAAACTATCAAAAATTAAATACAGGGCTTCCCTCATGGCGCAGTGGTTGGGAATCCGCCTGCCAATGCAGGGGATAGGGGTTTGAGCCCTGGTCCGGGAAGATCCCACATGCCGTGGAGCAACAAAGCCTGTGTGCTGCAGCTGCTGAGCCTGTGCTCTGGAGCCCGCGAGCCACAACTACTGAAGCCCGTGCGCCTAGACCCCGTGCTCGGCAACAAGAGAAGCCACTGCAATGAGAGGCCCACACACCACACCTAAGAGTAGCCCCCGCTCATGGCAACTAGAGAAAGCCCGCTGCAGCAACGAAGACCCAACACAGCCAAAAATAAATAAATAAAATAAATAAATTTTTTTTAAATTAAATACAAAGAAAGAATATTAAAAGCAGCAAGGGAAAAGCAAAAAATAACATACGAGGGAATCCCAATAAGGATATCAGCTGATTTTTCTGCAGAAACTCTGCAAGCCAGAAGGGAGTGGCAGGATATATTTAAAATGATGAAAGGGAAAAACTGAAAACCAAGATTACTCTACCCAGCAAGGATCACATTCACATTCGATGGAGAAATAAAAACCTTTATAGACAAGCAAAAGCTAAGAGAATTCCACACAGCCAAACCAGCTTTACAACAAATGTTAAAGGAACTTCTCTAAGCGGGAAATGCAAGAGAAGAAAAAGACATACAAAAACAAACCCAAAACAATTAAGAAAATGGCAATAGGAACATACATATCGATAATTACCTTAAATGTGAATGGATTAAATGCTCCTACCAAAAGACACAGACTAGCTGAATGGATACAAAAACAAGACGTGTATATATGCTGACTACAAGAGAACCACTTCAGACCTAGGGACACATACAGACTGAAAGTGAGGGGATGGAAAAAGATATTCCATGCAAATGGAAATCAAAGGAAAGCTGGAGTAGCAATACTCATATCAGATAAATAGACTTTAAAATAAAGAATGTTACAAGAGACAAGGAAGGATACTACATAATGGTCAAAGGATCAATCCAAGAAGAAGATATAACAATTATAAATATATATGCACCCAACATAGGAGCACCTCAATACATAAGGCAAATGCTAAGAGCCATAAAATGGGAAATCGGCAGTAACACAGTAATAGTGGGGGACATTAATACCTCAATTACACCAATGGACAGATCATCCAGACACAAAATAAATAAGGAAACAAAAGCTTTAAATGACAAAATAGACAGATTTAATCTATATTTATAGAACATACCATCCAACAACAGCAGATTACATTTTCTTCTCAATTGCACATGCAACATTCTCCAGGATAGATCATATGTTGGGTCACAAATCAAGCCTTGGTAAATTTAAGAAATATGAAATCATATCAAGCATCTTTTCCAACCTCAGCATTATGAGATTAGAAATCAGTGCAGGAGCTCCATAGCCAGGGGTGGAAGGAAGCCGCAGATGAAACCCCAAGTCAGCCCCCGCGCTGCCCTGTCCCACCGTCTCATCTCTCCCCCCTCGGACTTCCGATGCTATGTTGAATAGGAGTGGTGAGAGTTGGTATCATTGTCTCGTTCCTGAATTCAGTGGGAAGGTTTTCGGCTTTTGCCCACCGTGTGGATGAAAGGCTCTTGGTGCTCCAGCCAGGCATCAGGGCTGTGCCTCTGAGGTGGGAGAGCCAACTTCAGGACACTGGTCCACAAGAGACCTCCCAGCTCCACGTAATACCAAACAGCGAAAATCTCTCAGAGATCTCCATCTCAACATCAAGACCCAGCTTCACTCAACGACCAGCAAGCTACAGTGCTGGACACCCTATGCCAAACAACTAGCAAGACAGGAACACAGCCCCATCCATTAACAGAGAGGCTGCCTAAAATCATAATAAGGCCACAGACACCCCAAAACACACCACCAGACGTGGACAAGCCCACCAGAAAGACAACATCCAGCCTCATCCACCAGAACACAGGCACTAGTTCCCTCCACCAGGAAGCCTACACAACCCACTGAACCAACCTTAGCCACTGGGGACAGATACCAAAAACAACGGGAACTACGAACCTGCAGCCTGTGAAAAGGAGACCCCAAACACAGTAAGATAAGCAAAATGAGAAGACAGAAAAACACACAGCAGATGAAGGAGCAGGGTCAAAACACACCAGACCTAACAAATGAAGAGGAAATAGGTAGTCTACCTGAAAAAGAATTCAGAATAATGATAGTAAGGATGATCCAAAATCTTGGAAATAGAATAGACAAAATGCAAGAAACATTTAACAAGGACGTAGAAGAACTAAAGAGGAACCAAGCAACGATGACAAGCACAATAAATGAAATTAAAAATACTCTAGATGGGATCAATAGCAGAATAACTGAGGCAGAAGAACGGATAAGTGACCTGGAAGATAAAATGGTGGACATAACTACTGCAGAGCAGAATAAAGAAAAAAGAATGAAAAGAACTGAGGACAGTCTCAGAGACCTCTGGGACAACATTAAACGCACCAACATTCGAATTATAGGGGTCCCAGAAGAAGAAGAGAAAAAGAAAGGGACTGAGAAAATATTTGAAGAGATTATAGTTGAAAACTTCCCTAATATGGGAAAGGAAATAGTTAATCAAGTCCTGGAAGCACAGAGAGTCCCATACAGGATAAATCCAAGGAGAAACACACCAAGACACATATTAATCAAACTATCAAAAATTAAATGTAAAGAAAACATATTAAAAGCAGCAAGGGAAAAACAACAAATAACACACAAGGGCATCCCCATAAGGTTAACAGCTGATCTTTCAGCAGAAACTCTGCAAGCCAGAAGGGAGTGGCAGGATATACTTAAAGTGATGAAGGAGAAAAACCTACAACCAAGATTACTCTACCCAGCAAGGATCTCATTCAGATTTGATGGAGAAATTAAAACCTTTACAGACAAGCAAAAGCTAAGAGAGTTCAGCACCACCAAACCAGCTTTACAACAAATGCTAAAGGAACTGCTCTAGGCAGGAAGCACAAGAGAAGGAAAACACCTACAATAACAAACCCAAAACATTTAAGAAAATGGGAATAGGAACATACGTATCGATAATTACCTTAAATGTAAATGGATTAAATGCTCCCACCAAAAGACACAGACTGGCTGAATGGATACAAAAACAAGACCCATATATATGCTGTCTACAAGAGACCCACTTCAGACCTAGAGACACATACAGACTGAAAGTGAGGGGATGGAAAAAGATATTCCATGCAAATGGAAATCAAAAGAAAGCTGGAGTAGCAATTCTCATATCAGACAAAATAGACTTTAAAATAAAGACTATTACAAGAGACAAAGAAGGACACTATATAATGATCAAGGGATCGATCCAAGAGGAAGGTATAACAATTGTAAATATTTATGCACCCAACATAGGAGCACCTCAATACATAAGGCAAATACTAACAGCCATAAAAGGGGAAATCGACAGTAACACAATCATAGTAGGGGACTTTAACACCCCACTTTCACCAATGGACAGATCATCCAAAATGAAAATAAATAAGGAAACACAAGCCTTAAATGATACATTAAACAAGATGGACTTAATTGATATTTATAGGACATTCCACCCAAAAACAACAGAATACACATTTTTCTCAAGTGCTCATGGAACATTCTCCAGGATAGATCATATCTTGGGTCACAAATCAAGCCTTGGTAAATTTTAAAAAATTGAAATCGTATCAAGTATCTTTTCCGACCACAACTCTATGAGACTAGATATCAATTACAGGAAAAGATCTGTAAAAAATACAAACACATGGAGGCTACACAATACACTACTTAATAACGAAATGATCATTGAAGAAATCAAAGGGGAAATCAAAAAATACCTAGAAACAAATGACAATGGAGACACGACGATCCAAAACCTATGGGATGCAGCAAAAGCAGTTCTAAGAGGGAAGTTTATAGCAATACAAGCCTACATCAAGAAACAGGAAACATCTCGAATAAACAACCTAACCTTGCACCTAAAGCAATTAGAGAAAGAAGAACAAAAAAACCCCAAAGCTAGCAGAAGGAAAGAAATCATAAAGATCAGATCAGAAATAAATGAAAAAGAAATGAAGGAAACAATAGCAAAACTCAATGAAACTAAAAGCTGGTTCTTTGAGAAGATAAACAAAATTGATAAACCATTAGCCAGAATCATCAAGAGAAAAAGGGAGAAGACTCAAATTAATAGAATTAGAAATGAAAAAGGAGAAGTAACCACTGACACTGCAGAAATACAAACGATCATGAGAGATTACTACAAGCAACTCTATGCCAATAAAATGGACAACCTGGAAGAAATGGACAGATTCTTAGAAATGCACAACCTGCCAAGACTGAACCAGGAAGAAATAGAAAATATGAACAGACCAATCACAAGCACTGAAATTGAAACTCTGATTAAAAATCTTCCAACACACAAAAGCCCAGGACCAGATGGCTTCACAGGCGAATTCTATCAAACATTTAGAGAAGAGCTAACACCTATCCTTCTCAAACTCTTCCAAAATATTGCAGAGGGAGGAACACTCCCCAACTCATTCTACGAGGCCACCATCACCCTGATACCAAAACCAGACAAAGATGTCACAAAGAAAGAAAACTACAGGCCAATATCACTGATGAACATAGATGCAAAACTCCTCAACAAAATACTAGCAAACAGAATCCAACAGCACATTAAAAGGATTATACACCATGATCAAGTGGGGTTTATTCCAGGAATGCAAGGATTCTTCAATATACGCAAATCAATCAACGTGATACATCATATTAACAAATTGAAGGAGAAAAACCATATGATCATCTCAATAGATGCAGAGAAAGCTTTCGACAAAATTCAACACCCATTTATGATAAAAGTCCTGCAGAAAGTAGGCATAGAGGGAACTTTCCTCAACATAATAAAGGCCGTATATGACAAACCCACAGCCAACATTGTCCTCAATGGTGAAAAACTGAAACCATTTCCACTGAGATCAGGAACAGGACAGGGTTGCCCACTCTCACCACTATTATTCAACATAGTTTTGGAAGTGTTAGCCAGAGCAATCAGAGAAGAAAAAGAAATAAAAGGAATCCAAATCGGAAAAGAAGAAGTAAAGCTGTCACTGTTTGTAGATGACATGATACTTTACATAGAGAATCCAAAAGATGCTACCAGAAAACTACTAGAGCTAATCAATGAATTTGGTAAAGTAGCAGGATACAAAATTCATGCACAGAAATCTCTTGCATTCCTGTATACTAATGATGAAAAATCTGAAAGTGAAATTAAGAAAACACTCCCGTTTACCATTGCAACAAAAAGAATAAAATATCTAGGAATAAACCTACCTAAGGAGACAAAAGACCTGTATGCAGAAAATTATAGGACACTGATGAAAGAAATTAAAGATGATACAAATAGATGGAGAGATATACCATGTTCTTGGATTGGAAGAATCAACATTGTGAAAATGACTCTGCTACCCAAAGCAATTTACAGATTCAATGCAATCCCTATCAAACTACCACTGGCATTTTTCACAGAACTAGAACAAAAAATTTCACAATTTGTATGGAAACACAAAAGACCCCGAATAGCCAAAGCAATCTTGAGAACGAAAAATGGAGCTGGAGGAATCAGGTTCCCTGACTTCAGACTATATTACAAAGCTACAGTAATCAAGACAGTTTGGTACTGGCACAAAAACAGAAATATAGATCAATGGAACAGGATAGAAAGCCCAGAGATAAGCCCACGCACATATGGTCACCTTATCTTTGATAAAGGAGGCAAGCATATACAGTGGAGAAAAGACAGCCTCTTCAATAAGTGGTGCTGGGAAAATTGGACAGGTACATGTAAAAGTATGAAATTAGAACACTCCCTGACACCATACACAAAAATAAACTCAAAATGGATTAAACACCTAAGTGTAAGGCCAGACACTATCAAACTCTTAGAGGAAAACATAGGCAGAACACTCTATGACATAAATCACAGCAAGATCCTTTTTGACCCAGCTCCTAGAGAAATGGAAATAAAAACAAAAATAAACAAATGGGACCTAATGAAACTTAAAAGCTTTTGCACAGCAAAGGAAACCATAAACAAGACCAAAAGACAACCCTCAGAATGGGAGAAAATATTTGCAAATGAAGCAACGGACACAGGATTAATCTCCAAGATTTACAAGCAGCTCATGCAGCTCAATAACAAAAAAACAAACAACCCAATCCAAAAATGGGCAGAAGACCTAAATAGACATTTCTCCAAAGAAGAGATACAGATTGCCAACAGACACATGAAAGAATGCTCAACATCATTAATCATTAGAGAAATGCAAATCAAAACTACAATGAGGTATCATCTCACACCGGTCAGAATGGCCATCATCAAAAAAATCTAGAAACAATAAATGCTGGAGAGGGTGTGGAGAAAAGGGAACACTCTTGCACTGTTGGTGGGAATGTAAATTGATACAGCCACTATGGAGAACGGTATGGAGGTTCCTTAAAAAACTAAAAATAGAACTACCATACGACCCAGCAATCCCACTACTGGGCATATACCCTGAGAAAACCATAATTCAGAAAGAGTCATGTACCAAAATATTCATTGCAGCTCTGTTTACAATAGCCAGGACATGGAATCAACCTAGGTGTCCATCATCGGATGAATGGATAAAGAAGATGTGGCACATATATACAATGGAATATTACTCAGCCATAAAAAGAAATGAAATGGAGGTGTTTGTAATGAGGTGGATGGAGTTAGAGTCTGTCATACAGAGTGAAGTAAGTCAGAAAGAGAAAAAGAAATACAGTATGCTAACACATATATATGGAATCTAAGGGAAAAAAAAAAAAGGTCATGAAGAACTTAGTGGCAAGATGGGAATAAAGACACAGACCTACTAGAGAATGGACTTGAGGATATGGGGAGGGGGAGGGGTGAGATGTGACAGGGTGAGAGAGTGTCATGGACATATATACACTACCAAATGTAAAATAGATAGCTAGTGGGAAGCAGCCGCATAGCACAGGGAGATCAGCTCGGTGCTTTGTGACCACCTAGAGGGGTGGGATAGGGAGGGTGGGAGGGAGGGAGATGCAAGAGGGAAGAGATATGGGAACATATGTATATGTATAACTGATTCACTTTGTTATAAAGCAGAAGCTAACACACCATTGTAAAACAATTATACTTCAATAAAGATGTTTAAAAAACAAAAAACAAAAAACAACTCCTTAAAAAAAAAAAAAAAGAAATCAGTGCAGGAAAAAACTGTAAAAAACACAAACACAAGGAGGTTAAACAGTACGGTACTAAATAACCAAGAGATCACTGAAGAAATCAAAGAGGAAATTTTAAAAATACCTAGAGCATATGACAACATAAACATGATGACCCCAAACTTATGGGATGCAGCAAAAGCAGTTCTAAGAAGGAAGATTATAGCAATACAATCTCACCTCAAGAAACAAGAAAAATCTCAAATAAACAATCTAACCTTACACCTAAAGGAACTAGAGAAAGAAGAACAAAAAAAACCCAAAGTTAGTACAAGGAAAGAAATCATAAAGATCAGAGCAGAGATAAATGAAATAGAACAAAGAAAACAATAGCAAAGATCAATTTTAAAAAAAGGTGGTTCTTTGAGAAGATAAACAAAATTCTTAAACCTTTACCCAGACCCATCAGGAAAAAGAGGGAGAGGACTCAAATCAAAAAAATTAGAAATGAAAAAGGAGAAGTTACAATAGACACCACAGAAATAGAAAGCATCATAAGAGACTACTACAAGCAACTATATGCCAATAAAATGGACAACCTGGAAAAAATGGACAAATCCTTAGAAAGATATAACCCTCCAAGACTGAACCAATAAGAAATAAAAATATGAACAGACCGATCTCTAGGATGAAATTGAAACTGTGATTAAAAATCTTCCAAAAAACAAAAGTCCAGGAACAGATGGCTGCACAGGTGAATTCTATTAAACATTTAGAGAAGAACTAACACCAATTCTTCTCAAACTCTTCGAAAAACTTGCAGAGGAAGGAACACTTCCAAACTCATTCTACAAGACGACCATTGCCCTGCTACCAAAACCATACAAAGATATTACAAAAAAAGAAATTACAGGCAATATCACTGATGAACATAGATGCAAAAATCCTCAACAAAATACTTGGAAACTGAATTCAACAACACATTAAAAGGATCATACACCATGATCAAGTGGGGTTTATCCCAGGAATGCAAGGATTCTTCAACATACACAAATCAGTCAATGTGATAAACCATATTAACAAATTGAAGGAGAAAAACCATATGATCATCTCAATAGATGCAGAAAAAGCTTTTGACAAAATTCTACACTCATTTATGACAAAAACCCTCCAGAAAGTAGGCATAGAGGGAATTTATCTCAACATAATAAAGGCCATATATGACAAACCCACAGCCAACATCGTTCTCAATGGTGAAAAACTGAAACCATTTCCTCTAAGATCAGGAACAAGACAAGGTTGTCCACTCTCACCACTATTATTCAACATAGTTTTGGAAGTTTTAGCCACAGCAATCAGAGAAGAAAAAGAAATAAAAGGAATCCAAATTGGAAAAGAGGAAGTAAAACTGTCACTGTTTGAAGATGACATGATACTATACATAGAGAATCCTAAAGATGATAACAGAAAACTACTAGAGCTAATCAATGAATTTGGTAAAGTAGCAGGATACAAAATTAAGGCACAGATATCTCTTTCATTCCTATACACTAATGATGAAAAATCTGAAAGAGAAATTAAGGAAACACTCCCACTTACCATTGCAACAAAAAGAATAAAATACCTAGGAATAAATCTAAGGAGACAAAAGACCTGTATGCAGAAAACCATAAGACACTGATGAAAGAAATTAAACATGATACAAACAGATGGAGAGATATATCATGTTCTTGCATTGGAAGAATCAACATTGTGAAAATGACTATACTACCCAAAGCAATTTACAGATTCAAAGCAATCCCTATCAAACTACCAATGGCATTTTTCACAGAAGTAGAACAAAAAATTTTTTAATTTGTATGGAGACACAAAACACCCTGAATAACCGAAGCAATCTTGAGGGAAAAAAAAAAAACGGCGCTGGAAGAATCCAACTCCCTGACTTCAGACCATAATACAAAGCTACAGTAAAGTAATCAAGACAGTATGGTACTGACACAAAAACAGAAATATAGACCTATGGAACAGGATAGAATGCCCAGAGATAAAGTGATGTATCTATGGTCAACTAAGCTATGACAAAGTCAAGAATATACAATGGAGAAAAGACAGTCTTTTCAATAAGTGGTGCTGGGAAAACTGGACAACTATATGTAAAGAATGAAATTAGAACACTCCCTAACACCATACACAAAAATAAACTCAAAATGCATTAAAGACTTAAATGTAAGCCCAAACACTATAAAACTATTAGAGAAAAACACAGGAAGAACACTCTTTGAAATAAATCACAGGAAGATCTTTTTTGATCCACCTCCTAGAGTAATGGAAATAAAAACAAAAATTAAAAAATGGGACCTAATGAAACTTAAAAGCTTTTGCACAACAAAGGAAACCATAAACAAGATGAAAAGAAAACACTCAGAATGGGAGAAAATTTTTGCAAATGAATCAATGGACAAACGATTAATCTTCAAAATATACAAACAGCTTATGCAGCTCAATATCAAAAAAAAAAAAAACCCAAACAAAAAATGGGAAGAAGTCCTAAATAGACATTTCTCCAACAAAGACATAGAGATGGCCAAGAGGCACATGAAAAGGTGCTCAACAGTACTATTAGTTAGAGAAATGCAAATCAAAACTACAATGAGGTATCACTTCATACCGGTCAGAATGGACACCATCAAAAGATCTACAAACAACAAATGCTGGAGAGGGTGTGGAGAAAAAGAAACACTCTTGCACTGTTGGTGGGAATGTAAATTGATACAGCCACTATGGAGAACAGTATGGAAGTTCCTTAAAAAATTAAGAATAGAACTACCATGTGACCCAGCAAGCCCACTACTGGGCATATACCCAGAGAAAACCATCATTCAAAAGACACAATCTCCCCAGTGTTCATTGCAGCACTATTTACAATAGCCAGGTCATGGAAGCAACCTAAATGCCCAACGAGAGACGAACGGTTAAAGAGGATGTGGGGCAGGGAATTTCAAGTGGCAGTGGAGCATAGGAGACCAGTAGATAGTAGACACTGCACCCTCTTTAGGAGAGACCATGGACTCCCTAGTCGCACCCTGGTGGCCTCCAGGCCTGGTAGTCTTGAAGACTGTTCTCTCTGTATAAGAAAATTTCTGTCCTATAAAACACAATGTCCAATTGTGTGCGACAGTGTGACAGTCACAGAGCCAGACCTGAAAAATAACCACGTATTAGATGAACTGGTAGAAAGCTTGAATTTTGCATGGAATCATTTGTTGCAGTTTGCCTTAGAGTCACCACACATCTCTCCTGCTTCCTCCTCTTCAAAGAACCTTGCTGCCAAGTATGCACTGATACAAAAACCAGACAAAGATACTACAAAAAAAGAAAATTACAGACTAATATCACTGATGAATACAGATGCAAAAATCCTCAAGAAAATACTAGCAAACAGAATCCAACAACACATAAAAAGGATCATACACCATGATCAAGTGGGATTTTTCCCAGGGATGCAAGGATCCTTCAATATACACAAATCAATCAATGTGATACACCATATTAACAAACTGAAGGAGAAAAACCATATGATCATCTCAATAGATGCGGAAAAAGCTTTTGACAAAATTCAACACCCATTAATGATAAACCTCTCCAGAAAGTGGGCATAGACAGAACCTACCTCAACATAATAAAGGCCATATATGGCAAACCCACAGCAAACATCATTCTCAATGGTGAAAAACTAAAAGCATTTCTCTAAGATCAGGAACAAGACAATGGTGTCCACTCTCGTCACTATTATTCAACATAGTTTTCAACTGCCTAGCCACGGCAATTGGAGAAGGAAAAGAAATAAAAGGAATCCAAATTGGAAAAGAAGAAGTAAAACTGTCACTGTTTGCAGATGACACGATATTATACATAGAGAATCCTAAAGATGCCACCAGAAAATTACTAGAGCTAATCAATGAATTTGGTAAAGTCGAAGGATACAAAATTAATACACAGAAATCTTTTGCATTCCTATACCCTAACAACAAAAGATCAGAAAGAGAAATTAAGGAAACAATCCCATTTACCACTGCAACAAAAAGAATAAAATACCTAGGAATAAACCTACCTAAGGGGGCAAAAGACCTGTATGCAGAAAACTATAAGATACTGATGAAAGAAATAAAAGATGATACAAACAGTTAGAGAGATATACCATGTTCTTGGATTGGAAGAATCAATATTGTGAAAATGACTATACTACCCAAAGCAATCTACAGATTCAATGCAGTCCCTGTCAAATTACAAATGGCATTTTTCACACGATTTGAACAAAAATTTTACAATTTGTATGGAAACATAAAAGACCCTGAATAGCCAAAGAAATCTTGAGGGGAAAAAAAAAAACAGAGCTGAAAGAATCTGACTCCCTAAATTCAGTCTATACTACAAAGCTACAGTAATCAAGACAGTATGGTATTGGCACAAAAACAGGAATATAGATCAATGGAACAGGATAGAAAGCCCAGAGTTAAACCCATGCAACCTATGGTCACCTAATCTATGACAAAGGACACCAGAACATACAGTTGAGAAAAGACAGCCTCTTCAATAAGTGGTACTGGGAAAACTGGACAACTACATGTAGAAGAATAAAATTAGAACACTCCCTAATACCATACACAAAAATAAACTCAAAATACATTAAAGACTTAAATGTAAGACCAGACACTATAAAACTATTAGGGGAATACATAGAGAGAACACACTTCGACATAAATCGCAGCAAGATCTTTTATGACGCACCTCCAAGACAAATGAAAATAAAAACAAAATAAACAAATGGGAACTAATTAAACTTAAAAGCTTTTGCACAGCAAAGGAAACTATAAACAAATGAAGAGACAATCCCCAGAATGGGAGAAAATATTTGCAAACGAAGCAACTGACAAAGGATCAATCTCCAAAATATGCAAGCAGCCCATGCAGCTCAATATCAAAAAACAAAACAAAACAACCGAATCAAAAAATGAGTGGAAGTCATAAATAGACTTTTCTCCAAAGAAGGCATACAGATGGCCAAGAGGCACATGAAAAATGTTCAACATCACTAATTATTAGAGAAATGCAAATCAAAATTACAATGAGGTATCACCTCACACCAGTCAGAATGGCCATAATCAAAAACTCTGCAAATAATCAATGCTGGAGAAGATGTAGAGAAAAGAGAATCCTCTTACACTGTCAGTTGGAATGTAAATTGGTACAGCCACTATGGAGAACAGTGTGCAGTTTCCTTAAAAAACTAACAATAGAGCTTCCATATGATCCAGCAATCCCACTCATAGGTATATATCTGGAGAAAATTATCATTCAAAAGGATACATGCACCCCAATGTTCATTGCAGCATTATTTACAATAGCCAGGACATGGAAGCAACCTAAATGTCCATCGACAGAGGAATGGTTAAACAAGATTTGGTACATATATACAGTGGAATATTACTCAGCCATAAAAAGGAAGAAAATAGTGCCATTTTCAGAGACGTGGATGGACTTAAAGACTGTCATACAGAGTGAAGTGAGTCAGAAAGAGAAAAACATATATCATATAATATCACTTATATGAGGAATCTAGAAAAAACACAGGTGAATTTATTGACAAAGCAGAAATAAAGTCACAGATGTAGAGAACAAACTTATGGTTACCAAGGGGGGAAGGAGGGGAGAGATGAATTGGGAGATTGGGATTGACATATATACACGATTGATACTGTGTATAAAATAGATAACTAATGAGAACCTACTGTATAGCACAAGGAAATCTACTCAATGATTGGTGGTGACCTAAATGGGAAGGAAATCTTAAAAAGTGTGGATATATGTATACATATAACCGATTCACTTTGCTGTACAGCAGAAAATAAAACAACATTGTAGAGCAACTATACACCAAAAAAATTTTACTTGTTTGCAAAGCAGGTGCTGGAGGATAGATTAAACTCAGGGGTGTCTGAGTCAAAACCTTACCCCAGATGACTGATGTTGTTATGGTTCTTGTTATGTTGACTCCATGTCAGGGTGCACAATTCCTCATTAGTGAAGCAAAATTTGCCTAGGTCCATTCAGCTCTAAACATTAGGATACTAATGAGCTGTTCATATGTTTGGAGATTTTCCTAAACCATTGATTCTCAAGAATAATGGAGAAATGTATTAAAGCACCCAGAATTTAATGAGTCAACTCTTGCCTGTTTTGGGCAATCAATAACCATATTCTCAGTGATCTTAACACAGGAAGTAGAAGTGTCATTGAACTGATCCTGGCACATAAACTAGGGATTCCTTAAACCTACCTAAGGAGAAAAAAGACCTGTATGCAGAAAATTATAAGACACTGATGAAAGAAATTAAAGATGATAACAAATAGATGGAGAGATATACCATGTTCTTGGATTGGAAGAATCAACATTGTGAAAATGACTATACTACCCAAAGCAATCTACAGATTCAATGCAATCCCTATCAAACTACCACTGGCATTTTTCACAGAACTAGAACAAAAAATTTCACAATTTGTATGGAAACACAAAAGACCCCGAGTAGCCAAAGCAATCTTGAGAAAGAAAAACGGAGCTGGAGGAATCAGGCTCCAAGACTGCAGACTATACTACAAAGCTACAGTAATCAAGACAGTATGGTACTGGCACAAAAACAGAAATATAGACCAATGGGACAGGATAGAAAGCCCAGAGATAAACCCACGCACATATGGTCAGCTTATCTTTGATAAAGGAGGAAAGACTATACAATGGAGAAAAGACAGCCTCTTCAACAAGTTGTGCTGGGAAAACTGGACAGCTACCTGTAAAAGAATGAAATTAGAACACTCCCTAAAAACATACACAAAAATAAACCCAAAATGGATTAAAGACCTAAATGTAAGGCCAGACACTATCAAACTCTTAGAGGAAAACATAGGCAGAACACTCTATGACATAAATCACAGCAACATCATTTTTGACCCAGCTCCTTGAGAAATGGAAATAAAAACAAAAATAAACAAATGGGACCTAATGAAACTTAAAAGCTTTTGCACAGCAAAGGAAACCATAAACAAGACCAAAAGACAACCCTCAGAATGGGAGAAAATATTTGCAAATGAAGCAACTGACAAAGGATTAATCTCCAAAATTTACAAGCAGCTCATGCAGCTCAATATCAAAAAAACAAACAACCCAATCCAAAAATGGGCAGAAGACCTAAATAGACATTTCTCCAAAGAACACAGAGATGGCCAAGAGGCACATGAAAAGATGCTCAACATCACTAATTATTAAAGAAATGCAAATCAAAACTACAATGAGGTATCACCTCACACTGGTCAGAATGACCATCATCAGAAAGTCTACAAACAATAAATGTTGGAGAGGGTGTGGAGAAAAGGGAACACTCTTGTCCTGTTCGTGGGAATGTAAATTGATATAGCCACTATGGAGAAGGGTATGGAGGTTCCTTAAAAAACTAAAAATAGAACTACCATATGACCCAGCAATCCCATGACTGGGCATATACCCTGAGATAACCATAATTCCAAAAGACACATGTACCCCACTGTTCATTGCAGCACTATCCTAAATATCCATCAACAGATGAATGGATAAAGAAGATGTGGTACATATATACAATGGCATATTACTTACCCATAAAAAGGAACAAAATTTGGTCATTTGTAGAGATGTAGATGGACCTGGGGTCTGTCATACAGAGTGAAGTAAGTCAGAAAGAGAAAAATATCATATATTAACGCATATGTGTGGAATCTAGAAAAGTGATACAGATGAACCAATTTGCAGGGCAGGAACAGAGACGCAGATGTAGAAAATAGACGTGTGGACACAGGGGTGGAAGGGGGGTGGGATGAATTCGGACATAGCGATTGACATATAAACACTACCATGTGTAAAATAGATAGCTAGTGTGAACCTGCTGTATAGCACAGGGAGCTCAGCTCAGTGCTCTGTGATGACCTAGATGGGCAGAATCGGGGGAACAGGAGGGAGGTCCAAGTGGGAAGGGATATTCTTATACATATATCTGACTCACTTCGTAGTACAGCAGAAACTAACAGAACATTATAAAGCAACTATACCCCCCCCCAAAAAAAAAACAGACTCACAGACATAGAAACCAATCTATGGTTACCAACTTGGAGAGGGGAGTGGGAGGGACAAGTTAGGAGTATGGGATTAACAGATACAAACTACTACACATAAAATAGATAAGCAACAAGGATTTACTGTATAGCACAGGTAACTGTATTCAATATTTTTAATAACCTATAACAGAATATAATCTGCAAAAAAATCCCTGAATTACTATGCTGTATGCCCCAAACTAATGTAATATTTTAAATCAAGTATACTTCAATGAGCAAATTAAAAAATCATTTAGTATATGCTTTGTGTCTTTGGTTTTGGTGGACTTCAAATTTTGGTAAATATGGTTTAGTTAAGTGCACATAATCATACAGCACTGATAACTACAAAGAAGGTATTAGTGTACAGAGCATCTGTCAATGTTTAAACAATAATGAAATTGAAGAAACACTCTTGAAAAAGTTTTTTTTATTTTATACATGGTTAATTTTGTCAACCTCATACAATCTCAGTAAAATATCTGGTGTGTGACACTTCTCTTTGCTTTTTTTAGACTCTACTCTGTAGTGGCCTGATAGCACTGCTTCATTTTTTTCCTTTTTTTTCCAGCTTTACTGAGGTATGATTGAGAAATAAAAATTAAACATATTTAGGTTGCACAACATGAGGGTTTTTTTTATGATGTACAAAATTCTGATTTAATATACTTATTAAGTGATTACCACAATCATGTTAACACATCCATCCCTTCACATAGTTTCCATTTGAGTGTGTGTGTGTGTGTGTGTGGTGAGAACACTTAAGATCTACTCTCTTAGCAGATTTCAAGTATACAGTAAAATATTGTTAAATATAGTCACCATGCCATACATGAGATCCCCAGAACTTGTTCTTACACCTCTTACAACTGAGAGCTATCTTACAACTGACAGGTTATACTCTTTGACCAACATCTCACCACGTCCACCACCCCAGCCCGTAGAAGCACAGTTCTATTCCCTGGTTCTATGAATTTGATTTTCTTAGCTTCCACACATAAGTGAGATCATACAGTATTTGACTTCCTATGTTTGGCGTACTTCAATAAGCTTAATATCCTTCAGGTCCATCCTTGTGGTCACAAATGGCAGGATCTCTTGCTTTTTATGGCTGAAGAATATTCCAATTTGTGTGTGCATATTATAAATATTTTGTAAGTATATACATACACCACATTTTCTGTATCCTTTCATCTGTCGACAGGCACTTTAGTTGTTCCCATACATTTTCTATTGTGAATAATACTGCAATAAACATGTGTATGTATATACCTAATCAAGATGTTGATTTCATTAACTTCATGTATATACCCAGAGATGGGACTACTGGATCATACGGTAATTCTATTTTAATCACTATTAGTTTTTAACTTTTTGAGGAAACTCCATACCATTTCCATCATGGCTGTACCAATATTCATTAGCACCAAGCATGTACAAAGGTTCCCTTTTCTCCACATCTTCATCTACTCTTGATGACTTTTGTTTTTTGATAATAGTTGTCCTAACAAACATGTAGTGATATCTCATTGTGGTTTTGATTTGTTGATGATTACTGATGTTGAGCATCTTTCATATACCTGGTGGTCTTGTTCTCCTGATCATAAACCCTCTTATTTACAGTTGAGAAGTTTATCACCAGGGGAGGTTCCACAACCAGGTCGAGATCCAGCCTCTTATGTCTAGTTAACAGTTTTTCATGTCAATCCTTCCTGATAAAGGGATTACAATTCTCTTACTTCTGCTATTGGAATGTAATTCAGGTTCATTATTTTGGCATGCCACACTTGATTTAATTGAGAAAAATGTGATATAGAGTAATTAAATGCCTCTGGGACTTTGCTTATATGTAAATTGGTATAATAATTGAACCTGCCTAACAGGAGTATTCTAAGAAAGTTTTTTTTTTTAATATTTATTTATTTTTATTTATTTATGGCTGTGTTGGGTTTTCGCTTCTGTGCGAGGGCTTTCTCTAGTTGCGGCAAGCGGGGGCCACTCTTCATCGCGGTGCACGGGCCTCTCACTATCGCGGCCTCTCTTATTGCGGAGCACAGGCTCCAGACGCGCAGGCTCAGTAGTTGTGGCTCACGGGACTAGTTGCTCCGCGGCATGTGGGATCTTCCCAGACCAGGGCTCGAACCCGTGTCCCCTGCATTGGCAGGCAGACTTTCAACCACTGCGCCACCAGGGAAGCCCCACCACTTTTAAAAGTATAAACATTTAATAATTTTTGCTTTGGATCTCATATTTTATAGATTTGAAACATTGCTGATAAAATTTGACTTTTCTTATTATCTCACCTCGAACTCATTCTTCTGCAAACCTGTAGCCCAAAGGCAACCAGTGTCATGAAGCTGATGGGTATGTTTTGTTGTCAATGTTCCATAATGTCAATATTGATTTATGTATCCATAACCAGCTTTCTTAAAATCTTACCTAGCAGTATACTACACATGGTGCCTCTGAAATGTGCTTGTTACCACAATATTGTGTTTAAGTCTCTTACGAAGTGCATACAACTACTTCAAACATTTTACTGCTGGAATATATTTCATGAGATCAGATTATTTTAATCAGTTTATAAACCTATATTTTAATATAAATTGAACATATTTTAAAACATATATTTAATATATTAAACATAATAGTAGATTTTAATTTAATATATTTATTTATAAATTAAAATTTTATTTAAAATTATATATTGTATATTTATATTATATTATTATTTATATCAATTTCTTGTTACAACAATCCTATGAAAATTCTTGCACCTCTCTCTATATCACACAAGTGAGAATTTGTATATACAAATTCTGGACTGTAGAATGCATGACTATTCATAGAAAACCCTATAATCCATCATGTTAGTACCTTTATAGCCCCTGTAAACTACTGCCTTATTCCCATAATCCACACGTGGTCTCACTGAACCAAAAGAGGGTGAATCAATTCTTTTCTCTTCATTTCAAATCTGGGACCAAGGTAGGTTAGAAAAGAAACACTTTTTAGATACAATGGAGATGACTGAGAACTGGTATAGGAATAAGCGGATAAATGTTTGAGTCCTGGGTCTTTCACCCTCTATATGTGGAGTGTGTGTAAATCTCTCCTCCTCTCTGTGTTTCTGTACCTTATTGGAAATGGAGAGTCTAACACCCATCTCTAGAACATGTGTGGCAAAATTAAGTTGTCATGTGGGAATTTGGAGCTTAATAAACATTTGGTCATTTTTAATAAAGAATTTCAATCACTACTGGAATACGTGCATAGTAATTAAGTATAACCGCCCCCCCCCCGCCCCCCACCAATTTAATGACCTTTCAAGAATTATACGGCAGAGAGGTTGAAGCCTTTTCCTGTTTCAGGGCACTAGAACACAGATGACATGAAATCCTAAAATGTGTCTCAGCCCATGAAATAAGATGTACCATCTTTTTCTTTACTGACTCTTTCCCCCCATATTTGTGAAAATCTCTGCCATGGTTTTTCAATAATTGATTGCTACAAATACTATTTAATGGAAAATAATAGGTCCCATAGAAAGTCCATGACATAGACACAAACAAACACTATTTTATCTTGTCTATAGTTCTGTGGGACATTCCTGAAAAGGATGAAAACACTGGCATGAATGCTCCACTGCGCGGAAGCCATATTGCCCACACTTTGTTTCTATGAAAAATGGAAGGGTTTACGTAGTATTTAACTCAGGTTTTTTATCCTTGGTACCTCCTCTGTGCCATCAAGGTTTAGGCTCTGGAGAATCAGAAATAAATGAACCTCAGTTATTTCTCTTCATACATGGAAAAGATACTTGTATAAACAAAAATAAAATGTCTTGCCAGGGATGTAGGGAAACCGTAACATCAGGTCACCATAAATTTAAGTCCAATGACATGAGAGTTACACTTATCATTATTAGTAACAAAATATCTTAAATTTATTTTGCTTTTTCTAATGCATCCATCACATTTTTATTGCATAGAGGGCAACCATTGTTCATTTAGTCCTTATTCGGTGGAGTTGTATCAACTAGGAATCAACTCATTTGACAATCCTAAGTCTCAGAGATACTAAGAAACTGCCCCATAACACACTAAGAATACAGGGAGCAAACAAGATTCAAAATTAAGTTGTCAGTCTCTGAGTCCCACACACTACGTTTCATTGTTTCCAGACTTTCTGAAAGTTTTAAGCAGTGGTACAGAGATCTAATCACAGTTACATCTGAGGTGTAACTGAGGTGTATGTTTTTTAATGTTTTCATTTTCCTGAGTACGAATGAACACCAAGACTCTGATTTATGTCTCCTTTTATGATTGAGTAGGCTGATTATAAGTATGGATGAGGAAGTGAACAGTTAAAGTAAAATCCAGGAACACGGTGAACAGAGAGGTCTACCCTGAAGTGTAGCATGTCACTTCTCTCTATAACCTTTGCCTGTGATCTCAGCCACCCACCCTTCCTATGATCAATTCAGCAACTGCTACCTACTGCCCTCCCCTGTGTCTTCCAGAAAACTCTAAAGGGAAGGGCATGGCAAGCAGGGAGTCTCTGCCAGGACTGACCAGGAGCTGACATGACTGTTTAGGGTGGCAGGGGGAGGGCTGCCCAGATCCTCTGTGTCTGGAGTCAGTCTGTCCAGACTGACTGGCTGCAAACCTGACTTCAACACTTTCTAACTCATGTCCTGGTACAAGTTATAGAAAATGCTGTGCTTCTTTCCTCTTATTTGAATAATAATGATGTGCGTCCACTTAAAGTTTGGGAGAGATTATGCAGATGAAATCAAACAAGATACATAAAACTAATACCTAGAGCCTGGCACTTAGGAAGCCCTCAATAACAGGACATGACATAATGGTTAATATCAACTTCTTCCTCCTCATCCTCATCACTGCTTCCATGATCATTTGAAGTGCTTAGGGGGAAGTTTAGGGACACATTTGCTGCTACTGCTGGGGAGATGCCAGCCAGAGCCATAAGCAGTGACAGTGGAAGCACAACACTGAATGAGAGTTCTCACACCCCAACCAGAACCAAATACATAAACTTCCTAGGGCTCTATTTCAAAATTTTGTATATTGGTGCCCTCTTGTCTTTCTATCCCAAATGTCATGTTTGAATTCTGAGTAAGAAATAATGCTCCCAATGGTCTTCTTCAGTCACCATCTCCCCTCAGCACTTACTGGGCTGGGCTGCATCTCTGCTGGAGCATGACCACGGAGCACAGATTCACTGCCCCTCTCCTGCCTGCTGAGTGATGAAGTCTCAGGGTCCGTCCTCAGGACTGGCAGGAAGACAGGCTCAGGCTGGGACCTTCTGATGCCAGTGCCCACAAAAGGAGGAGACACAGGTGTGGAGCCACAATGCAAACTGAAGGGCAGGAGGCACTGGCCAGTTATTTGCAATGGTATGACCTTAGGGCTCAATGCACAAAGCTCATAATTAGCTCAGATGGTTCATGTTGTCTCAATCTCTGGAGACTTGCTAATATTAATGGAACAAGAAATGGAGGAAAGTGAATATCCTGGGAAGGATCTGTGTCTCTCTTCTCCTCAGGAGGAAGTTCACCTGTACTCCTTGTTTCTTACTTCCAAGTGTAAGATCTTAACATAAAATTCAGACTTTTTTTTTTCAAATTTAACCATTCAATGTGTGATTTTGATATATGTAAATCCACTGTATTAATCATGAAATCCATGCAGCATTACGTTTTCTATACCAAGAATGAGATACTCTTTCCATTTTCTTGGTTAATATTTGTTTCTTATTTTCATTTCCTTAGTGCTTGCTTGGGTTGCCATTTAATATGGTGGAGATTTACTGGTTTTTTCTGCTAATTTGCATTTTCATTTCTAAGCTTTTTGTCTAATTGAATTACATTGGCATATTAGAAAACTATCAATATTTACTTATCATTTGGTAACTGATACTTTACTTAGATACTGAGAAGGCCTCCCAGAAGGTTGCAATTAAGGTATCCACCAGGGCTGCAGGAATCTCCAGGATTGGCTGGCAGAGGCTCACTTCAAGCTCACTCACAGGACTATTGGTAGATTTATGTGTTCACAGGCTATGGTCCAGAGAATTCCCTCAGTTCCTTGACACATGGGCCCCCTGCAGGCACAGCCTGGTTCTATCAACATGAGCAATGGAGAGAGCAAGAGAGAGGCAGCAAGAAGATAGCCCAATTTTTTTTTTTTCCTCTATTCCCAGAAGTGTCTTCCCAAAATTTCTTCCACATTCTTGTTACTGGAAGTCAGTCTTTATGTATATCTCATACTCAATGGGAGGGAAATACACAAAGCAATAAAAACCAGGAGTTGGGATCAGTGAGAGCATCTCAGATACTGCCCACCACACAGGCCTCATCCTCTATAAGGACTTTGTGCTCCAAGCAATTCAGGACTCAAGTCCTGTCCATCTGCATTCATGCATATTCCCAACCACCATGATCTCAACAAAAATTCCCTGGACACAAACTAGAATATAGGTAGAACTTCCTGTCCACCGGGTACTTCTGCACATCCCACTCTACTGCTTCAGGTCATGCAGTCTCAAGTAGACCCCCTGGTTTCTGATGCACTAAGAGAGCCCCTCCATCAACGTCAGGACAATCTGCAGCTATTCCATGGACAAATTTAACATAAGTTCCCAGTATTTCTGACTTTTTCTAACTAGAGAGGAATTGACTCACTCAAGAATATATTTTCTTCAGATTTCTTTGTGTTCTCAGCTCTTGAAGACTTTAATAAAATGTGGTTTTGGCTTATATGTGTTCTTTCTATTGGATTACGTGAGATGTAAGTAGATAATGGAGTGGTGTAACCATCTAAATCCTATCCATGCAGCCTTCCTTACTCAGAGACCTTTCTGTTGAGGAAAGCAGAGATTGGTTTATCATTATACAATATGAAGAAAACTTTAATTTATACCAAAATAAAATTGGACATGGAGAAAAGATTGTTATTTACCTGTGTGTGGATAAGTGATAGAGGGTATTTTTAGGGGGGAGCACATAGCAGATATTTACAGGTGGATATGAGAGTGTGAGACTGGGTGTTGAGGCATTTAAAATAATAAGTTTAAAGAAGAAATACATTACTAAACAGAAGTTATTTCATAGTGAATAGAAGGGATAAAATACTAGGGTCAGTGACAAACATGATTTCCAGGACATGGGATATGAAAATGAGTGATAGTTATATTTGTGCTGTAAAATGTGACATACACTTTGTCCTTTTCCTAATTCCCAATTCCCCAAATGAGTATCCTTTACTAAGTAGAAAGTGAGCAGAGGTGGATTGGGGAAAGCTGAGGTGAGTGTTGGGGTCCTTTAAAATATTTGGACAGTAGCAAAAATAATATTAAACTGAAATCATGGCATATGGTGTAGGGGGATCCAATATTAGGGTCACTGCCAAAGATGAATGTACAGGACATGATGTATGAAAAACACAGAGGTTGATGTGTATGTAGTAAAATTAGTGATTAGCTTTTCCCAATTCCTCCTACATGATGAGTATCTGTGAAAGAAACAGGAATCTTTTCACATTCACTATTTGACATGTAATTGAGAAATTTCTATCCTCACTTTTTTATCCCTTTATTATTTGTAGAACTTTTCAAACCCCACCCTTTATTCTATGAATCTTAATCTTGCAGTGACTATTAGAGAAACAGATTCCACTGAGGGTCCTGATAATAAACACAAGCAAACCATACTTTTTTTTCTCTTTCAGGCATTCCTAGAGGTGTCTACAGAAGGTGAGGGTTCCAGGGAAGAAGAGAAGTACTGGATGAATAAATGTTAAATTGTCTTCACTTTTTCTCATAATGTAGTGAATAATTTATTCAGTGTTACACAAAGTAGAGCTGTGCCTAATCTCTACCTACACTGTGCTACCTTCTACTATATAGAAAAAATGATATTTATCAGTCCGTGACCTCAACCTGGTCATGGTCTCACTGCATAAAAATAAAAATGTAATGGTCAGTCAGGCATCCAGGATAAAGTACTAATGGTATTCAATTAATTAATTTGAAACATACTGACCTCATCGTAGTTGATAGAAAGGATATCAACCTTTATTAATATCTTACCATGTGCGTATATTATCTGCTTATTCCTAGAGTGCTTTAAGTTCTATGTGATTAAAAATGATTAAGAATTATACTGCATTGAGATTAAAAAATACTGTCCCACAAGGTTAAAAATTTAGAAAGGTGATGGGGAAAATCAAATTTTCTGTCTGAAAAGTGCATTAGTTGAAACACTACACTGGCCTATTAACGTGATGAATATGATAGTGTACACTTATGGATCCATTACTATGTCCTAAACACTGTTGTAAAAATTACTTTTGGTTACCTCCTCTCAACCACCCTCTCAGTTAAGAATTTTTTTTAACACTATTCTACAGATGAGGAAGTTAAACAGAAAGATGTTTTGTATTATACCCAAGATCACAGTTTGTAATATCAGGTAACTTATGAATTCCAGAATGCTCACTTAAAATTAGCTTCCTTATCAGGAAGAGATCAAGATGGTGGAGTAGGAGGACCCTTAGTGTACCTCCCCCCATGAACACACCAAAAATACATCTGTATGTGGAGATATTCTCACCGAAAACAAACTGGAAACTGTCAGAAACACTCTTCTGCAAACAACAACAACAACACTGTAGAGAAGGACCCACACGGAGTTGGGAAGGAAGGAAGGAGAAGTGATCAGGTCAGGACCCGTGCCCCTAGGAGGGGACACAGAAAAGGAGGGGAATATAGTACAGGCTGGGATAATCTCCCTAGGGCTTGAGGGGTTTAAACCACATATTATGCACCTCAGTGTGGGATCTGACACCATGAAGACAATTCTCCCACCTTACACCTGTTAGACTGGCTATTACCAAAAAGCCAAAGAAAACAAATGCTGGCAACGACGTGTAGAAAAGGGGAATCCATTCTTTTATGTGTTTGTTGGCAATCTGTATATCTTCTTTGGAGACATGTCTATTTAGGTCTTCTGCCCATTTTTGGATTGGGTTGTTTGTTTTTTTGATATTGAGCTGCATGAGCTGCTTGTAAATTTTGGAGATTAAATCCTTTGTCAGTTGCTTCATTTGCAAATATTTTCTCCCATTCTGAGGGTTGCCTTTTCGTCTTGTTTATGGTTTCCTTTGCTGTGCAAAAGCTTTGAAGTTTCACTAGGTCCCATTTGTTTACTTTTGTTTTTATTTCCATTTCTCTAGGAGCTGAGTCAAAAATGATGTTGCTGTGATTTATGTCATAGAGTGTTCTGCCTATGTTTTCCTCTAAGAGTTTGATAGTGTCTGGCCTTACATTTAGGTCTTTAATCCATTTTGAGTTTATTTTTGTGTATGTTGTTGGGGAGTGTTCTAATTTCATTCTTTTGCATGTAGCTGTCCAGTTTTCCCAGCACCACTTATTGAAGAGGCTGTCTTTTCTCCATTGTAAATTCTTGCCTCCTTTATCAAAGATAAGCTGACCATATGTGCATGGGTTTATCTCTGGGCTTTCTATCCTGTTCCATTGATCTATATTTCTGTTTCTGTGCCAGTACCATAGCGTCTTGATTACTGTAGCTTTGCAGTATAGTCTGAAGTCCAGGAGCCTGATTCCTCCAGCTCCGTTTTTCTTTCTCAAGATTGCTTTGGCTATTCGGGGTCTTTTGTGTTTCCATACAAATTGTGAAATTTTTTGTTCTAGTTCTGTGAAAAATGCCAGTGGTAGTTTGATAGGGATTGCATTGAATCTGTAGATTGCTTTGGGTAGTAGAGTCATTTTCACAATGTTGATTCTTCCAATCCAAGAACATGGTATATCTCTCCATCTATTTGTATCATCTTTAATTTCTTTCATCAGTGACTTATAATTTTCTGCATACAGTTCTTTTTTCTCCTTAGATAGGTTTATTCCTAGATATTTTATTCTTTTTGTTGCAATGGTAAACGGGAGTGTTTTCTTAATTTCACTTTCAGGTTTTTCATAGTTAGTGTATAGGAATGCAAGAGATTTCTGTGCATTAATTTTGTATCCTGCTACTTTACCAAATTCATTGATTAGCTCTAGTAGTTTTCTGGTAGCATCTTTAGGATTCTCTATGTATAGTATCATGTCATCTGCAAACAGTGACAGCTTTACTTCTTCTTTTTGCATTTGTATTCCTTTTATTTCTTTTTCTTCTCAGATTGCTGTGGCTAAAACTTCCAAAACTATGTTTAGCAATGCAAATCAAAACTACAATGTGATATCATCTCACATCGGTCAGAATGGCCATCATCAAAAAATCTACAAACAATAAATGCTGGAGAGGGTGTGGAGAAAAGGAAACCCTCTTGCACTGTTGGTGGGAATGTAAATTGATACAGCCACCATGGAGAACAGTATGGAGGTTCCTTAAAAAACTAAAAATAGAACTACCATACAACCCAGCAATCCTGCTACTGGGCATATACACTGAGAAAACCATAATTCAAAAAGAGTCATGTACCACAATGTTCATTGCAGCTCTATTTACAATAGCCAGGACATGAAAGCAACCTAAGTGTCCATCGACAGATGAATGGATAAAGAAGATGTGGCACATATATACAATGGAACATTACTCAGCCATAAAAAGAAACAAAATTGAGTTATTTGTCATGAGGTGGATGGACCTACAGTCTGTCATACAGAGTGAAATAAGTCAGAAAGAGAAAAACAAATACCGTATTCTAACACATATATGTGGAATCTAAAAAAAAATAAAATGGTCATGAAGAACCTAGGGACAAGATGGGAATAAAGACACAGACCTACTAGAGAATGGACTTGAGGACACGGGGAGGGGGAAGGGTAAGCTGGGACAAAATGAGAGAGTGGTAGTGTATATATGGACATATATACACTACCAAATGTAAAATAGATAGCTAGTGGGAAGCAGTCGCATAGCACAGGGAGATCAGCTCGGTGCTTTGTGACCAGCTAGAAGGGTGGGATAGGGAGGGTGGGAGGGAGGGAGATGTCAGAGGGAAGAGATATGGGGATATATGTCTATGTATAACTGATTCACTTTGTTATAAAGCAGAAACTAACACACCATTGTAAAGCAATTATATTCCAATAAAAATGTTATAAAAAAGAAAACAAAAGGAGAGTCCAGAGGCACTGCTGATGGGAATGTATAGCCACTATGGACAACCATATGGAAATTCCTCAAAAATTTTAAATAGAACTGACATATGATACAGCAAGTGCACTACTGTGTATGTATGTCAAAAGGCGATGACAAAACTATCTCGAAGAGATAACTGCATTGCATGTTCATCACAGCATCTTCCACAACAGAAAAAGATGGAAACAACCTAGTGGCCATTGATGAATGAAGGGATAAAGAAATGTGTTATACTAATAGTACATACAATGCAATATTATTCAGCCATGGGAAAGAAGGAAATCCTGCCATTTGCTACAATATGGATGAAACTTGAAGGCATTATACTAAGTGAAATAAGTCAGACAAACAAGTACTGTGTGATCTCTCTTACATGAGGAATCTAAAAATATTGAACTCATCAAAACAGAGTAGATGGTGGTTGCCTGGGGCTGAGGGGTGATGGGAATGGGGAGATGTTGGTTAGAGTTTATAAGATGAAACAGATTCCAGCGATGTAATGTACATCATGATGCAATAGGTAACACTATGGTGTTTTGTACTTGAAACTTACTACGGGAGTGAAGTTAATGTTCACACTCTAACAACAACAAAAACAAAATGCTAGTTATGTGAGGTGAAGATGTGGTGACAAACCTTATTTTGGTAAACATGTCACAATAGATACATGTATCAAAACAGCATATTGTACCACTTAAACTTACACAATGTTATATGTCAATTATGTCTCAATAATGCTGGGAAAAAAACACAAAAAACGATGCTCTATTTTTGTTGGAAAACAGGTGCATCTACATCTAGAAGAACGTCTGTAGTTATGTTCACCACTGTTCCAGAAGAATTAATGGAATGGGATAACAGCCAGAAAAGAGGACATGAAATGGTTTGTCCGGAAAAAAGCTGTCCTGAATGACAAAGTGAAATGTAAGTCTAAATTATCTTATTTTCTAGTCATTAGGGAACATTTTAAAACTAAATCATTTTCACATTGTTTTTTAATCATTTAAATTCACCCAATCTTGTTTTACAAGTGTATTTATTACCATTTTACCAATAGTGAACATTATGGAAAGGCATTTCATGAATTTGTAGAAAATCTAAGATTAATACTCAAGTGTGTATATTCTATTATAATATTTTCAGATTTTAAAATCTCTATGTTCATTTATCTTTGAAATTTTTATTTTTTTTAGCCTCTGCACAAACTTTTATTTTTTTTGTAACATCTTTATTGGAGTATAATTGCTTTACATTGTTGTGTTAGTTTCTGCTGTATAACAAAGTGAATCAGCTATACATATACATATATCCCCATATCCCCTCTCTCTTGCGTCTCCCTCCCACCCTCCCTATCCCACCCCTCTAGGTGGTCATAAAGCACCGAACTGATCTCCCTGTGCTATGTGGCTGCTTCCAACTAGCTATCTATTTTACATTTGGTAGTGTATATATGTCAATGCCACTCTCTCACTTCGTCCTAGCTTACCCTTCCCTCTCCCTGTGTCCTCAAAAATAGAACTACCATATGACCCAGCAATGCCACTACTGGGCATATACCCTGAGAAAACTATAATTCAAAGAGAGTCATGTATCACAATGTTCATTGCAACACTATTTACAATAGCCAGGACATGGAAGCAATCTTTGAAAATTTTAAGAAGGTGCTATGTGAAAATAAGAGCTAGTAAATGTAGCGGAACATACCGGAAATTAAACCATGCACACACAAAAAAGCAACATTGCTTTGGCCCTTTCCAAGGTTTCTTGGCTATCTTTTAAGCTGGCATAAATGGATATAAAATATAATAATTTAAGATATATATTTATATAATATTTTAGAAATATTACTAATTTTAATGAGCAATATCTTTTCCCACTAAATAATATTAATTCTCTTCTGTCACATGCATTCCCTTCTTTAATATCTAAGTTTGCCATCAATGCAGTAGTTGTTTACCCTCAGTTGGAAAATGCAAAGCAATAAAACTAGTTATGGAAAGCTTTCAGAAAGCCAAGATAACTACCACAAAAATGATGTGTGACATCTCTAAGGCACACTGGAAAACCATCTTGTAGAAAACAAAAGAAGCCCAAAGACTGAGTTACCCTGACTGAAGACAGTGAAGCATGGTGTAGTGCTAATAACCAGGCTGATACTAGTAAAAGGAAAGACCTCCCCATTCTGACAACATGATCCTTTGCAATCCTATAGTAATGGAAAAGAAGATAAATTTATTGTGATGACTTGGGTGATTTAATGGTCCTCAGGCATCATTAGAGCCACAGTGCAATTGGAAAAATAATACCAATGCCTATTTTCCAGTTGCATACCCATGCCTAAGACGTGTTATTGACAACCACCCGTCTTACCTGTGCACATTTTGTAATCATGCAATTGCAGGCACCTCACAACACACTTTTATAACTTGTGCTACAATATCAGTCAAGGTTCAGTCAGAAAAAAAAAGAAGCCAATTCGTTATTTTAATGAAGAACATTTAATATAGAGAGTTAGTTAAAGCGTTATTGAGAGACTGAAAGGCAAGAAAGAACAAAGTGGTAACATAGAGATCATAACTGAAGGAAGAAGCTACTGCACCAAGGGCTTGAGAGGTATAAAGGGATCAGTTGAGCTTTTAGGGCACTAAGGCTTTTACAGACCACTGTTGGAAATATGTACAATGACCACAAGATGGAACATAGAGCAGTGATTTCAAGCACCCCACCCCAAAGCAAAGCCCATGAGTATGATGTACAGAAGCTATGTGAAGAAAATTATCAGAAATAATGGGGAAAACACATTGCCTGTTACTACAGTAGGCTCTTCACATCTTCCCCCCTTGACCTCTGATCTCTTTCCGATCTTGGGCATTTGTCCATGAGCAGTTAGGACACAAGGCATACAGGTCACCTTTGAGTGAAAGATCTGACTGGGATCAGTAGTTCTCAACCTTGACCACACACTAGAACTACCTGAGTGGTTTTTTAAATCCTCATGCTCAGACCACACTCAAGTCCAGTTAAATCAGAATATCTGGTGGTGAGATCCAGTGGTCAGTATTCTTAAGCTTCCCAGATGATTTCGCTAAAAGCCAAGGTTGAGAAGCAGTGACATGCATCCTCGATGACCAGGTACATGGACAGAAACAGTCCAACAAGGCAAGGCTGCAGTTCTGGATCATCTGGTAATCCCATGAGGAAGAATTCTGAGATACATGTTAGATTTTGTGGTTCTATGTAGCTTGGACAACTTTTGAA